>NC_138133.1:84547769-85147769 GCF_964188305.1 Podarcis bocagei | reverse complement strand
AAAATGGATTCCACATGCTCTAATGGTAGCCAAGAGACTCATATTGAGGAACTGGAAGAATCAAGATAAGATCCCCTTTAATAAGTGGATCGACAATATGTCAACACTCCCAACCTATGAATAGACTGCTTACAAACATATACTTTGTTTGGATAAATATGACAATATTTGGAATGAGTTTATGCAAAATGGAGTAGGCTATTAATATTTACATAAGCATTTGGATAATAATATCAAAATAATGTATGTTAGGATATTTTTCGTATATATTCATATTTTTTCTCTACACATTTTTGTGCCTTTTTATTTTTATTTTCTTCTTTTGTTTTTCTTTGTACCACTTTATTTCTTTATAATTGAAACTTCTCAATGAAATATTAACACAAAAAAGAAAGAAAAAACCCTTCTGTAACTTAGGCTTGTACAGTGGTGCCCCGCAAGACGAAAAACTCGCTAGACGAAAGGGTTTTGCGGTTTTTGAGCTTCTTCACAAGACAAATTTCCCTATGGGCTTGCTTCGCAAGACGAAAACGTCTTGAGTTTTTTGCAAGTTTGTTTCCTTTTTCTTAACACTGTTAATACAGTTGCGACTTGACTTCGAGGAGCAACTCATAGAATGCGGTGTGGTAGCCTTTTTTGAGGTTTTTGGTGATTTTTGAAGCCTTTCCAAAACTTTTCCGACACCGTTCTTCGCAAGACGGAAAAATTCGCTAGACGAATAAACTCGCGGAACGAATTAATTTCGTCTTGCGAGGCACCACTGCATTATCATTCCTGAGATCTGCTGTGACTCAGATATGTCTTTAACCACTTTGCTACAACGTATGTCTGTGACTGGTGATTTTCTTCCATGTTTATTTGGTGTCCCTCTCAAGTTAACCCCCTCCCTACAAAGCTGTCCCAGTTCTAGTGCTTTTTTTCTGTGAGGGGGGGACACAGGGGGGACACATACCTCTAAACATTTTGTGAATCTAAGTTTGGCCTTGTTGAGGGGCAGTATTTCAATATGAGTAGCAAAATGAGAGTACCCCTAAACTTTTTTTGAAAAAAGGACTGTCCAGTTCTATCCTTTCTTGATGTAAGGAAGGGATGTGAAACCTATGGTCCTCATGAAGTCAAACTCCACCTCCTGTCATTCCCAGCATGGCCAATAACAATGGAAAGGCATGAATGTCCCCATCACTGCGGTAGGCCATTAGGGACTGATGTCACAGGATACAGAATGAGATGCTAGATGAACAACAATGGCATCTTAAGTACATTTTCTCTTGAGGAAATAGGGCGGGTGGCTTTTACATCATACTCTGGGACTAGCCAATCACTGTTGCAAATAGAAATCTTGTTGGTTATCATAAATGTATCTGCAATTAAAATTGTTGGTCATCCTGGGAGTTTCATCTGCAGAGCTTTGAGTTCTAGATGGTTTCAGCCAATGAGCCAAACCGCAGCCTACAGTGTTTAACAGATCTTCACAACTGGTTTTGGAAACTGAAATCTGATTGGCTGGCAATACTGGAGCTTGTGATTGGCTCACTTGTGGGAGTGAAACTAGAGCTCAAAGTCTCACAGTCTGTTCTTACAAAATGCAATCTTGTTCACTCTTGCTTTGTTCAAGGTTGGAAATGATGACTCTTAGGACGACAGCAGCAAAGTGATGCCCTGACCCTGTAGATAAGTCTATAATTGGGAGGCTGTCTGCTTCTGAATGCCAGCTGATAGAAATGACAAGTAGGGAGAAAGAAGGTTGTTGTGCTAATGTCCTCTTTGTGAACTTCACATAGGCATGTAGTTGGCCTCTGTTAGAACAGGATACTGAACTAGAATGAGTCTTTGGCTTGATCCACCTGGACTCTTACGTTCTTATTTATCTTATTTTTAATTTTAAAATAAGCTGCTGGATGCAAATCTGTACCTTTAAACACTGGGCATAAAAGGGAATGTTGGCACTGTGGCTTCTAACCCAACAGAATGGAAAGAATGATGCATCAAAGGTAGCCAATGTGGTTCCTGTGTCAGGTATGCTGGAGTACATTTTCCATCATGCTCCACCACTGGCCCTATTGGCACCACTGGCCCTATGGGCTGGACCTGATGGGAGTCCAGCAATATAAGTCACCCCAATTCTCCACAGTCATCAAAAACATGAGAGAACTTTGCTGTTTGCATCTTTTCAGTAACATGAATCCCTTGTTTGTACTGGAGAAATCTGTTAGGGCTGTGAATATACCCAGTGACACTGGTATTGATATTCTCTGTGTACATTTCTACCATATAAAGGGAAGACTTCTGACCTCCTGGAATGAAAAAAAAAAAAAAAAGATTGGAAATCATTGGGAGTGGAATAGTTGCGCCATCCTCTCTGACCTTTAAATTCTTGGATAAAACGTGTATAGTTGACTTGACAATGTGAGCAGGCAATGCAGTCTATTCTATTTCACAGAAATGTTCTCTTTCATATTATTACGGTCTTAGCCTTGCTAAGAAGAAGAAGCATCAGTATTACCAAGAAATATGATGGCTCTGTAAAAGCACTCCAGAGAAATTTTGCTAATCCTATCCAAACTCTTCCCTTGGATATTAGGGAAGGGTCACAACTCAGTAGGAGAACACTTGCTTTGCATGCAGAAGTTCCAGGTTCAAAGCGCAGCATCTCTAGGTAGGGCTAGGGAGGTCTGCAGCTTGGAGAGCCACTGCCAGCCAGTGTAGATGACATTGCACTAGATGGGCCAGTGTTCTTACTCTTGGGCTTGCTGATCAAATCCCCACGACGGGTTGAGCTCCCATTGCTCTGTCCCAGCTCCTGCCAACCTAGCAGTTCGAAAGCACATAAGTGCAAGTAGATAAATAGGTACCACTGTGGCGGGGAGGTAAACAGCTTTTCTGTGTGCTCTGGTTTCCGTCACAGTGTTCCGTTGCGCCAGAAGCAGTTTAGTCAGTGCTGGCCACATGACCTGGAAAGCTCTCTGTGGACAAATATCGGCATCCCTCGGCAAGATGAGCGCCGTAACCCCATAGTCACCTTTGACTGGACTTAACCATCCAGGGGTCCTTTACCTTTACCTTTTACCAATGTCCGTTCCCTACGAGCTGTGCTTTGTATCATCACTTTATGCTTTTCGACAACTGGTCCAGATGCAC
Organism: Podarcis bocagei; assembly: GCF_964188305.1. Classification (NCBI taxonomy): domain Eukaryota; kingdom Metazoa; phylum Chordata; class Lepidosauria; order Squamata; family Lacertidae; genus Podarcis; species Podarcis bocagei. The sequence continues at coordinate 85,144,631 of NC_138133.1, read as the reverse complement.
CTCTTTCCCCTGGCCTTTGGTTGAGTGGACATTATCTGTCCACCTGGATTCCATGCATGCACAGCTATCCTGTGTTGCTATTTTGTGATTCTGGAAAGGTTTCTTGTGGTTTTGTTTTATGGTTTTAATTGTACGGTGTACTTATTCTGTGATATTTTTGCAACCCACCCTGAAACCATTTGGTGATGAGTGGGCCACATTAAAACAAGTCCAATCTACAATAACAAACAAATAAAGCATTATAGATTTTAGCTATTGTTCTGCTTTATGGTTTTCACCTTTGTTGTAAAATTTGGTTATTGGGCAGTATAGCAGTAAGTAAATACATAAATAAGCAAGCAAAATATTTGCTTTTTCGAAGGAAGGTTGCAATTCCCTCTATAATAGTTTTCTTTTTTCCCCTCCAAAAAAATCTCTCTCTATAGGTATTACTTGGTGCACGCAAGTCTGAAAGTCCCACCCAGGATCCCACATAGATTGCTGGCGACCATTGTTGAACAAACAGGTGAGATAAGAAAGGAGAGAGAAATGGCTTTGAATGAGGTAAGCTCAACCTGGCTTGAGGGATGGAGCCAGAAACTCAGGAGGGTGAACTGAAAGAGCCACACTGTAATGGACAAATCTGAAGTTGAGTCTGGAATAGTTCTGCAAAACCTCAAAGTGTATAGAGTCTACACAGCTGGGATGGCAGTGTGGTTACCTATTCATTTCCATGCCCAGTTAAAAATTCTGGTAATGACTTTTAAAGAGCTAAATGGTCTAGGACAAGCTCACACCTATAGAAACCGTTTGTCTGAATCTTGAGATCAGAATCAAAGGCTGTGCCTATCAACCTACCATCTAGAGCTATTAGATCACATCTTCACCATACATTTAAAGCACTATTATACCTCATTTAGGGATGCGGGTGGCGCTGTGGGTTAAACCACAGAGCCGAGGACTTGCCGATCAGAAGGTCGGCGGTTCAAATCCCCGTGACGGGGTGAGCTCCCATCGCTCGATCCCTGTTCCGGCCAACCTAGCAGTTCGAAAGCACGTCAAAGTGCAAGTAGATAAATAGGTACCGCTCCGGTAGGAAGGTAAACAGCATTTTCGTGTGCTGCTCTGGTTCGCCAGAAGCGGCTTAGTCATGCTGGACACATGACCCGGAAGCTGTACGCCGGCTCCCTCGGCCAATAAAGCAAGATGAGTGCCGCAACCCCAGAGTCAGCCACGACTGAACCTAATGGTCAGGGATCCCTTTACCTTTATACCTCCTTTAAATAGTCATGGCTTTTCCCAAAGAAACCCGAGAACTGCAGTTTGTTAAGGGTGCTAAGAGCTGTTAGGAGACCCCATTCCCTTCACAGAGCTACAATTCTCAGAGTGGCTTAACGGCCCCACTTCCCAGGAAACTCTTTGTTTTTTTAAACAAATAAACAATTCAACAATATTTCAAATTTAGCAATCAGTCATTCCACCTATGATTTCCCGCTCCCTCCCTCCATGGTTCCCTCAAAAATTCAATTTATGCTGCATATCATAGTTACTCTACACCTTCACCTTACCTCACAAGAAAAACAAAAAGTTCACCCCCACTGTTGTTCTTACTCAAATCCTATTTGCGTTTTAACATTTTTACACTGAATTTTTTAAGTATTCTGAAAATATTTTCCAGTTTTCTTTAAAACCAGTCTCCCCCTGATCTCTGATTTTACACTCCAAACTTGCCATTTCTACATATTCTATCAATTTCAGCTGCCATTCTTATTTGTTGTCATGCCATTTTTGTGTCCCGCTGATTTCAATGGCATTTACTTCCAAAAAGTGAAATTATTGTGGCAGTCTTACGCATACCGTCGTGGAAATTTGTCTGGATTGCTCCCACCCACAAAAGAAAAATACCATGGGAATGACAAATTCAGTTTCATTTGAGTCAGTTTCGCTGCTGTTTTAAATATGACTTACTGAAGGAGGACCATTTTTCTTCATTCTGCGGAAGACGTGTTTGATGACCCTTTTGATGCTGTCCCAACAAGTTTGCGCTGCTCATTGCTCAGTGGAGCAGGAAAGAATCAAGACTCGGGATTGTATCAAATTGCTGTCATTAGTTCCAATAACGCTTGAGGAAGCAATTTCTGCCTCCATCAACTGGAAGCAAATTTACTGCCTTTTGGAGTACAAGAGAGAGGACAAACCTTTTTATTTTCCATTGAATGCCATATGATTATTATTTTTTAATGCTGTAATGAACCTGCGTGAATAATATCCAGGATTTTACAGGTTAATGTTTTATAAGGCACAAATACCAATGTATTACGTGAATCTGGCAGGTCCCATTTTGGAAATGGATTGCTGTAGTTCTGCTGGCACCAACAGTTATCCCAAACAGACCTTCTATCTGATTCGGGCTCTCCAATTCGCTTTCTGTCAAGAAAAGAATGAATAGCTGCTGGGTGTACAAACTCGTTAATGCAGCCTAGCTAGGGGCTTAAGAATGAGGAAATGTATCCACAGGCACATCCCATTGGGATATGATAGCATATCCACTTGAGTGTAGAACAGGGGTCAGCAAATTTTTCAGCAGGGGGACGGTGCACTGTCCCTCAGACCTTGTGGGGGGCCAGACTATATTTGGAAAAAAAATATATGAATGAATTCCTAAGCCCCACAAATTCGCCTTCTCAATCCGGCCCACAGATGAATCAGCGTGTTTTTACATGAGTAGAATGTGTCCTTTTATTTAAAATGTATCTCTGGGTTATTTGTGGGGCCTGCCTGGTGTTTTTACACGAGTAGAATGTGTGCTTTTATTTAAAATGCATCTCTGGGTTATTTATGGAGCATAGGAATTTGTTCATATTTTTTTTCAAAATATAGTCCGGCCCACCACATGGTCTGAGGGACAGTGGACCGACCCACAGCTGAAAAAGGTTGCTGACTCCTGGAATAGAGTGTTGCTATTACTTCCCTTGATTTGGATGGTACACTTCTGTCAATGCAGCCTAGACGAGCATAACGTTTCTGTTTCTTTTTCTTTTTCTGCTGCTGCATGATACTTTTGATTCATGTTAAACTTGTGGTCCACCAAGACATCAAGATCCTTTTCACATGTACTGCTAAACAGCCGGAACTTGAAGAACACAGACATACCCTTAGCTCACAGGAAGGGAGAATTCCAATTATACATAACAGCCTCCTTCTTCTTCTTCTTCTTCTTCTTCTTCTTCTTCTTCTTCTTCTTCTTATTATTATTATTATTATTATTATTATTATTATTATTATTATTATTATTATTTTGATCACTTTAGTTTAGAAGAGTAGCCTCCATAGCTTACTATTCTGGTGCCGGATAGAGTTGCAGATTGGGCTTCCTATCCATTTATATCTGACTGCATCCCATTCCAGTAACCTTGAAAAATGAACTTGGGTTTATGAAAATAACAGCGATAAGTGGCTACATTTATATTACTGACTTCCATGTGAGGAAATTAATAGGGATATCTTACTTTCCCATCATCCGTAATGGAATAGTGTTAGAGAAGCAGTTAGCTATCGCTCTTTCGAATGGGCTAATTGGAAATGTCAAAAGGCGAGGCTGAGTTGAAGGATTGATTATAGAGCCATGCAACTTTTCGGCAGGAGTTATACTTTGAGAAGAAAGGGATGAAGAACAGAGTCTCTAATCACAATGACAGGAAGCAGCAGACATGCCTTAACATGCCAATCTTAAAGCTCAGAGTAAGTTTAGCGTAAAATACAGCCCAGGAAACTGAGTGAAGTCCATTGGCATAAATATTAGGAGCTAACTCCTAGGGGCGGAAGTCCCTTTGCCTCCCCCAATAAAATATTGAAGTGGGCCGGGGGTCCCCAAAACTGATGGGCATTGCCATTCAAATGGTATGTGTGCGGTTACCTATTCATTTCCGTGCCCAGTTAAAAATTCTGGTAATGACTTTTAAAGAGCTAAATGGTTTAGGACAAGCTCACACCTATAGAAACCGTTTGTCTGGCAAAAAGGGGTGTTGCAATAGTGTAGCACCCTGCTTGTGGTTAGCGCTTAGCTGGAATGAAATATTCAACGCAGCAATAGAGAAATTAAAATAATAATTTATTTGTCAGACAAATAAATGAGAGACACAGTGGTATAAGGTTACCAAAGCTCTGCCCACTCCAGCCCTGATGGCCAGCACTTATATTTCCTCAGCCCAGCCCCCTTGCTCCTCCTTTGGCTGCCTCTGTCCAATCAGCCTGGCTGAAATTCCTTTTGGCTGTTTGCTAGAACCAATCATAAAAGATACACCCATTTCCTATTACCTTTTATGGGAGACAAAGAGCTATATTTCCTTCTATCCATAAATGGCAGACAAGTAGCCATATATCTTACATATACCTCGATCAGGCACCTTAATTACCAGATAACCTTTGGCCCCTGTTGCCCTATTCACTGCAAAACAGATGGCTAAAGTAGATGGTTCATGGTTTTTAATTTTTATCTTAAAGAGATCTTGGGTTCACCTTCTCACACACCATCTATGAAATAAGAATCTAACATAAGAATCTAACATTTCTTACTTTCTAAATCCTTTGCATAATTACATTTAAGCCAATATATTTCATACATTAACATAGATTTTTAGAAGGAAAGGAAAGGCCTTTTCAAAGTAAAAAGGAACTTAGTAAAAGCTAAGTTCTCTAAGTTCTCTGAAGCTTCAAAGCAGCTTCAGAGAAAAGCCTCTTTCCTTAGCCAGCTGCTGTTTCTATTAGCTCTTGCCCTTTTAACCTTATGAAAATGTGGCTCAAGTTTAATGGGAGGCACAATAATTCTTACTATTTACCAACTCTTAATTGTGTTTTTGCAGCTTGTATTCTGTAATTTGTATGGTCAGTGTGACCTTTTGCTCCCAGCCTGTAATTTCCTTTTACAACCCTGAAGCGCTGCTTATAGATCAGTGGGGCCCTTAAACAGGAAGATAAACAGCTGCCAGAGTATTCAGCTGGTTTCTGCCTGGCATGAGAGATACAAACATTTACAAATATATATTTTTTAAGCTCATTTTAAAATGCAGGTCTTCATCAGATGCCTCAATAGAAGTGACTTTTACCTCTGTACAGTAGGCCACGTCCCAGCCCTGCAACAACTGGAGGTCACTGCAGACATTGTCCTCCACCCAACACAAGCAAGCAAGAGGTTTTCCAAGGCACTTAGGGAGGATGCAGAACGGGGCAGTGGGGTGTGGCCTCAGGAAAGAGGGTGTGGTCTGGGAATGAGGTGTAGGGGAAGTCCCATATAAGTCAGCCTGGAGGGTCATATTTGGCCTGGGGTTCTCCACCCCTGCTGCACATGGTAGCTCACCAGTGTGTGTGTGTGTGTGTGTGTGTGTGTGTGTGTGTGAATAAACCTCCTGGATTTTATGACTTCAGAAACCCTTGGCAGCTATCTGGCAATGCACACTACTGTTATGCATTTTGTATTATAGGTCAATTCACACAGGTGCTCTTACAAGGTGCTCTTACAAGCTTCATTTCCCAGCCCTGGTAACTGCAGAAGACAATAGAGTGGGGAATAACTGCTTGCTTCAAGCTCTCCCATGTTGTGTGTTCAGACCCTGAAACCTCTCCCCCCCCCCTAAATAAATTCACACATGACTCAAATTTTTGGTTTGTTTTTTTGGCAGAATTTAGGCCACAACTTTATTGATTACAGAAAGTGACTGGTTGCATAGACTCTGGTTCGACTAGCTCCCTGCACCGTTGCAGGTAGTGCTGACCCAGGGCACCAGAATAGGTCAAGCCTAGGGTGAACACCTGAAGAAGCAGCAAGCCAGGAGCAGGCTATCTCCGCCACCCAAATGCCCCCCTGGACTCAGGCATGGGCACAACCCCCTCACAGGGGTTGACCAAACCATCGAGGCCCTGGATTCCTTTAACGGAATACCCTTCACATAGGGATGGTGAAAGCGTTCTCCCATCCCTATCACCTGAACCCGAGCCTTTCCACAACCTTACAAGTTGTGACAAATTGCTACGCAGCAGGCAAAACCCAAATGGCAACAGCCAGTCAGCCAAGTGGGGAAGATTCCTGCCATGCCCCTGTCCCAATGACAGATGACACATGACGGAATAGCAAGGTCAAGCGAAAAGCCCTAAAAGTAGGGACAGGTGGTTGGGTGTTCCGAATGCATTCACTGAAAGAGGAAGCTCTGGGTCATGTGCATTGGTATAAATTCGTCCCTCGAACCGTTTGGACTGCATCCCATTGGCCTGATTGCACCCAGCTTCGAGGGACCTACCAATCGGGTGTTGTGGCTGACCAATCGTACCCACCCACAACACAGGGTGTCGGTTTTCTAGGTCTCACCGCAATACATGCCCTCTTTAAGTTAGGTCCCGATTTATCGTTGTTGTTTGAAGTTTGTGTGATTAAGCAAAGTAACTGTGAAATTGCTTTCTTTAAAATAGTAGCATCCTGTGGGTGAATGCCCATTGGGAGGAAAGGATGGTTTCAATTCATGCAGGCCCTGGTAGCATGGAATGTTTGTTTTTAGCTCAAACAGATTAGACTTTGTTAAAGGTCAGGAACTGACAGGGCTCATGAATTACAAGACAAGCTATGATCCTTCGTTATATGGTCCATTTGCTACATCCTTGCAGAGCTTCAAATAAGCAGAGCGGCATGACTTAGGCCACCTTCACATCACACAGTTCAAGAACCCTTTAAACAATCATGGCTTCCCCCAAAGAATTCTGGGAGCTATAGCTTTTTATGGGTGCTGAGAGTTGTTAGGAGTGAGACTGCAAGCTTCCCCAGAGGGCTGTGGGAAGGCAGAGGCACTGGACAGGAGCTGCCTGCCAAGCAGTGAGTAACAACGGGAACTGAAATTCATGAGGTTCCCTGTCTGCCAAAGCTATGAATGAAATCCTTAACACAAATCTCCCTGGAGTCAGAGCTGGATTTAGGGGAGTGTGACCAGTTTGATGGGTCATGGATCACCGCCTTGTCGTGGCGAAGGGGCTTGAATAAGAAGCTATGAGCTATGCTGTGCAGGGCCACCCAAGACGGACAGGTCATAGCCGAGAGTTTAGACTAAATGTGATCCACCTGGAGAAGGAACTGGCAAACCACTCCAGTATTTTGCCAAGAAAACTCCATGGACATAAAAAAGGAGAAGCTTTGAGAAGAAAGTGAGAGTTTTCAAGGCATGCTCTGCTTCATGGGATCACGGAGAGTCGAACACGACTAAACAACAACAGTGGCCATTTTGATTCCACTGGCTGCAGAGCTTAGGAGTGCCGCAACTATGTTATGGTTGCCATATTTCTGGAAGTAAAATTCGAGACAGTTGTTTAGCTTTTTTCTTTTTCTTTTAGGAAAAACAAAAGTTGTTAAAGCAATCAGCCACAAAATCCTGGACATTTTCTGAAATCCCCCCGGCCGCTATTTTCGCTATTTTTGCTGGTTAAATTCTGTATGGCAACCCTAAACTATGTTGTAGAATGGAAGGCAAGTGGCGGGAGGCACCAAATTTTGGTGTCACACAGGACCCCAAGCTCTGCTACTGTGGATGATATTGTCAAGTTATCTGAATGCACATTCATGTTTGTTTTCCTTCTTTGCAAGATATCATACCCTGCTTTAGCCCAGATGTGCATAGCGAATCATGTACTTCGCTAGGTTATGATCTGAAATAATTATGTGCACTGATAGCGTGTGAGCATTAATAGCCCTAGCGTGAACCTTTGGTGTTAACACTTGCCATTGGGTGAGTGTGTAGTCACGCTTTTAAAGTTGCCACAGGATGCAATGTGATAAAGCTCCCCATTTTCAAATGTGGAAAGGCTTTCTCCATCACATGGGTTAAATGCCACATAGGCAGATTTTACTAGCTAGCTTTCTGAGTAAGTATTTTCATGAAGGTTAAAGACTGCCTGCATTTACATTCTCAGTCCCATGGGGAAGGCACCAGGGCTATACTGAAATGTAATTAGAAGTAACTGAAAAAGAACAATGGCTGTGTGTGTGTGTGTGTGTGTGTGTGTGTGTGTGTACAGTAGCATATGTTCTTACCTGTTCCTGCTATAAAGAGGAGCTTAGGTGGGAAAGTTGTCATTTCATCACTTGCCTTTAATTAGGTTTTATTTAAGGAAAGCATACTGGCCCGAAATATGTACAGAAGCTAGGTAAACATCACCATCTGCTTGTGACCTCCTGTCTCCCTCAGCAACACACACACACACCACTTTGCAGGCAGTTACTGGTGACATTGCAGTGGGAGCTCAAGCTTGCAGCTCAGAAGGAGATCACTTTCTTTGCATGCATAACAGGCCATGGCAGAGTCCTAGCATGACTAGGTAAGGGCTTTTAGCCAGGGCTGAGTTGAACACTGAGCATTCTTTTTGCACATCCGTCAGTATGTGCAAATCTGACCCTTCTCACACTACCCTGGAAGCAGAGGACGGAGCAACAGTTCAATTACATGTTGTGCTGAGCTTAAGATTCAAATGTTAAAACTTCTGGGTATATTCCCCCCTTCAAAAAAGGCTGTCAGGAGATATCAGGGCCTTCTTGGTAGTGGCGCCCTCCCTGTAGAACCCCTTCCTTCCAGATGTAAGGAGATAAAGAAATACACAACTTTTAGAAGACATCTGAAGACAGGCCTGTATAGCGAAGTTTTTAATGTCTGATGTTTTATTATGTTTTTATATATGCAGTAAGCCACCCAGACTGGCTCGGAAAATCTAGCCAGATGGGTGGCATATAAATAAGATGATGGTGATGATGAAGATGATGATCTTAGGAAGAGCTACTGCTTGTTCTCCTCCAAAAAGGACTTGTAATCACAGTTGCCACCCAGATGCCTGTGGGAAACCCACAAACGGAACCTGAGCGCAGGAATACTGTCCCCTTTTGTGGTTTCCAGAAACTCATATTTGAAAGCAGTAGAGAACCTGTCCAAGTGACACTGACACCAAAACCCCACACATACACTAAAGCAAAATAATTCAAGTTTTACCACCCCACCCCCTTTCCCCTCCTTCTTCCACAAACTTATACTGTAGGCAACACCAGTGGGTTTTTTTTTCCCCTGGGGGTACGCATACCCCTAAACATTTTTTGAATCTAAGTTTGGCGTTATTGAGGGGCAGTATTTCAATATGAGTAGGAAAATGAGAGTACCCCTAAACATTTTTTTAGGGGGGAAAACCCCACTGGGCAACACTCATGTCTCACATCGAATGTAACTGAGCTATAGAAAAGACTGTGACCTGAAAAAGAGACAATGCATGTACTTTTGTAACCAAAGAGAAACTTTAATATATATATTTTTTAAAAAAAAAAACATTACTGCCCTTGACTGTGGAGGCAACAAGGCTAGTCAACAAGGCTAGTAGCTGTTGAACTTGTCCCATCATCATTTAAAACCATCTGATCAATGTAATAAAAAGCAACAGCAATATTATTTAATAATAACTGGAGGTTCACAAAAGCCCAGGCTTTTGCGTGTTGAGACCCAGAAACCTCCCCCCTAAATAAATTCACACAACTCAAATTTTCGGTTTTGGTTTTTGGCAGAATTTAGGCCACAACTTTATTGATTACAGAAAGTGACTGGTTGCATAGGCTCTGGTTCGACTAGCTTCCTGCCATGCAGCTAGCGCTGACCCAGGGTTCCAGCATAGGTCAGCCAAGGGTGAACACCTGGATAAGCGGAAAGCCAGGACGGGCTAACTCTGCCACCCAAATGTCCCCCTGGACTCAGGCACGGGCATAACCCCCTCTCAGGGGTTGACCAAACCATCGAGTCCTGGATTCCTTTATCAGAATACCCTTCACATAGGGATAGTGAGAGCATTCTCCCATCCCTATCACCTGAACCAGAGCCTACCCACAATCTTACAAGTTGTGACGATTTGCTACGTGGCAGGCGAAACCCAAATGGCAACAGCCAGACAGCCAAGTGGGGAAAATTCCTGCCGTGCCCCTGTCCCAACGACAGACGACACATTACGGCATAGCAAGGTCAATCGCAAAGCCCTAAAAGTAGGGAGAGGTGGGCGGGTGTTCAGAATGCACAAGCCAAAAGAGGAAGCTCTGGGTCACATGCATGGGCATAAATAGGTCCCTCAAACTGTTTGGACCGCAACCCATTGGCCAGATTGCACCCAGCTTCGAGGGAGCTACCAATCAGGCAGTGGCGTAGCGTGGGGGGTGCCAGGGGTGCCGGCTGCACCGGGCGCAACATTTTGTGGGGCGCGTTTGGCCGGCCCCCCTCGAGGAAGCGGGAACCTCTCCAAGGCGCAGCGCGCCGTCGGTGGAGGAAAAGAGCCGCGCAGCAGCAAAGCCGGGAGGAGGAGGAGGTGGAGCGAGCCTGCTAATTGCTTGCTGGGAATTACCGTAATTTTCGCTCCAAAACACACACTTTTTTGCTCCTAGAAAGGAAGGGAAAATGCCTGTGCGTGTTACAGAGCGAATGCACTCATGCTTGCTTTACACCCAGGAGGAGGGGGTGGAGCTGAGGAGGAGGGAGGGAAGGAGAGCCATGCCAGCAAAGCGGGCAGCAGCCGCTTACACGCGAGGAGGGACAGACGGGAGCCATAGCGAGCCGGAAAAAGCGCTGCGTAGCCAGCAACAGCTGCTGCAGCCTCAGCTAGCAAAGGTCCGTGCGCTCTCTAAACGGAGCAATGAGGCTGCAGAGGGACGGCAGGGCACAGGAGGGCTCTGAGCCACGAGCGCAGTGAAAACCAGTAAAAAGGTTTTTTAAAAGGCTGCTGGGGACAGGAGGGCACGGGATGAGGGAGAGGGGGAAATTACAATTCTCCCAGCGTCTCAGCTGATCCGCTGAGCAGGACTTGGGTTGCAGGGGATTCACCATTAGCTGTGTAAAGCAGCAAAGAGGGAGAGAAGGAGCAAAGCGAGAGTGGAAAGGAGCTGCTTACACTGCTGTAAGTGGCTGCTGTCCGGTTGGCTCCTTTAAAGCAACAGTGCTCTTTCCCTCCCCCCTCCCCGCTCAGCTCTCCGAAAAGCTCCTTCTCCACCCACCCCATGCGAGCTCCTTTTCCCCTTAGATCCCCCTCCTACATTATTAGCCACATCCTTCTCCACCCACCCCACGCATGTTCCTTGTCCCCTTAGCAGTGGCGTAGCGTGGGGGGTGCAGGGGGGGCGGCTGTACTGGGCGCAACATCTGGGGGTTAGGGTTAGGGGGCGCAAATCCACGGGTTAGGGGGCGCAAATTACTTGCCTTGCCCCGGGTGCTGACAACCCACGCTACGCCACTGCAATCAGGTGTTGTGGCTGACCAGTAGTACCCACCCACAACACAGGGTGTCAGTTTTCCAGGTCTCACCGCAATACGTGCCCTCTTTAAGGTAGGACCCGATTTAGGGGCATGTGTGTCAACTTCTGGGGTGCTATTCCATGGCAACGCCTAACTGCATCATTTCTGATCCCACCAGGTCACATTTGAGCAAAAGCCACTGCCAGACCCTCTCTCTCTTCTAGTAACATTTTGTACAGCAGGATTAGAAACAGAAAAGCACACACCTGCCGAAAGTGAAGGCAACGCTCACAGGGGCCCCATTGCAATGCTAGCCACGTCTATCAATCTGAGCATTGCTTTCTTCCTGCCTTCTCAGGCAGGAGGTTTTTAATTAAGGGAAAGCTCTGCAGGGTCTAGTATCTCAATCTGCTTGCATATGACTGGCATTGTCTTGCGGTTGTTTTTAATCGTTGGGGGGTGTGGAGGTTCAGGAAGGCCCCCATGTTTTCGAGTCACCATCGCTGCTGTGAAAAAAAGGAAGAGCCAGGGGACCGAAGTGTGTGATGGTGTGTGTATGTGTGTGCTTGCTGTTTTTCTTCTGTTGCTGTGTTTTTCCATTAGTGGTAAATGGCTTGCCACTTTCTTCATTCACAGACCATCTGAAGCTTGGGAGGGAAGGGGGCTGTTGCTGCTGCTTATGGGTGCAGCAAAAGCAAGTGGGGAGGGCAAAGACAGAGAATCCCACTCTTCCTGCTTGGTTTCTGGAAAGATGGGTTATACGGAGATGTCAGAGGGCTGCTGATAGGATTCCTGTTTCTTGAACTGAAACCATGTGGCATCAGTGAAGGTTCAGGAGGAATCTGGAAGGGTCTAGTGCAGTGGTGGCGAACCTATGGCACATGTGCCAGAGTGATCGCTCAGAGACCTCTCCCCCCCATGCCAGTGCAGGCATGAAATGCTCCCTAGATTGTGCTCCACCCGCAGTGGCTTGGGGGGGGGGAGTTGCGTGCCCCTTCATGCCTCTGTGAGCAGGAAAGGTTTCATAGAGCGCGCATTGGAGGGAGTTGCTGTTGGTGAGCTGGAGACTCATGTTTGCTGTGCTGACGTGAGTGAGTGCAACTGTTTTTAGCTAAGTTAGTTATTTTCTGCAAGAAGCTCCAGATCCCTGCGCAATCTGACCCCAAAAAGCTCGACAACTTTGTGCAATCCTCCCCCCAAAAAGCTCAACAATGCAGATAGAAACAGTAAATTGCCATGTTGGCACTTTGCAATAAATAAGTGGGTTTTGGATTGCAGTTTGGGCACTCGGTCTCTAAAAGTTTTGCCACCAGTGGTCTGGTGGATGGGGGTCTGAGCAGGCCCAGGAGCAGAGCTAAAGCAGGTTTCGATTGACCTGAGGGCCTAGCCTAGCCAAAGACATGTTTTGGTGTTAGCTTAATGAACCATACTTAGACCGTTACCTCACCAGGAAGCTAGCCTGGCTATTCCAGGAATTTGAAAGCTTGCTTGGATTTTTACACTTGTTGAATCCAGAAATTAGAAGGATCTAGCAATTAGAAGCCTTACTCCCCAGCAAGAAAAACCTCATAGCAGTATTTACTCCTTGATGAGATCAAGGAACATTCCATGGGGAAGTTGTGCTCAAGCCTCGAGACACACAAGAGTATACCAAAGTGAGCATTTAAGCCTTTGTTGGTGTATTTATCGACTTTCCTCACTTAGGTTGCAGGAGGTGGAGGAGGAAGGCTCTTAAAACTTGTGTACAAGTTTTTGCATCTGATCAGCTCAGGTTGAGCAAAGTTTGTCTAAATTAACTAGTATGCACCCACTGACTTGCAAGATCATTGAAATACATGGGTACATGTTGTTGTTGAGTCGTTTAGTCCTGTTCGACTCTTCGTGACCCCGTGGACCAGAGCACGCCAGGCACTTCTGTCTTCCACTGCCTCCCGCAGTTTGGTCAAACTCATGCTGGTAGCTTCGAGAACACTGTCCCACCATCTTGTCCTCTGTCATCCCCTTCTCCTTGTGCCCTCCATCTTTCCCAATATCAGGGTCTTTTCCAGGGAGTCTTCTCTTCTCATGAGGTGGCCAAAGGATTGGAGCCTCAGCTTCAGGATCAGTCATATTTAGGAGTTTGCTATGTCTGCCATTTGATGAAAAGAATGAAAGGCATCTAAACTTTTAATGTATCAATCAAATCAAATGTTTAAAGGCTTTTTTAAAAATAATAATAGAGAAACATAATCTTGAACTATTACAATGCTGTTCCGCCTTAGAAGAGGTGGTCCTTCCTGTACAACGGAGAAGATGAGATGTCTGTTCTAAAACAGCAGCAGTCTGTTATTTTTATTACAGGGTCGGATATTATTATTATTATTATTATTATTATTATTATTATTATTATTATTATTATTTTGCAGGGCAGGGAGATTATTCCTAATTATTTTAACTAAACAAAGAGTGCTGCCCAGATTTATTGGGGTTGAGTTTTAATCAATCAAAAGTTTTAAAATTAATTAAGCTGATTTATCAACGCAAAGTTGCAGGCCTAGAATTAATGTAGCAATTAACTTACATGCGGAGTGCTCTGCAAGGCATTCAGTCTGACCTCTGTGGAAGTCCAGGCTTGAGAATTAATTCTGCAATTAATTAATTGGCAACAAGCATCACTTTGATCTTGCAGCCCATGTTTTTGGAAGGTTCATCGGAATTAGCATGCAGAGAAAGCATCCCACACAATGCCAGTATTCTCACCGAGCAAGCTGGGGTCAAGGTCGGCTTACTTCAATGACGTACATTGCTTTAAAAGCCTTGATGAAAGGGACCGGCAAAGAAGTAAAAACACCATAGCAGGGATCCCTCCCATTAAACATGGCTGGAAGCATCTCTCTGACAGCTGTATGCTAGCTCTGTTCTGGTTTGCAACAATCTCTCCTACACTGATTTAAAGCATAGAGAGCCTTTGTCATAAAGGTTTGCCAGAAGCTTTAACTAAGAAAAAGGGTTTTGTGGCAGTATAAGGGTGGCGCTGTGGGTTAAACCACAGAGCCTAGGACTTGCCAATCAGAAGGTCGGTGGTTTGAATCCCCGCGACGGGGTGAGCTCCCGTTGCTCAGTCCCTGCTCCTGCCAACCTAGCAGTTCGAAAGCATGTCAAAAGTCCAAGTAGATAAATAGGTACCTCTCCGGCAGGAAGGTAAAGGGCATTTCCGTGCGCTGCTCTGGTTCTCCAGAAGCGGCTTAGTCATGCTGGCCACATGACCCGGAAGCTGTACGCCAGCTCCCTCGGCCAGTAAAGCGAGATGAGCGCTGCAACCCCAGAGTCGGTCACGACTGGACCTAATGGTCAGGGGTCCCTTTACCTTTACCTTTAAGGAACAACAAAGTTATGGTGACATATTTTGTGGGCTAGAGTTCACCTCATCAAGTGCACTGGGGGCTGATGACGCACTTTAGTCCATGAGCACATACACCTTCGTAAGAGTCCTCAGGTCAAAGGCCTATCTAGTCCAGCATCTTCTCACAGTGACCAGCCAAAGCCCATAGGAAGCTGTAGACAGCACTTGACTGCAAACATGCTTCTCCCCTCCTGTACTTTCTAGCATCTGGTATTCAGAGACAGCCGAGGAAGAACATAGACTTCATGACTAGTAGCCATTGATGTCCTTGTCTGCCATACATTTAATTAACCTTATTCCAAAGTCATCCAAGTTGGTGGCTATCTTCTGAGTGTCATAAATGTTTCCACCAACTATAAATGCGTTGGTCTTGGAATGTGCCACAAGACTCTTTTGTGCTGCAAAATAGTACAACCCCAGAGTCGGTCACGACTGGACCTAATGGTCAGGGGTCCCTTTACCTTTACCTTTAAGGAACAACAGAGTTATGGTGACATATTTTGTGGGCTAGAGTTCACCTCATCAAGTGCACTGGGGGCTGATGACGCACTTTAGTCCATGAGCACATACACCTTCGTAAGAGTCCTCAGGTCAAAGGCCTATCTAGTCCAGCATCTTCTCACAGTGACCAGCCAAAGCCCATAGGAAGCTGTAGACAGCACTTGACTGCAAACATGCTTCTCCCCTCCTGTACTTTCTAGCATCTGGTATTCAGAGACAGCCGAGGAAGAACATAGACTTCATGACTAGTAGCCATTGATGTCCTTGTCTGCCATACATTTAATTAACCTTATTCCAAAGTCATCCAAGTTGGTGGCTATCTTCTGAGTGTCATAAATGTTTCCACCAACTATAAATGCGTTGGTCTTGGAATGTGCCACAAGACTCTTTTGTGCTGCAAAATAGTACCAAAGGTACGGAAATGAAGTGGTGGTGAAACCAGCACATCCTGGTCCTACAATATTGGTATCTTTCCACCTCTGCCTGGAGATGTTGAAGACTGAAGCTGTGACATTTGAACTATGGCCTTCTGGAAAATAGAGACTCTTGGAGGACATGCATTATCTTGGCTGCCCCCCGTATAAATAATGTCTCTAATATGCTACCAAATTATGCACCACTGGGGATCCTAGCAAAGGTATATTTGGAAGAGAAAATTACATTAGGTTCTGCGTCTCTGAAGGGAGTTAGTGTATCAAATATACACAAACACACTTATATATATATGTATAATAATAAAAATACAATCAAATTGCTTTTCTTTCTTTTTTGTCCTGTTAGATTAAGAGAAGAATAGATTTGGCCAGTAATGCAGTTTTACCAATGGCTCTAGAATGATGAGTTTTCAATGAAAATAAATCAGGCTGCATTGCCTGCCTTTCGAAGAGCTTATCTGCTTCATGCTTTTTATTGTCGTCACTGCGGTAGAGCAAATAAATGAGTTTTCTTTTTCTTTTTCTACTGTCCACGCTTCCATTATGATGCTTGGCTGAAGTGCTGGGGCTGAATGAGGCAGGGGCTCAGTGTCTCGTGGAATGTTCTCGAAGGAAAATATGTTTTAGTTTTCCAGACCCACCACAAACTGGAAGCCAAAGATAGATAGAGAAAACACCGTGCAATGTGTTTCTCACTGATATCTTCCACTTCAGTGTTTAGATGGGGGAAATGGAGGTTCTGATGCTCCCACATATACTGTTTCCTGTACTATAGATAGATAGATAGATAGATAGATAGATAGATAGATAGATAGATAGATAGATGATAGATAGATAGATAGATAGATAGATAGATAGAGATAGATTATGGAACTTACACCAAAAAAAGTGGTAGGTCTAAGTCAAAATCTATTTTAAAGTCTTGTTTTCACTCTGCCATCTTGCTCCCAAAGAGGTTTCGAATCTGGCATAACTTTATGCCAGTTTATCTCAAGGTGTCGTAAATTACACTGGCTCCCATAGTTTGGATTGCTGCCCCCCAAGTGTTCGATGCATTCCAAATGCATAGAAGTGCAGGGCCTGATTAAGTCTGGATGCCCAGGCTGTAAATCTATCCCATAGTTATTCTGTTTTTGGATTCTGTTTTGCAGGTGATTCAATTCTTTGTGCAGCCTGTGTCCATGAGAACACCGTCTACAGCAGAGTGTTTCAGATTTTGTACAGGAATGAAGAGATTGTCATCAATGAATCCATGAACTTCAGGGCCCACCTCCTTGTGGATGGTGAAAAGGTTTGTTTCTCTCAGTTTGGACTCTTGTTTCTGCCTCTTTTACACACATGTATATACACACAAAGAGTGAATCTGGTTCCACTGGTAAGGTATATTGCAGTTATTAATATTGCAGAATCTGAAGCAACTGGAAGCATGAAAATGGCAACTGCACCGCTTTGCCACACTAGGCCACTGCTGGGTCTCTTGACAACTTTTCTGTGCCTCTCTGAGACCTCTGTCTCTCTATGCCCGGGATAGGCAACCTAAGGCCCAGGGGCCGAATGCGGCCCAATCGCCTTCTCAACGCCGTCCCCGGACAGTCCAGGAATCAGCCTGTTTTTACATGAGTAGAATGTGTGCTTTTGTTTAAAATGCATCTCTGGGTTATTTGTGGGCCATAGGAATTTGTTCATTTTTCTCTCCAAAATATAGTCCGGCCCACCACATGGTCTGAGGGACGGTGGAGTGGCCCATGGCTGAAAAAGGTTGCTGCCCCCTGCTCTATGCCATTCTTCAAGTTGCCAGTCAGTTGGCTCTCTGGTACAGTCAAACCTCGGTTCCCAAACGCCTCAATTTTGGAATGTTTTGGCTCCCAAACACCGAAAACCCAGAAGTCAATGTTCCTGTTTTCGAACATTTTTTGAAGCCAAACATCCAACATGACTTCCCCTTGAGTGCAGGAAGCTCCTGCAGCCAACTGGAAGCTGCGCCTCGGTTGTCAAACATTTTGGAAGCCAAACGGACTGCCGAAATGAATTGTTTTCGACAACCAAGATTTGACTGTACTTGTGTTTCCTGAGTCGCACTTCAGCAGGAATGCTGATAGATACTTGCTGATGGGAGCTGAGCATCTTACGCGTCTGAGGTAAATTCATGCTGATTTAGCAGAGCCCCTTGATAGAACTGTCACACTCATGCTGCATTTCATCACATTGGTTCTCAGAACACACACACGCAATTTCCTATGTGTTATGAGGCCTTGCTTGTAATGACAGTTCTCTTTTTCAATAACCTCTACAGGTGGAAGAGGCACTAAGAGAAGCAGACTTTCAACTCAAGCTGGACTTGCATTTTACGGACAGTGAGCAACAGTGAGCACTTTTTGCTTTCCTAAGGCAAACTGATCATTGTGGATTCTGATGCAAACTGGCCCAAATCGGGGCTAACCCGCAGGTAGAAATGTAGCTGTCCTTTGAATTCCCTCCGAAGGTTGCCACTCTGTCATTAGCTAAAAACAAACCAATAAACAAAAAACATGCATACGGTGGCCTTGGGTGGCCACGGCACCCACTCTGTGTGATCTGCTTTGTGGCTGCAGTCAGTGATTTCAGCTCAGCTGTGGCAACAGTTCCCCAGCAGTGATTTCACCTTGTGGAGGCTAGCCAGGGCTACATACCTAGCCTAGCATCCCACGTTCATCACTAGTGAAGGGTAGGTGGGTTCCCACGAGGCAAGACACAGTGATAGCAGCAAGAACCTTTATTGAACCAACAGAACTGGGCAACAAGGGCAAAACAACTGCATATATATATTTCTGAAGGCCTAGGCCACTCCCATTCCCAACGTGATTGGCTATCTAAACTTCCAAGCTGCGAATCATGACTCAGAGTTCAAGGGCCAATGTAAAGGTAAAGGTAAAGGGACCCCTGACCATTTGGTCCAGTCGTGACTGACTCTGGGGTTGCGGCGCTCATCTCGCTTTATTGGCCGAGGGAGCCGGTGTACAGCTTCTGGGTCATGTGGCCAGCATGACTAAGCCGCTTCTGGCGAACCAGAGCAGCGCACGGAAACACCGTTTACCTTCCCGCCAGAGCGGTACCTATTTATCTACTTGCACTTTGATGTGCTTTCGAACTGCTAGGTTGGCAGGAGCAGGGACCGAAAGACGGGAGCTCACCCCATCGTGGGGATTCAAACCGCCGACCTTCTGATCGGCAAGTCCTAGGCTCTGTGGTTTAACCCACAGTGCCACCCCTGTCCCTCAAGGGTCAATGACAGAGGCCCAAATCCTGAAATGTTCTGTGATTGGATATCACGTATCGAATCAGAACACAGGAACTCAGAATCCTTAGTCCAGACTCAAGCTCAGGCAAACACAGACCGGTGAATACATAACAGGAAGATAGGTTTTTAAAAAATGTTTTGAGATAAAATACATTTAGACATTGATGTTTTGCAATAAAAGATATTCAGAATAGTATTTAAAAGTGAGTTTTCATGATTTTATTCATTTTTTTTAAAAAAATAATCATGTGAAAATGCCAAAGAAATAGACTACTAATTGCTAGTGTCATCTAGTATTCGGGGTCACCAACATGGCACCCATGGAGTCTTCCTTGGCACCTACTTGGCACCTATTTGCTTGGAAGAAGCAAATATAATAAATAAGAGTGTTGTGACATTTCTGAGATGCTTGTGGCAGCTTCAATGTTTTGCAAATGTACCTTCAGCTCCAAAACTTTGGCAGCTCCAGATCTCAATAGCCATTTCCTGCACCATTCATCTAAACCTCCCTCTTTTCTAGAGCAAACCTAAGCCTGAGAAGTTCCCTAGAATTCATCCCTAGTAAGTGTGTTTAGGGTTGCATTCCTAGACTTTCAAAAGTTAATCTTCCCTACAGAGGGTCTGCCTCCTTTAGCGCTGCTATGTCCATTGCCCAGATAGATTGTAGGACATGGAAACACATGAGGAAAAACATTTCCACTTCCCTGAATTGAAGGTAGATTTCTTCCCCCTTCCCACTGGAAACTGTGGGTCCCAGGAGGCTAGATTTGAAAGTGGGTGGTATTCTACCCCACTCCAATTCCTGGGCTCCCCGGTTATTGATGGTCTTACTGTTATTTCTTAATTATTGTGTTTTCTGGTTTAAAATTCCGTTTACACATTGCTCTTATATAGTCTTTTATTGTGCTGGTTTCCTATTTGAGGTTTTATGTGCTGGCTTTTTCTAACACCTTTTGTGGCTTTATTGTCATATTTTTATTTTGTTTTTGCCTGATGCCAGGAGAATTTATTTCATGAAGAATCTCATAAACACAATAAAGAGATAATATTGCTTGAAGCTGCCTTAGAAGCCAGAGTTGTTGTTTTTTTTTAATTTTTATTTTATTTCTCTTTTTAAGTCACTTTGTGTTGCTCTGGGTTAAGATAAAGAAACTAACTCGTAATGATGATGATGGTTTAATCTAAGCAATCATGTAGTTTCCCCAAGGATTACTGAATGTATCAACTATTCTATAATGGGCTATCTTGAGAAAATAGAATTTACTAAGGCTCCCTGCACCACGCATGCCGTGGCGGTCATAATCCTTGCTTCTAACATTATGTTCTACGTATGTTCCACCCATGTTCTATCTTCACTGTCAGAAGCATTCTGTCTCCAAATACCAGTTGCTGGTAATCTCAGATGGACAGAGAGTTGTTCCCTCATGTTAAGCTTTTAGGCTTCTTACAGGCATTTTTTGGGCCACTGTGAACACAGGATACTGGACTAGACAGGTCTTGGCTGGATCCAGCAAACTCATCTCATGTTAAGTCCCGTATGGCGGCAAATCTGGGCTACCCAACGGTGCCATAATTCGAACGTTTGTCAATGGACCACAGAGATTTTTAAAAAGTCCCTCAGTGAAATATCTGTAGCTGATGTTCCAGAAAATCCCAATATAGAAGCTTCAGCAGACTTTTCAAAAGTCATGTTTTGAACTTTGAACTTCACACCCCCCAATTTAACATTTCTATTCAGTTAGGAATAAGAGGGAAGATTCCAATAGTGAGAACAGGATCATAAATCTTCTTACCATTATTATTATTATTACTATTATTATTATTATTATTAAGATGAGGAAATGTGAGCTTCTGTGACATCATTGGTACCAGATGAATGGATGACTGGGGTATATTTTTTATTGCACTGGGCACTCAGATGTTTAGACACACATTCTCCTGAACAGCATGGACATGGGAATAAAATGGACTGCCCTTTTTTGTCCTAGCTCTTCCTTCACCTCTTACACAGGCTTCTCAAAAGTCTTAATGGCTTGTGTCAGCAGCTTCTCCTAAAATGACAAAAGCAGGTTTAAGCCCAATCGCTGACTTTTTCTTTTTTTAAGGATCTGTGAATGGTGCAATGCAAGTCACTTTGGGTTTTTCGCAGCAATGTCATAATATTGACACTGCTGCTACAAGTACAATTAAGAGCTAAGCACCAGCCTTGTAAATGCTCCTCGTTGCCAAGTGAATTGCTGCCAAGTGATAAAAATTCCACTCACACCATTGTCTCTGGGGCTGCATCCATGCAGCAGATTGAGCCAGCAGAAGGCTCTTCTCAATTAGCTACCAGGCTAAGTTGAAGGTGGTAGTACGAAGCCCTGTACAGTTTGCATTGGGATACCTTGAAGACCAGCTTATTCCTTATTGTTGTTGTTGTTTAGTCGTGTCCGACTCTTCATGACCCCATGGACCAGAGTACGCCAGGCACTCCTGTCTTCCACTGCCTCCCGCAGCTTGGTCAAACTCATGTTCATAGCTTTGAGAACACTATCCAACCATCTCGTCCTCTGTCGTCCCCTTCTCCTTGTGCCCTCCATCTTTCCCAACATCAGGGTCTTTTCCAGGGAGTCTTCTCATGAGGTGGCTAAAGTATCGGAGCCTCAGCTTCATGATCTGTCCTTCCAGTGAGCACTCAGGGCTGATTTCCTTCAGAATGGATAGGTTTGATCTTCTTGCAGTCCATGAGATTCTCAAGAGTCTCCTCCAGCACCAGAATTCAAAAGCATCCATTCTTTGGCAATCAGCCTTCTTTCTTTATGGTCCAGCTCTCACTTCCATACATCACTACTGGGAAAACCATAGCTTAAACTATACAGATCTCTGTCAGCAAGGTGATGTCTCTCTTATTCCTTATAGGCCCAACCAATCACTGTGCTCCGTAGGAGAGAGCCTCCTGCGGCTACCATCTCATCAGAAAGTCCATTCCACCCAATGTGAGAACAGGGCTTTTATTGTGGTGGCACCTATGCTTTGGAACAACCACCCTCTCCAGTACACATCAGGAAGCTGTCATCTCTGTTGATTTGTACTGCATTTTTTTTTAAAGTTTTGTTTTATTGCTTGTGCATTTACTGGCCGGGGCTCCATTGGGAGGAAGCGGGTTATTAAATAAATAAATAAACAAATGCAATTATTTTAACTGTCTTCTTCTTTATTTATTTGTTTCAAAGGTGTTTTATATGCAATTGTTTTAACTTTTATTGTAGATAGACAGACAGATAGATAGATGTGCAACAGTGCTTTATAGGCTTTTCTTCCCCTGAGAAGGCAATTTGAGATCCTTCATACAAAGCCGTCCATAAATGAAATTGTTATTAACAACAACGACCATTGCTTCTCCTTCCAGGCTGAGAGATGTCACGTCAATCCCTGTGATCAGCAGCCGCACTTTGGGGCTCCACTTCCACCCGGGGCGAGGGCTGCATCATCATGTGCCCGTCATGTTTGACTACTTCCACCTGTCAGCCATCTCTGTTACTCTGCATGCTTCTCTGGTGGCTCTGCACCAGCCCCTGATCAGGTGAGAGAAACAGGGTTCTTGTTGTTTTCATTTTCTGTATGTGTATTTCATGATCTTTGCTATGAGAGGTCAATTGTTCATATGTCATGTTATGTACTGAGCTTGGATCCTAGAACAATAGGCAGCTAGGAACCTAGAAGGCAGCAACCTGATTGGTCTGCAGGAACTGCCCAATCCGGCTCCAGGAGGAAGTGAATCAGCAACCTGATTGGCCTGCAGGAACATTCCAATCAGGCTCCAGGAGGGGAGTTGAATCAGCCAATCACACGGGACTCATTGTGTAAATAATGTATATATAACCAGAGGTTTTTTTGGGAAAGTACTCACTCACTGTTAACCATGAGCTGAAATAAAGAGCATGAAATCAACGCTCAACTCCGAGTATATTTCATCTCATTTGCTTTTTTTTTTTTTTAATGCTTACATAAAATAAAAACAATGCCAGCAACAGAACTACTAAAAATAGAGACTTGGCAGAATTATTATTATTATTTATTAAATTTCTATATATGTATAATGTGTTGCTGTAATCTAACCACAGTTGCTGACTAAGGTTTGCCTTTTATAATCAGCTATGTGGTGATGGCAGGGACGCGGGGTGGCATTGTGGGTTAAACCACAGAGCCTAGGATTTGCCAATCAGAAGATCGGCGGTTCGAATCCCCGTGACGGGATGAGCTCCCGTTGTTCTGTCCCTGCTCCTGCCAACCTAGCAGTTTGAAAGCACACCAGTGCAAGTAGATAAATAGGTACCGCTCCGGCGGGAAGGTAAATGGTGTTTCTGTGCAGTGCTCTGGTTTGCCAGAAGCAGCTTAGTCATGCTGGCCACATGACGCAGAAGCTGTACGCCAGCTCCCTCGGCCAGTAAAGCGAGATAAGCACTTGCAACCCCAGAGCCGGTCACGACTGGACCTAATGGTCAGGGGTCCCCTTACCTTTATGTGGTGATGGTACTATCCACACTAGGAATAGGACTCTGTCCTATTTTAGGGTTGCCATTTTTCTAGAAGTAAAAGTCAAAAGTAGTTGAGCTTTTTTTTTTTTAAAAAAAAAAAAGCAATCAAAATCCCGGACACTATTCTCCTGGTTATATCCTGACAGACATATAGCAATCCCAGACATATAGCAACCCCAGACATATAGCAACCCCATCTTATTTAAATCTAGTTGTTGGATGTGGCTTTACCAAGCATTTTGCCACCCTATGGACCTCTCATGGAGGAGGCCCACAAAGAAGGACCTTAGATGATGACTGCAGGGTCTGGGTCAGTTCACATGGGAGGTTCTTCTGAGGTCCAGCTCAATACATTTTGTAGCCTAAGGCAAAGGTGACCATGGTGTCCCCTCCCTTCCGTGCACAGAATCTTGACAGGGCTAACTCTTACTTCCACACTAATCATGTAAGAATCATCCTCCACAAAGAGGAGCAGGCTAGCTTAGGGGCCATGTAACACACTCCTGGCTGCTGGTCCCTATCCTCAGCACACAATGCTTGAGGCAGTGGCCTCACCCTGTCTATTGGTAGGGGTGGTAAAGAAATAAATAAAATTAAAGCGGATCCTGCAAGCCTCAAGTCTGCCTGCCTCTGATATAATGTTTCCTTGTTGTCTCTTGCCTGCTCACACACAGACTTGTTGTTTTTAATATTTGATCTAAATCTAGCTTCCCCCCTAATTTGTAACCACTGTCTCTTGTCTTACCCTGAGCAAAGAGGGAGAACAGTAATCTCTTTGCTTCTTTCTGAACTCCTTTAACAATTGCCATATGTTGTTGATGACAAAGAGAGAAGAAAAGCTTACCTATTCCTGGAAAACTTGTTTGCTGCTACTGATCCTGCTAGCGGAGAATTTTTAACAAGCTTTGAAAAATCCTGAAGGCTTCCCAGAGCACCACAGACTGAGATGAACCTTTGCTATGTCTCCCAGCTCCCCAAGAACTGTTGTTTTAAAATAGCAACACAGGGATATTTTTTAAAATGTATTTTTAGTGCAGAGAGGAAAGGATGGGTGAGAAAACTTTGAAATGTGTGATACTGTTGTTCCATATAGATATAGGTATTCCATTTTTTCTTTTTTGTTTAGCTTCGCCCGTCCAGGGAAGGGCTCGTGGCTTGGTAAAAACAGCTTGGAAACAGGACCAGATCTGACGGGGATGTCGCTGGAAAACCTGGTGTTTGGAGCCGGTTACTGCAAACCTGTTGCTTCTGAGGTAGGGCACGGTTATTGTTCGTGGTGACATTAGATGCACAGTTTTAAGGGGTGGAGATGGGCCTTCCTTAGGCAGGATCACCAGGCTGATAAGAGAGAGGTGAGTTTATATGATCCCTACTCCCAGCGATAAAATCTGTGGTGACTTTTGCCCACTGGGAATGGAAGTGCAGACAGCAAGGAGAATATCTGCAGGTAAAGGCAGAGCCAACTGCTTCTAGACTTGCCCTCAACCCCCTCTTCTCTGCCGAATTCTATACGGGCAACATTGAGGTTACAGAAGAGGAAACTGGCCTTCTAAGGCAGAAAACTGTTTACAAAATCCTTCCCTTGTAACCATTTTGTCAAAAAAGGACCGATAATGCCAAATGTTACTCGAGGAAACAACAGCGGTATTAATATATTCCTAGTCATGCTTCTTTAAACTCCTACTCTGTTGGGGTGGTGTTGTCGATCCCGTCTGTTATACAAAGTGCTCACCCCTTAACCCAGAAGAAGAAGAAGAAGAAGAAGAAGAAGAAGAAGAAGAAGAAGAAGAAGAAGAAGAAGAAGAAGAAGGGGAAGAGTTTGGATTTGATATCCCACTTTATCACTACCCGAAGGAGTCTCAAAGCGGCTAACATTCTCCTTTCCCTTCCTCCCCCACAACAAACACTCTGTGAGGTGAGTGGGGCTGAGAGACTTCAGAGAAGTGTGACTGGCCCAAGGTCACCCAGCAGCTGCATGTGGAGGAGCAGGGAAGCGAACCCGGTTCCCCAGATTACGAGACTACCGCTCTTAACCACTACACTACACCACACTGGCTACACTGAAACAGTCTACAGAGGAGCAGATCTGAGACGCCAGTTTCTCAAATCCCAAAAGGCTAGTAGAAGAAACAGAGCATGCAGATACTTTACTTACCTTGCCTTTGGTACTGACTAGCAAGGGAAAAGGCAGCATTTTATGAAGCAAAATACTCTTCCTGTATCATCAGAACAGTGGTGCTATTTTGAACAGTGACAGCATTCCAGGGTGGAAAATTTCCTCCAGTTATGAATGTGGAATCCCAGAATTGTAGAATTGGAAGGGACCCAAAGGTTCAACTCCCAGTTAGGTGTTCCATTATTGCCCCTTTTCCTGTCTTGGCTGCAGCTCCCTCCTTGCATTCTTTCATCCAGCCGTCGGCAACCTAAGGCCCATGGGCCACAAGTGGCCCATGCAGGTTGTTTAACTGGCCCATGGACCCCGCTGCCCACTCAGGGACCCCCACCGGCCATTCGGTCGGCTCCCATGTGCTGTGCTAAACTGGCGCAGAGCAGAGTGGGGACCGCCTTCCGTGACGCTGGCCTTCTTCGCACGCCTCCTCCGTGCCAGAAGGAGCACCAGAAATAGCATTTGCGCATGCATGCGTGTGCGCGCACTCTGGTCCACTGCGAAGTCTGCGGGACCGTGAACCGGCCCAAGCCACAAAAACTTTGCCGACCCCTGCTGTAGTCTGTTATCACCAGATTGGGCACTGCTTTCCTTTTGTGTGAAAACAGAGGCAAAGTAGGTGTTGCGTGGTTCCATCTTTTCTTCGTCGTAGCATTTCTCAGCCTTCTTCACGCAGAGGTCCTGCAACTTGCTTGGTCTTCCTGTTGCTTCAAACATAGCTGATGAACAGGTCGGCTACGCCAGATCAATTTTGATTTTCCCCAGTTTCCATTGCTTATTCATTTGATTTCCTTTCAAGCGCACGGCTGAGAGGGCTCCAGCGATGATCTTTTTTGTTTTTCAGCTTGCTGAGACAGTGTCGATTACAGAGATAATTGAGATAATGAGCTTGTTTATCAACAGTAGATAGCTTGCTTGGTTAATGTTTATTGCAGCTTTTCTTTCCCCCATTTTATGATCTTAGGAGAAAGTGGTGCTAAATGCAGTTTGCTGACTTTGGAGATAGCAATGCAGAGAGAGTCAATGTGGAAGAGAAGTCCATGCAGCCCACGATTTAAAGCAAGCTGTCCAAATTCTCAGTTCCCTGCCTTATATGTGGGTTGAAAATCGATGAACACATGGGGTTGTCGCCAACTAAGTCCTACTCAAAATAGACCCAACGAAATTAATTGACCTAATCTAATCATATTCATTAATTCCATTGGGTCTACTCTGAGTAGGACGCGCACTGGACACCACCCTCAGTTTGCACAGAGAACTGTATGATGCATACAAAATTGTATACGTATTTTTTAAACAACAACAAACAAACAAACATGGGCTTGCAAAGCCACACAACCAAGCTGAATGGGATCAGGATCCAGCCTAAGTTCCCCCTTTCTGCTCCCTCCCCTGCCACTTCCCCAGAATGCTCCTTTTGGGGGAGTTACAACCACATTCAACTGAGCTCAACTGAGCTGGTATGAGAAATTTACCCTGGCATATTCAGCTGCATTGGCGTTCGGGACTTAACGCCAGCTGAGCATGTCCGAGCTGGGAATCCGCTAGTTGAGCCAGAGAACCTGCAGCATCCATTATATTGTAAATTGCCCGGTGATCCTCAGATGAAGGTCGGTATAGAAATTTAATAAACAGATACAGTGGTACCTCGGGTTATATACGCTTCAGGTTGCATACGCTTCAGGTTACAGACTCGCTAACCCAGAAATAGTGCTTCAGGTTAAGAACTTTGCTTCAGGATGAGAACAGACATTGTGCTCTGGCGGCGCGGCAGCAGCAGGAGGCCCCATTAGCTAAAGTGGTGCTTCAGGTTAAGAACAGTTTCAGGTTAAGAACGGACCTCCGGAACTTGAGGTACCACTGTAATGAGGGATGCGGGTGGCGCTGTGGGTCAAACCACAGGACTTGCCGATCAGAAGGTCGGCGGTTCGAATCCCCGTGATGGGGTGAGTTCCCGTTGCTCGGTCCCTGCTCCTGCCAACCTAGCAGTTCGAAAGCACATCTAAGTGCAAGTAGATAAACAGGTACCACTCTGGCGGGAAGGTAAACGGCATTTCCGTGTGCTGCTCTGGTTCGCCAGAAGTGGCTTTGTCATGCTGGCCACATGACCCGGAAGCTGTACGCCGGCTCCCTCAGCCAATAAAGCGAGATGAGCGACACAACCCCAGAGTCGGTCACGACTGGACCTAATGGTCAGGGGTCCCTTTACCTTTACTTACCACTGTAATAAAACAAATAATCCTAAACTGCTCGTCTTGCCATACGATTGCCTGCAACATGTTTTTCATGATTACCACCTAAAATTCTGAAGTACATTCCCATCCTCTTTTTTTTTTAAAAAAAGATAGAATAATGGGAAATGTAGCTTATTCCTCACAGAGCCCCCCTAACAAACTACAGGTCCTTTGGAGGGGTGTACTTTAAATGTGCTTTAAATCTATGGTGTGTGGGAAGCCTAAGATGCATTACTCATTCTGCGTCACAAAACTGTTTATTTTAACACTCTCTGTTGTGTTTTGGGTCAGTTGAGCGTAATGTGCTTGAAGAAGCTTCAATTTATCTGTAGAACATTCTGGGGGCACTTTGTTGTAGACGTGTGCTCTGGCTGATGCTTAGAGGCATATTTAGGCCATCTATTTCCAATCAGAGCATATTTTTGACATGATTACTGGGCAGCATGGATGCTGGTGCATCTGCCTCATACTGTGTAGGAAGAGTCTATGGCTTACTATGAGGAAGAACATCCCCTGGCCAGGTAAGGAACAATGGCACAGTTGGAACATTTCAGACATTCTCCTTCTCCAAATTCCCTTGTAGAATTTTGAGTGCCAAATTGTTCTCATTGTGGGAATGTTCAGGGAGGCAGGAGAGGATATATTGTTTAATTATATCCTTTCCAACTTGTGTTAACAAGTTCTACAATTTAGCAGAGTAACATCCCCCTTTTTAAACGTACACAGCGGATAACGTTTTTGCCAGGCTTGTTTAAGCCTCTGAAATAAGTTTCCTGGTAATTCCCCTTTTATTCCCCCCTAAAACAATAGACACAATACAGTCTTGTATAAAAGTATAAAATAGTTTACTCACAGTTTCATTCAGTTCACAAAAGGATCCCTGAAGGCAGACTTAAGTTACAAAATATATACACCTGGAATCTATCCCATAAGGAGATAGTTCCTTTGTCCTTTCTTGGCTGGAAGCCAAGAGGACATCTCAGGCTGATGCTTCTTCGACGAAAGCAAAATGGAGAAGGGAGAGATGTGGTGGCCAGTCCTGTGCTTTTGTTACCTGCACAGGTAAAGTCACGCCCACCTCTGGTCACATGTCGAGGAAGTTTGTCCCAGCCCAGAAGGAAACAGGAAGTTTACCTGCTGGCTGGACAAACATTCCTCCCCATGTGTAAACATGTTCACTCTAGGAATGTTGGACTTGACTGCTCTTGTGTTTCACATCCCACAGAACTTGCTTGTCTTTGCTGCACAATCTCTTCCACATTTGAGAGGAAGTGCCCTTTCACACTGCACAAAACACTCTTTCACCACTGATAAATGTCCTCTGAAGTTTTCTCTCCCAGTCGTCCAGCTGATTCCCGGATGCTGGTACAAATGTCTCTAGTGATTTGACCAGCTTGATATTTGAGAAGGAGAAAGTCCTCGCTGCTGTCTTCATTTGCAAGTGGAGACGGGTTTCAATCAATCCTCCTCCTTCTTGCTTCCCCTGCTTTGATTCTGCACAAGGGAGCTTGGCATGCTGCTGTTTTTGACAAGACGTCAAAGGTTCTTTGTTCAGCGCTCCTGACTTCTCGCTGTGCAGAATAATTAAATGTCAGGCGCAGAAGGTTGTACCAGTCCAATTTCCCTAGCTTTTGCAAAGTGACAAGCCGGACACAGGTTTTATTATTTTATTTTAATTTTGAGTGTGTGCTTTCTGCTTTTCTGGCTTACTGCCCATCAGGATACTTCTAATTCACGCGGAGGCTTTTAAAAAAATGAGGAAATGGCTTTAGGTGGTCCTTCCTTCCCCTTTTCAAATGACAAAGGGGAATCTTAGGAGGGGCATTTGAACATTTTTATCCTCACAAAGTATAGGCTAGGCACTTGCACTTCAAGAGAGATGAAGCTGACTTGGCCATTTATCTTAGCAGGATTGTAATTTCAGTCAAATAATCCCACAGAGTTTGCATTTGTGAGCTTGATTTATCCCCGCAGCTTCTGAAGGTGGCAAAGTGAGTCAGACTCTTTTGCATACCATTCTGAATGGTTAACAAAAAAGGAAAGGTTAGATTGGCAAGTCACTTTCCACAGGTGGATGATGATGATGGCGGTGATTTACCAATAAATACATATTATTTGTGGGGACAGGCCTATGACAAGATTTCTAAGGAAGAACAATTTAGGATGTAGCAGATCTCTGGCTCAGATGACTGGTGCCCAGCTCAGCAGACATTAAACCCTCAACCCCAGTTTAGCCAAATATATGCTAGCATAATTTGCACATTCTGGCTCTGCCAGCTGAGACTAAAAAAAGGTAAAGGTAAAGGACCCCTGACAGTTAACTCCAGTTGCAGACGACTCTAGGGTGGTGGCGCTCATCTCACTTTACAGGCTGAGGGAGCCAGCGTTTGTGTGCAGAAAGTTTTTCCGGGTCATGTGGCCAGCACGACTAAGCCGCTTCTGGCACAATGGAACAACGAAACCAGAGCAGCGCACGGAAATGCCGTTTACCTTCCCGCCGGAGTGGTACCTATTTATCTACTTGCACTTTTGGGTGTGCTTTCAAACTGCTAGGTTGGCAGGAGCTGGGACCGAGCAATGAGAGCTCACCCCGTCGCTGGAATTCGAACCGCTGACCTTCTGATCAGCAAGCCCAAGAGGCTCAGTGGTTTAGACCACAGTGCTACCCGTGTGCCAACTGAGACTAGACTGGGGTAAATCCCCAAAAAGAGTCATTCTGGGGGCAGGGCATCAGAGATGGAGGACTTAGGCTGGATTCTAATCCCATTTAGCTCAGTCTCATGACCTGGAAACCTGACATAGAAGACTGTTTCAAAGGCTTGTTTTCCTTCTGCTAGGCTTAGGCAGAGCAGCTGCTGACTGCTGAACGGTATTTGACCCTGGTGTAAATTTACAGAGGCCTGCTTTACTTCAGCATCTTCTGCATACTGATTTATCATTTGCACCCCTTTCAGGAAAAGAGGGACCAGAATACTGCAATGCCCCATATCTCATAATGCTTAATCTGGACTTCTAAAATGTCCTATATATTGGGCCTGCACTTGAAAACTTTGGGGGAATTGTCACTGTAGGAGGGAGGAAGTAAGGCTGAACTTTAAAATGATTGCAAAAGGAAGTACTATTGTTATTGTTTGAGACAGGAATCAAACTAGCACAAAACCCCCCAACAAACTGAAAGGGGCTAATGTCTAGTTTGATGTCTAGCTTTCATTCCTAATTATTACTGCAAATGGCTGAGAAGGAAGAGTCAGTTGACATTGTGATATCTCTATTTCCACTATATATATATATATATATATATATATATATATATATATATATATGCCTCTAATAATAACCCTATGAATTCCCTTTCCTGTATCAGCATTAACCCAAGCTGATCATAGAATCGTAGAATTGTCATCTAGTCCAACCTTGTGCAGTGCAAGAACCACAGCTAAATGCTAACAGCCGCCATCCTATGTCCCGAGTCTAAGTTTGGGCACAAGACATGATAAAGAATTGTTTGTTTTAGTGACGTTATTATATAGCTTCCATGGGGGATGAAAGGGCCCCATCCTTTCTGTAAGAATTATATACGCTTAAAATTATATACCACCCCCCCTCCTGAAAGCAAAGCAATAATGTCACAAAAACAAACAGTGAGGTAGAATTTAAAATCATGTGTCTAACAAGGTTATTAACTGCCATCAACTCTACTGAGTTAAGAGCTTAGGCATATGCATTATATGTGCAATTATACATAGACCACATTCTGAATTAGAACGCTTAGAATACCAGGGATGTGTGTGTGTAGATATGAAATGCTTTTAACTCTTTCTTTGATCAGAACCAAAATGTTCAGCTTTAAAAACTTTTAGGTCTGGTAGGAATTGATCGGTTTTGTTCCTCCAAAACTCCAGAGTAGATTGTGGGTTCCTTAGTCCTCCTCAGGTACGCCCAGGGAGGTGAGGTCCGTCAGCCAAGAAGAGATGAAGATTTCTGGCTCAGAAACTAACAGCCCGATATTCTCCCTGGTGCCACTAAATGCACAGCCTTCTCATGCCTGCTCAGAAGTAAAATCTCATTAAAGAGACTTTGTTACATATCAGCATGAAACACTGAAAAATATTGGTCACAGGGTGGGCGGCTGTTGCAGCCTATCATGCCAGGCTCCCCCCTGCCCACCTGCCGGAGCAATGCCACGCCTAGCTGGCCTGTTGTCAGGGCCGTCTTAAGCATATCCGGAGCCGTGGTGCAAAGATCCCTCCAGTGCCCCACCCCCACCCCCCGTTTCCCAGAGTTGTCGACCTTTTCCCAATTCTCTGTGGGGATCACTATCTTCCAGCGGGGGCTTGGGAAGGAAGCCAGCCATATAGTTGGCGGGGCGCAGCTTCCATCCTAAGCTCCTATGGGGATAGCTCTCCTGCCGCGGAGGCTTAGGAGGCAAGCTGCACCCCCGCCCACCATATGGTTGACGGGGCGCAGCAGGCGGACGTGCAGGAGGGAAAGGGGAGGCCGCCGGCAAATATAATAATAATAATAATAATAATAATAATTTTTTATTTGTACCCCGCCCATCTGGCTGGGTTTCCCCAGCCACTCTGGGCGGCTTCCACAGAGACCAAAAATACACTAAAATGTCACACATTAAAAACTTCCCTGAACAGGGCTGCCTTAAGATGTCTTCTGAATGTCAGGTAATTGTTTATCTCTTTGACATCTGATAGGAGGGTGTTCCACAGGGTGGGCGCCACTACCGAGAAGGCCCTCTGCCTGGTTCCCTGTAGCTTTGCTTCTCACAATGAGGGAACCACCAGAAGGCCCTCGGCGCTGGACTTCGGCATCCGGGCAGAACGATGGGGATGGAGATGCTCCTTCAGGTATACTGGGCCGAGGCCGTTTAGGGTTTTAAAGGTCAACGCCAACACCTTGAATTGTGCTCGGAAACGTACTGGGAGCCAATGTAAGTCTTTCAAGACCGGTGTTATGTGGTCTCGGCGGCCGCCCCCAGTCACCAGTTTAGCTGCCGCATTCTGGATTAGTTGTAGTTTCCGGATCACCTTCAAAGGTAGCCCCATGTAAAGCGCATTGCAGTAGTCCAAGCGGGAGATAACTAGAGCATGCACCACTCTGGCGAGACAGTCTGCGGGCAGGTAGGGTCTCAGCCTGCGTACCAGGTGGAGTTGGTAGACAGCTGCCCTGGATACAGAATAGACCTGCACCTCCATGGACAGCTGTGAGTCCAAAATGCAAAGCCACACAGCTCCCCCACTCGCTGGGGCGCCCCGAGAGGCTGACTCCCTGGCTCAACAGGCCAGTAAACCCAATGCGAAAGACGGCTCTGCCTATTGTGGGGAATTCTCAGGCTGGCCACTGGAGATTGGTGGGCTTTCCCGCCATCGGGTTGATTTGAATCTTGGCCAATCTGGCTGGGCCAGGAGGGAGGGGCTTGGGAGGTACTAAAGGGAGAAGAGGTGGTGGAAGAAGACTGGAAGAAATTTAAAGACTACCTGCAGAAATACTGTAAAATTAATGAATGTTGAAGGGATGTTGGACTGAAAATAAGTGGTATTGGTAAAAAGATGAACAAGAATATCTAAATGCGGATTGACAATGGTTGGAAATATATAGTTATAATAGGTTAAGATAAAAATAAAGACAAATGATAGAGGGTAAGGATTTGCTGAACTAACTATGTGAACTGTAGTACAGAAAAGGGGGGTGTGAGGAGGTCAGGAAATAAGTAAATGAAATATAAGACATGAAAATATTGATTATTTTTTCTTTCTTTAACTTTCTTCTTTACTTTTTATGTATTTTGTCTTTGTATTTTTGTATTTTTTTGTCTTTTATTATTGTTATGTTTTTTTTATTTTCTATCTATAATTTTGTAACTTTCTATTGTCTGAAAAAGTTTAATAAATATCATTTAAAAAAAAAATAAAGGCTGGCTGCAGCCGACCCCAGAGGCCACTGTCGGCCGAAGAACAACCCTACCTACACCAGCTCCCATTCAATGACACTGTGGCTTTATGTATGCTCCCCTCCCCCCCCCACCTTCTAGCACTCTGTGCTCGTTGGCTTTAATGTGGTTCAATAATGCTTGCCGTTTTCAGAGCCAGGAAGGAATTTCTTCTCCAAACAGATTGGCCCCGTTTGGAGGTTTTGCTTTCCCCATAGCGATAGTCACAACTTTGGCAGATAAGGCATTGGGTGTAATTCTTCTTGTCTAACTGTTGGGAAAACATCCTGAGGGTGCCTGCAAGCCCCCAAAACTCTGAGCATCCTCCAGTACGCGCAGCTCTGGGAAAGGCATTTCCCCTCTACTCCAGTGCGCTTCTAGCGACATATACCAGTTGGTATATGCACACTAATCTGCTGGCAAAATACAGCAAGAAGAGCGAGACATCGTAGATCTAATCTACTACAGTGGTACCTCGGGTTACAGATGCTTCAGGTTACAGACGCTTCAGGTTACAGACTCCGCTAACCCAGAAATAGCACCTTGGGTTAAGAACTTTGCTTCAGGATGAGAACAGAAATCAGGCAGCGGCAGCGGGAGGCCCCATTAGCTAAAGTGGTCTTCAAGTTAAAAACGGACCTCCAGAATGAATTAAGTTCTTAACCTGAGGTACCACTGTATTTACAGTGGTGCCTCGCAAGACGAAATCAATTCGTTCCATGAGTTTTTTTGTCTAGTAAATTTTTCGTCTTGCGAAGCACGGTGTCGGGAAAGTTTTGGAAAAGCTTCAAAAATCACCAAAGTCTTCAAAAAAGGCTACCACACCGCGTTCTATGAGTTGCTCCTCGAAGTCAAGTCGCAACTGTATTAACGGTGTTAAGAAAAAGGAAACAAACTTGCAAGACGTTTTCGTCTTGCGAAGTAAGCCCATAGGGAAATTCATCTTGCGAAGCAGCTCAAAAAACGCAAAACCCTTTTGTCTAGCGAGTTTTTCGTCTTGCGAGGCATTCGTCTTGCGGGGCACCACTGTATTTACATATTATGTACAGACAAAGGCATAATGGCGTCCGTTCTCTCCAGCTCCAAGAGAACAAACAGAAAGAAAGAAAAGTGAAAGTGCAGTGTAATAGTACGTGCAGCGGAAGAGATAAGACATTCTTCCTTTCCCAGACAGGCATGAGATTTACAACAATCTCATCTGCAGCATCGGAGGCGTGAAATTGCTAACACTAACAACATGCAGTGGTTGAAGTGGTGCATCGTCCCCACCCTAGAATTGTGTGATGACAGGGTACCCTGTTAGAGGGGTCTAGTAGGTTTCTATCCCATAGCCAAGGTGTGTGGCAGATGGGCCATAGAGCTTCCTTCAGCGACTTGGAAGGGTAGACCTGCAGCTTACGGGTGACCCGCTAATCCTGGGCTTGACCCTGTCATGCGACAGCCCTCCACCAGGGGAGCGCTGTGTGGGATATACACCCAATGCCTAAACCACATCCAACCTACATCTGGAATCAATAAAGTTGTAGCCAATTTTTTAAAAAATCCCAGAATGTCATCTTGTGCAGTTTGTCCCCCTTCTTGACTCAGGCCTTGCTCCCTAG
This sequence comes from Podarcis bocagei, assembly GCF_964188305.1. Lineage (NCBI taxonomy): Eukaryota > Metazoa > Chordata > Lepidosauria > Squamata > Lacertidae > Podarcis > Podarcis bocagei. Next base: position 85,109,313 of record NC_138133.1, on the reverse strand, counting down.
GGGGGAGGTGGGTCACTGCGAGTGGGTCCACAGTGTCAGTGGGGAACAGGAAAAAAATAAGAGCCAAATACTGAAAGAAATCAGGTGTTTCCAAATAGAATTGTTGAAGGGGTTGCATAAACAGTATATCTTCCAATCCCACATGCCCTACTAGATGTTGACTGCAACGTCAAACCACCCTGGAAATATGGTCTAGAGAGAGAGGAAACACAGGGAGAAAAGTGTCCTGCTGGGTTAGGTCAAAGGTCCACCTCATTCAGCATCTTATTCCCAAGCCTATAAAGGTAAAAAGACCCCTGACCATTAGGTCCAGTCATGGCCGACTCTGGGGTTGCGGCACTCATCTTGCTTTATTGGCCGAGGGAGCCAGTGTACAGCTTCCGGGTCATGTGGCCAGCATGACTAAGCCGCTTCTGGTGAACCAGAGCAGTGCACGGAAATGCAGTTTACCTTCCCGCTGGAGCGGTACCTATTTATCTACTTGCACTTCGTGCTTTGGAACTGCTAGGTTGGCAGGAGCAGGGAACGAGCAATGGGAGCTCACCCCGTCACGGGGATTTGAACCACCGACCTTCTGGTCAGCAAGTCCTAGGCTCTGTGGTTTAACCCACAGTGCTACCTGCATCCCAAGCCTATGGGAAGCCCACAAACAGGACCTGAGTGCATCAGTACTCTTCCCATTTGCGAATCCCAGGATCCAGGGGCATAGTGTCTCTGGCACAGCATAATGACCTACCAAATAATGGCAAACTGCTCCACGGTTCATAAAATTTCATTGTCCTTGCCTGTAAATTGCTTCAAGGCTGGAGGGTGAACTATGAATAATACAGGAGGTGCCTGCAGGAGCAAGGAAGCAAAAATCAGGGAGAGAATGGGATATTTATGCTAATCTCCCCCAGTGATCCAGACGTTCTTTGATGCACAGCAGTGAATTGCAGCAAATGAGAGCTGTTTGCTTTTTAAAGCAACTTGCCGAACAAAAGTTTGGAATACTTGTGATTGCTGGTTCAAAAGGCAGAAGGAGGGAGAAGAGCTTGAAGAAACATTTCCCTCTACTTGTGTTTCCCAAGCAGCATAGTGTAGATTGCAACCACTATCCCAATCCAGACCATACGTATAACCCACCTAGGATTGCCAGATGTCAGGGACTGGCTGGTGAGAAGAGGTAGAAGTTGCCGTACCAAGAACATCTCAGAGAAAGCATAGAAGGAGAAGATTTTGATCCTGGATTCTGGTGGTAGGAAGCTGGTCACACACACACACACACACACCCAGAGGAGGGAAAGAGCTGGGAAGTACTGGAGGCTGGGAGCTTGAAGGATGATGAAGAGGAGGAAGGAGGCAGCTGCCCCAGCAGAGACAGGAATCAGACTTGGCCATTCTACCACAGAGCCACTCTGACAGCTTCTCTGCTGATAGCCTGCAAGACAACCTCCCAGAACAAGGTGTAAGTTGCATATTTTTGAGCAGAGAGCCAGGCAGAAACAGAGAGGCTCCTTGAGGCCCACCGTAGACAGAGGTGTGATGGCCTGGGGCTCGGAACTGGAGGAGTCTTGGTCCGCACCGGATCCTCTGCCTCAGACGGCATCTGAACTGAGTCTGGGGCCTGATTCCGAAGAGCCCCAGTCTGCACAGGTTCCCCTGCAACAAGCACCAGCTGAGCCGAGTCAGGGGCTTGAGCCTGCCCTGGCTCCAGATGTGGGGATTACCTCGTTGCCCTCTGCTGGGCAATCACGTACAGCTGCTGTACTACCAGTTGGGTCAGGAGAGGTTCAGGTGGTGGCTGGGTCTAGTAACCCACTGACATCTCCCGAGCTGCAGAGACTCAGGTCTGAGAGAAGGAGAGACCTGAGTACTCGCAGGAGGAGTGCTCGCCTTTGGACGAGACAGGGAAGGGAGTCACTGGGGGATGGCCATTACCCTATCAGAGATAAAAGGCTGATGGACCCAGGTTGCGGGAGCAACATTGCTGCTTGCTGAAGCCTGCCTGAGACCTTGTGCCTGACCTAGCACGGTTTCCTGCCTTGGCCCTGTTGGACTGACTCCTTGCGGAATCCTTGGATTCGGGACCGGACCTGGACCGCGTGGCTCGGGTTAACCCCTGGGCCCAGCTCAAGAGGGAGTGTCTTAATACGGAGGGATAGGGAGTGAAGGAGGAGGTACAAGCCAGTCTGGGCAACTGCTTCTTTTAGACAGGAAGAACCTTTGAAGTTTCCATGTGTTCTGTGTTCTGCTTCCTTAACCAAGAAACTAAATGTAAGTTAAGCGGTATTTCTCTGACTTTCTCTGATCTGCAAACGACTTGCTTTCCTTGTCAGCTCCCTGACACCAGGCTGCACTTTGGATATCTGTATCAAAGGAGCAGGGTGAAGTAACTGTGACTGCTGCATAGGCAAATGACCATAGCTCAGTGGTAGAGCATGAGCAGAGGCAACCTCTAGTGTCAAGGAGTTCCACAGGATAGGGGCTACCACACTAAAGGCTTGGCCCCTGCTAAAGGCCAGTCTCAGTGCATGTGTGGGACCACCACCAGTGTCCCACCAGAAGACCTCAGGTTGGGCATAAGGAATCAGGAAGTCCTTAAGGTACTTTGAGCCAAAGTTGTTCCAGACTTTGTGAATTTTCACAAGAACCTTGACCCTGTTGTGACCAGAAGTAATCCCATTCAGGGCATTTTAAGGGATGGCGCATCTGACAGCAGACCAGGAGATTGGCGGAGACAATCCCTTCCCACACAATTGCTTGTGATTCATTGGAGTTGAGGCTGGAAGCCACGGCTGTCTTCTAGATTGAAAGAAACCAATAAAGGCGTCCGTGAGGAAATGTCAGATTGACTGTAAAGCAAATAAAGCTGGAAAGGTTGGAGTCATTGATCACTATCAGGTGACAGGGTGGTATTTCCTCTCTGGTGATTGCTTGACACTTTGTATAAGTTTACTCTTCTCATCCCCTGCACATTTACTCATCTTCTGCAGCCATTGTTTTCATTTCCCCTCCTTTTCCATGGAAAAACAGTGTGACTTGAAATGTTGTGCAGCTTGCTTGATTGCATAGCGCTGCTCTTCTCCAGATGTCAAGAGGGTCTCTGGAGTGGATACAGTGGGTGGACGTTGTTTCATAGCCTGACAGAATGCTCTGTCCCTCGCGGATGTTTTGCAGGGAGATATGTGAAAATGTCTTCCGAGTGTTGCAGCTCTTTGCAAAAATTGACACCTGAGCTGAATCTATGGCTCTAGGGAGGTAGCTTCAACCTCACTGTCTCACCCAACAATGGATGCTGCAGAGTGTGAATTCACAGCACAGGTTATGTGACCGAACAGCATCAATATGCTCTCTTTGGGATGAGCAAATTTGCCTCCATTTCTGTTCGTTGTTTTGCTTTCTTGAATGCTGGCATTTAAGGGAGGCACAAATATCCCAGTTCTTATTCCTAATACAGTGGTACCTTGGTTCTCAAACTTAATCCGTTCCAGAAGTCCGTTCCAAAACCAAAGCGTTCCAAAACCAAGCACGCTTTCCCATAGAAAGTGATGCAAAATGGATTAATCCGTTCCAGACTTTTAAAAACAACCCCTAAAACAGCAACTTAGCATGAATTTTACTCTCTAACGAGACCATTGATCCATAAAAAGAAGGCAGTAAACAATGTACTGCAGTCACACAATCGATCAGTGGTTGAACTGGATTCAACACAGTCACAAAAACAAAACAAAAAGATCCACAAAAATGCAAAACAAATAGCAAAAACAGACAGACCTCAGCATGACACTCAAAATGGAAGTGTGGCACTCAAAACGGAGCATGTTCAGCTTCCGAAAAAGGTTTGCAAACCAGAATACTTACTTCCGGGTTTGCAGTGTTTGGGTTCCAAGTTGTTTGAGTACCAAGGTGTTTGAGAACCAAGGTACCACTGTAGGGCTTTTTCCTTTGCAGGTCCTCTAAGTTGAGTGTGAACAAATGATTAATATTGTGTGTACACTCCATGACAGCATGTGCAAAATACTTGTGGGTACTCGGTGAACCTGCTGTGACCTTTGCCAGCACCAACCTTGCCCTGCCTCCCCATTGTCTCAACTGGGGCAAATGGGAAAAGCAGTGGCACACATGATCTAGCTTTTCATTAGCACATCCTTTCTTGCAGTTCTTCCTGAGACTATGAGTTCCAGAATTATCTTCAGGAATGTGTCCATCTTCTTGACAATCTCCATTGGGGCTATGACCTTTTCCCACCAGCCATGCCTCTAGGACAAGGTTTCCCAAACTTGGGTCTCCAGCTGTTGTTGGACTACAACACTCATCACCCCTAGCTAGCAGGACCCATGGTCAGGGATGATGGGAGCTGTAATCTAAAAACAGCTGGAGGCCCGAGTTTGGGAAACTCAGCTTTGGAACAATGCTACACTCCGACGTAGCACCATTGTGGTTGCGGCACTGTGGGAGGACTTGGAGTTGGAAAGACATCCCGTCCAGTTTGCACCTAAAGGCAAACTGACCAAATTGGTGCACTCTGAAATGATACCCGAACCAAAATACAACCATCCTTTGAAAACTCGCACTTCTCTGAATTTTTCAGGGCAGTTCTCCAGCCAGGTAATGTGTACAGAATTGTGTATACTGGGGTAAAGCCTAAAAATGCATATGTTAGTGAAAACAGAAGGCAGAGATGCATTGTATTATTTTCCCTAGCCTACATACATTTTAAGCTGCCCAGAGTGGGTATAAATAATAAAATAGTTGTTGTTGTTGTTGTTACCTTACTCTAGTACAGTAGTACCTTGTTTAGTGACCGGTATCCATTCCGGAGCCCCGGTTGCTGGCCGAAAAGGATGCTGGAGAAAGCGCCATGTCTGCACACACGCTTTGCGCTTCTGTGCATGCGCGAGCGGTGAACCCGTTCCGGTACTTCCAGGTTTTCTGCAGGCGTTCAACGGAATGGGCACTGAACGAGGTGAACGCTAGATGAGGTACCACTGTATATGCATTTTGGCTGGAGAACTGCCTTACAAAATGCAGAGAAATGTGAATGCCAAAGCATGGCTGTGTTTCAGTTCCCCTATAGCAGGGGTAGGCAACCTAAGGCCGGGGGGCTGTATCCGGCCCAATCACCTTCTAAACCCGGCCCGTGGATGGTCCGGGAATCAGCGTGTTTTTACATGAGTAGAATGTGTCCTTTTATTTAAAATGCATCTCTGGGTTATTTGTGGGGCATAGGAATTCGCTCATATTTCCCCCCTTAAAATATAGTCCGGACCCCCACATGGTCTGAGAGACGGTGGACCGGCCCACAGCTGAAAGCTTGCTGACCCCTGCCCTACAGTTTTAGGAGGTGTAAATTAAGTAGGTTCACTTTTAAATGCAAACTGCATTTCCTTCCCCACCCCTATCCAGAACTTTGGCTTCAGCACCATTGAAAACTCATTATTTTGCCTCCTTTTGCAAAGCAATACAGTGCTGGGAGCTCTGGCAAGAACCAATTATTACAGTCCTGCTTCCCTCCTTCTCTTTAATCTGCTGCTTCAGAAGCTGTCAAATAATGAAGCTGTGCCATGATGCGATGATCCCCACTTACATAGAGAAGAGACCAATTTTGTTTACTAGCTGGGGAAAGTGTTCCGAACTCCTAATTAAGCGGAAAGCACTGACGCTGCTTTGGAGATGTCCCTGCCACAATCATAATGTTCCGGGGGAACAAGTGGGAAAATTACGTGGGGTGTATGCGATGCAGTGTTACATGAAAGTACCATTTTTTTTCATGTATAACACACCCCCTTGTATAAGATGCCCCATATATAAGATTTTTGAGGACTCCAAATTGAGAAAACAGGGGGAGATTGCCCAGAGTTGCTGAACTTTTGGGGGAGGATAGCCCATAGATGTTGAGCTTTTTTGGGGGGGAGCAGAGTTGCTGAGTTTTTTTTTAGGGGGGATTGCCAAAATTTGGTCACCCGCCTGCCCTATGCTGCCAATCACGCACATCATTTGTCCCCTCGCAGGCAGAGGCCGCCAGTCACAAGCCCAATTTCAGCAGCGACAGCCAATCAACAACAGCCCTTCCCGCAGCTACCAATCCCACACCCAATAGCCGCAGACAATGTCCAGCTCGCGGCAGCAACCAATCCCATGTCCCCACTATGCACTATCCATGTATAAGACAACCCCCCATTTTTAACGTTTATTTTTAATTAAAAAAAAACCTTGTCTTATAAAGTACGGTAACTTGTTCCACTGGTGAAATGTTTTGCACCAGTGGAAAGTGGGTGCACTAGGGGATGCATAAACAGGATGCCGGTAAATTTGTTTCTGCTAGTGCAACAGTTGCATTGGATTATGTTGTTGTGCAACATTAAAACTCACCCATCCACTACTGCAAAAGCCACTATTTATTTATTTATTTTTACAGGCACCTTTGCTTTAGCGGATGGATAGAGCTCTGTGTTGTTGATCATATGTGGAGCTGTGGGAAATTTTCTTTGAAGGTCAAGTTGATTAAGGTCCTTTAAAATAGCTCCCAAAATGAGCAGCCAAGTCATGGGCTGCATGTTCAAGCCAGCATGGAAATTCAGCATGGAAATTTCCTCCCTGCCACTAGCATCTATGTCATATTTCTTATTGGATTGTCGAGGGCTGGTTATATAGGGTTGCCATATTTTTAAGAGCAAAATTTGCCGACTTCTACTTTTCACTATGGATCAATATGACAACTCTCACTTTAAATATTCCTACTATATGTAGGCTATAGAAGCTGTGATATAAGCAGGTGGCACTGTGGTCTAAACCACTGAGCCTCTTGGGCTTGCCGATTGGATTGCGGTTCGAATCCCCGCAACAGGATGAGCTCCTGTTGCTCTTTCCCAGCTCCTGCCAATCTAGCAGTTCAAAAGCACACCCAAAAGTGCAAGTAGATAAATAGGTACCACTCCGGTGGGAAGGTAAACGGTGTTTCTGTGCGCTGCTCTGGTTTCGCTGTTCATTGCCCCAGAAGCGGCTTAGTCATGCTGGCCACATGACCCAGAAAAACTGTCTGTGGACAAACGTCAGCTCCCTCGGCCTGTAAAGCGAGATGAGCGCTGCAACCCCAGAGTCGTCTGCGACTGGACTTAACTGTCAGGGGTTCTTTACCCTTTTACTATATGTAGGCTATAGAAGCTGTGATATATTGCTGGTAGCCTTGTTCTTAACATTCAGCAACAAAATAATAATAACAATAATAATACACAGGACTCAACTTCATTGGATGCCCATGAGATCTAGAATTAGGAGAGAGGGAATAAAATCCACTTTCTTCCACACAAAGCATATTTTTGCCACCTGCCCAAACCATCTGTCTTAAGAGGCATTGTGAACCTCAGGGTGTGTTCCTGCGGAGGAGGAGGTCAGCAGCATTGACGAGAGACCTTCCTCAGGAAATTACACCCAAGGAAAGCAAGAGTGCACTCTGAAATATGGCATTGTGAATAGACACTTCTTCCTAATTATTTCTTTTAATAGCTCTTTCAAAATTGCTTCTGTTGGGAGTAAGTAATTTGCCTCATTTGAACATAGCACCGCCACTTTGTTCCTCTGTTACTAGTCATTTTACAGCGTTCTGGTAATGACCTGTCACATTATAGAAAAGTAGTAGATCAATAAACGCAGGACAGGTTGGTAATTAAAATGATGCAATGCACACCTTGAAAGTTCATTTGTGATTCTATAATGGGGCTGTTCCAAGGTGCTTTGTGCATGTTTTATGATAAACAATTGGGAAAGGTATTAATTGTCTGCGTGTTCCTTGTAGTCAGCCTGTACATTTCTTAATTTGTAAGTAGGGGAGGGGGAGAGGTCTGGATATAACTCTGCTCCGAATGGCTCAGTGAAAAGCAGATTGGACAAATTCAAGGAGGAGAAAGCTATCAGCGGCTAATAGCCATTATGGCTAAGCTCTGCCTCCACAGTTATGCTCTAAATACCAGTTGCTGGAAGACATGAGAGAGAGCTTTTGTGCTTGAATCCTGCTTCCAGGTTTCACACAGGCATCTGGATGGCTGCTGTGAGACTAGATGGTCCATTGGCCTGATCTTGCAGGCTCTTTGTATGTACTTAAGAAAACTCATACAAATGTTACTGCTCCTTTCCTAGCAGATCTCTCCTTTTGTGGTTGAACCGATTCCTGAAATTCCAGTCTGGACTGTGACTCACACTATGTCAGGTTGAAATAATTTACGGTATGTCACGCTGACATTTTCTTGCTAATGTTTGAGGAGGTTTATGTATCCAGTATAGCGATAGCATGCAAATTCAGTGCCGTTCGCATTCTAATGTGAGCCTGCCCGTTTCATGCTTCCCAAAACGATAGGTGAACTGAAGGGCAACTGTCCTTCAAAATTCACACTTTTCTGAATTTTGTTATGTAGCTCTCCATCCCAAGCATATGTAGAAAATAACAACAACAACAACAACAACAACAACAACAACAACAACAACAACAACAATAATAATAATAATGGAGGAGGAGGAGGAGGAAATGTGCAGTGAAAGGCATTCATGAGTGAAAATACCACACAAAAGTGTCTTGAATTACAGGGAGCTGCTTTCAAAATTTTGTGTATTAGGAAAAACGAGCACTGGGAAATTTTGTTGGCCCAGAATGAAACAGAGTGTCCAGATGTCTGAAGTTTAAAAGTCCTTTGAAATCAAAGTGTTTGTTGGCACTTGAATTCAAAATTCAAATTTAAAAGCTTGGCTAACAAATAAAAGGTTTTCAACTACAGTGGTACCTCGGGTTAAGTACTTAATTCGTTCCGAAGGTCCGTTCTTAACCTGAAACTGTTCTTATCCTGAAGCACCCCTTTAGCTAATGGGGCCTCCTGCTGCTGCCACGCCACCGGAGCACGATTTCTGTTCTCATCCTGAAGCAAAGTTCTTAACCCGAAGGTACTATTTCTGGGTTAGCGGAGTCTGTAACCTGAAGTGTATGGAACCTGAAGCGTATGTAACCCGAGGTACCACTGTAGTGCTATGCTGAAATCACATTCACAAATTCTCAAAGGGGAGAGGAATCTCAGTGAAAGTCTCACAAAGGGGATATGTATGTTTTTATTTTATTTTTTGCTAGACTTGGCTTACTTTTGAGGTGACTGATTCTACAAATCATTGGTCCAGTGCCCTGCAGCCTTCCTGGCTTCACACACTTCAGTGAAATCCCGGGGGAGGGGAGAGAGAGAGAGAGAGAGAGAGAGAGAGAGAGAGAGAGAGAGACGCCAGGAGTCAATGCCTCTCATAATACCTTTTCAGGTCAGAAAGTGTGGGCAGTCAGGGAATCTAACGAGTGCTGGATAAATACTGGGAGAGATTCAATGTTGCACTGTTACAAATGTTCCATTACTGCAAGAATTTCTACTTGCCCAATGGAATCATCTCCCCCTTTTCCCACTCCCTATACCCCCAGAGCCCATTTTGGCAGGTGAGGGGGGACACCATGGGGGGGGGGGAGAAGGGGAAGTTCCTAAGGCACTAGTAGAAGTCCTTGTGTGTGTGTCTGCTAGCAGGAACAGTTGTTGTTGTTTAGTCGTTTAGTCATGTCCGACTCTTTGTGACCCCATGGACCAGAGCACACCAGGCACTCCTGTCTTCCACTGCCTCTCATAGTTTGGTCAAACTCATGCTGGTAGCTTCGAGAACACTGTCCAACCATCTCATCCTCTGTTGTCCCCTTCTCCTTGTACTCTCCATCTTTCCCAGCATCAGAGACTGTTCCAGGGAGTCTTCTCTTCTCATGAGGTGGCCAAAGTATTGGAGCCTCAGCTTCAGGATCTGTCCTTCCAGTGAGCACTCAGGGCTGATTTCCCTAAGAATGTATCTAAATCCAGCCCATTCACTGGAATGACCGCTCCCCGCTTAAAACGGGGGGCGCCCTTTGCGTGGACGTGCGCAGCCCTGGATCTGGAGCGGCCCCATCAGCATAGGCTTGGCTTTGCCTTCCCTCAGGTGGGATACCTGGAGGTCCCCGCCTACCTCAGTCAGTTGTCCAATCCCACCTGGGGGAAACATTGCCAAGGAGACCAGGCCAGGTAGGGGGAGGGATTACCTGCCCACACAATAGAAGGAGGATCTTACCTGGGAATCCTCACTTGGCTCCAGAGCTTCTCCCACCCTACCCACCCTCAGTTAATGTCTTCCTTTGCAGGTTAACTTTTATTCATAGGTTTTGCAGGTTAACTTTTCTTCACAGGTATGCGGGTGCAGCTACGTCAAGGTCACTGTTAAAGGGCCGGAAAGGAATTTCCCTGCATTGGCAGGTTTTGCCTTTCCCATAGCAAAACGTCACAACTTTGGCGGTATCAGGCCTTGGGTGGAATCCTTTAGTCCATCTTCCTCTTTGCGGCAGCGATACCAGGGTTCCCCGTTAAAGGGGTTTCTGAAGGGAGGCTTTAACCGTACGCCAAAAGGTCGTCATTGCTCTCCCCTGCGGCGGCGGCGTAACGGGGGCAGCTATCTCTGCTTGAACATATGTTCTCCAGAGCCGGCCCATCCCCCCCCACACACTGGATAACCCTGAAGCTCCCTAGGTCCCCGGCTGGGGACTGGGGAGGGAAAACGCCCAATGCCTGAGCCAAGGTCTACCCACATTTGAAATTTAATAAAGTTGTGGCCAATTTAACCCCATAGCACGTTGTCTTGAGTCGTTATTCCACATGACGGGGGGGGGGGACCGCTCAGGATCTGGGGACTCCGCCTGTCCACGCAAAGAAAAACAGACACTGTGCTTGACCACCTAGCAGTGATAACGCAAGATCAAAGCCCCAAACCCATTATTATTATTTTTTCAAAATTATAAAATTGTCCTGAGAATGAGTCAGAACAATGAAAATGTCTTTGACAGGTGCAGAAAGCATTCAAAAAACAGGAGGATGGATTTCAGAAAAGCACAAGTTTTCACTGCTGTAATATAACGCATCCCCCATTTCGTTCCTCTGTTGTTTATTATCTTGTTTCACAGCATTTTGAATTGAGACAGGCTGCAAACATGTCCTTTAAAACGCTGCCTTGTTTTGCAACCACACTGCATTAAGTTTGAAAATTAGGTGGTGTTGTAAATTGATGACTTTCGAAACAAAATGAAACATTTGGTTGCTCTCATGGCTTTTCTAAACAATCTGAGGGTGGAATACCACCTCTTTGCAGCGTGATAAATACAGCGAAGAGGAAGAAAAAAAATGAGATGTGGGAATTGTGTCTTTGCTGTAATTCTCTCTCTCTTTACGCATTGCTACACAAGATACACTGACACATGCATGTACACACAAGTGCATACAGCTCTGGGCTGTAGGGGAACGTCATAGTTTAGAAGGGAAGTTAGCATAGTAGTGTTTTATTAAATCACAAATGATTGAGATATAAAGAGAGGGATTGTTTCGCTCCTATTGCAATAATAATAATAATAATGATAACAACAACAACAACAACAACAACAACAATAATAATGAAGAATTTTATTTATACCGTGCCCTCCCCAGCCAGAGCCGGGCTCAGGATGGCTAACACCAGTAAAATTACAATAAAAACATAATATGACAAAAACAAAACAATTTAAAATACAGGTTAAAATACAATTTAAAATGCAGCCTCATTTAAAAGTAGACAATAGATCAAGACCATAAGGGGAGGGAAACATAAGGGTCAGACTGAGTCCAAACCAAAGACCAGGTGGAGCAGCTCTGTCTTGCAGGCCTTGCGGAAAGATGTCAAGTCCTGCAGGGCCCTAGTCTCTTGTGACAGAGCGTTCCACCAAGTCGGGGCCACAGCCGAAAAGGCCCTGGTCCTAGTTGAGACCAATTTAACCACCTTGGGGACGTCCAAGGTGTTGTAATTTGTGGACCTTAAGGTCCTTCGCGGTGCATATCAGGAGAGGCAGTCCTGTAGGTAGATCACCGTAAGATCACCAAAATGACTGTGATTAGCAGCTGGTTCAGGACGGATGAGGGACACAATGCTCCAGAAGCTATCAGAAGCGGCTCTCTGGGTGAAGTAGATCCCCTGTACTAGTATGCCAGCAGGAGGGTTATTGGGTTATTGTGGCTTACAAGGTCGGGGAGATAGTAGGGAGGTCACCACAGTCACCCTTAGTCTTGGAAACTCCTGGCATGCAAAATATTGGTCTAGCTAGATCTTGGTATTGTTCTCCAAGGGATGTCTTTTTAAGTCAACTCAGCCTGGAACTATTGTAAATTGAGCGTTGGAATACTGGTGGAATTAATTGGTGGATTAATTGTATAACCCCAGGGGAAGGTGAGCCTTTTTTATTCTCTTTCGATATACAATGGACGCTCGGGTTGCGAGCGTGATCAATGCGGAAGCACGTTCGCAATCTGCAATGTCGGGTCTGCACATGCGCAGGTTGCAATTCAGTGCTTCTGCAAAGCGTGATTTAGTGCTTCTGCGCATGCGTGACCACCAAAACCAGGTTTTGGTGCGTCCATAACCCAAAAACACGCAACCTGAAGCATCTGTAACCCGAGGTATGACTGTATATGTACTTGCAGTTATACCTGGTAAACCTCCCCCGAAAGGCAACTGTTTGAAATACACAAGCGAGCTTGAAAGAACACTCTGCTGCCTTTGTGGTTCAATTATAATAGTGACTGGGTGAGGATTCTGGCAGCTGCCCTCAGTGCAAGGATGGAAAGAATTCTGGACTGGAGTTTTGTTCTTGTGGAGGTACCAGCATGTTGGGAGATGGAGCGAGACTACAGCAGAAATTGAAAATGGAATTGCTGGAATGTGGATAATAACAGGGGGAAATATTTCACACAGAACTATGAAGGCAAAAGCTGAACAGACTAGTGGTTGCAAACATAAATGAAAATCGAGCGAAGGATCAACACCAGAATGGTTTATTGACTAATTAAGAAATGCAATGTGATACTAGATGATCAGCACTCTGTGAAATTCAGAGCATGGGAAGTCACCCAAAAATGCCAGTTTGGCATTTATATTTGTCTTTTTTATTGTATTGTAATTTGGAATGTTTTAATGTGGTAATTATTGGATTATTAAAATGGAAAACTTAATAAATATTATTTTTAAAAAATTGAGCATTGCGATAATCTGCTCCCCTTGTCCCTTTCTTTCTTCCTTTCTTATGCAGGGTAGCTTCTATGTGCCCTCTGAAAACTGCATGCAGCATGCGCACAAGTGGCACAAAGACCTTTGCCTCCTGCTCCTCAAGGCGTATCGAGGACTTCACATGTACTATGCCTTCATCATGAAGGAGATTCCAAATTTGCCGCAGCTGAAGTTAGGTAAGAGGACAGCCGTGGCCTGAGATCTGAGCATGTGGACCAGTTCTCGTGTTCAGGTGACTTGAAGCCCAACAAGCTGACTGATTCTGCCATACCAATCTCCCCTCTTTGCTGCCATAAGGAAACTGCTTACACACATCAGTCCAGGTACCTTGGCAATGGGCTCACAGTTTCCTCTCCATTTTGTGCTGTTTGGAGCACCTTCAAACAACCATAAAAAGGAAACTTTTTGCAGGGGACACCAAACCCCCAGTTTTCAGTTTATCCCCAGCTTAAAGCAGACCACACATCTTGCTGTGACAACCCTTTCACCACCTGCAATATAACGGCAATAATGCCAGCCTCCCTGACAGGTTGTTTTATAAGTTCACAGAACAATAAACCTTGGGAATTGTTGTTGTTGTTGTTTAGTCGTTTAGTCTTGTCCGACTCTTCGTGACTCCATGGACCAGAGCACGCCAGGCACTCCTGTCTTCCATTACCTCCTGCAGTTTGGTCAAACTCATGCTGGTAGCTTTGAGAACACTGTCCAACCATCTCGTTCTCTGTCATTCCCTTCTCCTTGTGCCCTCCATCTTTCCCAACATCAGGGTCTTTTCCAGGGAGTCTTCTCTTTTCATGAGGTGGCCAAAGTGTTGGAGCTTCAGCTTCAGGATCTCTCCTTTCAGGGCTGATTTCCTTCAGAATGAATAGGTTTGATCTTCTTGCAGTCCATGGGACTCTCAAGTGTCTCCTCCAGCACCATAAGCATCAATTCTTCAGCGATCAGCCTTCTTTATGGTCCAGCTCTCACTTGGGAATACAATCTATAAATAACTTATTCTGCATGCCATTATTCTGCTATCTTATCTGATTCAGTTCCATCTTTTAAAAAGCTTTCTGGAGTTTAGCTGATATGCAGCGGGAGTTTAGTGCATATAGAGTTCAATTTGTGTTCCCCACGTCTCTCTAAGATTCTACCCATTGTCCATAGGATAGGAATCTTTAAACAGGTCAATTATTTAATTCCATGATTAAATGGGTGGGTGGCATAGAAAATTAGCAGGCCTTTGAAATTTTAATTTAGGATGAATGATGTCACAATTTTATTCCAATTGGCAAGAATAACTCCTGTAATGAATTAAAGAGTGTGTGTGGGGGGGGGACTGTATGAATTATCCAACTTATCTTTGATTTGCTTTTTGCCAAAGGGTAGATTGTGGTTTTTATTTATGCTATATTGAGTTGGTGGTGAATTTTATTTTAATTTTATTTTGGCACCTTGTTGTATCTGGCAAGATATATGAGAAAAGATGGAGCAACTAAGTGTATTCCGTCATTTCAATTGAGACATTTGGCTGAGGTCTTCTGATGTTCCTATTATCATGCAAATCAACCCTGGGCACAGATGCTTCTGAAATAATGATTGTACCTTTTTCTTCTTCTTTTTCCTAGAGGATCTTTCTGTAGAAGACACCCTGTTGCAGCTGTCTGCAGAGCTACAGGTAGCTAGCACAATAGCACACACCCCTGTGTGCATTTCCCAAACAACTGCAAGAGCAATATTTCGTTTTCCCTCTTCAAAGATGCATGTCCATTGTCAAGTACATGCATTTGTTTATGGGGAAGGAAGTGTTGTGTTAGAATGCAAAAATTACTTGAGTTTTGCATTCCAGCACAATGACTTCTGCATGGGGTTGGAGCACTTTCTGTCAGAGATTTGCAAATCCATTTCATTCCAGCCCATTCCCCTTTTGCATGCTATTTCCCATAATTCAATTCTGTTCAGTTTCCTTATTCACATGTTATTCTTCTTTTCTAAAAGAAAACCCACAAACCTTCTCAAACATCTTTTTTAAAAAATATACATTCTAATGTTTAAAATATGTATATAATGTTTATCTTCTGTCAAAAATGTATCCAAATATTTTGATATGTTTAAATTGCTGAGAGGTGACACATGATCATGCCTTGTAAGTGACATGGAGCAGGGCCTTCTTGGTGGTGATGCCACATTTTCAGAACGTCCTACCCAGCTGCATCTGGTTGGCTTCCACAGTGGATATATTTAAACAAAGACTGAATACATATCTTTTATTTTGCCCAGGGTTTTGTATCTTAATGGCAATTGCTATTTCTTGGGGTAGTCCAATCGTTTGTCACTGCTTCTGGTTTGATTGTGATCTAGTTGTTCTAACTCTGACTTTTATCATGCTACGCCTTGCTTTACCTAGCTGATGCTCTTATCATCACTTGGTGCAGATTGTGGGATGTAAAAACAACTAAGAAACTAATAATAATAATAATAATAATAATAATAAGAAGAAGAAGAAGAAGAAGAAGAAGAAGTAATAATAATT
Organism: Podarcis bocagei; assembly: GCF_964188305.1. Classification (NCBI taxonomy): domain Eukaryota; kingdom Metazoa; phylum Chordata; class Lepidosauria; order Squamata; family Lacertidae; genus Podarcis; species Podarcis bocagei. The sequence goes on along the minus strand of NC_138133.1, from coordinate 85,093,694 downwards.
TATTATTTATGCCCCGTGCTGATCCATATGCAGACCAAGTGATTTAGTATAGGAATCTGCAAAGATCAAATCTCTCAAGCTTCCTTATGAAGGAAAGCAAAAGATATTGAGGCTTTTTGAAAGAAAGAAAGAAAGAAAGAAAGAAAGAAAGAAAGAAAGAAAGAAAGACCCCTGAAAGGTTTGGAAAGAGGTTTATTTTTCTCTTCAAATTCCATAATGTAAAATCACTGAATGAAGTTGATTGGCAGTAGGCACACAACACAACATACTTTCACCCAACACAGAGTGGTTCATCTTATAAATCTTACTGCCACATGATAGCTACAATGATGGCTAAAAAGGTAAAGAAAGGTAAAGGACCCCTGACAGTTAAGTCCAGTCGCGACTCTGGGGTTGCGGCACTCATCTTGCTTTACTGGGTGAGGGAGCCGACATTTGCCTGCAGACAGTTTTTCCGGGTCATGTGGCCAGCATGACTAAGCCGCTTCTGGCAAAACCACAGCAGCGCATGGAAACGCCGTTTACTTTCCCGCTGGAGCAGTACCTATTTATCTACTTGCACTTTGACGTGCTTTCGAACTGCTAGGTTGGCAGGAGCTGGGACCGAACAACAGGAGCTCACCCCGTCGAGGGATTCAAACCTCCAACCCTCCGATCGGCAAGCCCAAGGTTCAGTGGTTTACACCACAGCGCCACCTGCGTCCCTACAATGATGGCTACAGCCACTCAAAAGAGATATCCAGCAGAGTTGTTCTTAGGCATGGGATTTTCTGTGGATGGACAAAATTGGCCTAATATCTGCTAAATGTGGGTTCTTATTGTTAGACGGTCACTGGTGATGTTCCTCGTGGCTGGCATTATGGTGCCCTGTGGTGTTCTAAGAATGGCTGGGTAGTATTATGCTCAGTTCCAAAGCAAAGAACTTGATTAAGGCAGGGGTATTAGCATTATTCATGTACGTGCCACTTAATTGCCAAGGTGTCTTCTAAATGGTTTTACAAGTATAAAAGCAATTACAAAAAGAAAATATTAAGACACCTAATTGAAATACACAAGAAAACGGCCCCCTCGAAAGATTACAATAAACCACCCACACTTAGAATATTCATTCAATACAATAAAACAGCACAACCGTTAAAAGAGCTAAAGCAGCCATTGAAACAGGAGGAAGTTCGGTTCAGGAGTTTAATGCTGACTTAAACAGGTGTATCTTCAGAAGATGGTGCAATGGCAATACCAACAGCATGACTAAGCCGCTTCTGGCGAAACCAGAGCAGCGCATGGAAACGCCGTTTACTTTCCCGCTGGAGCAGTACCTATTTATCTACAAAATACCCCATATTTCAGCAGCGAGAGCATTCCAGAATACTTGGGCTGCCAACATTATGGACAAAAAGTCCAAAGATGGGGTGACAGGTGAAAAGCATTCACACCAGTGGTGGGAAAAGGGGATTTATTCAGAGTAAAGTAAGAAGCTTCAGGGGAACCCAGTTCCAGATCCTATACATTCAGAGATTTATACATTTCAAGTACATTGGTTGGACTTTACCATGATCCTATTTGCTATCATTGTTCCCTATGAAAATGTGCTATTTCCTCCTTTTTCTTACCTCATCTTGCAGACCCAAGAGTTAGCGCTTGGTAACCAGGGTAAAAGGTAAAGGTAAAGGACCCCTAGACGGTTAAATGCAGTCAAAGGAGACCATGGGGTTGTGGTGCTCATCTTACTTTTCAGGTCGGAAAGACAGTTTTCCAGGTCATGTGACCAGCATGACTAAACCGCTTCTGGTGCAACAGGACACCGTGACAGATACCAGAGCACACGGAAATGTTGTTTACCTTCCCACCACAGCAGTACCTATTTATCTACTTGCACTGGCGTGCTTTCGAACTGCTAGGTTGGCAGGAGCTGGGACATAGCAACACCTGTCATGGGGATTCGAACCACCAACCTCCTGATCAGCAAGCCCAAGAGGCTCTGTGGTTTAGACCACAGCACCCCCTGCCCCTTTGACTGAACTTAACCGCCCAGGAGTCCTTTACCTTTACCTAACCAGGGTAAGGTGGTGATGGCATGTCTGGGGTTTTTCTAGCTTACTTTGCTGCCCAGTACATTTTTTTAGGAGAGGACAAGGTCGCAAGATATGGGAGTTGGGTGCTGGCAGTCTCATGGTAGCTTTTGCTAACCATTGCAGTACAGTGTTTATAGGTGGTTAGTCCAGAAGTTTGAAAAAACAGCAGAAAGTTTGAATGTTTATGCTCATCCCCAATTCAAGCTGGATTGAAGAGGTTGCTGGGGAGACCAAAACTATGCTTTGCTTGCTTCTAGCTAATTTCCGAGGCCAAAGCTAAAGTCCGCTGCATGTAAAAGGATGAAATCTCTTGATAATGCCTGGTGTTTGAAGCAAGGTGGAGTTTATTATTCTAGTAAGGAAGCTGTCAGGGAACTGACATCAGAGCAAGAGGCGAAGGGGAGGCTCCCAGATGATGCTGGCGAAGGACCCAGCAGCAGGGGGAGAAAAAGCTCAGTAGAGGGGGAAGCCAATCAGCGCAACACCAGGGATAAAGGGGGGCAGACGGGGGAATTGAAGAGAGGGCTCCAGGACTCTTCACTGGACATCAGTGAGGAGAGCCCAGGTCCTCCGCTACCCACGCCTTCCCTGCGCAGAAGACTCCCGCGCAGTGAGAGGAGGAGGAGACTGGGTGTCAAACAACTTTTATGTTGGAAGAGGTTCAAGAAATGCCCACTGACGGATTTTGCCAGTGACTGAGGCAGCCGCAATGAGAAGGGGCTGTGCAGTCAGAAAGGTTTAACAAGGCAAATAAACCGAGAAAGGCACCAGTTTACGCACGAGTAACTCATACCTATTACAGAAGCCAATGAGTTTCCCTTCAGATTCTTTTAGACCGTCATCCTTGCTCTCAGCTTTCTGGGGATGATAGGAGTGGAATCCTACAATGTACAGGCAGCACCATGTTGGCAAACCCTGAACTAAGACATGCATTTTATTATCTGATACTTAGGTATGTTGCATCTGAATATGGAAGCCCCATTTCGCTGCCATAGCTAAGAGCATTTGACCGATCTGTCCTCCGTGTAATTGATCAGATCTGGGGAATTTGCCACTTCCACAGTTTATGGCTGCAGAAGAGAACCCCACAAAGAACAGACCACACTGAATTATCCCCACCACCCACAGCAAAATGATAATAAGCAACTGTTGGCCACAGAACAAAGAGAGATTTATTCTGCCAGTATCTCTGTTTGAAATCTCTGATTTTTATCGTGCGGCATTTTCTAATTCTAAACTAAAAACTAGGCTGACCACCCTGCTGGGAAGTGCTTGGAGGAACAAACAAGGGAAATATTGCAGATGCATCAGAAAAAGTTTGGCATGTTAGCGGGGGTTTTAAAAAACATTATAGATGGAGCAGCACCATCTAGCGGACAATGTATAATTGACAACAAGAAATGTCTGTTGTTTCTATTTTTGCAGTCCATAGGAAAGAACACTTAGTTGTTCACAGTCAGCTTCAGCAGAATGGTAGTATTAGGTGCAACCCTGAGTTCCAGCAAGGAACCTGCTGGTGGAAGATGAGAGGCAATTCTTTGTCCATTTCCCTCTCCTACGCTCCACCATAGCACCTCGTGTTGCCTCTCATTCTGTATTGTGGGATGTGATCCATGAGAAGCAGTCAAGTACAACATTCCTTGTAATCCTAGAGAAGACATGTGAGGGAATGTTTCCACCTGGCTGGAGCATCCTTCCTTTTGCATGTGATAGAAGGTGGGCGTGACCTAACCTGCCAGGTAACAAAAGGATGAGTCACGCAGCACACCTTCTCTTTTTGACTTCCTTCTTTGTTTGACCACCTTCTAGCCAGGACTGCTCTGCTAGATCTCAGCTAGCAGAAGCACTGGGACTATTCCCCCATATGGGGTAGATCCACATGTACATATTTGTAACTAAATCTGCCTTCAGGAATCCAACTGTGAACTGATGTGAGTTAATTTCTTTTATTGCCTTTGAATAGGATTGTCACATCTTTATTCTTTTAAGACGGATTCAAGGGAACGTACAATTCAACCTGAGGCAGACTGAATTGTATAAAGTGAGAGGCTCACACGAGCCTGCAACCAGCTATCTGCTGTGCATATAAAAGGGGGGAATGTAACTCTGCTACATAAAAGAAGTTGCTAACGCAAGTTAGGAAGGATATTAATAAACAAGATATCCTCTCCTGTCATCCTGAACATTCCCACATCTATTGCATCTCATGTTGCTTTGAAGGGGTTCCCAACCTCCACCAAGCAGAATTTGGGGGAGCATAAAGATCTGGAGGGAGAAAGAGAAATGGTTGTAAATTGTCCCACAACCACCTTCATCTGGTGGGAGCATCTCATCCTGTCAACACTGCACAGAATAGCCTCTTGCCAGCAGGAGAAACTCTGGATCTCAGCCTCTGTAAAAGATATTTGCCATAAATCGCCCCATCTTTCGTTGTCAGCTGAAATCTGTTCCCTGAACTAGACTCGCAAAACAGTGTGAATATTTTACTACTCCCATTATCCTTGTCAGAAGCTCAGTCTAGATTGATGCTCATGAGTAATGTTCATTTGAAGAAGCTGGAAATGGGGAAGGAGAGGGGCAGGACACAGATGCCATCAAATCCAGAGCAAGTTTGAGTTGAACTTGGCAAGAAGCAAAATTTTCAGGAGAATTTGAAGCCCCTTCCAGGAGGAAACGACTGAGGAACTCTGAGGGAGGAAAAAGTGTTTAGCAACATTTCCAGTATAGGCTTCTGTACCTCACGTTGCCAACATTGAGTTTCACACTGAGTTGTCTTTCAAGATACACGAAATACCAAGGAAATTACCAGACGAATTAGAGAGTTGGAATAGAAGACCCTTTGTGTCCCATCCAACTCTACAATTTTATAATCAATTCTATAAGGGTGAGAAAAGAGCCTTGATAAAAGTTGCAAAATTTCAACATAGCTTTCTTAATATGCACAATACACTCAAACTGTCTTAATGTCTTCTACTAGCTGGGGATGAGGACTTAAATGCTGGCTAAGCCTACCTGAGCTGGGAATCCTGAACTCCTTATCTTGGTGCATATTGGCAAAAGATTACCCCCTAATTCAAAGGTGTTAGGGGTCATAATGTCTCTGAACACCAGCTGCTAGGAGGAGTCACAAGAGGACAGGGTACTATTGCACATTGTTAAGATGATGGTGATGATGATGATGATGATGATGATGATGATGATTTACTTGTACCCCACTCATCTGACTGGGTTGCCCCAGCCACTCTGGGTGGCTTCCAACAGAAAAAAAACATCAGGCATTAAAAGTCTCCTGATACAAGACTGCCTTCAGATGTCTGTGGAAAGTTGTTTATCTCCTTGACATCTGATGGGAGGGCATTCCACAGAGCGGTGCCACTACCAAGAAGGCCCTCTGCCTGGTTCCGTGTAACTTCACTTCTCACAATGAGGGAACTTCCAGAAGGCCTTCTGAGATGAATGTCAGTTTCTGGGCTGCACAATAAGATGGAGACACTCCTTCAGGTAAACAGGGCCAATGCCATTTAGGGCTTTAAGGGTCAACACCAACACATTGATTGCGTTTGGAAACGCACTGGGAGCCAATGTAGATATTTTAGAACCCGTGTCCTGCTTGCGTCAGCTGCTGCACAGGCAAATGGTTGATCACTGTGAAAAACTGGATGCCATATTAGATGGGTTTGTGGCCTAATCTAGCAGAACTCTTCTTGTGTTGTTTTGCCTAAGTTCATTTCCCATACAGTCATACCTCGAGTTACAGACAGTTTGGGTTGCACGATTTTGGGTTGCGCACCACACCGAACCCAGAAGTACCGGAACGGGTTACTACTGGGTTTCAGCGCTTGCGCAGAAGCGTCGAATCGCTGAATCGCAACCCGCATGTGCACAGACGCAGCGCTGCGGGTTGCGAACGTGCTTCCCGCACAGATCACGTTCACAACCCGAGCGTCCACTGTAGTTGGAACCCAATAAGGCTATACAGTGGTACCTCTAGTTACGGACTGCGTGGCATGATAGAGCACTTCTACGCATGCACAGACGGCGAAACCTGGAAGTATACACTCCCAGGTTTGCCACATTCGTATCCTGAATAAACGCAACCGGAGACTCAAGTAACAAGAGGTACGGCTGTGCTGTTCTGCTCTGAATCATTTTGGGTCTCCTCCAGGCTTATTCAGATGTTTGACTCTTTGCAAAATAAAATAAAATAAAAACCAATTCAAAGGTCATTGTCACTAGTTTGCCTTGACAATATCTACTTTTTACCCTTCCAGATGCTGAACAATCCAGAAAAGATAGCAGAGCAGATCAGCAAAGACCTCACTTGGCTCTGCTCCCACCTTTTGGCTCTCTGGACCCAGTTTCTGGAGTTTGTAACCCTGCACCCAGATGTCACAGCCTATCTCGTTCAGGAACATCACACTCTGAGGGTAACCTTGCAAGATGGTTCTGAACCCTACTTGGAGGAACAACCTGATACAATCAAAGGCTATAGGCAATCCCACTCATTTTTAAGGGCATTGCAGAATTGTTCTGTGTGTCTTTAGGGGTTCCCAAATTTCATGAATTTCCTAAAATTTAGCATAACCAAGATTGCATTGAGTTGTTTTGGATGATGTGACCAGTAATAATGACAATAAACGGAAGTGCTACCACGTTTACAATAAAATGCTGGTTTCAGTCTTATTTGTTCGTTTAGATGCAAACCTGCCCTTAAACCCCCATTTTATTTTGTTATTTGCTGTCAGGAGGGTCTCAGAAAGAAAATATCCCCAAAAATTATGGAAGGGAAAGCAGAATTTTGGTGATATCCATGTGGGTGTCTTTGAATCTTGTAAAATTATGCAGTGGTGTGGAAGTCTGTGTTCTTTCATTTTACAATTCCACTTCCCCAAATTTCCCAAAAAGGAGATGATTTAGCATTCTGGCATCTTCCCCAAGGATACTTCCAGAAAGTGTGGAAAGCCGGGACATCTGATTGTGGAGCACCCGAGAGTGGCATACTAAATTTGTTTATGTTTGGCTCCATCACAGGAATGAGTTATACCCAGTTTATGTCACCTTCACATTTGTTGTTGTTTAGTCATTTAGTCATGTCCAACTCTTTGTGACCCCATGGACCAGAGCACGCCAGGCACTTCTGTCTTCCACTTCCTCCCACAGTTTGGTCAAACTCATGCTGGTAGCTTCAAGAACAATATCCACATTCAAGAACACCTTCACATAGGTTCACCCATAAATCTGTACTGCTCTGTCCCATTTCCACATTTATTTACATCCACCCCCCCAAAAAATGTGCATTTAAATATATATTTTAAAGTACAAATTCTTCAAAATGCACACTTCCAGACATTTTCTTCCTCCCTCCTGCCAAAATGCATGCTTAACTAGATTGATCCCTACATCGGGGAGTTCCTAATATTTATTTTCTTGTAGTCAGCACAACTTCTGGACTCAATTGTCCGAACAAGCCAAGGTATATTTTCTTTGCACCCCAAACTTCTGCGGCCTTTTTAAATGCACTGCTGACTCTGATTCCAGGAATGTCAGGTGTTGTGGGCTGTTACGTAGACAATATACACATAAACATAGATTATAGACTATGTTTTGAAGGTGATACACCTTCTAACATGTTTTTCTTCTCCAGGTAAGAAGATTCTCTGAGGCTTTCTTTCATGCTGAGCATCAAAAGCCTGCCGTTGTGACTTTCCAGGAAAGCCTGTATGTAATTTTTGATGCATTTCTACCTTTTGACTGTGGTGTTATATATTTTAATGACATTTATTTTCTCACTTATTAAAAGAAAAATATGACACACTTATGTGACCATGCAATTCTGGGCATAGCTACCTAGTAGTAGGCTCCGTGGCACTAAATTGGGCATATTCCCTGGAAGGTAGGTACAGTATCACATCCTAATATACTGTAATGCTGATTTTGGGAGGTCGTCCTCTTATGGTATCTTTCAACCCACAGAAAACACAATATATGCACTTTCCTCCAGTGTCCCAGTCTTCCAGGGACAGTCCCAGATTTACAGAAGCACTTCCCAGCAGGGTGGTCAGCCTAGTTTTTAGTTTAGAATTAGAAAATGCCGCATGATAAAAACCAGAGATTTCAAAGAGAGATACTGGCAGAATCAATATCTCTTTCTTCTGTGGACAACAGTTGCTTGTTGTCATTTTGCCAGGGGATGCTTCTGTGATCAGATCAATTAGATGGGGGACGGATCGGTCTAACACGCTTTGCTCTGGCAGCTAAGCTAAATGGGGCTTCCATATTCAGATGCAACCTACCTCTGAGTATCAGATAATAAATACATATCTTTGTTCAGGGTTTGCCAACATGGTGCTGTCTACACATTGTAGGACTCGAACTCCTGTCATCCCCAGAAAGCTGACAGCAAGGATAATGGAAGCTGCAGACACTCCCAAGTGTCCCAGTTTTCTAGGGACAGTCCCGGATTTACAGAAGCTGTCCCAGTTTCTGATTTGATCCCTGAATGTCCCGCTTTTCCTTAGGATGTCACTATTTACACTGGAGAAAAGTTGGGGTTATGGAGTTATCTGACCCCCGAGCCATTTGAAGGCAGCGCTGTATAGTGAATGTTTTATTGTGCTTTTATATATGCCAGAGCAGCTGCGGTAACCCAGTCAGATGGGCAAGGTATAAAATTATTGTTATTATGGAATAGGCCATTCCAATTTTGATCGGAGAAATGTTGGAGGTGTAGTGGGCACCTCCAGTGTAGTGGGTACCTTCCAGTGTAATTGGGGGCCACCATGAAGAAGGCTGTTATCTCAAGTCATCATATAACATATCCTACCCCGAGAGGCAAGATATTTTCCTTCTTCACCCCCAGTTCTAAAGCCATGGGCTGGCACACATCTGTGTCTCATGTAGGGCATAGAATGAGTGTTTGGTGTAAGGAAAGGATCTGTCACAGAAGTAAAGCCATAAGAAGTACAAATGCTGCGGAATAAGCAGCGGGTGGCGCTGTGGGTTAAACCACAGAGCCTAGGACTTGCCGATCAGAAGGTTGGTGGTTTGAATCCCTGCGATGGGGTGAGCTCCCATTGCTTGGTCCCTGCTCCTGCCAACCTAGCAGTTCGAAAGCGCGTCAAAGTGCAAGTAGATAAATAGGTACCACTTCGGCGGGAAGGTAAACGGCGTTTCTGTGTGCTGCTCTGGTTCGCCAGAAGTGGCTTAGTCAAGCTGGCCACATGACCCGGAAGCTATACGCCAGCTCCCTCGGGCAATAAAGCGAGATGAGCGCCACAACCCCAGAATCAGCCATGACTAGACCTAATGGTCAGGGGTCCCTTTACCTTTACCTTTACATTATTACATGAGCATTGTTCCACAGCATTTGATATTTTAATTTGCATACATTCATTTGAAATAAGATTATGAAGCAATTCTATATCCTCCCACCACACTGACGAAGAATTCTACAAAACAGTAGTCAATATCTGGAATCACTGTTCAGTGTTGGACATCATATTTGCTGAATACACAAAGCTTCACAGCTTGTCTTTCATCGTACAAAGTTTGGTACCTCGCTTCATTTAAAGATTTTCAGAGACTTTGAGACTAAAGATTTCATTTTGTACTTCTTATGGTTTGAGGGAATTTTATAAAGGTTGTCTATTACATTTGTATATGGTCATCTTGTTGCCTAGACATTGCTGACGTTCTCTTTGCAACGCAGGGGTTGGTTTGTTTTGTTACAGAAGTAAAGCCAGGAGGGGTAGGGAACCTCAAGCCTAGGGGCCAAGACAACCCTCCGTTCCCCTCTAGACTGGCCCTTAGGCCATACCCCTCACTGACTGCTTCACACCCAGAATGTTTTACCCTGATGTAATGTGTCCTTCCTTCCTTCCTTCCTTCCTTCCTTCCTTCCTTCCTTCCTTCCTTCCTTCCTTCCTTCCTTCCTTTTTCTCTTTTCCTTGGGTGGAGCACAGGGGTATGGAAACTAGCCTACCATTCAGATGTAAAGTTTCCATTCGTTGATCCACCCACTTTTGATTCTGGTCCTGTCCACGTGGCCCTCAGGAGGTTGCCTGGAATGGAATGCAGCCCCCAGACTGAAAAATGCCCACCCCTGATTTAGATGGAGTTTCATGTTTGGTTCAAGTGGGTTGTTGCTGGTGATTTTGGCAAACTCTCCAGGGGGCGGGAACTCAGTCCAATGGAACTGGAAGTGGGGAAACTCTACACCAGGGAAAAGTTACCCTTCCGTTTCTTCCAAACAGCATCCAGCATCACAACCAAATCTCATCAGAAGTCCGGAACTCCGAGTACCTCACCAGCATGCCGCCCCTGCCAGTAGAGTGCCTCGACATTGATGGAGACTGGGGCACGCTGCCGATTATTTTTGAAGACAGATATGTCGATTTCCCCTACAAAGGTGGGTAATAAACTGAGCTTTGGAGCTCCTCCTTGGGAACTTTGCTTTCTTTTTTCTTTTTGAAATAATTTTTATTTGGTTTTACAAGTACAGTGGTACCCCGGTTTCCAAACAGCTTATTTTACAAACAACTTAGAACCCAAACGCTGCAAAACCAGAAGTAGGTGCTAAGGTTTTCGAACTCTTTTTCGGAAGCTGAACGTGCTCCATTTTGAGTCCTACACTGTTCCTCTTCCTTTCTCTGTGTGTTCTGTTTGTAAATTGAGTCCCCCATTGCTAATGAGAGACTTCTCTTCCATTCTGAGGTTGTCCCAGGCACCCACACAACACAGAGGTGATATTTGAAGCTTATATTTGGTGCTTTTTTGGCATTTTTGTTTGTGCAGTTTTTTGTTTTTGTGACTATGGCTTGTGACTTCATTTTTGTGACTTGTTTCTGTGATTGTGTGGAACCCAGTTCAGCTACTGATTGATTGATTGATTGATTGATTGACACTGGGCACTGCACTGCAGGAGATGCCACAAGAATGCTGTAGAATCCCAACTCTTCCCCTTTTTGTATTATTCTTTTTTGTAATTGTTATATAAAAGGAGGTAAAGGACTCCTGGGTGGTGAAGTCCAGTCAAAGGCATTTATGGGGTTGCAGCGCTCATCTCGCTTTCAGGCTGAGGTAGCTGGCGTTTGTCTACAGACAGCTTTCCAGGTCATGTGGCCAGCATGACTAAACCGCTTCTGGCACAATGGAACACTGTGACAGAAACCAGAGCGCACGGAAACGCCGTTTACCTTCCCACCACAGCAGTACCTATTTATCTACTTGCACTGGCATGCTTTCAAACTGCTAGGTTGGCAGGAGCTGGGACAGAGCAACGAGAGCTCACTCCGTTGTGAGGATTCGAACTGCCGACCCAAGAGGCTCCATGTTTAGACCACAGTGCCACCCGCGTCCTAATTACTATATATTGTAACTCAATAAAACTGTTTTTTTGAATCAAGCTGGTAATTTTACTGAAACAATTAGTTTCTAGTGTTGCTATAATAATCAGGGGGTATTTTCTCTCTCTCTCTTTCAGTTCAGAGCTTGGACAGCTTGCCGGACTATGTTGTTTCTGCTGCTGGCAAATCACAAGTGGACTTAATAGGAGAAAATGAGGATGCATCTTCAAGTGATGACACTGCTTTAGCAAAGGGAGATTTCAGGAACAATGCCCCTTTCATCATCCATACAGATAGGATAAATGGAAAATCGGTGTATGGTCGCAGCTATCCAAAAGGAGATTCCTGTATGGTTGAGAGACTCAAGAATCATCCCACAACTCAGGTACACACAATGAATGGAGATACTCAGTCCCATGGGGATGAGTCAGATCTGGCTAGCAATATGATTTCTGGTTTGCAATCAGAACTCCTGAAAGATAATACAGAAAGCCTTAAGACACCAATGGAGCTTTCAGAAAATATGAGTGATAGACTTTCACCGGAGGCCGCCTATTTGGACATAAGCCCAGTGTGTAATAATGACCACCAAGGAGAACCAATGCTAGTCATGACTGCCCAGTATGATGGTGGCACATGTGGACAACACAAACTTTTGAATGAGATTGAATTGAGCCAAGCAGCTTCAGGGGATGGTTGTGAATCTACTCTCACTTCAGACAAACTTCTAAATGCCCAAGAAAAACCAGCGGATCAGAGTTGTGAGTCAACACTGCCATCCTTGAGGACATTTGATGTAAGTGATGATTTGGGTTCACTGAACGAGATAAAAGATGCTGAGGAGATTAAGGAGCAAAGAGTGCAGGAGTGTGAAGAGTTCAGCTTGACATCAGGGGTCATTAAGAGATCATCGTCTCTAATCTCAGACTCAGGGATTGAAAGCGAGCCCAGTTCAGTAGCTTGGTCTGATGCACGGAGTAAGGCTTTGGAGTTACCCAGCGACCGGGAGATTCTTCACCAGCTCGTCAGAAGGCACGCGATTCACCGTAACTCTCTGGAGGGAGGGCACACAGAAAGCAATACCAGCTTGCCCAGTGGCATCCAAGCCTCCCTCACCTCAATCAGCTCTTTGCCCTATGAGGAGGAAGAGCGGGAAGTGGAGCCCAATAAGCTGACGAAATCTATCTCAGCTCCTCAGATCAGTAGCCCTGAGGAGCCTGCTGATGACATGGATATATCAAAACATGCAAAAACTATATTGGACACCGCAGAGGGGCAATATGTGGAAATAGGGTGCACCAGCATGGCCCTAGCAGAAAACGTTTCCATGTGTCGGAATGCCAGAGAAAATGGTGGGTTGCCGCTTCCATTTGCTACCATGGAACACCCCAAATCTGCCTTTGAAGAAAATGTTGACAGTCCTCACTTACCAGAAGCTGCCGAGGGCTTTTCAGAGGTGGACTGTGGCTTGGAAGCCACAGGAGAAGCTGTGTTTCTAATGCAAAATGAAAATCTAGATGGCACAGTTGAAAGCCAGCTGCCAAAGAGAACAGAGGAGATCTGCTTGGGAAGGGTTGGTGACTATTTGGACACCAACACCACTCCTCTTGATGTGTATGAGGAGGAGGTAAATTTGCACACAGTCCATGGTTCGTATTCCACAAACGTTGAGGTTTTTTCACACCATGAGGGCCACACGCCAGACTATACTAGCACAGCCTCATCAGAGGTGGTACCTGAACCTGTCTCTGCAAAGGGTCCCCATGGCAGTTCTCTTGCTAATGGCAAAGTAGTGATAGGTGGTGGAGAAATACCCAACTTACAAGAAATTGATCTGGATAACAGACCCGGCTGTGGATCCTACTGTGCAGAACCAGAAAACCGAGAGTTCAAAATGGTGGCAAACAGCACAAGCTTCCATTCAGTGGCTCCAGGGCCACTGGCGCTCGAGAGCAAAAAGGCTATTGAGGTGGTCAACTTATCTGTTTCTTGCACAGCCACCTGCCTTCCTTTTTCTTCGGTCCTCAAAGAGAACCCACCAGTGGCCGGCTTCTCCTCCAAGCAGGTCACTTCTCCAATTACTCACCAACCAGTGGGCTCCTTTGGGGTCATCTCCTGTGAGTCCAGTGATGTGGATGGGGAGGCCAATGAAAGGATGCTTAGGTAAGTAGGTCCAAGGGCTTTTCATTCCCCACATGTTCTATTGGCTGCAATTTCCTGGATTTGGTGGGTTGATTTGGTACTTCTGATTGCACCAGCAGCTGGGGTTCAGGAAGCCCAGAAGCTCAGCTAGGTCATTCTTTTTACAATTTGGATTGAAGGTGGTTTTGGGGAAGCACATAAAAATACAACATTTCATGAGATACATATAGGATAGCTATGGATTTTGGCTAATGCCATATTTACACTGCTTGCCAAACCAGGGGTGGGAGCACACTGGATGTCAACATGATGTCATATGATTGACAGGTAGGTGGTTCCAATCACCTGTCAAAATTGTCCTACTGGGGTGTGGGAGCTACAGATTTGTCCCAGTGGGCCGAAAAGGTGCCCCAGCCCAGGCCCACATCATTGGAGACTGTATGGTTGACATTTGGGTTGAGATTTGAAAATCTGAATTTGGTTATCCTTCCACAACTGGTCTACCAGCAGCAGTGCCAAAATCCAACTCTCACCCCAGCCCTTTGAATGCAATGGTTGAAAAGTCACATGTTGTTGAATGTCCATCTCAATCATTGATTAATTAGTGTATTCTCCAGTTTTCATCAGGCCAAAGAAAAATTTAAAAAAGAGCTGAAGATTGAAGGATTTCTGTACAGTGACTTAACTGCACTCGCTTCTGATATCCCATATTTCCCACCAGAGGAAGAGGAAGAAAATTTTGAAGATGGGATTCACCTAGTGGTCTGTGTCCATGGACTGGATGGTAAGGCCAAAGAGGCAATGTGGGGATAACTGGGCATTCTGAATATATAGTGTTCACACAATACATAATTGTGTGTGATGTGAAAGCAGACAGCTGCAGTGACACTAGTCATAGAGACCATGGTTAGGGGGTCTTCAAACTTGGGTTGGACTATAAATCCCAGCCTCCTCTGGGAAGCAACTCAGTGCTTCAGAACTTTCACAAAGTCATGGGTGTTCTGAACCACAGGCCCCAAGGAGGGCATGTATGAGTGGTTTGATGCAGGGATACCAAAGAAGGATTTCAGAAAGACCAGACATCCAGTTGTAGTGCTTTATAAGCTTAAAACACAGTGTGCAGAGCCTCACTGCCTTTAAAGACATAGGATGGACACTGCAACCGTGAGAGGTCATCATCATCATTTTATCTGCATGCCGCCTTGCCGCAGTTAAAAACAATGCTCAAGGTGGCTTACAACATGACAAGATTTACATAATTACAAAAATCATAAACAATAAATAAACCACATTAAAAAATACACAACCAAATGGGAAACAATTTCCACATAAATCAAGATCTAAAACTAAGAATACAGCATTAATATCACGGTTTAAAATGACATAGATAAAAAATAACATCAATTATTTTAATTAAAAAAAACAGAGCCCTCTTTGCATCATGACATGTCCACACCCAAGCAAACATTCATACAACCTTTATGCACAAAGCAGCATGCATGACTTTACCCAGAACCTTCTATGACACCTGGCTGGTGAGGCCATAGGTGGCAGCTACTTGAAGCTTCTCCCCTCTCTGGGTCTAGAACTCAGTATCCCAAGGTCCACAGAATCAAAGCAAACCAAATAGCATATATCAAAGCAAATAAATATACACATATGAGCTCATTCTTGCAACAACTTCCAGTTAGTTTGGAGTTACCTTGGCTACCAATATGGCACTTGAATGCCTTCCAGAACATTTCACCTTGGGTTCAACACACTGGGTCAAAGTTTGATAGGATGAAAATTGCCCTGAAAATGAATCACTGTTTTAGATGAGGCATTGCATTCACACTGGGGGCATCACAGCCATATCACTGAAAGACAAGTCACTCCCCACCTCCTCAGGATATGCCTGCAGTGAGAGCGGGAATGCAAAGTCATGCAAACTAGCCAGCCAAGATACATGGACTCATTATCAGAAGAATCCACTCATGTTTGCTCTGAAAAGAGACATACTAGACTGTCATTGTCAACCCCCCTCCCCAGTAAGCAGGATGAGAGATGGGTGGATGATGTCCTTCAGCATGGAACCTGTGTCTTAGAAAAGCAATTTCTTCCCTCTCAAGGTAACAGTGCAGATCTACGGCTGGTAAAAACTTTCATCGAACTGGGTCTCCCCGGTGGAAAGCTTGACTTCTTGATGTCAGAAAGGAACCAGGTATTTTGCTCATTTCTTACTTCTTCAAGGTTTGTACCTCAAGTTTCCATCTCATAAGGATGCATTCAACACAGTTAATCATACCACAATTTAAAAAATGGAACACAAAGCCGCAGAAAATAATTACAAATACATTGGAGCTCAAGGGACACTCCTTCTTATCGAGGAAGACCCATGTGGTGTTTTGTTTTATATATGTCCTCTGTGATTAAGCACATCCTCCCATGTCTAAATAAAATGGAAGATAGTAAGTTTCAGAGAAAACCATTAATTATCAGGGCAGGCAAAACAAACAGGCCAGAGTCTATATTTAAGTTTACGAGCATGTTTAGTGGAAGGCAATATTGCAAATTGGATGTGCTCGTGTTTTTCTTTGGAACGAGTGGCAATTAGCAAGATGGATTTTCTCTCTCACACAAAAAGAAGCATTAATTACTGGATATGTTTCCCTTGAATCTTTGTCCCAGCATTTGATGATTATTTCCCAGGCATCTCATTAGTTTTGAATCTGATGCAGAGCTGATGGGATTACAAAACAGCACAGCTCCTGAGAAAAAGGGCCATTTGCCATCCTCATCCCTCTGAATTCCGTTCCTCCATCATTCCCTTTCTGTCTATTACAAGCAACAACAGAATGCATGGCTTAGCATTTGCATAACTACACATTGCTGGCCCCCAATGGGTACTAATTATAACTGTTCAACCACAAAATATCAGAACTATGTTGCAACAATGCAACTTTGTGGTAGCTTTGCGGTCAACATTAACCATCTGATGGTTTCATAGAGCTGGTGCCAAATGCAGCTGGACTTAAAGTGGTAGTAAAAGTAGCAGTAGGAAGCTTACAGAGCATTGGAAGGGCTTCATCACCAACCCTTCAGCTCTGAGCCATGCCAGTGAAGGCCAGAAATTAAGGATGAGACTGGAATATTGACTGAGGCTGTGACCCTCTAACCCTTTTCCACCTTGAGGTCCACATTCCCTTCTGACCTACCTTCCAGAGGTTGCATGCGAGTGGTGGGTTAGGTGAGAGGCAAAAGTGGATAGAAAAATTAATGCAAATTTTAATTTTGTGCAGCAGACCAATTTTTGCACAGCTTTCTTTAGCCTCCATCCAGACTAGTAAGAGGAATTGTCAGAATGCAAGTACAATTCCCTGCTGGGCAAAAACATTCATGGAAGACACAAAGCCAAGCCAATGGAAGACATGGCCTTAGGAAAGTGAGTGGGTCTGGGGAAATTTCCAGGGGACAGACAGAGGTGCCTAGAGAGTCACATTTGATCTGCTTACTTGAGGTCCGCCATCCCTGCTATTACAGTCACATGTGAATACCTCCCGTTGAACACAGGGGTGCTTACATTTGAATAGACATGGGTAAGATTATGCCAATACAGGCTAACAGTTGTGTACCCCAATGCATACAATTATGTATGTGTGGTTGGGTTGGAGAGCTGCACTGCAACATTCAGAGAGGTTGTGTTTAGATTTGCATACTGGTTTGGGAACTGCGAATTAGGTAAAGGTAAAGGGACCCCTGACCATTAGGTCCTGTCATGGACGACTCTGGGGTTGCAGCACTCATCTCTCTTTACTGGCCGAGCGAGCCGGTGTACAGCTTCCGGGTCATGTGGCCAGCATGACTAAGCCGCTTCTGGCGAACCAGAGCAGCACATGGAAATGCCGTTTACCTTCCCGCCAGAGTGGTACCTATTGATCTACTTGCACTTTGACGTGCTTTTGAACTGCTAAGTTGGCAGGAGCAGGGACAGTGCGAATTAGGTAGTTTCTCATTAATATGAAAGCCAGATTGAATTTCTTTATCATCCCTACCACACACCCAACACCAGTTGCAGAGCCAACAGAAGTGAGCCTCTGAAATGCATGGCATGCCTTGGGCAGGTGTACTCTCCTTTTAAATATCCTCAAACTTCTTTTGTTAATCATTTCAAATATATGGTTTTCATATGAAAACTCGGAAGGGTACTACCAACTGTTCTTCTCTTGATTTAACAGACGGACACATTTGCAGATTTCGATACAATGACCGACCGCTTGCTGGATGAAATCATTCAGCACATTCAGCTGTACAACTTGTCGATATCGCGAATAAGGTAAATAGCAGTGGCAACTGTGGAGCAAGGCGACATCATTTTCATAGGCTACTGTTTGGTTGTTAATTTATTGAATGGTGGCCCTTTCTGCTTTTGTGCATCACTTTGAGGTTCCTTTGAATGCAGAGCAATGAAGGCGTTCTCTAAATAAATGGATACAAATTGTGTCCCCACAGTTTCATCGGCCACTCCCTTGGCAACGTCATCATCCGATCCGTGTTAACCCGGCCCAGATTTCGCTATTACCTCAATAAGCTGCATACTTTCCTTTCCCTCTCTGGGCCTCACCTGGGAACGCTTTACAACAACAGTACTTTAGTTAGTACAGGTAAGAGCTACTGGCTGTTTGAAGGGAAACACTGAAAGTATGAGAGTGGTTCTAACATCCTGTCTAATGTTTCTTTCCCCGTGCTATGAAATGTCATAGGAGTGTCTCCAACCAGGAATGGAATACAACTACAGAAACCAATTCACTGAAGATCATTGGTTTCTGTGGACATGCTCTAGTTTCAATGGGTATACTCTGAGTTTTATTGGAGATCTCTCTCTCTCTCACACACACACACATACACACACACACAGAGAGAGAGAGAGAGAGAGAGAGAGAGAGAGAGAGAGAGAACAACCAACCTCACAAAATGCACAAAATGAACCAAGAACATGCTTTATAAACATGTGGACTTTGCTTGTCCATTGCTAATAAACCAAGGCTAGGAAGTTGTGGCCCTCCAGATGTTGTTGGATTCCCATTAGTCCATGGCAGCATAGCCAGTTGGTTGAGGGTGATGGAAACTGTAGTCCAAGACACCTGGAGATAGGCCTAACCTACGTTTAGAGGTTATCTAAAAACCTCTCCCATCATGTTACAATTCCCAGTACACAAGCCCTGAAAAGCCCCTTTGCCTGCCAGCCAACCAGCAACTACCCAGGCCCCTTACCATCACATTACTTTCAGATAACCATTTTGGTTTTGAATAAATAAACTAAAACTTAAAAATTGCCCAGTAGCACCTTAGAGACCAACTAAGTTTGTTCTGGGTATAGGCTGTCGTGTGCATGGACACTTCTTCAGTTTTGAATGACCCAGGCCATTCAGCTTCCCCCAGTAGTTCTCAGACTCCCTTTGAAATAGCTGCTTTGAGGTTTAATGCAGAATTGATCTCCCCCAATCGGTTTGCTGGGCTTTACCCCACGCAAGTGCTCTTGGAAACCCACAGATCACCATTGCTTTTTCTAGGCTTGTGGCTCATGCAGAAGCTGAAAAAATCCGGGTCACTTTTGCAGCTGACCTTCAGGGACAACGCAGATCTGCGGAAATGTTTCCTCTACCAGCTCAGCCAAAAAACAGGTGGGTGAGTTAAAATCAAAGCCTCTATTCTAGCAAGTGGTGGTATCTTCATCTGCTTGTTTGAAATCCAGTAGACTTGGGGAAACGGCCATTTCACAGAGAGTGGTTTCCTGTTTGGCTGCTACCATAGGCGCCAACTGCTAGGGGTCAAGGTCCCTTCGCTCCCTCTCCCAAATAAAATATTTTAGGGAGCTGGGGACCCCCAAAGTTGCTGGGCATTGCCATTCAAATGGTGTGTGTGCACTGTGGCATGTGATCAATTATGTGGGCTGGAGCTTACCTGCTCCTCCATGTTTTATTCAATTTGGCATCCCTGGCTGCTATTATGCTGTAAAAAAGAGGTAAAGGACCCCTGGACAGTTAAGTCCAGTCAACGTTGACTATGGGGTTGCAGCACTCATCTCGCTTTCAGGCTGAGGGAGCTGGCATTTGTCCACAGACGGCTTTCCGGGTCATGTGGCCAGCATGACTGAACCGTTTCTTGCGCAACAGGACACTGTGATGGAAACCAGAGCTCACGGAAATGCCATTTACCTTCCCACCACAGTGGTACCTATTTATCTCCTTGCACTGGCATGCTTTCGAACTGCTAGGTTGGCAGGAGGTGCGACAGAGCAACAGGAGCTCACCCCATTGTGCAGATTCGAACCGCCAACCTTCTGATCAGCAAGCCTAAGAGGCTCAGTGGTTTAGACCAAATGCAGACCCTCTAGACCTCTCTGTCTGGCCCTTCAGATTCCACACAGTCTCCTCAACCATATCACTGCTACTCAGTGCTATTATTAAAAAAAAAGAAGGAAAGGGGGGGAAACAGAAAAAGAGGGGGGTGCCAGAACTTACCATGAAACTTACTTTTTTTTCTTTGTATGGTATGGTGCTTTCTTCATAGTGGATAGAATTTGCTCCACCACCCAGCATGCATTTCATCTAAGGAAGGCAGTTCTAATGCACAAACTTGTTTCCTTTTTCCTTTCTTTTTTTACAGGTCTCCAGTATTTCAAAAATGTTGTCCTGGTGGCCTCTCCCCAAGATCGCTACGTACCATTTCATTCTGCAAGAATAGAAATGTGCAAATCGGCCCTGAAAGACAGACAGACAGGTGAGCTTCTTTGTGGATTTAAGAGAGTAGCTGTATTTAAAACAACAACAAACTGTGCATGGATTTATTTCTACATGGGCTTATCCTAATAAGACACATAGTAGATTTATACAGTGTGAAAACAGATACAGTGGTACCTCGGGTTAAGTACTTAATTCGTTCCGGAGGTCTGTACTTAACCTGAAACTGTTCTTAACCTGAAGCACCACTTTAGCTAATGGGGTTTCCTGCTGCTGCCGTGCCGCCGGAGCACGATTTCTGTTCTCATCCTGAAGCAAAGTTCTTAACCTGAAGCACTACTTCTGGGTTAGCAGAGTCTGTAACTTGAAGCATATGTAACCCGAGGTACCACTGTACTTCCCTGTTTCCAGATGCCCATAATCTCCATTAATCAATGGACATCAGGAGACAAAAGAAAAGAAGGAATCTCCAGTTAGATCTAAGACTCCTATCTGAAATCTGGGTCATACATGGTACAGGGAAACTTTCTATGTTCCTCAGGAGGAGCCGGGGCCATCTGCCACACAGGTGATCACTTGAGGATGATTGCTACTCATCCGAGTTGAGTCAAACAATCGCGTATTGCAAGACCATGTGAATTAGACCAGGGCTAGAGGCCCTCAAGGTGTGGTTGAGCTGAAAATCCTACCATACCTGACCATTCCCTGGTGCTGGTGGGATTTTGAGTTCAATGCTCAGAAGTGCCCCATTTGTATGCAAGACTGCTATTCTTGCATGTATCCTGGCTGCTGTGTTTAGAGCTCCTTTTAGCATTGAAACCACACCACGTTCAGAAACAGGCACTTGTGGATTTAGGTAGGCAAATAATACCCCTGGGGTAAAAAGAGAGCAGATTGGAATGGGAAAAGAATTGAGCCTGTTAATCTCCCAATTCAGCAAGCAAACCAAGGAGAGGGGCACAGCAAGCTATGGATTAAGTTGGGAAACAGGAGACATTTACCCAATGGGAAAGGACTGTGGCTCCTCTAGACTGGTGGGTTTTCCATTTTGTTTTGTTGTTTTTTTGCAGATATATTCTGCAGCATGCCTTTGATACAACAATAGTTTATTAGTGATAAATTTATGCTGGACTAGCTGCATATAAATTCACTTTATTAGTTGTTCTGCTACACTTCCTGAATGATATTACATTACTGCCATCTGGTGCTCCTGCACTGCAGCACAACAAAAGCAGGACAAAAAACAACAACAACAACAACAAACCATTGGAATATTTGTGATGTGAAAAGTTACAAGATTTCAGCAGGGAGCTACAGGACATGCACTGGTTGGAAACGATGTGGTGTGTGTATAACCACTCAGATACCACAATGAGTGCAAAACATCATGAATGCACAATAGAAAGGACATATTGATGGGCAACGTGTGCTTAATTTCACCACTTGAAGCATCCGTCGTGTTGAGCTATTTCAATTGCTTTTGTTTGATCTGCTCATTTCAAACAGCTGAAAGTCTGTAAATTTTGATAATAAGCCTGATTTGCAATTGGGGGGGGGGTTGAATAATTTTGATTGCAACTGTAAATGATGATTTGATGATGATGACGATAAATAAATAAATATTTATACCCCGCCCATCTGGCTGAGTTTCCCCAGCCACTCTGGGCAGCTCCCAATAGAATATTAAAAACACGATAAAAGATCAAACATTAAAAACTTCCCTGAACAGGGCTGCCTTCAGTTGTCTTCTAAAAGTCAGATAGTTGTTTATCTCCTTGACATCTGATGGGAGGACATTCCAGAGGGAGTGTGCCACTGCCAAGAAGACCCTCTGCCTGGTTCCCTGTAGCCTCACTTCTCACAGTGAGGGAACCACCCTGAAGGTCCTCGGAGGTGGACCTCAATGTCCGGGCAACGATGGAGGTGGAGATGCTCCTTCAGGTATAGATAGACAGATAGATGATAGATAGATAGATAGATAGATAGATAGATAGATAGATAGATAGATAGAGCTATAGATAGTAACACCAACAGCATCTGAAGGGTCACAGGCTCTCCATCTTAGAGTTACACAAATGCAGTCAGCTACACAGAAAAACCTATATTGATGGGAAACACCTCTCAGAGCCCAGGAACAGATAGCAATGGGGATCACCTGCCCCTCACCTCTGCAATGCCAGCAAAAGCTCAGCTGGACTTAGGAAACGATGGTTGAACCACCGTCAAGTATCAGCCCCACTTCTTTTAATTTATGTATTCATTAGTCTTCCTTCTTAAGTATAATGACTTAAAATATGGCACAATCATTATTAGTGAAATATTGAGATAGCTACTCTTATTACCAGTTGTGATGATTTGCAAAATTGTCCATAATTACAGTTTTCCTTTTGATAAACAGTTAACTTGGCTAATCATGCTATATCCCAACTCTATATGCTTTTTCAGGTCTCTTATTAAATTTTCCTTGCCTGCAGCTATTAAATACATAATTGGCCTTTGAAGCTTAGGAGGATTAGCCTATTTTTCATACTTCAACAAACATAATTTCAGATCTACTGCTAATTTAAATTTGTGCATTTCATTTTTACTATTTATAGCTTTATCCCGGTACTTTCTTTTTCTTTCACAAATGCACCACATATGGATAAAATTCCCTATATCTGTTGTGCAATACCCACATTTCCCTTCCACCCTTTGCTTCTACTCATTTTCCATGGTGAAAGTTAATAAAAATATTATAAAAAGAGAATAGGATGCTGTGTGAGATGAGCCACTGGTCTGGTCCAGCAAGTTCATCTTGTGTTCTACATACACCATGAATATTGAAGACAATGAAGAAATAATAATAATAATAATAATAATAATAATAATAATAATAATAGTTATGTTTTTCTTTTTTCTTTTTTTTAAAAAATAATATTTATTAATAGTTTCAAAATTACAGAAAAAACAGAAAAAATTAAAAACAACACTACAATACATAAAAAGAAGGGGAAAAAAACATAAAAGCAATGCAACAATACAGCAAAAAGATAAAAAAGAAAGAAAAAAAGACACAAATCCCATATTGCAAATCTTTAACTTCCATTTGCTTGTTTCACTGACCTCCTCACAGCTCCCTTTTTGTATTCTAGTTTGATTAGTTATTTCAGCAAATTCTTTCCATCTTTCTCAATTTTTATTAAATAATTTATCTTAACAATTTAACCTATTAATTAACTCAACAAATCCTTTGCATCTTTTCCCCATATTCTGTTATTCAAATTACCTTAATTTATTTAACCTTATCTTACCGTAAAATACTTTAGAGCTTAAAGCTTAATATTCGATTGTACATAACTCCTGATATCATTTCTACTAGAGTCATATAGTTTCATTCCAACATTTTCCCTAATATTCATTAATTTTAGGCTAATTCCCTAGGGGAAAAAAATTCTTTATAAATTTTCTTCCAATCTTCATCCAACGTCTCTTCTTCCTGGTCTTGGGTCGTGTCAGTCCTTACTGTCTATTCCATACATAATAGTTATGTTTTTCAACTTTCCAAGGTCCTGTTTATGCTGAGATGATCAACAACCTCCTCCGGCCGGTCGTGGGGACAAAGGATTGCACTTTAATCCGCCACGATGTGTTCCACGCCTTGCCAAACACAGCCAACACCCTGATTGGGCGAGCAGCTCACATCGCGGTGCTGGATTCTGAACTGTTCCTGGAGAAATTTTTCCTGGTTGCAGGACTCAACTACTTCAAATAAGACTGTGAGCCTCAGGGCAGCAAAGGGAGCCTTGCATATTGAATTGCAAAGACTTTCTGGGCCAAGAGAGTGCTTCGTTTCTGGAAACAAACAGAATATGCTTACGGCACACCCTAGTGGCTTGGGGAGAGCAATCAAAGTGCTTTGGTTATAAGGTATTCAAAGGGCCAAAAATTGGTGCTTTTTGGAAGATGTAAATATATACATGTTATTCCGTCTTTTTTCTTTTTGTTCATCTAACCACCAACCTCCTAAAAAAAAAGCTTTTAAAATCCTGAGGATGTGATTATAGATCTGCCCCCTTTATAATGGTCACTGGGATGACATCTTTTTCTCCCTTCCACCATTAAGAAATCCACTTAGGCATAAACTGCCTTGGCTGAGTCAATAATTATTATTTAAGAAGAAACTTGTCTGGTTTTGTAGATTTTCCATGTTTCGTATGGTCAACAAAAGAAGAAAGAAGTAAACTCAGGTTAAATTCTCCTTTGTGGTGAATCAGAAAATAGGAATGGGAATCTGTGGATTGCAGCACTTTATTTATTTGTTTGGCAGGGGAAGAAAACTCGTAAATGTGTGGAAAACTCCAGTTCTGAAGGCCGCAAAGTGTAATAAAATTATCTCTGCAAAGTCTAGTCGCTGACTTTGAACTAATCTGTTGTGGTGTCCCAAATTTTGGTGGGCAGGGGCTTTCCTTGTGGCAAGCAATCTGATTTAAGGGACTCTAGAGGAGCTTTGAAGGCACTAGAACACAGGCTGGCAATGGTGGACGTATTGTGAAGTGAGCAAGGATTGAAGGATGTCGCCCCAAAACGACTCCTTCCACTGATCAAGACCCAGGCCTCTCCTCCAGCATGCAGAGGCTACAGTTCATCCACTCACTTCAAGACCCAAACAAGGGACCCTTGAACTCCTTCCAGTACTTGAGGAGGAACTCTCTCCAACATGAATAGCAACAGAGTTATTCCCTTGTTCATCGCAGGTTGCCCTAAGTTGCTAAAAGATGCCAACAGTGGTCAAAGATGCAGGGACAGTGGTTGAAAAAACCCATCTGCCTATAACTTGGCATGAGAAAATGTGGTTAATGTGCCTATTTAACAGGGTGACCATGGGTTCCAGACTTCTTCTTTTTTGGTGGGGAAGTAAGTTAACTAGAATTTTCTCCTGTGCCTCCTATAGTAGGAGGATTGGAAACAACAGAAGAGCCTTGTTGGATGAGGCCAGCAGTCTATCCTGGCCAATCAGATGCCTAAGGGAAATCTGCAAGGAGAGGATGAGTGCAACATCTTCATTTCCAGAAACTCGCTTTCAAAGACATGCTGCCTCCAGCAGTGGGCATCATGGCTGGTTAGTAGCCATTGGTAGAGAAGAAAGCACAGGGATTAGGTGACTGACAGGAGACCCTGAGTTTGGGAGAAAAGGTTATAGGAAATGTGCATATTTATTGGTTTGAGCTGGAGGCAAGAGAGGTGTGCCTATCGCAGTCTCCACCCCCAGCTGAAGTGCTATGTGCAATGGTGACACTGTGGGCCACTTCCTCTCTCCTCCCAGGACATCTCTAGCCCAGCCAGTCAGTCAAAATTGGTCTCCCAGGTGTGTTACCTCTAAGCAGGAAAGGAGCCTCCTGTGGGCCAATCCACAGGCCTATTTGACATCATAAGCAATGGTAGTTCAGTGGTAGAGAACTTGATTTACAGGCAGGAGATCCCAGGTTCAGATGATGGCCTGCACCTCATGCCCAAGAGTCTTCAGAGTGATTCAAAGTATACAATACCTGAATTAGATAGATAAGTAACCCAAACTGGTATGGCAGCACTCGGTGTAAGAGCTTTTGCAAATATTTCTCTGAGATTTGGGGGCACATAGAACTAAAGGTTCTATGGAAAAGGTTGAACTGGATGGAGTGGCTTGGAATGGTATGACTGCATGTTATTTTAGATCAGGCTTCCTCAACCTTGGCCCTCCAGATGTTTTTGGCTTACAACTCCCATGATCCCTAGCTAGCAGGACCAGTGGTCAGGGATGATGGGAATTGTAGTCTCAAAACATCTGGAGGGCCGAGGTTGAGGAAGCCTGTTTTAGATTCACGTTGGAATTCTTTTTAATTTTCTGGAATGTGAACTTCCAGAATCTGTGCTTGTCAGTTTTTGCAATGTGCACATAAATAATCTGTAGTTCATCAGAGTACAGATTTTGATATATTTTCCTTTCGAGAGAAGATTTAGGTTATTTCATGAAGAAGAAGAAAAGGTTGCTCATCCTGGCTCAATCAGGACTTAGCCAGCTGAATCAAGGTTGTCTGGAGTCAAGGCCAGTTTAAATTCCCCAAAAGTGGTGTTCTGGGGCCATGCGGGTGGGCATAGGTGCCAACTCTATATGTGTGTGGACAGGACTGAGCCCCCACCCCAGTCTTGGGGGGCTGGACCACAGCAGCAGTGGGCCTCGCCGGGCCTCCCTGTGGTGGCGGAAGGGCCCCCAGCAGGCCTATTGACTTCCTCCTGACATCACACACATGCAACGAGCCCTTCCAATGTCAGGCAGAACTCAGCCCCTCTGGGGTTGTGACTGGGTAGTGCAGACTTCATCCGGATCCGAACTCTGTTCAGCTCAGTCATGTGGCCAGGCAAAAAAGGTTGTGTTTTAAAGGCTTGTTTCCCCAGCTAGCAGTAGACTTTCCCCAGACCAGGGGTTTGGATCTGGTGTGGCTTTATGCCAGCTTAACCTATGCCAGCTTCTGGTGTACAGGATTACTCCCTAAATCACTTTCTTAACATCTCATAGTGTCTTTGGAGAACTCTGAGCTTCAGGTAATGCATCTTAAGCATGTGGCAAAATCAGAAGCAGTGAAACAAAGATCTCTGACTTGGGGAGCAATCTAGAAGCTGATGTAAAACACACCAGCGTAAACTAAAAGGGCATAAACTTTGACCAAATCCAAAACCCATTCAGCAGTAGGGTTGTTGATGTTGTTCTGCCTAAGCCTGGCAGAGGGGAAACAAGCCTTTAAAATAGAGTTCTGTGCCAGGTTTTCATGTTGCACAACTGCGCTCAACTGTCTTAGAATCCAGTCTGAGGTCTACGCTGTCAAGTCACAGCCCACCATGCCCCCAGAATGTCCTACCTTGCCCCCCCCAAGAAGTCCTGGCTGAGCCAAGTTACACCAGCATAACCTTGGCTAAGATGAGGTTGGGGACTTAATACCAGCTGAGCCTGGAATCAGCCATCTCAGCTAGAGATCCTGATCTTCCTAAACTCATCATTTCAATGGTTTTTGCCATAGGATCGCCCCCTTTGACTGTTGGAGAAACATTGATTTGCATATTTAATTATTAAGATATATTTTTAATTGGACAAAATTTGTAGAATGTTTTCTTTAAAAACCTCTGCAAGCGATTTATGTAAAATAGACTAGAATACTGACGAAATAAACAGACCTTAAAAACAAGCTGAAATATTAAAGGTATCAACGTGCTGATAAAATCAGCAGTGTTTGATAACAAGCATGCATAATCAAATTACATGACTGGGTAGGCTAGCCCAAACCAAAAAAAAGTTTTTAACTGGCATAAAAAACCCGTATAATGAAAGCACTTTCGCCTGACATTAATAGGCAGCGCATGTCCCAGTAATTAATTCTGCGCATGTAACACACCCAGAATTTTCTGAAACATTGAAGAGAATGGAAGAGACCTTGCTCACCCAGGACTCCAAGGGTGGATCAGAGCCCCATAAATTTAGCATCTTAGCCATTATAACTTGATCCTATTCCTTGCTAGTGTTGTTTACCAAATCCCAATATTAATCTTTTCTCCCCCAATGTGGAATGGCAGAATGTGTGTTTTATGTGTGAGCATTCATATTTGGTGATGACCCAACCTGAAATCTTAATAATGATGATGATGATGATGATGATGATGATGAAGGGACTTCTAGAGACGCAAAACGGGCTTGAGACCAACTTGTGTGAGCCTCACCCAACTTCTGCAGATGCTAACAGGCACTGCTTAGCTCTACATTGACTTTTTGATGTGTCTTACTGGAGATTTCAGGTGGCCGTCTCAGACCCATGCAGAATTGGTTGGAATCCTCCTCCTTCCACCCAGAATCCTGTGGATCATAGATGAACCATCTGAGATGTGGGTCTAGAACCATCATCCTGATCTAGTACTTGTGAAAATATTTCTGTTGATCAAATGTGGATGTTCCTTTTCTCCAACCAAGAAAATCCATGACACACAGGCTCCTGTGGATCAATTGCTGAACTCGTAATAGGGTTGTTGTTTTTTATAGAAACTGGTGTAGGTTCCATCTTCATAAATGCTGCCACAATTGTATCAAAATTATGGGCAATAATAATCTGATCTGCTGAAGATCTGCAGCTATCAGATATATATATTTTTTTATTGGGACACTGTCTTTGTAAAGGCCTTGAATATTATATAATCCTGTCTTACATAAATATATATATATATATTATATAATGTTTATGCTATTGTACTACAAACTAACCTTAGAAGTTAATTGTGTTGTGTAGAGCAACATCTAAAATGTTGGAACATCGCTAAGGTATGATTCAATTTGGCCTCCTTTGAAAAGGCTTTTAAGATGTCTCTTTCTATGGGAATATATAAATATACAGATATATTTAAAAAGACCTTGTTATTGGCTGTTCAAATCATTTGCAATTACACACACACACAAACACACACATTGCTGGGTGTCTAGCATCTTTGTCAGAGTCTGATTCTTCTGGAACTGGGTTTTTTGTTTTTGTTTTTACAGACTTTCTCTATTACTAGTTAGTAAGGTGAATAACTATTGCCAACTCCAAACCAATATTACCACTGGCAACTGGTTCAAGCTTTCCAAAATGGCCTGATTAGATGTGATGAATGTGAAACTTAAGAACAGTCATACCAGAGAACCCCCTTTAGTGGATGCTAATAAGTAACTGGTGGTTCTTCTTGAACCATTTGCTACAAGTTTCACTGTCTGCAGCTGTGCCCCACTTGCAAAGTGCATTTGTGCATTTGTGCAAATTTGACCTGCAGCCCAATGAGAGGGAGGGACTATTGCTTGCAAAGGTCTGCCCATTTCCTGGGACAATAATAACGTGTCCCCTTTTCTTTGTCTGTCTTCTTATTAATTTCATGTTTGACAAGCAACCTCACTGACAAATGCAGAGCTCTGTATGAGATCAAGGCAATGGGACATAGTGGGATAATTGGAGTTGGCTGAGAGAAAGGGCTTTTAATTTTCAAAGGGGTCTGCTTTCGAATTTTGAGCATATTTAAGGGGTGGGAGTAATCGGTCTCTTATTTAACCAAGATCGCGAATGTAAAGCTTAGAATGCCACTGTGAAATTTTAATGCTCCTTATTTATTACAGTGATGATCAACTTTGTATAATGAGAGGATGATGCTAATGATGAATGGTAATGTTAATAACGAACAGTCATCAGTGCCAATATGATTCTACTATTTTTCTACATATGCTATATGGTGATGATTTGTGTGGCTTGTTGTAAGGTGTAAAAGAAATGTTAATAAAACTGTTTGCTTCCTTTCGTTTGTCTTTGCATGGTTACTTTGGAGGAAGACACCTACTTATAATGCATTGACTAGGTTAAGGAACTAATCCAACATGAATAACCCAAGATGTTAGCTTTAGTCTGCCACGGATACTGCATAGGCTGCTGATTTGCCATACAAGAAACAGCCCACATCTTATACAATATGGTGGCACTGTCTCTGTCTCTCTGTGTGTTTGTGGGAGAGAGAGAGAGAGAGAGAGAGAGAGAGAGAGAAAGAGAGAGAGAGAGAGAGATGCACTTGTCACTCCAGTCATAAGTTATAAGTGACATGCTTTAAGCCATGCATAGGCAAACTTGGTCCTCTAGATATTTTCAGGCAAAATATTGTTTCAAAATATTCCGGTGATTAGAGGAACCACAGTATTCAAAGATTGGCAAAAAAAATTATCTAAATTTATTTGGCAGGGGAAAAGGCCAAGAATAAAATTTAAATTACTTACAGATAGAAGAGAAAGAGGAGGATTCGCGGTACCGAACCTGAAATTGTACTACGAGGCCTCATGCCTCTGTTGGATTAAAGAATGGATTGTCATAAAGAATACAGACTTGTTAGATTTAGAAGGTTTCAACATTAGATTCGGACGGCACGCATATCTATGGCACAACAAAGGAAAAGTACATAAAGGATTCTCCAATCACATCATTAGAGGACCACTGCTAGAGGTATGGGAAAGAAACAAAAATCTGCTTGAAAGAAATACTCCCTGGTGGTTGTCACCAATTGATATTTTAACAACCAAAAAAATAAATATGGAAGGTGAAAGATGGACATATGAAGATTTATTGGTTAGTACAGAAAAAGGATGGAAAATTAAAACATATGAAGAGTTAAGAGATAAATTAACAAGCTGGCTACAATTTCATCAAATCAACGCGCTGTGGACGGAAGACAAAAAGATAGGGATGAACGAAAAAAAATCTAGATTTCAGACAGAAATATTGGAAGGAAATTCCAAACTCTTATCAAAAATGTATAACCAATTGTTAGAATGGGACACTAAAGACGAGGAGATAAAAGAAGTAGATAGGTAGCCGTGTTGGTCTGCCATAGTCAAAATAAAAAAATTCCTTCCAGTAGCACCTTAAAGACCAACTAAGTTAGTTCTTGGTATGAGCTTTCGTGTGCATGCACACTTCTTCAGGTATCTGAGTATCGATCGGATACTCCCTACTGATGTGGATAGATTCCTCCAAGTTGGTAGGCCCACCACCTGCCTCCTTGATCCATGCCCGTCTTGGCTGATTAGGGAGTGTCCAGATGTTGCGCGGACCCCCCTGGTTGAAATTATCAATTTGTCCCTTGACACGGGGACATTCCCAGGGGAACTGAAGGAAGCAGTGGTGCGTCCACTCTTAAAGAAAGCTTCATTAGATCCCTTAGACCTATCCAATTACCGCCCAGTTTCAAATCTTCCATACCTGGGTAAGGTAATTGAGAGAGCGGTTGCTGAACAGCTTGGTAGGTTTCTGGAGGAAACATCGGCATTAGATCCATTTCAGTCCGGTTTCCGTCCTGGTTTTGGGACGGAGACGGCTCTGGTTGCCCTAACAGATGATATCCGTAGACAACTGGATCGAGGCGGGTCAGGACTGCTGATCCTTTTAGATTTGTCAGCAGCCTTTGACATGGTCGATCATGATCTTCTGGACCATCGCCTTGCAGACGTGGGGATACAGGGCATAGCCCGTAACTGGTTGTGCTCTTTTATCTCTGGTCGGGGACAGAGGGTGGCACTAGGGAGGGAAATGTCGTCACGCCACTCCTTGGTGTGTGGAGTGCCGCAGGGCGCAATTCTCTCCCCAATGCTTTTTAACATCTTTATGCGCCCCCTTGCCCAGATTATCCGGAGCTTTGGGCTGGGCTGTCATCAATATGCTGATGACACTCAGCTCTATCTACTGATGGATGGCCACACCAACTCGGCCCCTTACACACTGACCAGATGCTTGGAAGCTGTGGCTGGATGGTTTCGTGGGAGCCGATTGAAACTAAATCCTTCGAAGACTGAGGTCCTATGGCTAGGTCGGGATAGCATGGGGATGAGGGACCAACTCCCTTCTCTTGCGGGGGCCCAATTAGTGCCATTGCCTTCCGTTAAGAGTTTGGGTGTAATCCTTGACGCCTCCCTTTCCATGGAGGCGCAAGTCACAGCAACAGCCAAGGCGACATTTTTCCACCTTCGCCGCATCAAGCAGTTGGTCCCTTACCTTTCCCGCCCCGACCTGGCCACAGTGATCCATGCGACAGTCATCTCCAGGCTTGACTACTGTAACTCGCTCTACGCGGGGCTGCCCTTGAAGCTGTCCCAGAAACTCCAGCGGGTACAGAATGCTGCAGCGAGGCTCCTCACAGCGTCTCTGCCATGGGAGCATATTCATCCAGTGCTTTTCAAGCTGCACTGGCTCCCGGTGGAGTACAGGGTCAGATTTAAGGTGCTGCTTTTGACCTTTAAAGCCCTTCACGGCCTAGGACCCTCGTACCTACGGGACCGCCTCGCCTGGTATGCCCCACGGAGAGCCTCAAGGTCCATAAATAACAACACCCTAGTGGTCCCAGGCCCTAAGGAAGTTAGATTGGCTTCAACCAGAGCCAGGGCCTTTTCAGCACTGGCCCCAACTTGGTGGAACGCTCTGTCTCATGAGACCAGGGCCCTGCAGGATCTGATCTCTTTCCGCAGGGCCTGTAAGACAGAGTTGTTCCGCCTGGCCTTTGGATTGGAGCCAATTTGATTCCCTCCGCCCCCTTTTTCTTTTTTCTTTTCCTTCTCCTGCAATGAGGCTCCATTTTAATATTTTAATGTTCCATTATTTTAATGTTGTATTTTATTTTTGTTTTTAAGTTGTAATCACTCATCTTGTTTT
Source organism: Podarcis bocagei (assembly GCF_964188305.1). Classification (NCBI taxonomy): domain Eukaryota; kingdom Metazoa; phylum Chordata; class Lepidosauria; order Squamata; family Lacertidae; genus Podarcis; species Podarcis bocagei. The sequence continues at coordinate 85,061,205 of NC_138133.1, read as the reverse complement.
TATTATTGCTTGTAAGCCGCTCTGAGCCCGGCCTTGGCTGGGGAGGGCGGGGTATAAATAAAAAATTATTATTATTATTATTATTAAAACCGAGGTGGAGGGAAGTCAATTAGTTGTATGATGTCCTTGGTTGTTGTTTTTTTCTTTTTTTGTTCTGTTGTTTGTTTTCTTTTGTTCTGTGCTTATTTGTGTTTGATTGTTTAATGGAAATTAATAAAGAGAATTCAAAAAATAAAATAAAAATAAAATAGATGTTGTCAGGCTACAACTCCCACCACCCCTCGCTAACAGGACCAGTGGGCAGGGATGATGGGAGTTGTACTGGCCACTATAAGGAAATTCTGCCCTTGGTATGTTCATTTCCCACCTTTCCATTTTGATTCTCTGGCCCCATATCTGCACAAACGTATTATCCCAAAATACAGATGTGCTTTTACACTTGCAAGACTGGATGTTTTGCCATCTGCGGTACTTGAGGGTCGATTCCTAAAGATCCCGCCTGAGAAACGTCTTTGTGGAGATGGTAGCACCAAAACAGTGGCACATGTCCTCCTGTCTTGCACTCTCTACAAAGACCTGAGGAACGAGATTATCAGCCCACTTGTACTAACTATTCCAGGGTGCTCAACCACTGCCACAATGTCCTTTCTTCTATCAGTTCAAAATGAGCAGATAACAGCAAAGGTTGCTAGGTTCATAGCAGGGGCAATCAGAATAAGAGCCACTAACTGACTGCTGATTCAGGACTCTAAATTGTGCTCTTATATCAAATTTCCCTTTCTGCGTATACTGTAATGTTTTATTGTTGCTATGGCCATTGGCTAACGCAAGTAAAGTTTTTATCTTCTTTTTTATCTTCTTCTTCCCAAAACATATGGAGGACCAAGTTTGCCTATGCCTGCTTTAAGTTTTTATCAGAGATAAATAAAAAGGAACACACAAAGCTACTTTCAGTTGCCACGAGATGTCACTGTTTCCTCAAATAAGAATACAACTGTGTGTTCACCTAGTTATCAGTGCTGAAAATGTTACCCACATGAAACCCATAGTATTAAGAAAACTGGTAGCACACATGGTTCACATGCAGAAGGACGCAGGATCAATCCCCCATCATCTCCAGGAAAAAGGGACCTAACAGTATGTGAGGGGAAGAAACCATAATTCAGTGGCAAAACTCATGGTTTGCATGCAGAAGGTTCAATCCATGGAGCCACCATTTCAAAAGATCAGTAAGTGGACTTGTGCTTCAAATCCTGGAAAGCCACTGCCAGTAAGATTAGACTAGCTTTTCTCCAAGTGTCTCTGATTTTCTTAGCATTTGTGACCGGGCCAGTGATTTGGAACCTCTGCTCATTCAGAAGGTGTTGGACAATCCCTAGTCAGTGGAGACTACTCACTGGTTTCATAACCTTGTTGAGGTGAGTGGGCTATGACCCTTGTGAGCTAAGCCGTTGGGAGTCTCATACTCCCAGCAGGGTCACCCAAGGCAGTAAGGTCAAAGGGGAGGAGCTAGACAAAGAATGATCCAAGATGTCCTCAATGGCAGAACAGGCAGAAGATAACAAGTCACATGTTACAGCCGCTGTGAAGGCGGATGAAGGCTGTAGCAGATAAGAATCTACGTCATGGTGCTATGTCATCGGAATAGAGCCTTACTGCGAAGACTGTGTGTTGGTCAATGTGCACTGGTCTACACACATAAAACAATTTCATGCACAGGCATCTTCCAAATGCCCATCCCAAACCCAAACCCAAACAAGTTCCATGGTGATTAGCAAATGGTAACGGAGGCAGGATCGTGAAATCTGTGCATCACAGTTGAATGTAGGTCAAGCTGTTGTACCTGTTATCTAATATTAAAGAGTGCTTGTAGACTGATGATTAGGCAGCATAGACTAAGGGTATGAGTCATGCCTACTGATCGATTTCATGTAATACATAATTTATTTATTTTGACCCCATTATAAAATTACTTTTTATTCATTTTTATTATTTAATAAGGTAAAGGGTAAAGGGACCCCTGACCATTCAGTCCAGTCGTGGCCGACTCTGGGGTTGTGGCGCTCATCTCCCTTTATTGGCCGAGGGAGCTGGTGTACAGCTTCCAGGTCATGTGGCCAGCATGACTTAGCCACTTCTGGCGAACCAGAGCAGCTTTGATCAACTTTGTATAATGAGAGGATGATGCTAATGATGAATGGTAATGTTAATAACGAACAGTCATCAGTGCCAATATGATTCTACTATTTTTCTACATATGCTATATGGTGATGATTTGTGTGGCTTGTTGTAAGGTGTAAAAGAAATGTTAATAAAACTGTTTGCTTCCTTTCGTTTGTCTTTGCATGGTTGCTTTGGAGGAAGACACATTGACTAGGTTAAGGAACTAATCCAACATGAATAACCCAAGATGTTAGCTTTAGTCTGCCAGGGATATTGCACAGGGCAAAACAGGTGCAAAATCCCGGCACCCTGTCTACAACTTCATTAACATCCATCTACAACTTCACTAGCATCTCTCGGTATTGTGAACAACACCGAACTTACCCACTTAGCCACTTCTGGTGAACCAGAGCAGCACACAGAAATGTTGTTTACCTTCCTGCCAGAGTGGTACCTATTTATCTACTTGTACTTTGATGTGCTTTCGAACTGCTAGCTTGGCAGGAGCAGGGACCGAGCAACGGGCGCTCACCCCGTCACGGGGATTCGAACTGCCAACCTTCTGATCGGCAAGTCCTAGGCTCTGTGGTTTAACCCACAGCGCCACCCGCGTCCCTATTATTTAGTAGGCCTATATTATTATTTACTAGTACAGTTCCCTATTACCCCCACTTGCTACTATAATACTATATATAAATATATGCTATACAGTGGTGCCCCGCAAGACGAATGCCTCGCAAGACGGAAAACCCGCTAGACGAAAGGGTTTTCCGTTTTGGAGGTGCTTCGCAAAACGAATTTCCTATGGGCTTGCTTCGCAAGATGACAATGTCTTGCGAGTTCCTGCGGGGTTTTTTCCCTCCCCCCCTTTTTCCCAAGCCGCTAAGCCGCTTATCTGCTGATCCTAAGCCGCTAAACCGCTTAACAGCTGATCCGCTAAGCCGCTTATCAGCTGATCCGCTAAGCCGCTTATCAGCTGATCCCCTAAGCTGCTTAACAGCTGATCCGCTAAGCTGCTAAGCCGCTAAGCCGCTTATCAGCTGATCCGCTAAGCCGCTAATGGGCTTGCTTCGCAAGACGAAAAAACCGCAAGACGAAGAGACTCGCGGAACGGATTCTTTTCGTCTTGCGAGGCACCACTGTATAAAGGACCCCATTACCTTCAGTAGCTTAGGGCCTCATCAAACCTGAATCTGGCCCTGGCTATCACATGGAAGGTAGAGCAAGGTTGCTTTCTGCTGCTCCAGAGGAAAGGACCAGACCCCACAGATTCAAATGACAAAGAAATTCTGAATATACATTAGGAAGAACTTTCTGATGGTAAGAACTGTTCAACAGTGGCATGCAACACCTCAGAAGGTCGTGAACTCTCCTTCATTGGGGGTTTTTGAACAGAGGTTGAATACTCATTGGACATGAATGCTTCAACTGTATTCCTGCATTTCTGACATCACTTGGGAAGACAGGTGAACTATTATCATTGTACTGGAAAAAAGCAAAGATCCCCAGTGTTGAAGCAATGATTTTTCAACATCAACTTCGTTGGACTGGTCATGTTGTGTAGATGCCTGATTATTGTCTTCCAAAGCAACTACTCTATTCTGAACTTAAAAATGGAAAGCGAAAGAAAAGAGGTTTAAATACTGTCTCAAGGCAAATCTAAAAAAATGTAGTATAAACACTGACATCTGGGAAACACTGGCCTGTGAGTGCTCCAATTGGAGAACCGCCTTTACCAAAGGAGTCATGGGCTTTGAAGACACTCAAACTCAGGACACAAGGGAGAAACGTGCTAAGAGGAAGGCACACTTGACAAATCCACACCGTGATCAACTTCCACCTGCGAACTAATGTCCCCACTGTGGAAGGACGCGTGGATCCAGAATTGGCCTCCACAGTCACTTACGGACTCATTGTTAAAACCGTGTTTATGGAAGACCATCTTACTCAGCTACGAGTGATTACCAAAGAGAAGAGACTGTTTGGGTCCATTCTATGACTTACAAAGGGACCTTCTGTTTCTTTTTAGAATTGAAAAGAGGGAGTAGCAGGGAGAGATGGCTTTTGAGAGGTTGAGAGAACAATGCCCCATTTGCTGTGATGGACCAGCCTCCGCTGACCCTAGTCCCTTATAACAGTCAGTGGCATGGACATTTATTTTAGGATCCTTGTTATGTACAGATATAGAACAGAAGGGTGATATTGTGCAAAGTGCTCCTCGCTGATTATGAAGTGAGATTGCAGGCCGACCGAACAGACTAGAGTGTGCTCTAGGTTTACACATATATATGTGGCTTAGAATCTGCAATTCTGGTTGTGAACAGCCCTGGAGCCAAAGCATAAATAGCTTGTTCCCAAGGTCCTGTAGAGCAAGCTGATAATAACTAAAAAGTGCAATTGCAGTAATTTTCCTCGGAGTGCCGCTGGGTAAAATCTCTCCCTCGTCACCCTGCACAGGCTTTTAAGCAATTTTCAATCTGTGCTTCATTAGAGAGAGAGAAAAAAAGAGAGAGAGAGAGAATAAGAACTGCCTAGCTCTACCTGCACCCAGTCACTTGAAAATACTAGCAAGCGGCGAAGGTCATATGTTTCAGTGATGTTTTGTTACGGCAGTGTTCCCCACCCCCCAAAGATTAACCCACAGGAGATGAACTGTAGGGGGTCACACACAAAGGGAGGAGGAGTGGCCCAGAGGGGTCTCAGTGATGGAGGCAAAAGACTCAAGCTCACAGGGAAGGAGAGACAGGAGAGCTCGATTTCCAAAACATTCAAAGACCAAATCATGGCTTCTGATTGGTCCCAGGAGCTTCCCCGTCAGACGTTTGGGTTCCATAGAATGTTCACAAACTGGAACAATCACTTCCGGGTCTGCAGTGTCCGGGAGCCGAAACGTATGTGTTCCAGGGCGTTTGACAACCAAGGTATGACTGTAATTATTAGGGATGTGCACTAGATTCTGCCAAGTCCCGAGCCTAATCAGGTATCAGTTAAGTCAGACTGAGATAGCCACAGAGCACTGGGGGGAGGTGGATGATGGGGAATGGACAAAAAGGTGGAGACCTACCTGATTGGCAACAGGTTAGGAAAATTCTCAACACTCCCTGGAGATTGCCAGGAATTGAACCTGCGACCTTCTGCATGTAAAGCAGATGCTATACCTCTGAGCTACAGTTGTTCCCTTGGGGGATATTATAAGTATCCCCATGTTCATTTGTGAACTGTCAGAAAGCATCTGTGGAGAATGCAGGCTGCCTCTCGTTCCAGGCCATCCTGTGAAAGGATTCATCTTGGTGCCGAAAACTTGTGATGGGAAAGGCAGAGATTACCTGAACTGCTCTTTTCTGAAGCATATGGCATCGTTGACCAGCCTGCCAAAACACCCTCTTTTTGCATTCAGTAGGAGTGAGCTTTTGTGATATGGACCTAGCCCAAAAAGACAGGTGAGAAGGTATATGGGGAGGAATGCAATCATGGTCTCTTCAGCAGAAGTCACAGGGCGAAAGAGAGCCATCAACCAAAAGAACAGCCATGGACCATAAAGAATCACATCCCTCTTCTGCCGGAGGCAGCATCCTGTATAATCCACACCTTCTGCAGACCCAGCCATCCTCCCCTTTCTCATAAAATGGTGTTTGCGAAGATTCGTAACCATATCACTGAAACGCTGTGTGTTTTTTTGTTAAGCCCGCCAGGTAGCAGAGACGTGAGGAGGCAGCGATGTTTAGCTCCCCATCTGCCGTGATGCATTCTAGGATGTAATAGCCAGGAATGTTAAAATAACTGCCCATTATATGATCACCTTGGTTCTAATGCTGAGAGGGGGTCATCGGTGAGATTGATCTTCCAGAGGCATGAAAAGATTAAACGCCACTTTCAGGAAACCAGCAGTTCCGGATTGATGGCGCAGAATAACAAAGGCTGGATGAACAGGACAAGGCTTGTTCCAAAACACAAAAGAAGGTTTATCCAAAATTTCTGGCTCGGCAGAATTTCTCAACATTTGTGTGGCTCATAGGGAGAGCAAAACCCACCCGAGGATAGAAAAAGGGAGTTCTCATGAAGTGAGAATAAGTTTGAGATTAGGGTACTAAGTATTTGATGACATTTATTTGTTCAAATTAAATCTTGGCCTTCTTTCAGAAGGATCCCAGATGGCACATCAGTACACGTCAGTGATAAAACTTATTATTTTTGTTGTTGTTGTTGTTATTAAATTATTGTTAATTTTTATTAATAATTTATTTACAACATAGTCCACAACAACTCATACATACAAACAAATCCACCACCGTTGACAATTCAGTTATCAAAATGAAACTCATATCCCCTTACATAAAGAAAACATAACATAAAAATAAAGGACTTCCTTTATCCTGTAAATAGCGTCCTTATTTACTTCTTGTATACTGTTTCTTTTATATGTGATTGTTACAATTTTTCCTAGTTATGACTTTAAAAACCACAAAGTCTCCCGTAGAAATTAATCGAAACAAGTCCAGGTATATATTTTGGGGCACTCTTTGGTAAAGTATTCTGTGCATTTCCCCCATTCTTTTTGAAATTCTTGTCTGGGTTGTCCCCTTATTGTCTCTGTTAATCTGGCCAGTTATTTTTAAGCATTATGAAAACTGTTTAAATATCTGTTGATATAGTCTCTCAGTTATCTTAGAGCATACCCTCCAACATTTCTCTGCTGAAAATAGGGATGTCCCATTCCATAATGATAATTTTACCATTTATACCTCTCACATTTTACTGGGTTTCCCCAGCCACTCCAACATATATAAAACCATTATAAAACATTAAACATTGAAAAAACGTCCCTGTACAGGATTGCCTTCAGACAGCTTGGGAGTTGAATAACTCTATACCCTCCAACATTTCTCGATTAAAAATAGGGACATCCTAAGAAAAAGTGGGACATTCCTTTTTTTAAAAAAAGATATTTATTAAAATTTTCAAAATATTACAAAATGAAAAAAGAAAAAAATACAAAATAAAAAGACAGTTAAAAACAACTCAATCTTTCCATTACTTATTTTTCATTAGCTTGTTTCCCGGACCTCCTCCTCACGCCTCCCTTTTTTGTATTCCAGTTCAGTTTGTTAGTTCAGCAAATCCTTCCCCTCTTTATTAATCCTAATCTTTAATCTTAAAATATTGTAACATTAAATTTTTACCTATTAGTAATCCATTTTTCGTATTCCCTTATAGTGTTACAGCTAAAAACTACTTAATTTCTATCCAGCATCGTTCTAACATTCATTAATTTTACAATATGTAAAAAGTGGGACATTCCGGGATCAAATCAGAAACTTGGATGGCTCTTCTAAATCTGGGACTGTCCCTGGAAAATAGGGACATTTGGAGAGTCTGTTAGAGTTGCCAGGAACAATGAATTATTGTATGTTTCCGGGCACAATTCAAAGTGTTGATGTTGACCTCGGTCCAGTATATCTGAAGGGGTGTCTCCACTCCCATCATTCTACCCGGACACTGAGGTCCAGCACTGTGGGCCTTCTGGCAGTTCCCTCACTGAGGAAGCCAAGTTACAGGGAACCAGGCAGAGGGCCTTCTCGGTAGTGGCACCTGCCCTGTGGAACGCCCTCCCACCAGATGTCAAAGAGAACAACTACCAGTCTTTTAAAAGACATCTGAAGGCAGGCCTGTTTAGGGAAGCTTTTAATGTTTGATGGACTATTGTATTTTAATATTTTGTTGGAAACCACCCAGAGTGGCTGGGGAAACTCAACCAGATGGGTGGGGTATAAATAAATAAATTGTTGTTGTTGTTGTTGTTGTTGTTGTTGTTGTTGTTATCATCATCATTATCATCATCATCATCCACTGCCACCGTGAAACCTTAATTTAGGTCCCTAGTCAGCTTCTGCCAGGAAATCAGAGTTGTATTGCCCTCTTCATTTTGGGACTTTCATATGCTTCCCTTCCTCACAGGCCTGCTCTTTCATGTCTGCTCACGACTGAAGGCGAAACAATTTTTTTGCATGAATTTAAAATTTGGCTGTATTTCAAAGTTGGGAGTTGGGGAGCTGATTGTTGGCAAGACTCTTGATGATAACAGCATTGGTTGGACAGCTTCAACAGGGCAACTGGTGCCCGGTATGAACAGGCACTTAGAAATGAGAAAAACAGGCCATCCTGATGGAGATGAATCATCTGCTTAAAAAAACATGAAAGATATGTGTGTTTGGGGGCTCTTGCCACTGGCTCGCTGCTTTTAGTGTTTTGGCGTTGTGCTATATTTCATGCACTTTGTGAAGTGTAAGCACCACTGTAGCCTCTGAAATTGCTTTCCTTAATGTGGTCTGGGGAGGTTTTGGCACGCCGGTGGAGAGCTCTCTGGCTAAACCACTGGAATGATGATGTATATCTGAAACGTTCTGCTGCTCACTTACGCTTAAACTTATTTTCTTGTTAACTTTCTATATCCTGGGAGATTCACTGCTGTTTGGAAGGTCAACACTAGGGATGGATGAATCTGTCAATTTCCATTTCTCTCAGGTTTTTTTCTTCTTCGTCCCCCCCCCCCCCAATTTTAAGCTTAGTTCTATACATTCCCAGATCAGTTTGCAACTGTAAAAAAACAAAAAAACAAAACACTATTAAAATTTTCCAACAATTTATTGTATATTTCTCCTCCCTGATATATGCATCCTTGATTGCAATTTTGCTTTAAATACTTTTTTTTCAAGCAATTTTCACTAATACAATGCATTTTTTTTTTGCTTTAGTTGAGAATCCTTAATTGCAGGGGGTTGGACTCCACAATTTTTTGATTTCCACTAATATATTATTATTCACAAGTTCAATTAATGTGTGCCTTTAGTATACATTCTTTGGTTGGAAAGCTGTATTGCAGAGATGTGCAAACTTGGAAGCATGGCTGACTCTTTGTTTGTGTATTGTTTCAGGAACTGTGGATGAGGCAGATTTGCATTAAAATGCTAACCAAACTGCATTTCTCCCTTATTCATTCCTAGTCAAAACAGTGCATCCTCTAGTAACCCTGTCCTCATGGAGCCACAAAATTGCAATGTGAATCATCTCAATAGGCTGACATTTCAGCACCTAAGACAATGTAAAAAATGTTTCTTATCATCCTCAGTACTGTTGTTGTTGTTGTTGTTGCTCCTCCTCCTCCTCCTCCTCCTCCTCCTCCTCCTCCTCCTCCTCCTCCTCCTCCTCCTCCTCTTCTTCTTCTTCTTCTTCTTCTTCTTCTTCTTCTTCTTCTTCTTCTTCCTAGGGACAGCTGAGAACATCAGAGCTTGCTAGATGTGACACAGCTGGGTGTAGATATGAGCAGGCAAGAAATGAAATGTTGTGGTTGTTGACGTGGATGCCAGCTAAGTCCCGCTCATGCTACAACCCTTTTTGTGGGTTTTGGGTTAGCTGGCTGAGCTGGACGAGCAAGTTGTGTTAGCATATTTTTTGGCTGAGCCAGAGATCCACTCTCTCCAGAACCTAAACAGCTTTTAAAAGGCTTTTAAAAACAGCAGATAAAACCTTTTTGGGAGGAACAACGCCCGAGCCTCATTATGCAACTCCCTGCCGAGCCGCCATCTTCCTCTTCCTCCATTTAACACCTGTTCATTGCATAAAATGCCTCTTTCCTAAGCTGCTCATCTCCTGGTGGGCTAGGATTGTCTCCCTAAGTCACTAAGGGACTACACATTAATTAATACACATTAATGTGAGCACCTAGAATTGAGCCTAAGATACATAGATAGATGGCAGATATTCATATCTCATTTCATTTGTAATTTGGGAGCTCCACAAGTCTCTCTTTTATTTAGTTCACATTGGGAGTCTAGGGAGTCTGTTTTCTATATTTCAGTGTTTGGCACATTTGGAAGGAACATAAAAAAAAGAAAAGAAAAAGAATTGCCACAGAAGCACCAGCCTTTCAATTTCCTGGAGTTGTTTCTTGTAATTTCCCTCTGCTCCTTTCTCCTCCTCCATTTTTACCTTACCGTCCTTATGATCAAAAGTTCTCCGTAAGCCTGGGATGCAAACAGCACACTCAGGTTTCTGAAAGCCTGGTAGGAAGTCCTGTGATGTACAGTGTTTGCAAGAGGACAAACAATAGCTCTTCCACTGTCTCCTTCTCAGCACACCTGCCCTGCTGCTAAGGTATTTCTCTTTGTTGCATCTTGTCCTCTGGTTCAAAGGAACTTCCCTCCTGCAAATTAGGTTCATTGCATCCAAACATTCATTCCATTCTACTTGGGCTTAATTGGAATCATTGTATAGTGTACAGTTTCTTGGTGTGTGTGGTTTTATACAGTACATTATCTGAGGCCCTTTTCACTGGATAAGTCTTCAACCTGGGACTTCAACCTGGGACTTTCTGAATTTCAAAGGATATGGTCAGCCACTGACATGTGGCTGGGGGTGTTTGAGAAATCTGTTCTTCATGAATACAAATACAAATTAACTTGATTTAGTCTTCATAAACAAACCTAGACAGCATCTTAAAAAGCAGAGACATCACCTTGCTGACAAAGGTCCGTATTGTTAAAGCTATGGTTTTCCCAGTAGTGATGTATGGAAGTGAGAGCTGCACCATAAAGAAGGCTGTTCGCCGAAGAATTGATGCTTTTGAATTATGGTGCTGGAAGAGACTCTTGAGAGCCCCATGGACTGCAAGAAGATCAAACCTCCCATTCTTAAGGAAATCACTGGCCTTGCAGACAACTTCATTGTCCAGAAAGTGGGAGAAGCAACAAGAGGAACAGCCATTTTAGATCTGGTCCTAACCAATGTTGATGACCTGGTTAGTGGGGTAGAAGTGGAAGGATCATTAGGCGCGAGTGATCATGCTCTTCTGAAGTTTACTATACAGCGGAAAGGAGCAGCCAAGCATACTAGGACTCAATTTCTTGACTTTAAGAAAGCCGACTTCATAAAACTTAGGGAAGTGCTGGGTGAGATCCCATGGACAGCAATACTAAAAGGAAAGGGAGTTCATGATGGCTGGGAGTTTGTTAAGAGGGAGATAGTAAAAGCACAACGTCAGGCAATACCAATGAGACGGAAACATGGAAGGTGCCTAAAGAAGCCAGGGTGGCTATCTAAAGAACTTTTAACTGAATTAAGATTAAAAAAGGATGTGTACAAAAAATGGAAAAGGGGGGAAACCACCAAAGAGGAATTCAAACAAATAGCCAGCACGTGTAGACACAAAGTCAGAAAAGCTAAAGCACAGAATGAACTCAGGCTTGCTAGAGAGGTTAAAAGCAACAAAAAAGGCTTTTATGGGTATGTTCGTAGCAAAAGGAAGAACAAAGAAACAGTGGGGTCACTCAGAGGAGAAGATGGTGAAATGCAAACAGGGGACACAGAAAGGGCTGAACTCCTCAATGCCTTCTTTGCCTCAGTCTTCTCCGATAAAGAAAACAATGCCCGACCTGAAGAATTTGGAGCAAATGATTCAGCAAAGGAAACACAGCCCAGAATAACTAAGGAGACAGTACAAGAATATTTGGCTAGTTTAGATGTATTCAAGTCTCCAGGGCCAGATGAACTGCATCCAAGAGTATTAAAAGAACTGGCAGATGTGATCTCAGAACCACTGGCAGTCATCTTCGAGAAATCCTGGAGAACAGGCGAAGTCCCGGCAGACTGGAGGAGGGCAAATGTTGTCCCTATTTTCAAAAAGGGGAAAAGAGAGGACCCAAATAATTACCGCCCAGTCAGTCTGACATCAATAGCAGGGAAGATTCTGGAGCAGATCATTAAGCAAACAGTCTGTGAGCACCTAGAAAGGAATGCTGTGATCACCAATAGTCAGCATGGATTTCTGAAAAATAAGTCATGTCAGACTAACCTGATCTCATTTTTTGACAGAATTACAAGCCTGGTAGATGAAGGGAACTCAGTGGATATAGCCTACCTTGATTTCAGTAAGGCATTTGACAAGGTGCCCCATGATATTCTTGTAAAGAAGCTGGTAAAATGCGGTCTTGACTCTGCTACCACTCAGTGGATTTGTAACTGGCTGACTGACCGAACCCAAAGGGTGCTCATCAATGGTTCCTCTTCATCCTGGAGAAGAGTGACTAGTGGGGTGCCACAGGGTTCTGTCTTGGGCCCGGTCTTATTTAACATCTTTATCAACGACTTGGATGATGGACTCAAGGGCATCCTGATCAAATTTGCAGATGACACCAAACTGGGAGGGGTGGCTAACACCCCAGAGGACAGGATCACACTTCAAAACGACCTTGACAGATTAGAGAACTGGGCAAAAACAAACAAAATGAATTTTAACAGGGAGAAATGTAAAGTATTGCACTTGGGCAAAAAAAATGAGAGGCACAAATACAAGATGGGTGACACCTGGCTTGAGAGCAGTACATGTGAAAAGGATCTAGGAGTCTTGGTTGACCACAAACTTGACATGAGCCAACAGTGTGACGCGGCAGCTAAAAAAGCCAATGCAATTCTGGGCTGCATCAATAGGAGTATAGCATCTAGATCAAGGGAAGTAATAGTGCCACTGTATTCTGCTCTGGTCAGACCACACCTGGAGTACTGTGTCCAGTTCTGGGCACCACAATTCAAGAAAGACACTGACAAACTGGAACGTGTCCAGAGGAGGGCAACCAAAATGGTCAAAGGCCTGGAAACGATGCCTTATGAGGAACGGCTAAGGGAGCTGGGCATGTTTAGCCTGGAGAAGAGGAGGTTAAGGGGTGATATGATAGCCATGTTCAAATATATAAAAGGATGTCACATAGAGGAGGGAGAAAGGTTGTTTTCTGCTGCTCCAGAGAAGCGGACACGGAGCAATGGATCCAAACTACAAGAAAGAAGATTCCACCTAAACATTAGGAAGAACTTCCTGACAGTAAGAGCTGTTCGACAGTGGAATTTGCTGCCAAGGAGTGTGGTGGAGTCTCCTACTTTGGAGGTCTTTAAGCAGAGGCTTGACAACCATATGTCAGGAGTGCTCTGATGGTGTTTCCTGCTTGGCAGGGGGTTGGACTCGATGGCCCTTGTGGTCTCTTCCAACTCTATGATTCTATGATTCTATGATTCTATGATTCTATGAAATCAGCCCTGAGTGCTCACTGGAAGGACAGATCCTGAAGCTGAGACTCCAATACTTTGGCCACCTCATGAGAAGAGAAGACTCCCTGGAAAAGACCCTGATGTTGGGAAAGATGGAGGGCACAAGGAGAAGGGGACGACAGAGGATGAGATGGTTGGACAGTGTTCTTGAAGCTACCAACATGAGTTTGACCAAACTGTGAGAGGCAGTGGAAGACAGGAGTGCCTTGCATGCTCTGGTCCATGGGGTCACGAAGAGTCGGACATGACTAAACGACTAAACAGCAACAAAGTCTTCATAAAGCAATGTTTTTTGTTGTCTTCTTCATCTCCAGCTTCCATTCTGTTGAATGAAGACAACTACCGTATTCTTCCGTGTATAAGACGCCCCCCTATTTGGGGGAAATCCAATGGGGGGAGATGGCCCAGAGTTGTTGAGCTCTTTGGGGGGGAAGGGTTTTAATGTTTAATAGACTATTGGATTTTAATATTTTGTTGGAAGCCGCCCAGAGTGGCTGGGGAAACCCAGCCAGATAGGCGGGGTATAAATAATAATTATTATTGTTATTATAACGGTTGCCCACAGTTGTCAAGCTGTTTGGGGGTTTATGGGAATGCCGAAAATCACTCACCATACTGACAAATGCTGCCTGTCACCACAAACTGTCTGCCCGATCGCCAACAGCAGCTGGCAAGCACATACACAATTGGTGTGGCGGAAGACAATCAACAGCAGCCTTTGTCGCATCCAACAATCTCCAACCCAATCGCTGCCACCGCAGCCAATCCAAAGCAACCATTGCCGCAGCCACCAATCACCTACCCAATCGCTGCAGAGAACCTCCTGTTCATGGCTGCAACCAATCGCCCATGCCTCCACTCCACTATCCATGTGTAAGACGAGCCCCAATTTTGAACACTATTTTAGAGTAAAAAAAGAGGTAGTCTTATACATGGAAAAATACAGTAAATGGTTTTGGCTGGAATCGACCCCTCCCAGCCCTTATGCTAGGCTGACAGTGCGGTGGGATCAAGCAGAGGTGTCCCTCCACACACTTCTACTGACTCAGATGACCTATCACAAGTCACTGAATGAGCAGGAGGGAGGACAGCCCACCTGTGGCATACCAGCCAATGGAACCTGTCAGAAAGTCCCTCAGTGGGACATAGCAAGGGTGCAGTTGAGGCAGCCTAGGATTCACTAGATTCCGACTTGGTTCCACAGGCAGTGCCAGCCTGTATCCAGCACAGGGATCAGGTCCAATGTGCCTTGCCCATTGCCACCATGAGTGAAGCGGTGGCCTCACGGCTCCGTACAGCCCTGTCTGTGGTGGCAGGTGTGGCATTCATATGGAGCCCCCGGTCGTCTCATGGACTATTGACCCGTACACCACTAATCCACTGCCACCAAACAGGTTCTCCCCGGTAAATCACTTAGCCTCAGTCAGGTTCTCAAGTTAATGATGAAGATTGTAGTTTATTGCAAACACACATAAACTTTAAAGGCATTTCAAAACGCTGTTACTCTTTACCCTCTTAGTCTTATTTTATCCTGTCTCTAACTTGTCTATCTCCGCTCACACAAGAACCAACTGCACTAACTGTCTCTCTGTTTCCATCTGTCTGCCAACTGCTTTCCCAACTGCTTCTTCCCAACCGACCAACGAACTAACTGTCTAAACCTCGGGCTAAGCGCTTTTCATAAACAGGTAGGGTTAAACCACAAAGCCTAGGACTTGCCGATCAGAAGGTCAGCGGTTCAAATCCCCGCAACGGGGTGAGCTCCCATTGCTCGGTCCCTGCTCCTGCCAACCTAGCAGTTCGAAAGCACGTCAAAGTGCAAGTAGATAAATAGGTACCACTCCGGCGGGAAGGTAAACGGCGTTTCCATGCGCTGCTCTGGTTTGCCAGAAGCGGCTTAATCATGCTGGCCACATGACCCAGAAGCTGTATGCCGGCTCCCTTGGCCAGTAAAGCGAGATGAGCGCCGCAACCCCAGAGTCAGCCATGACTGGACCTAATGGTCAGGAGTCCCTTGACCTTTACCTAGGCTCCGCCTCTGGCTTTTCTATTGGTCTACCTATTTATTAACTCTCCCCCCTGTACAGACATTTCCAAAAGAATGGGCAAACGCGACAGTGGGGTATTAAGATTGTTCTGTCCATGTCTCTAGCAAGAGTCTTTGGAAGCATGCAAACAACCCTTCTTGATAAATTATTTGAGAGAAAGGATTTGAGAGAGGGAGGGGGCGTGGATTGAGAAGGCCTTATCAGGTCAGGTGGAGGCAGAGAGCGGCATTCATGGACTTGAAACAGTGCGGATAATATCTTGGATAAGGAAGAAAGATCTCCTGCCACTGAACGGAGTGAAGAAATTAATCCTCAGTATTAGAGATGGTGCTTATGTCAAAGATTCTTCTTGCTTTGATGCCATATATATATATATATATATATATATATATATATATATATATGAGGAAGCTCTCCTTAATCTCACCTCTTACGATTGAATGATAAAGCTAAATCCACTCCAGTTTAAGGAGCTCCGCTGACTTGCTTGGAAAGGAAGTATTTCCTGAAAAAAAATAAGGCTTTACTGTCTCTTATCATGTCAATCCTTAGTCTGGGTTCATGGACACATGCATGAATCAGGAAGAGTACACCAGGAGAGGGCATTGCCATTCACCATTGATCTCTACCCGCCCCCCATTTACAAGCAAGGGTGGAAGATGGGGCCATCCAAAAGTCTCTATTCAGGCCTTTTGACTCTCTCCAGGCTACATTCTTCTCCCTAGGTTGCCCCTTCCTCACTGTTCTGAGCCTTCCTTGAGGTTCCCTATCTAGGGAAAGAGACACACCATTTTGAACTGAAGATAGCAAAAGGAGATAAAGAGTATTATTTGCATTTTTTTGTAAAATCAGGAGAAATTCAATGAGAATGTTTGGAATTTCATGAAAACCTTTTTAAAAAATGGGATGAAAATGTGGCGATTGAATTTCAGAGTGTGGGGGGGGGATGAGAAACTGAGAAAAAGTGAAATTGACATATTCATCCACCCCTTTCACTGTTTTAAAGAAAGGTATAAAAATAGCCTGAGACTAGTGCCACAGGGTTCTGTCTTGGGCCCGGTCTTATTCAACATCTTTATCAATGACTTGGATGATGGACTCAAGGGCATCCTGATCAAATTTGCAGATGACACCAAACTGGGAGGGGTGGCGAACACCCCAGAGGACAGGATCACACTTCAAAATGACCTTGACAGATTAGAGAACTGAGCCAAAACAAACAAGATGAACTTTAACAGGGAGAAATGTAAAGTATTGCACTTGGGCAAAAAAAATGAGAGGCACAAATACAAGATGGGTGACACCTGGTTTGAGAGCAGTACATGTGAAAAGGATCTAGGAGTCTTGGTTGACCACAAACTTGACATGAGCCAACAGTGTGACGCGGCAGCTAAAAAAGCCAATGCAATTCTGGGCTGCATCAATAGGAGTATAGCATCTAGATCAAGGGAAGTAATAGTGCCACTGTATTCTGCTCTGGTCAGACCTCACCTGGAGTACTGTGTCCAGTTCTGGGCACCACAGTTCAAGAAGGACACTGACAAACTGGAACGTGTCCAGAGGAGGGCAACCAAAATGGTCAAAGGCCTGGAAACGATGCCTTATGAGGAACGGCTAAGGGAGCTGGGCATGTTTAGCCTGGAGAAGAGGAGGTTAAGGGGTGATATGATAGCCATGTTCAAATATATAAAAGGATGTCATATAGAGGAGGGAGAAAGGTTGTTTTCTGCTGCTCCAGAGAAGCGGACACGGAGCAATGGATCCAAACTACAAGAAAGAAGATTCCACCTAAACATTAGGAAGAACTTCCTGACAGTAAGAGCTGTTCGACAGTGGAATTTGCTGCCAAGGAGTGTGGTGGAGTCTCCTACTTTGGAGGTCTTCAAGCAGAGGCTTGACAACCATATGTCAGGAGTGCTCTGATGGTGTTTCCTGCTTGGCAGGGGGTTGGACTCGATGGCCCTTGTGGTCTATTCCAACTCTTCTATGATTCTATGATTCTAGACTCCTAAATGTGTGTGTGTGTGTGTGTGTGTGTGTGTATAAGAGAGAGAGAGAGAGGGAGAGAAGGAAGGAAGGAAGGAAGGAAGGAAGGAAGGAAGGAAGGAAGGAAGGAAGGAAGGAAGGAAGGATAGCAGTACTGTACAGTAAGTTTACTCATTGTTTCTGTCCTTCTCTTTCTGCCTGTAACTCTTACTTTAAAGAATGAGAAAGATTGCTACTGGCTGGGTCAGCAGACAACTTCCTTCTGGAGCTCCACTCACCAGTGTCAAAGCAATGATTCTTCAACACCAACTGTGTTGGACTTGTCATGTTGTTCGGATGCCTGATTATCATCTTCTAAAGCAACTACTCTATTCCCAACTTAGGAATGGAAAGGGAAATACTGGTGGACAACAAAAGAGGTTTTAAGCTTCTCTCAAGGCAAATCTAAAAAAAAAATATATGTAGTATAAACACTGACAATTGGGAAACACTGTCCTGCGAGTGCTCCAATCAGAGAACAGCCTTTACCAAAGGTGTTGTGGGCTTTCAAGACGTTCAAACTCAGGACGCAAGGGAGAAACGTGCTAAGAGGAAGGCACACTTGGCAAACCCTCACCATGATCAATTCCCATCCAGAAACCTATGTCCCCACTGTGGAAGGACATGTGGATCCAGAACTGGGCTACACAGTCACTTACGGACTCACTGTTAAAACCGTGTTTATGGAAGACAATCTTACTTGGCTACGAGTGATCACCGAAGAAGAAGAAAAAGATTCCAATGAGGGTTTGCAAGTTTCTAAAGCCTTACACCCACCCCCCTCCAGCAACATAATGCCTTACAGACTTTTGTGTTTTTTGTGTTGTTGTTTTTTGCTAGGGCTGATGAGGATTGTTGTCTAGAACACCAGCAGGACATTAAGTTGGCCAAAGCTGCCTTGTTATATTCCAAAGTTATTCCCAATAATGCATCAAAAGACAAGCACGTTTTGTTTCACTGACTGGAAGGAAGCATTTGAATTCATCGCTCCCATTGACAGAATCTGGATCCCTCTCTCCCCAAATAATTTCTTTCATTGAAGTTCCACATGGAGTTACTTCAAGCAAAGCTCAGCCTGAGTTCCCACTCTGCAGAGCATAAGAGAAAAGTGTGTTTAATTAAGACAGCACATCCTTCTTTGTAGGAAAGCATGGCAAAACTGTGCTTACTGTATGGTACTTGCGTCAGAGATAAAGCACTTTATAAACAGCACAGAAGATCAGAACCACAAACATTTTATAAGACCACAGGACACAGATTACTCTGGTTTCACAAGAGTGGAGAGAGCCATAAAATATTGGAGTGTGGGACATTAGTGAACAACAATGGCTCGTTGAATCCAGAGGTGATTTCTTGGAGCGGGGAGAAAGATGGAAGAATCGACGGAGGACAACACAATTATCAGAGGTCTCTTGTTGATGGCAGCTCATTCATTTTCAATGAGAAACTTTTTTTTTCCACAGTAAAAGCTCAAGGGTGGAAGAAAGTTTATCAAATATGTCAATCAAACTAACAAGTGCCTACCTGGCAAATGGTGAATATTTGCAGTGCTAAGTGCACCGTTTTAAAACTAAGAAATGTGAATGCCTGCATGATGGTGAGGGTGAACTGAAGTCACTTGAGAAATCCAATTAATTCCTAGTTCCTTGGTGGAGAATTCATTAATTCACAGCTGATAACCCAAGAGCATGTGCTGCCAAGCTAACCTCAGCTTGAATCGAGACAGAATTTCAGGACAGACTCTAGAGAGTCAGCGCAGGCAATAACAGACTCCCAGACAGTTGGAATACACCAGGGTATATAAATGTAAAACTTCAAGTACCTTACCTAATAATGTCGATGGCCTGGTGGAAAGAGTTGTCTGGATTAGGCAGTTCCTAGAAGCCTGCGGAAATATGGAGCTGGTCCCGGGGGGAGGTTACCGTGAGGCGAGGTCAAGGACCTGGGTCGAGGGTCTGTAGACTGTCCTCCACGGGCGAAGCAGGGTCCAAAGCGAGGAGCCAGGCAAGGACAGGAACTCTTGAGGAACAGGTCTGGGTGCTGGCCGAAACAGCTCTTCAATGACGTTGCTCCCACAACCTGGGGCCGGGCTGACTGGCCTTTATCTTCTCTGAGACCAGGGCCGGCCCCGGCCCCCAGGAGACCCGCCTCTCCTGGCCTTAAGGTGAGCACTCCTCCTGGGAGAAACCAGTTCCCTCCGCCTCTCTGCCCTGAGCCTCTCCAGGGGGAGACTCACCTTCCCCTGACAGGGCTGGGAGAGGCGCACCTGTAGGCAATGCGTCCTCAATCACCTCCGGAGCCAGAGTGGATACACCTGGTGCCTGCTCCTGAGGATCCGGCAGAGGTGCAGGCGCTTCAGAATCAAGGCCCTGCCCCAGCTCAGCCGGCCCTGGGGGCGGGGACTCCTGTGCAGGCTGGGACTCCTCAGGTTCAGCCTCTGAATCGGATTCCCAGGCCATCACAAGTAGGGATGCCCTCCAAAATTCAATCTTTGCAAACTCCAGCATGAGATTAGCTGAATTTCACCTCCTATCCTAACAAGCAGATAATATAATGCAATTCAAACCTAAGTTTGACTCAGTTTGCAATAAGTGGATAATGGGCTGTCCTGGCTGAGTCAGGGCTATGCTGCCTTAACACCTGGATCAGATACACTGGCTGAACTCCCTCTGTCTGACTGAGCTTACACTGGCTTAGCCAGGGGTCATCTGGCAGGACTTCAGCCAGCAGAAATTGCATTGGCTGTAACCTTTTCTTTTTCCTTTTGGCAGAAGTGGGTGAAATTTGCAGGCATGCTTCAAATATCTGAAGCGCTGTCACATGGAAGATGGAACAAGAAAATTACAAGAAAGCAGATTCTGACTACACATTAGGAAGAACATTCTTAAAGTAAGAGCTGTTCGACAGCGGGATCGACTCCCTTGGAATGTGGCGGACTCTCCTTCAGTAGAGTTTTTGAAACAGAATTTGAATGGTTACCTATCAAGGGATTCTTTAGCATTGATTCCTGCTTGCAGGAGGTTAGACTAGATGGCCATTGGGGTCCCTTCCAACCATATAATTCTACAGTACTGGGAAATTCTCAGAAGCTTAATTGTGCTTCTCACCAGGCTGTCTTTCCCACCAGCTTCTCTATCATTCCCTTTGAGAAAGCTTGAAGAAATACTTGCTGTTTTCCTAGACAGCTGGGTTCTTTTTAGTATTAAGCATTCCATTTCAGAAGGCGCATCATGCTCACTTGCCACAACCAGCATCTAATTGATGTTTTACTCCGTCATTTGGTTTCTGTGACTGACAGTGAAAGAAATGCCAATTAAAGAACCGTTTTCCTGCTGCTATAGTTAAAAGATGTGTAAATGAAAGGGGGGTGGGGACAGAGTGATGTGACATTTGGCAGAATTATAATATCTAAACCAGAGTATTTTTGTTTTTTGTTTTTTTCTGAAGAACAATTTCTGTCACAGTAAGGTTTTTGAGGAAGTCTGTGAGTCCCTTCTAATTAGCACGTTGATAACAATTATAGCTGGATTTGGAATAACAGCTTTTTACTATATTATTATTATTATTATTATTATTATTATTAACCATCATCACGCTATGCCAGTTGTCACAAGGCAATGTAAAGTATAAAGCAGCACATATCAAAAAGAAAGCACATTCAATTCAAATTTTAAAACACAAAAAAACAGCCCATTCCTGTGAAAACATCAGTAAAACATTCTACAATTCACACACAAAAGAAACTCTCCTCTTACAATCAGTGAAATTACCAGTGGAGGTCAAATGAGGAACTGCATGTGGAGGTAGAGGCAGGCATATTTAAATACTCAAGAAGTGACATAGCCTACAGCACCCCGTATTCCCAGGTGGTCTCCCATCCAAGTACTAACCAGGCCTGACTCTGCTTAGCTTCTGAGATCAGACAAGATTGGGCGTCTCCAGGGTAGTATGGCCATAGACAATATTGCAGATCTCCTGACAGGTTTAGATTTAATCTTGAATATTAAGAATGCTAGAAACTTAAAAATTTATTTGTGATATGCAATAGGTATAACAGGAAGTGCATATAGGCTAAGAATGTGTAGAAAGCACAATAAGGTGAATCGGAAGTCAAAAGTGTGTGTGAAGTTTGAATATTTGTTGTTAGTGTATGGGTAGTTGTTATTGATGTACCGTTATTTCTTTTTGTGTGTGCTGTTTTATGTAAACTGTTTTGCAATAAAAATAAATAAAAATATAGAAAATAAATAAATACAGTGGTACCTCAGGTTACAGATGCTTCAGGTTATAGATGCTTCAGATTACAGACTCCGCTAACCCAGAAATAGTACCTCGGGTTAAGAACTTTGCTTCAGGATGAGAACAGAAATCGTGTGGCGGCAGCGAGAGGTCCCATTAGCTAAAGTGGTACCTCAGGTTAAGAACAGTTTCAGGTTAAGAATGGACCTCCGGAACAAATTAAGTTCTTTACCAGAGGTACCACTGCACTCAAGAAGTGGACCCATATGAAGCCTACTGACTCAGTTGGGCCAGCCACCTGACAAGTGCCTGTCCCTAAGTCCGCTTGCCATTGGCCAGTCTGGCAGGCAGGCAGAATTCCAACTTCCCAGTCAGTGAGGAGGCCTGCTTAGGCTCCCTGCTGGCCGATAATCCTCCACATCAGACAACTCCAAGTCAGATAGTGTAGGGTGAGGCAGTTCCGGCCCTCCACACTGCCACATTCTGCAGTGGGTAAGTGCGCTTGCATCAGAAAACACACATATGCACACTTTTTATTTCTCTTGAACATCCTCAAATATTTCCCTTGGGCAGGAACCTCACAATTTTGCTTTAGGTGACATTTAGGGGCAATGCTACTCCAAAGCATAGCTGTCAACTTTTCCCTTTTCTTGCGAGGAAACCTATTCGGAATAAGGGGATTTCCCTTTAAAAAAGGGAAACGTTGACAGCTATGCTCCAAAGCAGATCTCATTTGCTTTCTTAACCACAATGAGAAATCACCCACCAGCCTTGGACCCTAGCACTAAGTGGAAGGAGATGGTGCCCACAGCTGAGCTTTGCTAACTTTCTCATAGCCTCCAACATTTCTCCGATGAAAGTAAGGATGTCCCATTCCATAATGATTATTTTACTATTTATACCCCCCCCCCATCTTACTGGGTTGCCCCAGTCACTTTGGGCAGCTTCCAACATATATAAAACTCATAATAAAAATTAAACCTTTTTTTTTTTTATAATAATTTTTATTGCGTCTTTTTCCACATTACAGATATAACAATAACAAAAAGTAAACAAAAAAGAAAGAACACGAAAAGGCAAATAAAAAAAGAAAAGAAAAAAGAAGAAACAAGAACAATAAAACCAGACCATTTCATCAACTTATTTCAAATTTCTATCGAACTTCCCCACGTCTCCCCATAATGCATTCTTGACAATAAAGTTATCAGCAAGTTATAACCTCGTTTCGTGTGTTTTTTGTATTTTCAATTACTATTCAAGTTTAAATCTCTTATATTCCAATTGTTTTAAAAATCTTACAATGTTTCTTTTTTACCCATTTAAACTTTGATTCTTCCATAGATAATTCAACTTTCATAAATAATCTGCTTATATTGCTGGGGCTGACATTCCGAATCATGCGACATCTTAAGATTCATATAATTTATAATACTTTTGCAAATAGTCCTTAAATTTTTTCCAATCCTCCTCCATCGCTTCTTCTCCCAGGTCTCGGATCCTTGCAGTCATCTCGGCTAGTTCCATGTAGTTCATCAATTGCGTCTGCCAGTCCTCCAGTGTGGGCAAATCTTGAGTCTTCCAATGCTTAGCAATAAGAATTCTTGCTGCTGTTGTAGCATACATAAAAAAGGTTCTGTCCTTCTTTAACACCTTCTGGCCGACAATGCCCAGAAGGAAGGCCTCTGGTTTCTTAGGGAAGGTGTATTTAAACACCTTTTTTAACTCATTGTAGATCATTTCCCAGTAGGCCTTCAATCTTGGGCAGGTCCACCAAAGGTGTAAGAATGTCCCCTCAGCTTCCTTACACTTCCAACACTTGTTATCGGACAAATGGTATATCTTAGCTAGCTTGACCGGGGTCATGTACCACCTGTATACCATTTTCATAATGTTTTCTTTCAAAGCATTACATGCAGTAAACTTCATACCGGTGGTCCATAACCTCTCCCAGTCTTCTGACATGATGTTATATCCAATGTCCTGAGCCCATTTTATCATAGCTGATTTAACTGTCTCATCCTGGGTGTTCCATTTAAGCAGCAAGTTGTACATTCTCGATAATAACTTGGTCTTTGGTTCTAACAGCTCTGTCTCAAGTTTCGATTTTTCCACCTGGAATCCTATTTTTTTGTCTAGCTTAAAAACCTCATTAATTTGGGCATAATGTAGCCAACCTTGCACCATACTTTGTAATTTTTCGAAGCTCTGCAGCCTCCATTTACCTCCAATATTTTCTATTATTTCCCAATATTTCGGCCAGTAGGCCTCCATATTGGGTTTTTTCCGAGCTTTGGCCTCAATTGGTGATACCCACCTCGGAGTTTTGCTTTCTAATAAGTCTTTGTATTTTTTCCAGACCATAAATATTGCTTTTCTGACAATATGGTTTTTAAACATTCCATATGTTTTTGCCTTGTCATACCACAAATACGCATGCCAACCTAACGAGTTATTAAAGCCTTCCAGATCCAGGACATCAGTGTTTTCCAACAAAATCCAATCTTTCATCCAGCAGAAGGCTGCAGCTTCGTAATATAACCTTAAGTCCGGCAGGGCAAATCCCCCTCTCTCCTTTGCATCAGTTAGTATTTTAAACTTTATTCGGGGCTTTTTGCCCTGCCAGACAAATTTAGAGATATCCTTCTGCCACTTTCCAAAACATTCCACTCTGTCCACAATCTGCAAGGCCTGAAACAAAAACAACATCTTTGGCAAAACGTTCATTTTTATAGCTGCAATTCGGCCTAACAAGGATAACTTCAGTCTTGACCAAATTTCTAAATCTTTTTTAACTTCTAACCAACATTTCTCGTAATTATCTTTAAATAAATTCAGGTTCTTGGAAGAAAGATTAACCCCCAGGTATTTCACTTTTTTAACAATGTTTAGTTCTGTTTCCTTCTGAAACCCTTCTGTTTCAGTAGCTGTCAAATTTTTCCCTAACACCTTAGTTTTTTGTTTGTTCAACTTGAAACCCGCCACCCGACCAAATTTCTGTATCAGTTCCAGTACTTTTTTTGTACTAGATTCTGGCTCCTCTAATGTTAAAACCAAGTCATCTGCAAATGCTTTCAGTTTATATTGTTTCACTCCGACCCGTATTCCTTGTACCTGCCGATCCTTCCTTATCATGTTCAGCAAAACCTCCAGGACTGAAATAAACAATAAAGGGGACAGGGGGCACCCCTGGCGTGTTCCTTTTTCAATCTGGAGTTCTTCTGTCACCACATTGTTCACTATCAACTTAGCTTTTTGTTCGGAATAGATTGCTTCTATTCCGTTCTCAAACCCCCTTCCCACTCCCATCCCTTCCAAGTTTTTCTTCATAAATTTCCAAGAAATATTGTCAAAGGCTTTCTCCGCATCAATAAAAATTAACACTGCTTTAGTGTTAATATTTGTTTGTAAAAGTTCCAGAATATCAATAATATTCCTAGTGTTATCAAACAAATGTCTACCTGGGAGAAAGCCTGCTTGGTCCTTATGAATTACTTCATTTAAAACCTTCTTAAATCTATTTGCCAAAATGTCTGCAAATATTTTGTAATCCACGTTTAGGAGTGAGATGGGACGGTAATTCTTGAGTTGAGTCTTTTCAGTTTCCACTTTAGGTATCAGTGTGATGAATGCTTCTTTCCACGTATCTGGTGCCCTTCCTCCCTCCATAATCTGGTTGCAAACCTCCATTAATGGTTGTATCAAATAGTCTTTTAACGTCTTATAGTACTTGGAGGTAAGTCCATCAGGGCCTGGAGATTTGCCTAGCTGCATATTCTGAATGGCATCCTCAATTTCCTGTTGTGTTATTTTACAATTCAAGATTGATCTCTTCTCTTGGGATAATTCTGGTAGGCCATTGTCTTTCAAGAATTGTTCTATCTCAATTACTTCCTCGGACCCTTGTGTAAAAAGTTTTTTAAAATATTTCTGGAAGCACTTTCTAATTTCTCCCGGTTTCTGAATATTTTTCCCTTCAACTTCTAGATTGGTAACATAATTTAATTTTTGTCTCTTTTTCAACTGCCAAGCTAGCAGTTTCCCACATTTATTCGCAGATTCAAAAGATCTTTGTTTCATTTGTTTGATTTTCCATTCCACTTCTTGGTTGATCAATTTCGTATATTGTGATTGGTGGAATTTGATTTCTCTTAGAGTCTCTTTTGATTTTGGATTCAATCTTAGTTTTTTCTCTCCTTCTCTTATCTTCTCTAGTATCTTATCCTTTTTCCCATTCCAGAATTTTTTCTTAATCGTATTCTGTTGTATCAGAAACCCTCTCATAACAGCTTTACTTGCGTCCCAGATTATTCTTTTTTCCACCGAGGTGTTCAAGTTAATTTCAAAGTAGTCCTTTAAAGCTTTTTGGGCCTTCTTTACAATCTCTTGATCTCTTAGCAGGTTGTCATTCATTTTCCATCTGAAGGAATCGGCAGTAGTAAATCTCATTTCCATTTTCAGAGCGTTATGGTCGGAGCAAGTCTTTGGGCAGATTTCTACTCTTGTAGTCTTAGGTGCCAGCCCTCTGGTTGTCCAAATTTGGTCGATTCTTGTCCATGACAGGTGGGCCTCAGAAAAGAAAGTTCCTTCTTTACCTAGGGGGTTTCTCGTCCTCCATAAATCAATCAAATCCATATTGTCAGTTAGTTCAAAGAAGGTTTTTGGTAGTCTTCCATCTTTAGTCAGATTCTGGTTCTGTGACTTGTCCATAAGAGTAGAGACGACCCCATTCATATCTCCCATCATAATGATATTAGAATAGTCCAGATAGTCCAGTAATGTCTCATGTAGCTTCTTGTAGAATTCTGATTTCCCCTCGTTCGGTGCATAGATTCCTAAAATCAAAACTTTTTCTCCTTGGATTTGTATTTCAATTGCCAGGGTTCTTCCTTGTTCGTCTTTAAACAAGAATTTTGGTGATAAATTCTCCTTTGCATAGATCACCACGCCTCTCTTTTTGACTCTGTCTGATGAAATAAATTCTTGGCCTAGTCTTTTGTTTATTAACACCTTCCTGTGGAGCCTGGTCACATGTGTTTCTTGTAAACATATTATGTCCAAATTTTCTTTCTTTAAAATATGGAATATCCTTTTGCGTTTTTCCGGGGAATTTGCGCCATTAATGTTCCAGCTATACAGCTGCAGAGACATCCTGTATCAATCTGTTGTTGCTCTTATGGGGCGTCTTCTTTTTTGTCCAAATCCGAGGGTGCTGGTTCTTTTCCAGACTCTGGTGGAGGCCAAAGAGCTGCTGTTCCTTTCTGCAGGTCTTCTCCGTGGTCGTGCAGAAACTTCTGGCTGTCCTCTTTCGTTTTGATTTTAATCTTCTTTCCTTTGTAGTTGAATGATATACCTTGTGGAAACTCCCACCTGTACGGTATTCCGTTGCCTCTCAACAGTCCAGCTAGGTCAGTGTAGTTAGATCTGAGATCCAATAATTGTTTAGGAATATCCTTGTAAATTTGTGCTCTTCTGTCCTGGATCTCGAGTGCTTTGTTAAAATGTAGGTCCAGTAGCTTGTCTCTCTCCTGCTTGGCCCTTAAAATAATCAAACAGTCTCTGGGCCTGTCTTTCCTGGTAACTCTTCCCAGTCTGAATGCAGTTGTTATTTTAAAATCCGTATCTTCCTTTATACCCCAGAATTTAGAAAATTCTGCTGTCAAAAAACCAATCAGGTCCTCTTTCTCAATCTCTGGGATGGAACGTAATCTTAAATTATTTTCCCTGTTTCTCAGTTCCGCTAAAGCCAGGTGGGTTTGCTGGTCGCTAATATGTTTGTGTAGCGGCCTTACCTCTCCTTTCAATTCCTCCACTTTCTGAATTGCTTCACCTGCTTTTTCATTCGCAGCCTCGGCCAACTTCCGATTTTCAGATGTGGCGTCCTTTAAGTTTCCAATATCTTGTGAATGCTTAGCCACCTGTTCAGAAAGTTTGGTAATTGAAGATATGGCTAAATCAACTTTTGCCGATTGGTCATCAACCTTTTTATTCAAAATTGCAAATTGTTGTAACATTTCCTCTAAGAGAGTGTTGGTGCTCCCTGCTGCCATGTCCTCAGCTGTTGGCTGATCAGCTTCCTTGGATGGAGCTGCTGTTGTTGATGCAGCTCCCTGTAGAACAGCAGGGACTGAAGATCTGCGAGCCTGAGAAATCAAAGTTGTTTGTACCAGTTGGCCTTTCCCTGCTTTCGATGAAGCTCTTGTTCTTGGTGGGCCACTCATTCCACACCTGTCTTTAGATTCAAGGTCAAACTGTCAAAAGTTCCATGGGAAAGACAGGCTTCAAAGTAAACAACCAAGCCACAGAGAGTCAAAACAAAGTTGGTTCCCAGAGAGTTGTAAATCCCAAGCCCACTAGAGGGAGTATTGTTACAATTCAAGAAAGAAGGAAGAAAGTTTCAGTCGCCATTAAAGTTTCTGCAGTTAAATAAGTAAGCAATAGTCCTTAGAGAAGACTTTTTCCCCTCTAGCAGAGCCCTTTCAATATTGCCAGTAGTTTGTCTTGAGGTGCAAGATACAGTTATTAAATTGTATCCACCAGTGCTGCCTCTATATATCCAATTCAACTTTGTAATTGTATCCGCAAAGAAGCCTTTTACCCCCTGCAAGTCCGAGGCTGGGGTTTTCGAAGTTTTAAAGTCCAATAAAGAAGATAGTCCCCACTTGAAATAAACACTATGTCAAAAAAAAGTAAAAGTTACTTGCCTTTCCCTTCAATTGCTAGCTTCACCAGACGCATGTATTTCCCAATTTAAAGCCTTTTCCTGTTGCTTCCAGCTTGTCAGTTCCTTTGCCTTTGATCACTAAGCACCACCGGGAGACGGACTTCCTTTTTCTCGTCTCCCGCTTTCAGCCAAATTCATAAATTTGTAATCCAATTCCGAGTAAATCTTACTCACGAGTAGTTGATTTGTAATCCAATATTAAGGAAGAAAGGTCGGCGCTCATCAGTAACAGCCGCGCGGCTTCACTCCCGCAGAAAGAGCGATGAATCCACAGCACCGCTTCCCCTCCGCGCTTCCGGAGCCCCTTACGGGGTCCCTTCTTCGTTTTGGGGGTCGCTCTTGGTGCCCGCCGGATCCCACGGCCACGAGCTCGTTCTGCTCGTGGTTTTACTTAATGGGTCGTCGCTTTGCCGCAGCGAACGACCCTTTCCTGCGGAGCCCCTCTTCGCAGCGCAAAGAGGACCGCCATTACTTGTTTCGCGCCGCCTCCGGAAGTCAGCTTCCAACATATATAAAACTCATAATAAAAATTAAACCTTTTTTAAAAAACCTTCCTGATACATGATTGCCTTAAGATGGCTCAGGGGTTGGATAACTCCATAACCTCCCACATTTCTCCAATGAAAATAGGGACATCCTAAGGAAAATGGGATGTGGGTGGCGCTGTGGTCTAAACCACAGAGCCTAGGGCTTGCTGATCAGAAGGTCAGCGGTTCGAATCCCCGTGAGGGGGTAAGCTCCCGTTGCTCGGTCCCTGCTCCTGCCAACCTAGCAGCTCGAAAGCACGTCAAAGTGCAAGTAGATAAATAGGTACCGCTCCGGTGGGAAGGTAAATGTCATTTCCATGTGCTTCTCTGGTCTGCCAGAAGCGGCTTAGTCATGCTGGCCACATGACCTGGAAGCTGTACGCCAGCTCCCTCGGCCAGTAAAGCGAGATGAGCGCCACAACCCCAGAGTCATCCATGACTGGACCTAATGGTCGGGGTCCTTTTACCTTTACCTTTAAGGAAAGGGGGGCATTCTGGGAGCAAATCAGAAACTGGGACGTCTTCTCTAAATCAGGGACGTCCCTGGAAAATAGATATACTTGGAGAGTCTACTTTCTTAGCTGACAAAAATGTTCAGCACTCTTCAGTAGGTGCACAGAACACCTTAGGCTGAGAAGGTCTGTTTCTGAAAGACCACCAGGGTCTGAACTAAAGCCTTTTCCTTCCACTCAATTCTGGAAGCCTAGGATTTACAAAGATTTTTTTCACACCGTGCACAGCATATGCTCAGCTATGAGCTACACCCAGTGCCAGATTCCTGCTGAGTAGAGCTTAATAATACACACAGAGATATGTGTCTTTGTCACATCGACACTTTATATTTTAGGAATAAAATTTAACCTATATTTAAGGTGCAATGAGCTCAGAGACATATACTGGGCTGTGTTTGCTGTGCAATCCAATGCCTAAACTGGTTTGAATCCCAGCCTCACACATGAGAGGTCCAAGGCTGTGCATCATGCCACATTCTCAAACCAGGCTTTGATTTTCCAAGAAATGAATACAAGACTCAGGAATGGTTGTTGCTTTCATTTAGTGTTGTGCCACACTCCCCATCACAGGCATTTTCTGTTATGCCACCCCAACTAGCTATTTTGTGCCCCTGTAAAGGTAAAGTAAAGGGACCCCTGACCATTAGGTCCAGTCATGGCTGACTCTGGGGTTGTGGCGCTCATCTCTCTTTACTGGCCGAGGGAGTTGAAGTTTGTCCACAGACAGTTTTTCCGGGCAGCGGATGAAAAAGCCGTTTACCTTCCCGCCGGAGCAGTACCTATTTATCTACTTGCACTTTGACGAGCTTTTGAACTGCTAGGTTGGCAGGATTTGTGCCCCTGGCACTCTCTCAAAATTCAAAATTTTGGCCCTGCTGGTCCAAGAAGTTTAGCAACCTCAGGTGCAAACATGACTGAGCTGAATGGACCAATGGTCTGATTCTGTATAAGTCAGTTCTCTCTGTTCCCCAAAACGGGAGAAACCAAAACTGAGAGCTTCATCCATCCCTAACCCATACACTTATTCTGCTCACCATAATACAAATGCTAGGATAGCATCATTTCTAGCACTGAGTCACATATGCATACCTGTAACTTGAATTATTTACCTTTTACTTGATGACTGGCAGTTGAATCTCTGAAAGGCTCGATTGTCATGCAATGCATTTTACCCTCACATTGCATCAGATGTTAAGGAAGATCTCTTTGTCTGTGGGGTTGTATCTGTAATGCACATCCCTGCATCTGAAGCTTCAGTCACCCAGGATGGGCATGCATGTATGAAACAGCCCCTAGAGATGGCAGCTGTTGATAGTATCCACTACCGATTTATTCGGCAGGTTGAGAAGACGTTCCTGGACCACCTTTTTCACACTGCCTGAGCCAATAAATAGCACAAGCATTTCGAATCTAGCAGGCTGGAAAAATATCAGCCAGGTGCTATCAGTGTTTACAGAACGCTTTTAATTTGCAGAATGCATTCACCTTCCCTCTAAGTCTGCAGAGGCACAGGTGCGCCTCACATCTGCCATAGCAAAAACTGTAATACCCACACATAAAAAATAAAAATAAAAATCAGAGTTTCATCTTGGCATCTGCAACACTGATATCCACTTTTGTGGTACAGCTGGGCCAAAGCTCCTTAGCGGGCTTTGTTTTATTGTAAATAAATAACAGCAGTCAAAAGACACCTTCTTGTTTCATACCAAACACCTGCATTAAATCAACCATCCTTCTACAGTATAGACAAAGAGACACAATTTAGGAATGTGCTTTTGAATGGGTTTTGTCTTGCTCATAACATGCATTTTTAAAAGACATTCTGTTCAGAAAAGGGCAACCAAAAATGACCAAGAGGGTGGAGCAATTCCCCCTTTAAACATTTTCAGCCCTGTAGAGGCTGAAGGAGCATCTCCACCCCCGTTGTTCAGCCCAGACACTGAGGTCCAGCTCCAAGGGCCGTCTGGCAGTTCCCTCACTGCGAGAAGTGAAGTTGCAGGGAACCAGGCAGAGGGCCTTCTCGGCAGTGGCACCCTCCCTGTGGAACGCCCTCCCATCAGATGTCAAGGAGGCCAGCTACTAACCACATGATAAGCATGCCAGTTGGGAGGTCTTTATACATTGCAATATGTTTTTGTGATATGTTCACCAGAATGAGGTGGTTTTTTGCATTTTTTAACTGTTGAATTGTACACATTTTTGTACTTGGAGATACTTGTAAATCACATAGTATCCACATGCATATACTCTGGTTACGTACTTAATTCGTTCCGGAGGTCTGTTCTTAACCTGAAACTGTTCTTAACCTGAAGCACCACTTTAGCTAATGGGGCCTCCCGCTGCTGCTGCGCCACCACCCTGCAATTTCTGTTCTCATTCTGAAGCAAGGTTCTTAACCCGAGGTAATATTTCTGGGTTAGCGGAGTCTGTAACCCGAAGCATATGTAACCTGAAGCATATGTAACCTGAGGTACCACTGTAAGTCTATGAATAAACTGAGGGTGGAATTCAACGCCACGCTGATTGTATCATTCCAACCTGCCAGATGGAATAAGATCAACTGGTAAACCATGAGACTCTTAATCCCAGGGTAATGGATTCAAGCCCCATACTGGGCAAAAGATTTCTGCATTGCAGGGGGTTGGACTAGATGACCCTCTTGTTCCCTTGCAACTCTACTCTTCTATGATTCTATATCTCTTCTAGAGGTTTTCCTGAACTCCCTCCCCCGAGTTAATTGGGGGGCAAGGGGGGCACAGGGAGAGGAGAGGGGAAGCCCCATTGTCTTAGAGGGACTCATTGTAGCACAACTGTTTAGTTGACTCTGGCCCTGATAAATAATAATTAACAGTAAGATTTGCATGTAGAAAGTGCTTTGCAGATGCTGGTGCCAGCATCGACTAATTAGAATTCAACGATTTCATTTTTCAAATGCATTTACCTCCAGCTGTAATGACTTGCTCTTTCTAGGCTGAGTGGCATTACATGTTTGGTGAATTTCCCTCTCAAAGAGAGGCTTAGTAGAACAAATGAGCTGCCTTATCGATGTGGGGAATAGACAAAAGGCTGCATTTATTTTCCTCTTGAATTTGAGATTCGTGTGCCTTCCAAGTTCTTACAAAAAATGAAGATGAAGCCTTTGAAATATAGATGCTTGGGTTGCAAATGTGATCCGTATGGGAGGCACGTTCGCAACCCGCAGTGCCGCGTCTGCGCACGCGGCGGTTGCGATTCGGCGCTTCTGCACATGCACAAAGCACGATTTAGTGTTTCTGCGCATGCGCAAGCACCAAAACCAAGAAGTAACCTGTTTCGGTACTTCTGGGTTTCGGCACATCCGTAACCCGAAAACACGCAACCTGAAGCATCTGTAACCCGAGGTATGACTGTAGTCCTGGTGTGTGTACACATATGTGAGCTTGAGCTTGTGTTTGTGCGTTGTGGATGTTTTTTTTCCCTCCTCCAAACAGTCAATACTATCACAGGTATCATAACTGTAATGGCCCATACATTCTTAATGAGATGCAATGAAAGCTCTCGCATTTGGGGAGCTATTGTCTTTGGAATGAGGCAGAAATGTGACAAACATATTGCTAATTAGACAAG
This sequence comes from Podarcis bocagei, assembly GCF_964188305.1. Taxonomy (NCBI): domain Eukaryota; kingdom Metazoa; phylum Chordata; class Lepidosauria; order Squamata; family Lacertidae; genus Podarcis; species Podarcis bocagei. The sequence goes on along the minus strand of NC_138133.1, from coordinate 85,028,270 downwards.
CAACATCCATCTGAAAGACTTGCAGAGATGCTCCTTTTAAAAATTATGTTGCCGTGAAACAAAACAGCCTTGCGTTATTAAGAGTCGGGGGGGGGGAACCTCCTCCAATCCAATGGGAAGCAGTTAGCAGCAATCTAAATAGCTGAGCCCCAGTGGCTGGCTTCATCCTTTGCACCTTCTTCCTCCAGAGGGGAGTCTGGCTGTTTCAGCTGCCAGTTAAGGGATCCATATGGAGAACCAAGACCCGTTTGCCACAATCCTGGAAACCAGCCCAGAAATGCTGCCGTGATCCCAGGGAGTGAAAAATAAAATAAAACAACAACAGCTGATTGCTTCCCCTCATAATTCAGCAACTGTCCTCAGGGTCCGTCTCAACAAACCTGTAAATTGGGATGACTTAGATTTAAGCAGCATTATGCAGCCTGCTCTCTCTTTTTCTCTCTCTCTCTCTTTTGCAGAGAAAGGTTGGCCAATCGGTGTCCCGGGGGCTTCACCAGCACCCACTCCTCTGCCACAAGCAATGTTATGTACACCCCGTTTCCCTGACAAATGCCTAGGGCACGGCTGGAAAACACATCAGGCTGCTGATGGTTTGGGTCTGCTCAGCGCCGGGATGGGTGAGTACTTGGGAACTGAGAAGAAACTGATAATAAAGGAGGGATCTAAACGTATTAAAATAAATAAATGTCAGGTTTTTTTCCTATTACAGTGGTGCCCCGCAAGACGAATGCCTCGCAAGACGGAAAACTCGCTAGACGAAAGAGTTTTCCGTTTTGGAGTTGCTTCGCAAAACGAATTTCCTATGGGCTTGCTTCGCAAGACGACAATGTCCTGCGAGTTCCTGCTGTTTTTTCCCCTTCCCCCCCTTTTTCTAAGCCGCTAAGCCACTTATCAGCTGATCCGATCAGCAGATAAGCCGCTAATAGCCGCTAATAGCGCTAATCCGCTAATCCCTCAATGGGCTTGCTTCGCAAGACGAAAAAACCGCTAGACGAAGAGAATCACAGAACGGATTATTTTCGTCTTGCGAGGCACCACTGTACTTTTGGAAAGTACTTAGAGGTTTCTAAGCAATGTGTTGGTTTTAAAGCATCTAAGAGGAGAGAGAGTGCAGGATCAAGCCCATGGCCCATCTAGTCCAATGTCCCGTTCTCACAGTGTCCAACTAGATGCTTATGGGAAACCTGCAAGCAGGATCCTAGCACAAGATCCCTCTCCCCTCCTGGGGTTTCCAGCAGCTAGTCTTCGGAAGCTTTGCTGCCTCCAACTGTGGATTAGAAGATTAGACAAATTCATGGAGGTGGGTGCTGAATCTTGTGGTGGAATCCTTGTTATGTATTCAGCGGTCTGTGTTTGCCTGAGCTTGAGTCTGGACTAAGGATTCTGAGCCCCTGTGTTCTGATTCGATACGTGATATCCAATCACAGAACATGTCAGGATTTGGGCCTCTGCCATTGGCCCTTAAACTCTGAGTCATGATTCGCAGCTTGGAAGTTTAGACAGCCAATCACGTTGGGAGTGGCCCAGGCCTTCAGAAATGTATATAAGCAGTTGCTTTCCCCCTGTTGTCTAGTTCTGTTAGTTCAATAAAGGTTCTTGCTGTTATCACAATTTCTCGTGGGAACCCAGCTACACTTCAGTCCTGCTCTCAGCAGCCTCCCCTTATGTTCTTACACTTATGCATTGACTTCATTGATACAACCCAATGTCTGCCTGACCCCTAAAATAAATTTTGCCCAGGGTGGTGGTATAACCTGGTGTTGTGTTTCTCCAGGAGCAGATCCACAGGTCATGAGAGTACCAAATTTGATTTCCCTTATTTGTCAAGGCCCTGGTGGGCTACTATTAATAGGCTGTGTTTAGCTGGATGGGTTAAAACTTCTGTAAGCCTATATTTTTTGCCTTCACACACATCAATTGTCTCCAGGCTAGAGAAATGGACACGTATTTTCCCCTGGCTTCCCATGCATTATTTACAATGCAGTCTGACTGATTCCATTGACCAGGGATGAGAAATGGTTCATCCATTTCATTGCTAAGTGGGTGATTTCGTTGGACCAGCCTGGAAGCAATTGCCATGACATTTTCAAAATGTTCTACACCTGACTGAGTATCATTTGCCTGCAGGTAAAGAATGCTACCATCTTCAATTAGACCCAATTATCAACTGGCTGATCTCCCTTGCTGCTCAGATGCCAGACAGAATTTGCTTAGAGAAACTGAGACGATGGAACCGTGTCTGAATGCGAACCGGGAAAGTCATCTCCAAGAAAGAGAGAAAAAGAAGTTGGAACAGGAGAAAGCTAACAAACAAGCAAACAAAAAACAACCTTTTTTTAGAGTTTTACCGGAATTGGGTTTCTTTTTTCCTTTACTTCTGGTCTCTCGTAAACATTTAAAAAAAACTTGCATTTCTTCCATCAGGGCACCGAGCAGATCCAGACCTGCTTAGCATCAACATGGAAATTCCAAACATATGGAAACCCTACTCATGTGTCATCAGAACATATCCTTGGGGGGACGGGACCTATAGAGTGCCAAAAATGGGACCCTCCAAGTACCCCATTTTTTCCAGATACATTCCAGAAATTACAACAGCCATGCCAGCTTCTGATTTGATTTTGGAATGTCCCTATTCCCCTCACCAGTGCTTCTGCTGCCAAGCTTAGGCAGGAAGATGAGTAGGTGCTTGTCCTGTAGCTGCAGCTGCAAGGAAGCATCCTGTTACCTCTGCTGTGGAGAGGCCATGGAGAGGCTATATTTTCTGAGAATCCTGCAGAAAAACAATCTCTCAAAGGACCTGTTGATGGCATTTTACCATTGTACTGTGGAGTGTGTATTAACTTATGGCCTGTGTGTGTGGTTTGGGAGCTGCACAGTCAGGGGGAAGACAATGCTGTCCAGGGTTGTGAAGACTGTGGAGAGAATAATTGGGTATGCTCATAGAGCAAATCTATGCTTCCAGGTGCCATAAGAAAGCTGCAGAGATGGCGCAGGATAGTGCACACCCCAGAAATGATCTCTTTCAGCTTCTGCCTTCTGGAAGAAGGTACAAGGTTATAAAGACTGAGAAACAGTTTCTATTCAAATGCAATTCTGGTTTTAAACACAGTGTAAGGTAGTCTTTATGTGGGTATATTGTATTCTATTATAGGGTATCAGAGTTTTTAGGGGCTGACCAGGCTGGGACAGCTGGAATAGCAGGCTTGTGGGTTTTTGAATGTCTGATGTAGATTCTCCCCCCCCCAAAAAAAAAAATTTTGTTGTTCTGTATGGGACAATGAAAATAAAGATTATTGTATCCATGGCTGCTGCTGCTGGCCTCCTATGTTGTAATAAATTATTATAAGCATAATAAATTGCTGACAGGAATTTGAAATTTGAAATTGAAATTGAAATTCATGGATTGCATATTGTTAAAAGAGAATTATATGAACATGATGTATAGGTGGTATACCACACCAGTAAAATTGGCAAAAAAAATGTATAAAACAGAAGAAAAGAACTGTTGGAGATGTAAAGATAGAGAAGGTGCATTTTACCATAACTGGTGGGACTGCAAGATTATTTAAAAAAAAAAATTGTTGTTCTTTAGTCATTTAGTCGTGTCCGACTCTTCGTGACCCCATGGACCAGAGCATGTCAGGCACTCCTGTCTTCCACTGCCTCCCGCAGTTTGGTCAAACTCATGCTGGTAGCTTCGAGAACACTGTCCAACCATCTCATCCTCTGTCATCCTCTTCTCCTTGTGCCCTCAATCTTCCCCAACATCATGGGTCTTTTCCAGGGAGTCTTCTCTTCTCATGAGGTGGCCAAAGTATTGGAGCCTCAGCTTCACAATCTGTCCTTCCAGTGAGCACTCAAGGCTGATTTCCTTCAGAATGGATAGGTTTGATCTTCTTGCAGTCCATGAGACTTGCAAGAGTCTCCTCCAGCACCAGAATTCAAAAGCATCAATTCTTCGGTGATCAGCCTTCTTTATGGTCCAGCTCTCACTTCCATACATCACTACTGGGAAAACCATAGCTTTAACTATACGGACCTTTGTTGGCAAGGTGTCATGATACAGGTGTCTAATGTTATGCACAGTGTGAAGAAAGGGGTGAAGAAAAGTTTTCCTCCCTGTCTCATAATATTAGAACGCAGGGACATCCTACTTCACAAAGGCTCTGTGGTTTTCTTCTTCTTTGGCTATCCCTCGTAGCCGAGTAAGATTGTCTTCCATAACACGGTTTTAACAATGAGTCCGTAAATGACTGTGGAGGCCAATTCTGGATCCATGCATCCTTCCACAGTGGGGACATTGGTTTCCAGGCAGGAGTTGATCACGGTGTGGATTTGCCAAGCGTGCCTTCCTCTTAGCACGTTTCTCTCTTGCACGTCTGTGGTTTAGACCACAGCCAGCCCAGAGCTATATGACACCCAATTGCCATTTGTTCCAACTCAGCACTAAATATCATGTTTTGCCTGGGCAAAGTGGTGGGGCAAACAGAGGCTTAGGTAAGCCCTTGGTCTCATAGTTGCCCTTGTAAAACACAGCAGAGAGGAGGACAGCATTGAAACACAAATTAGTTGGCCACATCTGTTGTTGCCTCTGGCTCCACCTACTGGCGGCCTCCTTCCCTTCCACCCTACCAGTCCCCAACGAGCTGTTTCTGTTCCCCAAAATGCAACTTAGTGGATGTGAAAGCAACAATCCCTCTTTCAAACCCTTTCAGCTTTCTGGGAAGAAACATCTGCAGAGTCAATTGTACTGAATTTTATTGAAATTAAGTAAAACAGAAACAAAACCTTTTCATGGCCAGGATCACTTAATGATCAGTAGGTGGAGCTGTTCATTCATAAAATCCACTCTTTCTTCCAAACAGGAAGAATTTCAAATACCCAATGCCTTTTCAAATAGGTTAGAAAAAAACAGAATTCCTCAATTCTCCCTGCACCCGCTGCCCGCCCACTGCCCTGCTCCAACATGAGCAAGTAGGTAGGACTTTTCTGCAAGACAAGTGGCGAGGAGCTGATTAGCACAGTGTCCAAAACCACCATTGACACATAAATGTTTTTCCTTGATGTTTGATTGGTTAAAAAGAATGCAAAGTGCATCATCAACTGGAGAGGAGCGGGAGAGGAGAAACCCACTCACAACAACTAATTTGGATGTTGCTCACAGGAATGGCTAATCCAGTCTTGGGAGTCCTTGGTGGAATGAATTGATTCTCTAGTAGTGTCCAAAAGCCAACTGATCGTTTGTGCCAGCAGCAAAAGGATAAACAGAGCATAAGTGGACTTGTTAAATCATTATTGCCCTTAATGCATTGCAGCCCAGAGGGATATCTGCCGGCAAGCTTCTTTCTCTAAAGCAGAAACAAAATCACACCTAATCACATCACGGTTGCAAGTGGGCTGACCTGCCGATCTCTCCTCTGGTTGTGTTCTGTGCCTGCCTGCTTTTAAACAGCAGAATACCTCCAAACTCCATTCCTCCTAGTTATTCTTCCTAATGGTTAGGGCTGCCATACATCCAGATTTTCCCCAATTCCCAGCTGTAACTTCCCAAAGGCAGTGCTTTGTCCTGGATCTTAGGCAAGTCATCGAAAAATCTCATTTTTGTGTGTGGGGGGGCAAAAAGCTCAACAACTCTCAGGTTTTTGGGGAGTCCTGGTTTTTACTTTTTGAAATATGGCACCACTACTAACTGTACTTTCAAAGTACAGTGGTACCTTGCAAGACGAAAAATGCGCAAGACGAAAGAGTTTTCCGTTTTTTTAGTCGTTCCGCAAGACGAATTTCCCTATGGGCTTGCTTCGCAAGACGAAACGTCTTGCGAGTTCTTGCGAGTTTGTTTCCTTTTTCTTAAAGCCGCTAAGCCACTAAGCTGTTCATAGCCGCTAAGCCGCTAATAGCCGTGCTTCGCAAGTCGAAAAAACCACAAGACGAAGAGACTCGCAGAATGGATTAATTTCATCTTGCGAGGCACCACTGTATCCTAATTTTCAACATTTTCTCCTTTTTTGACCATTTCTTGAGAGGGTGGAGGTAAGACAAAACCTTCCAAGAACAATAAATTTCTCCAGCATTTTCAGGGGAGAATTGCTATTAAATTGCACAAGGTGTGCTTGGGTTTTCCATTTTCCTCGCTCCCCGCCCCTAGTATTAACAGTCAGAGTCCATCCAGTCACACCATACATTTAAAACTCTGACACCACTTCATGACTTCCCCCAAAGAATTCTGGGAGTTGTAGTTTATTAAAGGTGCTGAGAGTTGCTAGGAGACTCCCCTTTCCCCTCCCTGAGTTACAATTTCCAGAGGGATTTAATAATCAATCCCTCTTCACAGGGAACTATGGGAAATGTGGCTCTGTGAGGAGATGGGGGGTGTCTCTCTGCACCCTAACAACTACAGCTCCCAGAAGTCTTTGGGGGAAGCCATGACTGTTTGAAGTAGCATCACTCTGCAATAATAATAATAATAATAATAATAATAATAATAATAATAATAATACAATGCTGTCCATCATCCAAGGATTGGTTTACAGTATAAAAACACAAGAACAAAACAATACCCCCTCCCCAGTTTAAAAGGCCACAGATTGTTTAATTAGCCAAAGGCCTAAGAGAAGAGGGATGTTTTTGCTTAGTGCTTAAAGATACGTTGTTGTTTTTTAAAAAAACTTTTATTTATTCAAAATTAAAACAAAACATATTATCCAGAAACATATCATCCTTATTTCCCCCCCCATTTTTCCTCCCTCCCGCTACCTCCCACAGAAAACCCACCCACCCCCACACCCCACGGCTTCCCTCAGTTCCAGTCTTTGATTTCTCTAAGAGTGCTGTTTTCTGCATGTTACACAGTTGTATAGATCCTCAAACTATTCAGCTGATTATCATCAATAAAAAAGTTTGTGATTTTTTATTCAAAGCCAGCCAAGGAGTCCAGTTCGCTTTGTTGTGTCTTCAAATACTTTGTAAATGGTTCCCATTCATCTTTAAAGTCAGTTATCCTTGTCCCGTAGCTTGTATGTCAGTTTTGCCAGTTCTGCATAGTCCATCAATTTTTCTTGCCATGATTCTTTAGTTGGGGTTTCTTCAGTCTTCCATCCTTGTGCTATTAAAACTCTCGCATAAGCAGAAGGAAATCACGCTCCCCACAGCATGGCTTGCCCTCTAGCTAATGGCAATGAGAAGTCTCTGGCCATGAATGTTCGAAGCTGTTAACAGACACAATCAAAAGGTAACAGGCAGAGGGTTTTTTTGTGTTTTCTCTTACACACACACACACACACACACACACACACACACCTGCTGTCTTCTTATACCCTAGGCAGAGGCTCATCTCCCATCTAAGTACATACCCCACAAGTGTCCCAGATAAACTGGGGCATCTCATTTTTTATTGCACAAAAATGGCAGCCATTTTGGTTGCCATGATATTGTGATCCCACCCCCCAAAAGCACTGGGGGGCGCGATCTCATGTGGCACCCCAACATGAGTGTTTGGGGGCACTGTGTGTGCTCAAAAAATCCCTTTTGGGAAGGAAAGAGTGGCACGAAATCGTTCAAGATCATGGCAACCAAAGTGGATGCCATGTTCTCGCAATAAAAAAATGTTAAGACTGCATCCCAGATTTGAGCTTCAAGGTGTGGGCGAGTATGTCAGAGCTGTGGTGCCACAGCACTAGGACCAAAGTTCCCCTATCACACATAAAAGATCTCTGCATCTGACATCATATGATATCAGGTGACTGACAAGTGGGCATGGTTTGTCCAAAGTGGTCTGTCAGCCAAAATCGGAGGCCTAATAGGGCTAATGAGGCCTGCAGGCCACAGGTTTCCCTCTGCTGATTTGGGTTATTTTATAAATTTGTTAGGCTTCTGGTGCCGCAAGGCTCTTGGTCCCATACATTTAAGCTTAGGCCACAAGCCTGTGGTTCTTGCAAGGCTGCACTACACCTTACACTTCCTGCCCACATTTTTTGCAGAGTATCTTTCATTGCCCTGGTGACAGCCACAAACACACCTTGGCAACTGCTGATGTTGCCTGCTCCCCACAGCAACAGGTAGAATAATGACAGGTGCTGGAACTGATTTCAGAACCACGCTACATTGGCGACATGAGGGGGGAAATATATATTTTGTTTTCTGTTTCCTCTGGTGGAAAATGAAGTAAATCCATCATAATGAAGGTTTGGGATAATTATCTGCATCAACAGAACAACCATAAAGACATCCGAAATGAAACCTAGTGGATTCCTGCAGCCTCCCTAGATAGCACAGGAACTCGCAGAGAGTAACTTCTGTGCTCTCAAAAGGGAAAAAAAACAAACAGCAACAATGAACAGCTAATGAATCCTGAAATCTTACTGTGAGAAGGGATATTTGGGGAGGGCGAAATATTCCTTTTGCTTATGAATAAATGATTTTAAACATGTTTCAAGCAGCAGGAGGGAAGTTACTTCATCAAGGAGTTCTCTCACTGCAGCGTAACCTATATACACAAAGAGATGTCTACGCTTTTCAGTTTTCTGTGCACATCTGTAGGGCTGGGTGAATCTGCCAGTTACAAGTTCTCAGTTTCCCAAACTAAAGTTCTCAAAATTCCTGCACCCATTTGTGCATTTAGCTGTATTTTAGTCAAGATTCTCCTCATGTGCACACATTTGTTTGCAATTTTGCCTAATACACATATCTGCAAGCATTTCCACCCATCAACGTAATGCATTTTGTATGTTATTTTCGCTAAATGCACGCATGCCTGTCTGTGTTTTACTCATCGCTAGCCCTATTGAGGCCTCTGATTTTGGTCTCCATCTTATCATGGCAACTCACCTGCCTGAGAGGTGCCGGAGCTGAGTTCCAGTTCTCCTCAAAATCAGGGCTTGTCCAAAATTTCTGTTGCCTGAAGCCATCGACAGATGATGTGATGGGGTTGTGACACTCACCTGACCTCCCTGTGGCTGCATCACTCTTGCACACAAGGACAGAAACGAGGCCAGGAGGAGGGAAGGTTGTTGGATTCATGTTATGTACTGAAATTCTCACCCTGGGCCAGCAGGGGGATACTATAGATAGTTTTTACTCAGGTCCACATATGCAGATAAGGGATTGAAAGTGACGTTCAGTGATTGGATAGTTACAGAAAGTTGTTACAGTAGCGTTGTACTGGAGCTCTATATAAGCAGGCTGGCTGAACCCTTCACTTCAGTTCTGTTCTGGCCTCTGAATAAACAAGAGCTGTTTGAAGAATTGCTGTGTCGTCCGATATGTTCATCCACAACTTAACAATCCACCATTACGGTTTGTGGTGAAGATGGTGCCTCCCCTATTCTAGATAAACAAAACTACTGGGCTAGTGATTTAAGTCTCTGCTCAATGCTGGTCACAGGACAGCATAACCATGTGACCTGAGGGCAGTAGACAAGCTGAAAGAGCATTGAGCAGATAATTTGTCACACAGAGCTCTGTCACTGCCACTCCCAGCATCCACCACCTGAGGCAGCTGCCTCACTTTGCCCAATGTTTGGGCCAGTCTTGCTCAAGGTGCATCAGGGACCTGCAAGCTGGGAAGATATATATATTGAGGATTTCTGGCATTCCTACGACCTCTGCTGGCTGATGGTTTTCTCCCACTCTATCTAGAATCTAAATGGCTCCCCTGAAGGTAACTAATTCATCCAAGTGGGAATACATGGCTATAATCTACCGGGAGAAACAACATTGTGGGGTTTTTCCCCCCACAGCTGTATCCTCCAAAACAAAAACAAAACTCTCGTAACTGTCTGCTTCATCAGACATAAAACACCACTTACCCCTCAGCAGATGGGGAAATGTGTAGCTCTGCATAGCGCAAAGCAAAGCATCGCATTGCTCTTTAATTGGCACTTAGCAAAAAGATACCCCACAGCAAGAGTTTCTATGGCTAATGAAAGGAAGTGCAAAGCAGCTCTGTTCCATGGCTCCAATTAGCCCCTCAGAGTAAACGAGGGTCCATTTCCAGCTGCTGACTTGCCATATGGCGAAGAAAAGAAGACGTCAAAGCGATAATGAAACTTTGAATGCAGATCAGTAAAAGAAGGGGGGAGAAAACCAAGTGTTCATTTTCACAACACCTAGCAATGTTTTTGCATTTCGGGGAGAAGGGGGAAAAAATGGCACTGTATAGAAAAGTCAGGAATTATGGAAGAAGTCCTATGAGTCCAAGGCTGGGTCCAAAACCAATGGAGTGGAGTTTATTGTCTTGGGGATTTGAAGGTAATCTGACTCTTTGGTATACAGACTCACAAATGGAATGAAGAAAAGGAGAAGGAGGATAGCCGTATTTCGGTTCTCAGATTGTTTCAGGAAATATGGATATGGTATGTATGGCTTTAAATGCAATGGATCAAATTTCTTCCCCATGTGTAACTGCAACAACATGGGGGGGGGACCATATCAGCACCCATTAATCTACAATAAAACAGGGCTGGGAACAAACTTGGTCAATATTCTTTGATAGTGACTAGCATTCAAAGAAGGGTCATGCCAGACTAGCAAGATGGACGAAAGGTGTGAGGTTGCTTCATCTGTTCATAAGTACTTCATCCTTTTCTAGAGCACATCTTGAACTCCTCAATTAAGAAATGAAGACAACTAATGGGGTGACATGATCAATCTGTACAAAACATTGGGAAAGGAAAAATTGTATCTCTTCCTCATATTGTTCAAATTGGAAATGAGAAGTCAATGGTTTTAAGGATGCATAAAAGGAGGCAGTACTTTCAAACACAATTACATACGTCCGGAACACGTTACATACGTCCAGAATTTCCTGGACATAGACGCAATACTGCCTTTGTAAGCAGTGTCAGGGAAATCGCTAAAATGTCTGGGAGAAACCGGCAGTGCCATTTTTGGAGATTTTCCTTTAAAAAAAAGCTCAAACAACTGTTGTGTCTGGATTTTCACTTTTTGAAATATGAATTATGGTGCTGGATGAGACTCTTGAGAGTCCCATGGACTGCAAAAAGACCAAACCTATCCATTCTTAAGGAAATCAGTCCTGAGTGCTCACTGGAAGCACAGATCGTGAAGCTGAGGCTCCAATACTTTGGCCACCTCATGAGAAGAGAAGACTCCCTGGAAAAGACCCTGATGCTGGGAAAGATGGAGGGTACAAGGAGAAGGGGACGACAGAGGACGAGATGGTTGGATAGTGTTCTCGAAGCTACCAGCATGAGTTTGACCAAACTGTGGGAGGCAGTGGAAGACAGGAGTGCCTGGCGTGCTCTGGTCCATGGGGTCACAAAGAGTCGGACACGACTAAATGACTAAACAACAACAACAACAAATCCTAGTTAACCTATGGAAGACAATATAATTGATTTTGAGAAAGGAATTAAACAAATTCATGGAGAAGAAGGACTATCAGCCATGAGAATACAATGGAACCTTCAGATACAGAGGTGGCGTGACACTGGAAAACAAATGTGAGGATCAAACAGCTGTGGAAAGCCATCATCTTATCCTCTCTTGCTGAGCTTCTGGGTTCATCTTGCTGGGCAATGTAACAAACAGAATTTTGGATCCATGGTTTGATTCAGCAAAGCTGTTCTCTTCTTTATTCATCTGTTTGGCCTGGTTTGGACACGGGACAATAATCTGTTCATTCTAAAGCTGGGAAGACCTTAATTCTCCCTCAGAGACCAAATGAAGCAAACTGAACAGGATGCCTTGGTATTCCACAGGAATGTTGAGAGTTCTGAAGGGTTTTGCGGCCAGCAGAATATCTGATGTGAGATTAAAAGATTACAATTTCAACAAGGAGATGGAGGGTTTTGTTCTCGTGCCAGGAACAATGCAAAAAGAACCTCATATATCGTAGCAAGAAAACCAAAACCTGGAAAATTCCTGCTCCCTGAAGGAAATTTCCTTCTAAATGTAGGCTGGCATGAAAGGTCACCTACCAAACTAGGGGGGCTATCATTTCAGAGACTATACATATGGTCTGTGTCGTTTATTGATGCTGCAATTCAAATCCTGGCTGGGGAGCTATGGGGTTTAAGGGGAATTGCAGGGCTACTACTGCCGCCGCAGCCCTGCAGCTCATGCCATACAGGCCAAAATTGGGTTGGTGGATGGGTGGTGGAGGGGGGGGGCAAATTGCTCCTGAGTGGGGCTGAATCAACCCCACTACCGTTACAAGGCAACATAATGGTGACAAGAAGACTTTGGACTTTAGCAAATCTGAAGTGGGAAATAACCCATTTTAGGGGAAGAGTTGCCAATTTGTTTATTTACCTTGAGAAGGAAGGACACGGGAGGCACTGTGGGTTAAACCACAGAGCCTAGGACTTGCCAATCAGAAGGTCGGTGGTTCAAATCCCCACGATGGGGTGAGCTCCTGTTGCTCAGTCCCTGCTCCTGCCAACCTAGCAGGTCAAAAGCACGTCAAAGTTCAAGTAGATAAATAGGTACTGCTCTGGCAGGAAGGTAAACAGTGTTTCCGTGCACTGCTCTGGTTCTCCAGAAGTGGCTTGGTCATGCTGGCCACATGACCCGGTAGCTGTACGCTGGCTCCCTTGGCCAAAAAAGCAAGATGAGCGCTGCAACTCCAGAGTCGGCCACAACTGGACCTAATGGTCAGAGGTCCCTTTACCTTTACCTTGAGAAGGCAGAAATCAAACTGCTGATGCCCCCACCGCATCTATAATAGCAGAATCATCACCTGCTGAATCTTTTCACCTGTCCTGCTGTCCCCCCCAAAAAAACAACAACACAGAAGTCCTGGCAAGAAAATAAAAATAAGTTGCAATGTTATTTATACCCCTGTGCAAGACATAACAAGTTTTAGAACTGAGTGTTAGTTTTAAAAATATATTTGCTATTTGTTAGGATTTATCACATATTAATTACCAGTCGGAATCACACAGTAAGGCTGTGCAGTCAGCAGATGGAGCTGTTTGCCTCAGCTATTGGCATGCAGACACTCTTGCTTAATTTTTACAGGGAACTGGGTCAAGGCAGCAAAAACTGGCTCTGAAGCTGCGTCTGCACAAACACCACTCACTTGCAGTGCTTAAGGTTCTGCGGCTTAAAGCATTGCTCCTTCTTGTATAAGAGCCACAAAAGCTTTTAGCCTTCTCCCCTCTCTCCTGAACAGATGGGCTCCCGCCTCCCACAATCGCAGGATCGTCTTCCCATTTTGGTTGCAGGTTTTGGTTTTTTTAAAAAAGCACTGTATTAAATTAGGTCAGACAAGCTCACATTTACTGTTCCAGGTGGTTTCCACTAGCGACGAGCAAACTCTTTCAAGCTCTCCTGGAATTGGGGGTGAGGAGCCTGTTGCCTCATGGGTAATGCTGGACTCCAGCTCCCATCAGCCATGAGCAGCATGGCCCAAGGGTTAGGGATGTTGCTCCATCTAGCTTAGTACTGCCTGAGCTTAAGGTTTCATAGTTACTGCTTATGCCCTCACCCCACTTAACAGTCATACCTCATGTTATGTCTGCTTCATGTTACGTTCTTTCAGGTTACGTCCCGTGGTGACCCGGAAGTACTGGAAAGGGTTACTTCCGGGTTTCGCCGCTCGCACATGCGCTGAAGTGCAAAATGATGTCACGTGCATGCGCAGAAGCGGCGAATCGCAACCCGCGCATGCACAGACATGCCGCTGTGGGTTACGCTTTTTTCATGTTGCGAATGGGCCTCCAGAACGGATCTCGTTTGCAACCAGAGGTACCACTGTAGTACATTTGTAGAAAATGAGCTCACTGAGACCTGGCCCATGCAAAGTTTAAGAAGAACTTTTATCCAAATTTGGTTTCAATCTTTTTGCATGCTTCCCTTTTCCCCAAAACTCTGTGTAGCACTCGTTCTTTCAAGCTCTATAGGCCATGCACTTGTTGTCTGCAAAGAAGGCTTCTACATGAATAGCGCAACGGCTCCTAGTACGTACCGAATCCCAAATCTTGGTTAAATTGCTCATAGTTGTTTTCAAGAGATTGAATTTGGAGATATTGCTGCACATAATCAACATCAACTGAACATATTTGGGGGGAGGAACTTGCTGTGTTCAATTCGCATAGGATGAGGATAATGCTAAGCTGCAAACATTTGAAATCAACGTCAACAGCACCATATGCAATGGATGTAAAAACAAAAAAAAACCCCAGTAATAATTGGATCTGTCTAGCGTGGCTGGCATGCTCTGGTCCATGGGGTCACGAAGAGTCAGCCACGACTAAACGACTAAACAACAACAACAAGCCCATGGGTAGGCAAACTAAGGCCCGGGGGCCAGATCCGGCCCAATCACCTTCTCAATCCGGCCCACAAACGGTCCAGGAATCAGCGTGTTTTTACATGAGTAGAATGTGTCATTTTATTTAAAATGCATCTCCGGGTTATTTGTGGGGCATAGGAATTCGTTCACCCCCCCCCCCAAGAAATATAGTCAAACCCCCCACAAGGTCTGAGGGACAGTGGACCAGCCCCCTGCAGAAAAAGTTTGCTGACCCCTGGTCTAGCCCATCAATGGGCAGCTTTTTCCAGCCTACATCTTACTCTCTCTTTTTCTGCCATGCACCAAGCAGGCTCCCAGGGGAAAGACAGAAGTCTTAACTGATAGTTTGCAGAGGACCTTTGAGACCATTATTCATTCATTCATTCATTCATTCATTCATTCATTCATTCATTCCCCACTTTCCCCCTGACTAGTCTGAAGGCCACTGGATGTCCACTCTTGGAATCCATTCAGACATAGGGAAGATTGTGTTAGTTTTCCTGATTGTAATGCTAGTTGGTCTGTCTTGTTTTTAATGTTCCTTTCACACAGCATAGAATCATAGGATCATAGTACTGTAGAATCAAATGCAGATTTTCAGAGTTGGAAAGGACACCAAGAATCATCTAGTTGTCATCGTCCCCCCCCCCTTCTGTTATGGAACTGTGGCTTTTGGACCAATATACTGCCTTGTCACACTAAATGTCATTCCTACCCATTTAAGCAGCATATAGTTGGAAGAGGAAATATCTTCTTCTCACTAACAAATGATCTTAACTTAAAGTTCATGTTGAACACTGTCATAGAGTCTTTCCCAACTTGACATTCTCTGGATGATGGACAAAAACTCTCACCATCCCTATTGGTTATCCTGGCTGATCTTGATGGGAGCTGGAGTCCAGGGGTTGGAGGGGGGTGGCGGCTGCAGCAAGCAGTTGGTTTTGAAATCCATTAAATAGTTGACCTTGCAAGTTGCTAATGACTTTTCCACAAAGGGCTGAGCAAGGAAACCTCTCTGGACTCCAGTCAATGGAACTAAGTGAAGTCTGGAAGTTTTAAGCCTGTGCTTGTCTCCTCCTTGACTGGGCAAGGAATACTCAGCTGCCCTGCCGAATGGAACCCTACATTCATTATCTCCCTTAGCCTTGCTGTAATTTAAAATTATCTCTAGCAAGTCAGACAGTTACATCTGCATATTATTAATCAATTAGTGTATCTCGCTCGTTGCAAGGACTATGATCAGAATAGTTAAACACTTTTGATAAGTTGAACGCTATCTTCTACAGAGACTTGCACTGATGCAATGAATTAGAAATTGGGCACAGCGTAACTTCAGTGGGACTGGAAGTCAGACAAAACATGCAAGCGAAAAAAAGTATAATAAATTTCATGCCTTCCTTACACTATTTGTAGCAAGACGATTGCTTTTTCTTTGACATTGGGACACCAATAGAACCGGTAAACCAGAAAAATAAAACAGTTGAGAAAATGTTCCAGCC
Organism: Podarcis bocagei; assembly: GCF_964188305.1. Taxonomy (NCBI): domain Eukaryota; kingdom Metazoa; phylum Chordata; class Lepidosauria; order Squamata; family Lacertidae; genus Podarcis; species Podarcis bocagei. Next base: position 85,012,514 of record NC_138133.1, on the reverse strand, counting down.
TTAAGGACAGTGTGCGGATTCAAACAGTTGGAGTGTGAAAGTTTGCCCAATTTAGAAGAAAATGAAGGAAATCTGTACCATTTGGCAAGTCCATAATTCCACAAAGCTGCCACTTTGATGTTGAAGCATATGTATTTATATATTACATTTAATAGACCCTTGCTTTCCTCCCAGAAGCACAAGGTCATATACTTGAACTTCCTCTTAATGGAACCTCTATGAACAGATCTGATGTGTTTCCAATGAGCAGATACTAGGAATAGAATGTCAGGCTTCAGGGAATTAGCTTCCCCTATGGCAGTAGATAAGCAGAACAAAGGAAAGGGAGTATTCATACCAGCTAGAAACTTTAATAATCACAGCAAGAGAATAGAGAACCCATCTCCTAGAAATGGTGGTGCTCCCAATTAAGAATCCCACCCCCTTACGTCCTTATTAGTCCACATCACTTCTACGTTTTGTAATCTGAGCCTATCCCGTGTATGCTTTGTGTGTTTTCTGTTCTGCCACTTTCTCGGCTCTCCTTGACCTTGGTGAGAGTGCAGGAATGCTTCCCAGAGACAGTGAATCTGTTAACCCTCTCTCTGCCAGTGTTTCTTCTGCTAGCTGTTCCCCATCCAGTATTTCCCAGCTCCTGCCTTCTGAACTATGACACTCTGCCAACCACTGTTCCAAATCTATACTGTCCTCCTGCTCCTGGGAAGATTCAGGATCCGGAGCAGGAGGAGGGGGAGGCTCCCAGGGCTTTGCAGAGCCAGGCAGAGGCCTGTAAATGAGTTGGGAGGGTTATCTAGTCCAACCACCTGCAATGCAGGAACCTTGGCTAAAGCATCCATGACAGATGGCCATCCAACCGCTGCTTAAAAACCTCCAAGGAAGGAGAGTCCACAGCCTCCCGAGGGAGACTGTTCCACTATAATGTCATATAGTGAGTGCCATTTATCATGCTCTTTGGTGCTGTGATAGTCCAGAGCAAAGGACAACCATTGTGGATAAGGGTTATCAATTGAACCAAATGGCATTTGGGAACATTCATCATCTCTCCAGCCTGGCAAAGATACTCCAATCATGACAGCTGAAGTGGACCCAAGTATTCAATTAAAGCAGAAATGGAAATATGAATAGCTACTTTTGTTCAGGTAGGCAGGGGCAAGCTCAAAGAGAAATTTTCAGGCTTTGGTTGCCCTCTTCTGAACCTTCTCCAACTGGGCAATATCCTACTTGCCCTTACTGGGAAGCAAACCAGTAAACACGACTTGAAGACAGATTGAAGAGATCTGCCAAGGAGGCAGGGAGTGCAGAACATAGGAGACACCATTTCAACCAAGTTCTGTAATATCAATTAGGGAAGCCACTCAAAATCATCTCAATGCAATGGATCAAGAAGCAATGCAATTTGCAATGAAAATGAGCATTGTTTTCTGGCATTGTTTATCATTTTGCTGGCATAACTGATACTTTAGTTCCCATTCAACTTTCTGTTTACCACAACAGTAATGTTAATGTGTGGGGAGCTTTCTCCCCCTTCCCTACCTTCCTGGCACCTGTACTGTTAAAAAAAAATCAATGCAGTACTTAGGGAAATTGTTCAGCAGATATTAATTCCTCCACACAGGGCTCTATAAATGCTTTCAGTTGCAAATTGAAATCCAGTATCAAAGTGTTATGCTGTAATCACAGCTAAGACTACTAAATTCATAAGACACAACAACAAAACAGCTGAATTAGAATAATACAAGCAAGAATACATAAGAAATGTTGAATGTCAATTCTTTTTTTTAAAGATCTCAGGCTAGCATCGCAAGAAAGCACTTGCTTTCTTAGGTTGGCTTTGTGCTGTTTAAATCTTGCTACAGTAAAAGGCAAAACAAAGCATTTTTGGTTTATGTATTGTAACATTATATAAAAGGGTCTCAGTTAAACACCATAACAGTAATGGAGGAAGCAACCCTGGTGAACCGAGAGAAATTTTAAGGTGAGTTTGAAAAGTTCTTGTTGCTCAGGAGAAACATCCAAGAGCAGCTAAAGAATTTGGATTAGATTAGCAACATTTCTCCGAGGTTTCTACATCACCCCAGTAAAGAGCCCACAAAAAACCTACACACTCAGGATGTTTGGCCTTGTCCTCACTGAGGACATAGATGTGTGTGTGTGTGTTCCTACTTCTCCAATTTGAGAGATGAGGAGTTCACAGGGTTGACTAGAAAAATAGGAGCCTGCCTTATATCAAGTCAGTCCGTTGGTCCATCTGCCTCAGGATTGTCCCCACTGACAGCATCTCTCCAAGGTTTCCGGAAAGGGACCTTCCTCACCTTACCTGCAGTTGCTGGAGACATTCTGCTTGCCCAGCAGATGTGCTGCCACTGAGCTACAGCCACTATTGACTTTCCAAATTTCTTCCACAGAGAAAATTAGGATATCCACAGCAGAGTTTGACAAAAGGCCCAGTTGTCATAGGACTGCCTGAGCTATACCACTTTAGACTATCTCAGAGAGAAGGGGTGTCATCTCATTTTCTTCATGACATGCCAGCGTTCTGCCTGCAAGAAAATGAGCTTCGGGAACTGGCTGTAGCCCAATAGCCTACTTTGCCCACCAAAGGTCACAGATTTGATCACCAGCATTCTCAGGTGGCATCTGGGAACAAGCCTTGTCTGAAACAACCACTCCATGGAGACATTATGGAGCTAGGCAGACCCACTGTCTGACTTGATATAAGGCAGTTCCCAACAATCATCGCATTTCAGCCATTTGATCTCCCACCTTCAATATAAAGTGGCGTAGCTCAGGCACTCCTGTGACAATTGGGCCTTTTGTCAAGCTCTGCTGTGGATATCCTAGTCCCATCCCTACCAGCTGAAGCCCTCTTGGAATAAGCAACAGCATGTAACCAATACCCTCTATGCAGGGAAAATCAGCCACTACAGAAAGCTAAAGTAGCCTTCCTGAGATGTCTTGTTTAGTTTCTCTTTCTTGCTTGCTTCCATTGAATCCAGAAATACCTGACATCATTGCGTAAAAAAAAGCCCAGTTTAAAGCTTACAGACGTGTTTGTCTTGAAGCCTACTCTGCTACAGAAGACCCCTTGGGAATGCAGGGCTGCTGAATACAGTCTCCAAGCTGTGAGCAAATAGCTACAATTTGGACCTAGTGTTCTTATTTTAAAAAGGAAGAGTTACTCACTTTTGACGGCACAGAGCAAGAGGCTCCTTTATCCCTTCACTGCAGGGGGTTGGACTAGATGATCCTTTGGGTCCCTTCTGAAATATACTCAGTCGAGTGTGAATTTCATGCTCTTTATTCAGCTCATAGTAGCAATGAATGAATCTTTCCCCAAAACGTCTAGCTAATATATACATTATTTACACAATGGGCCCTGCGTGATTGGCTAATTCCGGGCTGCTCCTGTGGGCCAATCAGGTCACTGATTCACTTCCACCTGGAGCTGGATTGAGTGGCTCCTGCGGACCAATCAGACTGCTGCATTCTGGATCCTATTGTTCTAGGATTCAGCTCAGTACATAACACTTCCAACTCTACAATTCTATGACTATTTATTTATATATGAAATTTTATTGTATGTACATCTCACCTTCTTCTACAAGGAGCTCAAGGTGGCATACATGGTTCCCTGCTCCCTCATTTAATCCCCACACCAATCTTGTGTGGCAGGTTAGGCTATCAGGCAGTGATTGGCCCAAGGTTATCAAAAAAAAAAAAAATGGGGGGGGGAATCACAGCTAAACCTTAGAAATTAATAAATGGTAGGATTTTGATTCTTTGATATGGGAAGGGAGGAATACAAGCTGCAGAGGAATTCCTGAGCTTGTCTATGCAAAATAACCTGGCCAGCTAAGACCATTAAGAAACAATACAGGGCCATTGAGAGCCATTAGCAATGCAAGAGAGCTGTTCCCCTCCCTTGTTCTGAGGTGTCAGCAGAGATTGGGGGCTTTGGAAGGTTGCCGGGGTAACTGAGTGTGAGGTGACGGGAAACAAGTGCTTTCAGCAAGGTGTGTTGGGAAGAAGAAAGGAGATCAAAGGCGGAGGTCCATCTTGGGCAGGTTGGCTGAAGGCTGGCTGCCCTGCTGTGGGGGACAAGTCTCTCTTGAGATGATCATGCTAGACTCCCTCCATTCAGACTGAATGTGTAAATAGGTGAAAGCGGTGTGATTATATTTCAACCCAACTTTGCCCACTCAGCGTAGTGACCAGGGAACATCACAACATTGCTTTTGCCCTGCCCCCCCCCCGGCCAATTGTCAGCTTTGAACTTGAAAAACAAAGCAATGATTTTTCAAAAGGTTATTCCATTCTATTGCTTCCTGAGAGCTTCCTCACATGTGTCAGGAAAGCATTGGGATAAATCATTATGTGTGAGGCTTGCGTGCTTCTTCCATCTCAGGAGAAAAGGGAACACTCTGTTGCATCATAGATGAAGCTGCCGCCAGGACATAGACAAGTGAATTTATTTTATTTTTTATTTATTTTTAAAGGGGTCCTTTTTCAGTTAATGACACAATGTGGATGCCTCTGAAGGAAAGAGGGGTTTTCTTTCTATCCATCACATTGATGTAACATCTTTGACAGACAGTCACATCTTTCAGTGCTTGCCATTGCCCCCCCCCCAAAAAAGTCAACCACTCATTAAAGTAAAGCTCTTAAAAAACAAATAACTACCCAGCCTTATTCAGAATGTTCTTTACATTCCCCCCACCTTCTTTTTTTCATGTGCAACAGAAAACATTGAAGCAAAACAATGGAACAGAGTCTGACAGGGCATACGCGTTGTGTCCCTGCTTCACAATCAGAGCATGTTCTCCAAGCTGACAGGGGTGGGCATTGGTGTGCATGCTCAGTCATCCATCCCAGCCAAAGGAGCCGGCGTCTGACTCCTCGAGAAGGCCGCCTGACAGCCCTCACTCCCCACTGATCTCTGGGGTGAGCACACCTAAAAAGAGTCCTCTCTTGCCTCCTGGAATAATTTCAAGAAGCCTGATTTCACTTAAAATGGTCCTGCTCTCCAGAGTCATCTGAAACATTATCCAAGAGAAAGATAAACTATAATACTGGAGGCAGGTGGTAGGCAGCCTTGCATCTCAGGCGCCTGAACGTTGTTTTCTGTGTAGAGTTGGAAGGGATTCAAAGCATCATCGAGTCCAAACCCCCAGGAATCAGGAATCACAGCTAAATGAGAAGGGCTAGAGAAGAAGTTGTCTGGTCTCTTTCCTTTTCTTTCAGTGGGCTCAAGGCAGCAGGCTGTGCTGGGCCCAGGGGTTAACGCGAGCAACACGGTCCAGGTCTGGTCCTGAATCAAAGGATTCCATGAAGAGTCAGTCCTACAGGGCCAAGGCAGAAAACCGGGCTAGGTCAGGCACAGGGTCTCAGGCAGGTTCCAGCAAGCAGCAATGTTGCTCCCACAACCTGGGGCAGGGTCTGGCAGCCTTTTATCTTTGTCGGGGTAACAACCAGTCCTGATCCCCCGGTGACTCACCTCCCTGTCTCGCCCGAAGGCAAGCATTCCTCCTGCGAGTACTCAGGTCTCTCCTTCTCTCAGACCTGAGTCTCTGCAGCTCAGGAGACGTCGGTGGGTTACTAGACCCAGGGGCCGCCTCCGCCTCTCCTGACCCAACTGGTAGTGGAGCAGCTGTAAGTGATTGCCCAGCTGAAGGCAACGAGGTAATCCCTGCATCTGGAGCCAGGGCACGCTCAGGCCCCGGACTCGGCCCAGCTGGTGCTTGTTGCAGGGGAACCTGTGCAGACTGGAGCTCTTCAGAATCAGGCCCCAGACTCAGTTCAGACACCGCCTGAGGCAGAAGATCCGGTATGGACTGAGACTCCTCCGGCTCTGAGTCTGAGCCCGAGTCCCAGGCCATCACACAGGTGCACACACACACCCATTTAGTCTCACAACAACCCAGAAAGGTAGGTTAGGCTAAGATTCAGTGACTGGCACAGTGTCACCCAGTGTCATGGCTGAGTGAAGCTCTACTACAGCACTCTAAACACTACACCACACTGCGTCTCCTGGTGATGATCCTTTAGTATTACTGTTCCTTGGATTAATGTGTACCAACATCGTTCTAAAGAAGGTGAGGAGGGGGGGGGGAGGACCTCAACCGGCACTTTCCTTGTGCAGCCATCACAAAATCATTTGCCATTGGGTTGTATTTATAGGCTGACAAGCCCCTGAGGTTCTTGAAAGGTTTTGTATTGTGCTGCCGATTGCAGCAGACTGTGATTTCTGCAAGCATGTGACCATTTCTGCTTCCGTGTAGCTGTCACTCTGTAGCGCTGGGCCTTCCCATTGGTTTTGGAACCGGAGGCATGCAGAGGAAACGCAAACGCTTTTGATGAAACGACGCCTTCATCCTTACAATCCTGTTTCCCGTTTCGGCATCCAAGACAAATGGAAATGTTTGTTGATGAACATGCAAGTGCATTAGCCTGAATAACACATTTAGCCATTTCTGTGAGGATGCTGACAACTATATTACAGGCTGAAGAGCACCCACCTGTCGCACATGTCTGTGTGTGTGTGTTTCACCAACACAAAAGCAGTGATCAGAGGGATCAGATTAGGAAGCATCTCATTTCTTGACATTCTATTTTTTTTATACACACTCAGATTGCTCTGTTACAGCCAAGAGCCCATTAAATGCCTTGAGATTATTTGTATGGCAAACAGGTTACCTGGAGATTAAAGATCTTAAAAAGAACTCAGTCCAATTTTTAGAACTAACTGGTGGCGGTGGGGAAGGGGGAGACATGATTCACTCTCTCTCTCTCTCTCTCTCTCTCTCTCTCTTTCTCTCTCTCTTTCCTGACCCCAAAGGTTAATGTTTCAGAGAAAGCCTTGTTTATTTGAAAGGATCGCTAAGCGGTTTGTTTTCTTATGCTCAGCACCTTAATTCTCACCAGCCATAAAACTGTCCAGATGTTTAAAACAAAAAGGCCACCAGCGGATTAACAGAGATTACTGAGATAAAGATAGACTTCCACGATGTGTAGCTATGCAGTATAAATTGCTGGGGCAAATACTACTCAATAAGCTCTCCAGCTACAATCCTGCAGTGCTGAGAAGCTTCTCACAAGGCTACAGCTTAATCCTCCCCCCCCCCTTGGCAGTCGAGGGCACATATGCAGGCTACTCACTTGAATACAGGCCTGTATAGTATAATTGGGACTACATTACATACTCCATTTGCTCCCTTCTTGGCATCCTCAGATCACTTCTGTGTGAGAACATCTGGTCGTCTCAGTCCCATCAGAAAGAGGGAAGGATGCCTGGTCCCTAATACTGGCATTGTTGTCCTTCCTAGGTTTCAGAGCGGCATGGTGGAACTTCAGAAAGGGCGCAGCAGATCAGAGATAGAGCATCTGCATTTCATGCAGAAAATCCCTGGTTCTATTACAATGGTACTGTAATGGTTCTAGGGGTTGCTCGTGAGTAAGCAGGTGCCTATCTCCCCGGCTGGGTGCAAACACCTGGCTGGGTTGCCAAGGTGAACCTTTTCTGGCTGGACAGCCACTCACCCGTGGCTGACTCAATCGCTCGCAGAATCCGTGAGTGGGCGTTTCTTAAACTTCTTCCAGCAAAGAAGTTCTTTGACGCCTAGTCTCCACCTACCCTCTCTGCGTGGAAGCCTTCTGCGCAGGGAGGGCGTGGGCAACGGAGGACCCCTAATCTCCCCGCTGGTCCCAGGCAAGGAGTCATGAGACCGCCTCGCCACTTCCCCCAGCTGCCCCCCTTCTCCACTGGTGCTACGCTGATTCTCTTCCCCAGAAGATGGGCTGCTCCTCCCGATCCCTGGACGCTCTCTGGAATCCCTCTGGCTTTCGCTCTCCCCCTCCAGTACTGATGGCAGTTCCCTGACAGGTACCTAGATATATTTTTTATGTATCAAGTGGTATAGAAATTAAGCGGTCCAATCAAATTTATCTAATCAGTTGGTGGTGGGGCTGGTAGGAGGTGTGCAGTGGTACCTCTGGTTGCGAACGGGATCTGTTCCGGAGGCCTGTTCGTAACATGAAAAGAGTGCAACCTGCAGTGGAATGCCTGCACCTGCGCGGTTGCAATTCACCGCTTCTGTGCATGCATGTGACGTTATTTTGCTCTTCTGCGCATGTGCATGTGCAAGCGGCGAAACCCAGAAGTAACCCTTTCCGGTACTTCCTGGTCACCACGGCACGTAACATGAAGCGGACGTATCATGAGGTATGACTGTATTTCAAAACATTTGCAGGATACCAGTTTGCGGAAGTCTGCCCTAGTACTTTTCAGAAAGACATGTTGAAATTGCAAATTGGACTCATATCCTAATTGTGATAGGTGAGTTGATTTTTTAGAGCTTTTGACATTTTCAGAATCATTGTCCAGCACCCAGCATTTCCCTTATTTTCTGATCTTCCCATCCACCTATGTTCTGAGTTGCCTAAAACACTCTGAGCCACTGTTACTTATCGTTCTGTTTCAGCTCAGCTGGCCCAGTCGCTGTGTTTCATTTGCAGTGGCTCAGCCACAAATTACAGCATTTGTTGCGGACTACCTTCAGTCTTGAAGCATCTGTTTGAGCTCGCTGAACTGGAGAATGCAGCAATGGATCAATGTGCATTCACAATAATCCATCAGCAGTTGATAAAGGGACGCGGCGCAGTTACAGCTCACTGGCCCATTCCTTTCATTTTAATTTGCTTATGCTGCTTTGGGGAAATTGTTTGTGATCTCTGGCTCTGTTTTCAAGGCAGGGTTCCCTTTCCCTTCGTGACCTTGCATATATCTAAACTTTATTTTGAAGAGATGTTCCAGAGGAAGCAATGTTTGCCCGTGCACCTGGGATGAAGGCTCGAGAGACAGGACTTTTGGTTTATCATTGTGTTTATTCAGCATCACATGAGAATCTGAAGCAAAGCAAAGCAATCTCTTCCATGGCAAGCAGATGGAACATATCTAGGCAGAGAGAGGAAGTAGTGCCTACCAGCTTGGGCAAAACCACCCCAGCAAAGCTCAATCACTGTACGTGGGTGATGATGAGAGGCATATCTTTGTACCTCTCTGTATAGGGGAACAGAAGCTGTGTAGGATCTGAGCTAGGCACTCCACTCCAAAGCCCATCATTCTGCAGGGAGCTCACATCAGGCACCAATAATACGAAACCAAGGAGCCTCCCAAGTCATTTGGCAATGGAAGATGGAGAAACGTCTTTCACTCAAGAGCATCTCAGGGTGCTTATCACAGGCATTAATCCTAACCTGCTTACCTGCCCACATTAAATGTCAACTGGAAGCAAAATCAAACAGCCAAACAAGCAAGCCAAGACCTACTGCAACCTAATCATGGAAGGGACAGTGTGGAGTAGGAGAAAACAAAGTTCACTGGAAAGCCAGTTGAGGAATACCCCAAAAAATTACTATGCTGATCCCAAAGGGTGTCTAGAAAAGCCCGCACTGCCCATGGGTGGGTGAACTGAATGATGCAGAGATCAAAGAGGGGAACGAGATTAACTTATAGCCTGTGTGTGTGGTTTGGGAGCTGCACGGTATGGGAAAAAAACAATGCTGTCCAGGGTTGTAAAGACTGTGGAGAGAATAATTGGGTGCACTCTTCCCACCTTGGATCAAATCGATGCTTCCAGGTGCCATAAGAAAACTGCAGAGATAGCACAAGATAGTGCACACCCTGGAAATGATCTCTTTCTGCTTCTGCCTTCTGGAATAAAGATTATCATATCGTATCAAGAGCAGAGGAGGAGCCTTATAGACTGTGTCAGACCACTGGTTTATCTAGCTCAGTATTGTCCACACTGGGGGCAGCAGCTGTCCATTCAAGGAAAATTCATTCCCCTAGAAAGGAGAGGCTGAGCATTCCTTAAACTCCCAGTCCATTCTCTATCAATCAATGAGAAGAATGATGCATTTGAAAATGATCAAAAGAGAGTGAAAATTGCAAATACTCGTGGGTGGTGTGCAGGTTTGAGTCATGCTTATTCTGCTTTGGATTTGGCCAATGGCTGTTTGTGAGTGTCCTTTCTTTCACTCCACAAATCAACTCACCAGCGGTCTGCACTTTGCTGCCTTCCCAGGTGTCCAGGGACGCGGACTTATAAAAAATATTGGGGGGGCCCGGGAAAGCTCATGAATAATAAATGAGCTCATGAATATGCAAATAAAGTGGCGCCTTCTCCTCGTGATCGAATAGGGGAGAGCGTGCTGTGCCTATTAATCAGCTCCGGAGCGGAAATTGGGTGGAGCTTTTGCTCGGGAGGGAGGGCAGGAGGCATGCAGCCCGACTCTGTGCATTTTGGGCTGGGGAGGGGCGGCGATGGCGCTCTGCTGGAGGGGCGCCGGAGATTATTGGGGGGGCGGAGCCCCCCCAAACGAATTTTTGAGGGGGCTCGAGCCCCCTCAAGCCCCATGGAGTCGGCGCCTATGCAGGTGTCTGGACTTCAAACATAGGCCAGAGGATTATGTATTGAAGTAGATTCATTAGATCAGGAAATGCAGACAGCTGGTGAGGCTGCAGAGTGCTGGAGAAACATTTATGGGAAGGAGAGAGAAAAATACACATGCCGCCCTTGACAACACTGTAATACTAAGGCAAACTCAGAACGATGCACTCACTGAAATCCTAAAGACTAGAAGAAACAGAAACATTAACAGTTTGGGTCCAGGATACCTTAAAGAGTACCATTCACTGAGAATTCACTGAGGACACAGACCATTCACTGAGGACACAGACAAACTGGAACGTGTCCAGAGGAGGGCAACCAAAATGGTCAAAGGCCTGGAAACGATGCCTTATGAGGAACGGCTAAGGGAGCTGGGCATGTTTAGCCTGGAGAAGAGGAGGTTAAGGGGTGATATGATAGCCATGTTCAAATATATAAAAGGATGTCACATAGAGGAGGGAGAAAGGTTGTTTTCTGCTGCTCCAGAGAAGCGGACACGGAGCAATGGATCCAAACTACAAGAAAGAAGATTCCACCTAAACATTAGGAAGAACTTCCTGACAGTAAGAGCTGTTCGACAGTGGAATTTGCTGCCAAGGAGTGTGGTGGAGTCTCCTACTTTGGAGGTCTTTAAGCAGAGGCTTGACAACCATATGTCAGGAGTGCTCTGATGGTGTTTCCTGCTTGGCAGGGGGTTGGACTCAATGGCCCTTGTGGTCTCTTCCAACTCTATGATTCTATGATTCTATGAATTTCAGGAGAGTTAGTGACCACCCCTATGTCTCAGATGTATGAGTTGTATTCACAACAAGCTGTGCATTTAATATTGTGTGCCCAACCCTCTGAAACTGCCTTCCAGCTGTGATTCGACAGACCTGCTGATCTTGATCTGCTTGGCAAAGACCTTCCTCCTTTAGCTGACATTAGAAGTAAGTTATATTATGCCAATTTTTGGTACTTATATCTTTACCCATGGTTGGTTTTCATTCCTAAACAATTAATTATTTGATTGATTGCTTTACTAACTGTTATGTAAACAGCTTTGGGACTATCTATGGTGAAAAGTGATCGATAAATACTGGAAATAAATAAAAAAATTCCTTCCAGTAGCACCTTAAAGACCAACTAAGTTAGTTCTTGGTATGAGCTTTCGTGTGCATGCACACTTCTTCAGATACACAGTGTATCTGAAGAAGTGTGCATGCACACGAAAGCTCATACCAAGAACTAACTTAGTTGGTCTTTAAGGTGCTACTGGAAGGAATTTTTTTATTTTGACTATGGCAGACCAACACGGCTACCTATCTACTACTGGAAATAAATAATAAAAACAAGGAATTTTTTTGAGGAATTGGAGGATAGGTTCTGACGAAGCACTACCAAAAACGTAAGAAAATGAGTCTGGTGGGTTTTGTTTTTGATTTATATATGCACTTAAAAAAAAAAGAATTTATATGAGCAGTTTTGGCCCATTCCTAATCTAGACAGCACCTGCTACTTCAAGCTCTAAGTGCTTGTAGTACAACATAGCTCAGGGCGATACAGAAGGTGTGCCTCCCTATATTCTCAAATGACTCTCTTGATGGTAGAATGATCCTCAAAGTGGTAAAGAGTAGCTCTAAGTGGGACAGGTGAATGAATAGAGGCTATGCCTGCCTATAACAGGTGTAAATTGGGACTGACAGAGGAAGTTGAGCTTTCCTTGACATTCTTGTTAGAAAAGCAGAGTGGGATCCAAGAGAGATGGTGGGGCAGGTTATGGAAGAGGAGGAGAGGAAGAGGAAAAGAAGTATGGATGTGTGCCTGTGTGTCAAGCAGGGGGCAGGGGGTGATCTAACAAGGTTGGGCTCCGTGTTGATATGCGCCGGGCAGCTCTTGACCACTGCCAGGGTGTTTATCCTTGTGGAAAATTGGCCAGCGCAGAGTGGATGGCTCTCAACACGCCGCACAAAGGAAGTGACAGTGATTCTGCGCTAATGGAAAGATACGAATTGCATGAGAAAGCGTCAGGCGAGCTCGGGCCTTTGAAAAGCAAAAGAGTTCTACTTGTTTGAACTTTAGTTTATCTGATGGAAACACTAGCTGTCAGCTCAATTCAGCTTCTCTTTCTTCTTTTCAGAGGCTGCCAGACAGCCCTCATTGAGATAAGCTTCAGGAGGAGGGGAGGAAACGGAGAGGGCAGAGAGGGAGTCAGGAAATGCAGCTGTAACTGGGTAGTGTGATGGAAATGAAAGCACTCGAGAGGGCTTGGATGGAAATGAGTGGGTAAATATTTTAAACCAGGCATAGGCAAACTCGGCCCTCCAGATGTTTTGGGACTACAACTCCCATAATCCCTAGCTAACAGGAGCAATGGTCAGGGGTGATGGGAATTGTAGTCTCAAAGCATCTGGAGGGCCGAGTTTGCCTATGGCTGTTTTAAACAGTGGCCTGTTGTCCTGTTATGCACTGGCCTAGGGAATAATAATAATAATAATAATAATAGTAATAATAATAATAATAATATATTATTTATACCCCACCCATCTGGCTGGGTTTCCCCAGCCACTCTGCGTGGCTCCCAACAGAATATTTAAAACAAGATAAATCATTAAACATTAAAAACTTCCCAATACAGGGCTGCCTTCAGATGTCTTCTAAAAGTCAGATAGTTTTTTATTTCCTTGACATCTGATGGGAGGGAGTTCCACAGGGTGGGCGCCACTACCAAGAAGGCCCTCTGCCTGGTTCCCTGCAACCTCACCTCTTGCAGCAAGGAAACCATCAGAAGGACCTCAGAGGTGGACCTCAGTGTCCGGGCTCAACAGTGGGAGTGGAGAGGCTCCTTCAGGTATACTGGGCTGAGGGAACCACACTTTAAATCTGCTCCCCTGGTCTACTGCACATTCCAGTGCAAAGGATTGACATTGATGTGTCTACACCATTGGCTCTTCAACACTTTACATCCAGTATTTGATTTCAGACAGGCTGTGTTCTGTAGTGGTTAGAATGGCCATCACTGCCTCCCGTGAGAGTGACTGCCACAGTTTAACTGTGTGTTGCATGAAGAAATATTTTCTTCTATGCATCCTGAATCTTCCAACACTGGCTGTCCAGAATTTCTAGTGTTAGGAGAGATGGGGATATTCCCTGCTTTCTCCATGCAAAACACCATCTTATAAACTATCGTAGAATTGTAGAGTTGGATCATCTAGTCCAGGGGCGTCCAACTTCCAAGAGACTGTGATCTACTCACACAATTAAAAACTGGCAGTGATCTACTCCTTTTGGGGGAGGGATTCAGGGCAAAGTTGTTGAGCCAGATGGAAGAGCCAGTGATCGCCCGCAATCTACCAAAACATCCTGGGAATTGACCAGGATGTCAATTCGCAATTGACATGTTTGACCTCCCTGATCTAGTCCACCGCCTGCAATCCAGGGATGTGCAGCTGCTCCATACAGGGATCGAACCTGCAACCTTGGCATTATGAGCACCGTGCCCTAACCAGCTGAGCTATCTTGTTATCTTCTTTCTAAAAAGACCAAATGCTACAACCCTTCTTCATAGGAGAGTCACTTTGGTTGCCCTTTTCTGAATCCTTTCCGTTTCTACAATAGCCTTTTTGTGTTGCATTATCATTGTAACATAATCATAAATTATGAAACAAGAGAGGGCTTCCATAGTAAATGAACCCAAGTGGCAAGGATGCCCCCAAATTACAGTTCTACAGAGTGCTTCGCATTCCATAATCCAGTGTTGGGAGGACTCCCAAAGCTACTCCATTGTGTTTTTCCCCGAGATAATCTCTCTCATTCACTGCGCCACATGCTAAAAGAACATTGTTGCTGTTTGCCTTTTGGCAGCCCGTGGAACATTGTTTACTGCGCAACTGAGCTGTAGTGGAATGTAGGGAATTAGCTATTAACGATGTGAGATGAGAAGTTGATATTGCAAGACAAAATATCAGGATTGTTATATAGGATTAAACACTCCACTGAGGATGCCTGAATGACAGACCGACCCAGGCACATCCAATTTCCTGTGGCTGGCAGACTTTTTTTATGTGCGCCAGAATATTTATCCACTAATCACACCATTATCTGTGGAATCTTTGCAACAGCAGGCAAAGCTTCAGGGAGGGCAACAAAATACAGGGACAAATAAACAATACATTTTTACATGGTTCCAGTATTTCTGCAGTGTATGGGTAGGGAAGCCCAGCGCTTTGTTACAATAATGCTTGTGGAACTAACAGGGATAGGGAGAAATTTGATTCAGTTTGCACTTGAAGGCAAGCTTTCATAATTTGTACTTTCTGAAACACACAAACTGAAATGAAGCCATCCTTTGAAATTTGCACTTCCCTACATTTCTACAGTCACAAAATGCGTACAAAAATAAGAATGCCTGCACTAGAATAAAGTGTTCGTAGAAATGCACATATTAGTGAAAACAGGAACAAAAAATGCATTATGTTGGGGGATATTGCTTTGCAAAAATGTGCATATTAGTCAAAGGGTGCACATTCGGTAAATGTACTGAAGAATTTACATAAGGACTTCTCCTTTTAAATCAGAATCTGATGTGGAAATGTGAAGATATGGAATTAATATTATTTTTTTTGGGGGGGGTAAGAAACAGAGAGAAACCAGAATTTACAGATTCACTTATCCCTAGAATCTACTCTTACGTTTTGTTTTAGATGGGGCATGGGTAGCACAGGTTAACGCTGGACTGGGGAACCTTTGGCCCTCTGGACATTGCTAGACTCCAACTGCCTCCATTCCAGACCTCTGCACATGCTGGCTAAAGCTGAAAGGAGTTGGAGTCTAGCAGCAACTAGAGGGCCAACAGTTCCTTATCCCAGCCTTTAAGGGATGCATTTGTCTGAGAATCTATTTGAATGCCTTGTGTCTCTACACTCCAGTTTCATCAGCCTTCATTATGTATCTGCAAAAGGTTTGTGATTTCATGCTCCCACTTGTATCACCATTTTTATTTTATTTTTGAAGTTCTGCTAATCAAGGCTTTCCCATGTTGAAAATGCATGATTTGACATAGAAACGGGACTTCCAGCAGAGATTTGGGCACCAAACTGAAAAGAGAGGAGCCTGTGGGATCAAACGAGTTGGTAGCACAAGCCCCAGGGGTTTTGGATTTGGACCCTCACACCACTGAGCCTGAATCTAGGAACTAGACTAACTTCTGCCATCTATCCTCTGTTCACCTTCCAACATTCCTCAGATGAAAATACGGACATTCTATTCTACATCAGCATCATTGCTTTTGCCCCGTCTCTCCTCTCACTCCTCCAGTGTCCTCCCCCCCCCCAGTGCTCTGTGAGCAGGGAGCAGAAGGTATGTGGTTACCCCTGGTACTTCCATCTGCACTTCAATCTGCATGCCAAAGGGAGAGACAGAGTTTTTGCTCCCCATGCTGCTACGGGCAGCACTCAAGTGATAGGCAGGGAGGTGAAGCATTCTGCCTTGTCGGTGCTGCAGCTCACCCCAGAACATCACAAAATTCCACACGTCTTATTTTGTTGCAATAAATCTGTGGGAGATGTATGCAGGATTGTGCTTTCATTTTTTTAAAAGATATTTATTAGAATTTTACAAACAATAAAAAGTTACAGAATTAAGGATAAAAAATAGAACAGAATAACAATAATAAAAGAAAAAAGATACAAAAATACAAAGACAAAATACATAAAAAGTTAAAAAAGTTAGAAAAAAAGAATCAATATTTTCATGTCTTATATTTCAATTACTTGTTTCCTGACCTCCTCACCCCCCCTTTTTGTATTCCAGTTCAAATATTTAATTCAGCAAATCCTTACCCTCTATCATTTATCTTTACTTAATATCTTAACCTATTTATAACTATATATTTCCAACCATTGTCAATCCGTATTTACATATTCTTATTAATCTTTTTACCAATACCGCTTATTTTCAATCCAACATCCCTTTAACATTCATTAATTTTACAGTATTTCTGCAAATAGTCTTTAAATTTCTTCCAGTCTTCTTCCACCACTTCTTCTCGCAGGATTGTGCTTTCAGTTGCAATGTACTTTTTGTTAGGATTCCTGCTCCGTGTTTGCAGTCATGAGATTGTTGTCTATCCCATGATGGGGTATGTTTTCATTCCACAGTGTGGGAAGTTACAGAGACAGGATGTTTTGGTATTACTCCGCTCTGTGAAGTGGGATTGTTGTCCTTTGTTCTTTCTCTCTTTGCTGTCTGATGAGAAAGAGGAAGGAGCTAAAGCAGAATGCTCCGAGTGTATTATATGTAAATAAATGTAGATTAGCCAAAATGCTGTGCTACTGAGTTCTGTTACGCAAACTGCAAATACTCTGCAGGATCGTAAGTGTGCTGATGCTTCTTGGTATCAGTTGCTGTGATGTTCGGGCAGAAGAAAGCTTTTGAAGCCCCCAAATGATCGACCAGGAGGAAGAGAACATGCCAGTCAGGCTTGTGTCTCTACCAGGGTCCTACACGAGAGTAGGACGATCCTAACACTTTTAACGTGTGGTGTGTATGTTAGATTGTAAGTTCCTGCAGACAGGGACCTGAGTATTCCAGTGCCGCTTTGTGTGTGTGTGTGTGTGTGTGTCTGTGCAATAACAAAATAATTACAGCAACAATCCATTTTCAGTGAGGTAGTGTCATGTATCCAAGAGGGTAACCTGCTAGTAAGAACCAATTAAGGGAGAAGCTAATGGCTGGATGTTAGAGTAGAGAAAAATATATATCTCAATATAAGGTACAAGAAGGGTTTTTAGCATGTACAGTGAAGAATGGAATAAGTAAGTTGCATTTCAAGGACTGTGGTTGGATGAGAGATGGTGAGGTGCTGGGTGGCAGAAGGTGATTGAGTAAATGATGAAAAGCTAAGGTGATGAATATATCATTGCAGATATCAATATTCTGCAGTTTGAAGTGACTGGATGCATAAAAACTAACTCCTTTTGGAATAAAGCATTGTCCAGACCCATTAGATATTATTCAAAACTTTACCTGCAGAACTTTCTTCAAAAACAGAACAGAAACATCAAAGATATATCCAAATATCAGCACAGGCTAAGCATCTTATAAATAACTTTACACAGGATACAATTACAGCCTCCATTGCACCCTGAGGCTGTGTGCTCCTGGAGTGAGTCATTTACATATTACTTCCATTAATGACTAAGAACAAAGACCAAAGGCCCTTTCAAAATGGAGATTTGCAACCAAATACCTGATCTAAGGTTAAACACTCACATGTTAGCTGCTAGAGAACAACAGCAGTTAATTATCGACCCATCAAGGAGCTCAGAGACCACTTCTTGCTGTTCTTTAGCTTTAATGGAATCTCTCAGTTAAACCTTTTGGCATCTTCATTACGGTGTCAGTTAAACAATTATACTTAACATATATGTCGTATATAGTGTGTGTCCTATTGGAAATGTTCTCTCATATTCTTTGAACTTTGTCCTGTAATGTGTTATGGAATAAAGGCTGTCTGACTGGGAACTTGGGGTCAGCCTCTGTCCTTGAACCATCCAAGAGGAACTTCCCCCACTGTGAATAATACTTCCTAGTGCAAAAACCTGGAGTGCCGTAGGTTGAGGAAGTTTGCTTTAAATGACTTTTTTCAAAAGAAACTTTGACTGCAGCTGCAGAGTCACTTTCAGAAGTGCTTGGGACAACAAAGGACTTCAATGAAGCTAAAAGGGCAGGAGGAGGGGTGGAATCTAAGGACTGCAAAGAAAGGCAGGAGTTGAGGACAGGAGAGATGAAGGGCAACCCTAGATACCCACAACAAAGCCCCATTGTTCCCCTTAACTGCACAGGCATCAACTTTGAGAAGATCTGGGGGGGGGGGGAGGTGACGTGGAAGGAGTGTGCTCAGCACTTTTCCGTTATGTCTCTCTGCTCTTCCCAGATATTGTGCCACTACTGTTAACCAGGAAATTAAGCAGCCGCTGCACATCTTTTCAGCCCCCTCTTAATGGCCTCTCTTGCAATTACATTTCTCACAGAATGCAAAAGATAAGCTGACACAGCTTCTGAGATGCCCCCTCTGAGTTTTCACTCTGCCCTTCTCCTGACAAGTCCCAGCTGTTGGTCCTGGAGACTTGAAAGGAGAGACAAGATGATATGCAAATTGACACAGCATATTGAACATCGAGCCGCGGAGCTTTTCATTTACATTTCCAAACGCGCCGCATTTAAGACATAGATTATTTACACACAGCGTGGCTTCTCTTCACCACTGCTGATCATTGCTTGAATCTCACTAGTGAGTTTAAAAATAAATAAACGCGGCTCCTGATTTCATTCCTGCATGCCTCCAAAGGTCTAAAGTAATTAATAATTGACTTTCTCCTCCTGGAATAAATGTATACCTTTCAAGTTCCAAACTTTTGCATTCAGAGATTTACAATTGTAATCACAAAGCTCACTCGAAACGTCCAGAGAAAGATATATCCAGTGTGAAATTGTTGTTTTAAACTAGATTGGATAGAGTTTATGAAGGGTGCTCCTCAGAGCTCTGAAATGTCAAGGGCTTTAAACCATATTATTTTCTTGAAAGTTGCGTTCTGAAAAACAAACAAAAACCGCACAAATAGAAAGACCCCTCTTTCGGAGAATAATCTTTTGGTTTTACAGATACACTTCCAACTCAGGCATCAAAAAGGAAGGAAATCAACCAAATCACACAATATTTATTTTAACTATACTGGAAAATGTAGTTCTGTGCTGCTATAACTGTTGCAGGCATTTGAGATTGTTTTGTATGAATTTGTTTGCTTGCTTTTAGAATTTATATCCCACTTACTTTTTGAAAATATATATCGAGGCACCTCGTAATAAGAAAATAAGAAATAAGAAAGAATGAAAACCAAAAACGTTGCAACAATCATAATTCTTTTTTATATAAAAACACACACAATGTATTGCAGATGATAATAATAATAATAATAATAATAATAATAATAATAATAATAATAATTTATTATTTGTACCCCACCCATCTGGCACATATGTCACATATTAAAAGCTTCCCTGAACAGGGCTGCCTTCAGATGTCTTCTGAATGTCAGGTAGTTGTTTATCGCTTTGACATCTGATGGGAGGGCGTTCCACAGGGCGGGCCCCACTACCGAGAAGGTTCCCTGTAACTTGGCCTGGTTCCCTGTAACTTGGCCTCTCGCAGAGAGGGAACCGCCAGAAGGCCCTCGGAGCTGGACCTCAGTGTCTGGGCAGAACGCTGGGGGTGGAGACGCTCCTTCAGATATACTGGACCGAGGCCGTTTAGGGCTTTAAAGGTCAGCACAAACACTTTGAATTGTGCTCGGAAACGTACTGGGAGCCAATGTAGGTCTTTCAAGACCGGTGTTATATGGTCTCGGCGGCCGCTCCCAGTCACCAGTCTAGCTGCCGCATTCTGGTTTAGTTGTAGTTTCCGGGTCACCTTCAAAGGTAGCCCCACGTAGAGCGTATTGCAGTAGTCCAAGTGGGAGATAACCAGAGCATGCACCACTCTGGCGAGACAGTCCGCAGGCAGATACGGTCTCAGCCTACATACCAGATGGAGCTGGTAAACAGCTGCCCTGGATACAGATTTGACCTGTGCCTCCATGGACAGCTGTGAGTCCAAAATGACTCCCAGGCTGCGCACCTGGTCCTTCAGGGGCACAGTTACCCAGTTACCCCATTCAGGACCAGGGAATCCTCCACACCTGCCCACCTCCTGTCCCCCCAAAACAGTACTGTCTTGTCAGGATCCAACCTCAATCTGTTAGCCGCCATCCATCCTCCAACCGCCTCCAGACACTCACACAGGACCTTCACCGCCTTCACTGGTTCTGATTTAAAAGAGAGGTAGAGCTGGGTATCATCCACATACTGATGAACACCCAGCCCAAACCTCCTGATGATCTCTCCCAGTGGCTGCATGTAAATGTTGAAAAGCATGGGGGAGAGGACAGAACCCTGAGGCACCCCACAAGTGAGATCCCAGGGGTCTGAACACTCATCCCCCACACCACTTTCTGAACATGGCTCAGGAGGAAGGAGCGGAACCACTGTATGACAGTGCCCCCAGCTCCCAGCCCCTCAAGACGGTCCAGAAGGATGTTATGGTCGATGGTATCAAACGCCGCTGAGAGATCCAGCAGAACTAGGAAACAGCTCTCACCTTTGTCCCTAGCCTGCCGGAGATCATCAACCAGTGTGACCAAGGCAGTTTCAGTCCCATGATGAGGCCTGAATCCCGACTGGAAGGGATCCAAATGGTCCGCTTCTTCCAGGCGTGCCTGGAGTTGTTCAGCAACCACTCGCTCAATCACCTTGCCCAAGAATGGAAGATTTGAGACTGGGCGATAATTGGCCATCGTGGCCGCATCTAAAGATGTTTTTTTAAGAAGCGGTTTAATAAGAAGCGGTTTAATTTCAGCGGGTCTGGGAAGGCTCCCTCACGGAGGGAAGCATTCACCACCCCACGAAGCCCATCGCCCAGTCCTTCCCGGCTAGCTTTTATAAGCCAGGATGGGCAAGGATCCAGGAGACAGGTGGTTGGCTTCACTCGGAGGTAACAGGTTGGAATTGATCCCACACAACTTGACTAGACTGGACTCTAGCACTCTCCCGCCCTGGCCCTGCTCCCACGGTGGAGTCTACTTCTTCCCGAATCTGAGCGATTTTATCTGCAAATTTTTTTTCCAAAATCATTGCAGGAGATCATGTAGCCCATACTGGGCCCAGATGTCACAGGTAAATTGTGAACCACCTGAAAAAGTCTCCTGCTGCTGTTTTCTGCAGATGCAATAGAGGCGGCGAAGAAAGTCTTCTTCGCCGTCGCTATCGCCACTTGGTAGGCTCGATGTTGAGCTCTAACCTGTGTCCAGTCAGATTCAGAATGAGTTATCTGCCACCGGTGCTCTAGCCGCCTCAACGATTGTTTCATTGCCCTCAGATCCGTGGAAAACCACGGGGCTGTCCGGGCTCCATGCAATCGGAGAGGGCGCTTCGGAGCCAAACAGTCAATAGGCCTGGTTAACTCCACATTCCAGCGGGCCACCAGGGAATCGGCTGAAAGGCCATCAACATGGAATAAAGCATCCCCTACCACTCTCTGGAAACCATTTGGATCCATTAAGTGGCGGGGGCGGACCATCCGAATTGGTCCCACCTCCCTGCAGAGGGGAGGGGTCGCAGAGAAGTCCAGTTACACCAGGAAGTGATCTGACCATGGCACTTCTTTCGTTTCACTTTTACTTAGTGTCAGATCACCAACATCCATAGAGGTAAACACCAGGTCCAAGGCATGTCCGCGGCTATGGGTTGGGCCAGACTTATTCAGGGACAGCCCCATGGAGGCCATGCTTTCCACGAAGTCCCGAGCAGCCCCTTGTAAGGTCGTGTCGGCATGGATGTTAAAATCCCCTAGGACAACCAAGCTAGGTGTCTCCAGGAGAACATCCGCCACAACCTGAAGCAGCTCAGGCAGGGAATCCTTGGTGCAGCAGGGAGGTCGGTACACCAAAAGGAATCCTGTACTGCCCCTATTGCCCAACTTCCAGAACATGCACTCGGAAAACTGGGTCTTTCCAATAGGACGCCTGGTGCAAACTAATGACTTCCTAAAAATCACTGCAACCCCCCCTCCCCGCCCACATGACCTGGGTTGCTGTGTGTAAGAGAAACCTGGTGGACAAGCAGCGGCAAGGACAGGCCCATCTGCTTCATCCAACCAAGTCTCTGTCACACATGCCAGGTCAAGTCCTCCATCCATGATCAAGTCATGGATGGCAGTGGTCTTATGAATCATTGACCTGGCATTGCACAGCAGCACCTTCAGGTCATGTGGGTATCCCTTGCTGATTCTAGTATCCATCCGGTCAGGACCAGACCCGGAGGCAGGGATAGTCCTCAGACAACGACTAACCCTGCCTCCTCTGTAATGACATGGTCTGATCTTAGCGTAACTCCTCCTCCTACCTGTGATCACTGAGATTGGTTGTCCCAGTGCATTCCCCCCTGTGGAACATGCCCCAGATGCAGCACAAATTGGAATAAAATCCATTTGTTGCATTGGATAGCAATAAAAATGTTATTGATTGAGGCTCCTGCCCAAAGTGTGAGAAAGTTTAGTGGTGACTGATGCTCATTGGGCAGAAGGCAGGGAGACCAAAAGTAAGTGGAAACAGATCTAGTGAAAGGCAGACCCAACCAACTCCAGTTTCGTCCTCATCCTCTTCCTTGCTAAGTTCTACCAGGGCAATCCTGAAATGGAAGAGGGACAACTTCCCCATTCACTCTAATAGACCAACCTCCACTGGGTAAGTGATAGTTTCCAATAGGGAGAATAAGTCATTGCTCTTTCTAAAGGTGGGGCATTTCAGAAAACAAGACAGTCTTCTTAAGCAGGATACCTGTTGTGGGATGTTCTGAGCACTGTTCTGCTTGGACGTTCAGCAAGAGGCATATTCGTAGTAGCACAACTACTTATTGATGTCCATTGGACTAAATGGGCTGATTTGTGCATAATGTTTTGGCCTGGGACAACAGGAATGGGGATGCAGACATTCCTGCAACCTTTGAGACTATGAATCGTGAGTGTTGATATCACAGGTTTGTGACCTTCCAGAACTGCTTCTGGTCCTTTCCTGCTGTCTGGAGGATTGGGTATTTGGCAAAGGATACCCACTATTGAAGGGACGCAGGTGGCGCTGTGGGTTAAACCACAAAGCCTAGGACTTGCTGATCAGAAGGTCGGCAGTTCGAATCCCTGTGACAGGGTGAACTCCTGTTGCTCGGCCCCTGCTCCAGCCAACCTAGCAGTTCGAAAGCACATCAAAGTGCAAGTAGATAAATAGGTACCACTCAGGCGGGAAGGTAAATGGCGTTTCCGTGCACTGCTCTGGTTCGCCAGAAGCGGCTTAGTCATGCTGGCCACATGACCTGGAAGCTGTACGTCGGCCAATAAAGCGAGATGAGCACCTCAACCCCAGAGTCGGCCATGACTGGACCTAATGGTCAGGGGTCCCTTTACCTTTTTACTCTCTATTGAAGTGAGATTAATAGGAACACCCAATAGGCCTATATAATATGCCATGAAGAAAGGGACAGGTGTAGCAAAAACCTGCCCCTGCCACAGATGAGCCTTGTTGTTGATTTTGTTACAATTGCAATGTCCATTGTGGTTTATTAATCTTCTAATCCACTTTGAAGACTTCAACTGAAAGATGAGATATAAATCTAATAGATTGCATGCTCCAGAATCCTTAGGGATATGCAGGGATTCTAGAGAGATATACACATGAATTTGGCATCAGGGAAGGCCATAGGAAAAGGGTGAAAGGTTAAAGTCTGAAATACTTCGCTCTAGTGAGTTGTGTATTTCAATTGCTTCTGAAGATCATGATCAGTCAACAGACCATACGTGATTGGGAGGAGAAATCCATCTCATTTGAAAAGTTCGCTGTTGTTGATTACTTTGTTAGAAAAAGCAGCACATCCCATTAAAAAAAGGAGAAAGCCAGAGAAATGTGCCTCCTTTTAAAATCCTAGTTTTGCTGTGCAGCTGTTCAAAACCTGAAGCTTAAAGGGAAGAATGATGCACACGACTCCTACCAGATGGTGCAGACATTTAAGCTGGGAAATGGCATTGGTTCGCTGCCACTGTGAGTCTTGCCTGAGACAAAGGAACAGCAGCCCCAATAAAACTTGGTTGCAAAAAGGAGAAGGGAAAGAACAAAAGGCTATGGGATATAAGGGAAGAATCAGTCTGTTTCCAGTCCATGACAATTTTGCACCGTCCATTTGTGTGTCTGTGTGTTACTGCGCAATTTTTCTGCAACTTGAAATTTTAAAGTTGCATTGATAATGAAAACGAATCATAAAAAGTGTGATTGAAAGGTTGGTGGGGGTGTTCAAACTCTTTTGTTCAACTGAAGTTTTGGGGGATTCACGGGGTAGAAATTTGCTTCAGTTGTCATTTGAATGCAAATCACATTTAAATGCAAACGTACCCAATTTTTCCTTCTTGAAACAACACATGGACTGAAACATCCCCCCCAATGAGTGAGGAATTCATTTGAAACACCAATGACGGGACACCATCAAGATATAGATTGACACATGCCAAGAAAGAGCCATTGTTGAGTGAGGGAGCACATGCTTTGAACGGATTTATCTTTAATGTCCTGGAGATTCTCCTTTGGCCTTGGTATTGTCACAACTGTCATAGAATCATAGAATTACAGAGTTTGAAGGGACCTCAAGGGTCATCTGGTTTGGGAATCTTTTGCCCAACGTGGGGCTCAAACCATGACTCTGAGATTAAGAGTCTCCTGCTCTGTTGACTGAGCTATCCTAGTTGCCAACCTCTTGGGGTGCGATAGAAAGGCACTTAGAAGCAATTAGCTGTACAAAGAGAGCCAGGGAACTGGACTGATAGCACAACATTAGAATCAGTGGAAAATACAGGTAAGCACTGTTACATTCCGAGTCTGGTGCAGGATTAACTGCTGCCTGCCTTTGGAAAGAATTTACTTGCTTGCTTGTGTAGCTGCAAATGATCTCCCCCACCCCAATATAAGCAGGGAATGTGTTTGCCATCGTCCCCTCCCTCTGGGCATGAAGACGCATGAAACCACAAATGATAGGGACAATGTATGCTTTTATAACACAGTGGTACCTCTACTCCCAATTCAACCTCTTCATCGCCAATGCACCAAATTAGCAATAATAATAACTAATAATTCATTATTTATACCCCACCCATCTGGCTGGGTTTCCCCAGCCACTCTAGGCAGCTCCCAACAGAATATTAACCATGATAAAACATCAAATATTAAAAGCTTCCCTAAACAAGGCTGCCTTCAGATGTCTTAGTTGTTTATTTCCTTGACATCTGATAGGAGGGTGTTTCACAGGGTGGGCGCCACCACCGAGAAGGCCCTCTGCCTGGTTCCCTGTAACCTCACTTCTCACAGTGAGGGAACTGTCAGAAGGCCCTCAAAGGTGGACCTCAGTGTCCAGGCTGAGCGATGGGGGTGGAGACACCTCTTCAGGTATATTAGGCCAAAGCCGTTTAGGGCTTTAAAGGTCAACACCAATACTTTGCATTGTGCTCGGAAACATACTGGGAGCCAATGTAGGTCTTTCAGGACCAGTGTTATATAGTCTCAGTGGCCACTCCCAGTCACCAGTCTAGCTGCGACATTCTGGATTCCTTCCGGGTCACCTTCAAAGGTAGCCCCAAGTAGAGCGCATTACAGTAGTGCAAGCAGGAGATAACTAGATCATCCACCACTCTGGTGAAACAGTCTGGAGGCAGATAGGGTCTCAGCCTGCGTACCAGATGGAGCAGGTAGACAGCTGCCATAGACACAGAATTGACCTGCACCTCCATGGACAGCTTTGAGTCCAAAATGACCCCCAGGCTGTGACCTGGTCATTCAGGGGCACAGTTACCCCTTTCAGGACCAAGGAGTCCCCCCACACCTGCCCATGCCTTGTGCCCCCAAAACAGTACTTCTGTCTTGTCAGGATGCAACCTCAATCTGTTAGCTGCCATCCATCCTCCAACTGCCTCCAGACTCTCACACAGGAGTGTGAGTCTGTGAGTATGTCTGTAAACATAAATATGTTCAATTGATATTGAGCAAGTGCTCATTGCAATCACTGTTAAATAATGTAGTGACCATTACAATCTATCATTATTTATTGTAAGGTTTATATCCCACCTTTCTCTCAGGAGCTTGTCCTACTCTCGAGTAGGACCCTTGCAGAGACACATGCCTGACTGGCATGTTCTCTCCCTCCTGGTCTTTCGTTCGGGAGCTTCAGAAGCTTTCTTCAGCCCAAACATCACAGTGACCGATGCCAACAGACATTGACACACTTAGGGATCCGCTGAGTCTTCGCAGTTTGCGTAACAGACCTCAGCAACTCAGCATTTTGGCTAATCTACTTTATTTACATATAAACACAAAGGCAGCACTGGAACATGGCTCCCTCTCTCTCTAGCAGCAGACAGCAAAGAGAAAAAGGACAATAGTCCCACTTCACAGAACACAGGAACACAAACATCCTGTCTCCGTCACTTCCCACTCTGTGGAGTCAAAACATACACCGTCATGTAATACGACAAAAATCCCATGACTGCAATCAGGGAGCAGGAATTCTAACACTTTCATCCAAGGAGCTCATGGTGGCCAGCTTGGTTGCCACCCTCCTGTATCCCATCACAATAACCCTGTGAAGTAAGCCTCATATTGTGCAGCTTGAAGCGACTCTTGCAGCCCAGCTCATTCTTTTGGGATGCTGATTATCCAGTTCACGACCATGGTATAGACCAAGGCACTGGGTTTGTAAGCTTGCTCTCATACCTTCTACTGGCCCCAAACCTAGATTAGTTTCCTGAGTCGCCAGAGCTTTCTTTTCTGGAAGAAAGAAAACCCCACAGCACTGCCTCTAGGATCATGGCTGCAGCATGTAGGCGGAGAGTGCAAAATAAATATTTGTTGCCACGGCTGAATTGCTCACACCTGAATTACTAATGTCGGGGCTCTGAGCTTTAGTGAGAAGAAGCAACATTTCTCCTGTGGGAGGGAAATCTCTGCGAGTCAAAAGAGTGAAAGGGAAAATGTTGTGGTTTGTGGGTATCTGCCAAGTTTGTCAGTTAGCAACTAGGCTGAGGCTGGTAGACATTTGGCCTGGGACCTCATCAACCCAAATCAGTGAATATTAAGCCTTAAGAATGTCCTGTTGCTTCACAGAGCACCCAGACACAGCTAATTTATCACAGCACGTAATGTTTTTTTAATGTGGCACATCATCAGGCCGGTGTTCATTATAGCACAGGTGATTTTTTAAAATGTATTTTTGGCCCAGTCTCCCTCTCGCTTCAAGTTATAAAAACTCAGCCTAGGTGGGTTAAAAAAATAAAAATCTCCCCTCTGGCTGCGGCTGCTGTTGCTTGGAGAAAGTAGGTCAGTTATAAACATGTTTGTTCTGTCTGACACTTTTACTGATACAGAGCAGTTAAATAAAACACACAGGGGGAGAGCCACACGCCCTGTTCCCTAGACCCATCCTTTCCGCAGCTCTCCTCCTACTCTTGTCGGAGAGAGCTTTTGTCAGCATCATGTCATTGTTCCCTATTAAAATGCATTCAAAGAGTCTTATCACAGAGCTGCAGAGTGGAATGTAATAAAACTGAAGCAGTGTTCAAAAGCCTGAGAGCAACACAAGGAGCAAGACAAGGCCATATAATTAGTGTTGAATTTTTTTTTGGGGGGGGGAGCGGGAGATTTACTGTCTTACTTTGTCCACCCACGTGGAGTCACTTGAAACACACTCCACCTGCTACGATTCTGATATATAACAGATCAACGTGTGGATCACATAAAAAAAGGGGCCAGTTCATCCGAGGACAGGGAGCTGCCTTGTTCTGAGTCAACAACATTGCCCAACTAGTTCAGCATTGCATGCACTGACCGGCAGTGGCTCTCCTTTGAGGACAAGGACTGGAAACCAAGCCTTATGAGGAATGGTTGAAGGAGCTGGGTATGTTTAGCCTAGAAAAAGAGGAGAATGAGAGGAGACAGGATAGCTGTCTTTAAGTATCTGAAGGGCTGTCACATGGAAGAGGGAGCAAGCTTGTTTTCTCCTGCTCTGGAGGATAAGACTAGAACCAACAGCTTCAGGTTACAAGAAAGGAGATTCCACCTAAATAAACATCAGGAAGAATGAAATGTCTGGGACTAAGAGCTCTTTGACAGTGGAATGGACTCCCTTGGGAGGTGGTGGACTCTCCTTATTTAGATATTTTTAAGCAGAGGTTGGATGGCCATCTGTCACAGATGCTCTACCTGAGATTCCTGCATTTTAGGAGGTTGGGCTAGATGACCCTCTGGGTCCCTTCCAACTCTAAGATTCTATGATTCCTGGGGTTCAGACTGTTGAGATTTCCATTCCACCTTAAGGAGCAGATGTGTGGAACTGTTACATGTCACATGTCTGTTTACATTCCAGCACAGCTTGCTGGGAACTTCCGTTTTGTATAGCTTTTGCTTTTCCCATTCTCTCTGAGAAGGTGAGAGACAGACGACATGTTTCTTTGTCCTGATTTATGATTAACCAATCTGTAGTTGTAGTATGCTTCCACAAGCCTCATGCCTATTCTGTGTGCGCAGTTTGCTCTGCTGATAGTGTGCCCTGGCTCTGAAGCCCGAGTCACTGATTTATGTAGGAGCACAGGCCAATGGTCTTTGCAGCGGGACAGCTGGAAGGAGACGGCCCAGCTGGGGCTAGCCAGCTGGCTTCCCGGCCCTCTGCATGTCAACACAGACAGCAGTATCTCCCTGGGGATTCTGGGGATTGAACCTGGGACCTTCCATATTCAAAAGAGAAGCTCCAGCTCTGAGCTGTGGCCTTTCCCCTATGGATGATCTTATTTGGATGCTGACATCCTCAGAATTGCATACCATCATTGCAACTTTGTGTTGTAAGCCACCCTTTGTGTTGTGAACTGCTCTGGGATGTATGGATTAAGGGTGGTATACACATTTAATAAATAATAATAACACAGGGCTGCCTTCAGATGCCTTCTGAAGGTTGTATAGTGGAATCTTGATTTCCAAGTGTCTCGGAAGCCAAACATTTCAGTTTTTGAACGCTGAAAACCCAGAAGTAATTGCTTCCATTTTCGAATGTGCCTTGGAAGTTGAACATGTTCCGCTGCATGTTTTTCAATTTTTCCAATTGAACTTGCAGCCCTTTGCGCCTCAGTTTTTGAACATTTCAGAAGTCGAACGGTCTCCCAGAATGGATTATGTTCGAGAACCAAGGTACCACTATATAGTTACTTATCCCTTTGACTCGGGGGTTCACATAGCTCCATACCCTCCATACCCTCCAACATTTCTTTCTTGAAAATAGAAGAAGAAGAAGAGTTTGGATTTGATATCCCGCCTTTCACTTCCCTTCAGGAGTCTCAAAGCGGCTAACAATCTCCTTTCCCTTCCTCCCCCACAACAAACACTCTGTGAGTTGAGTGGGGCTGAGAGACTTCAAAGAAGTGTGACTGGCCCAAGGTCACCCAGCAGCTGCATGTGGAGGAGCGGAGACGCAAACCCGGTTCCCCAGATTACGTGACTACTGCTCTTAACCACTACACCACACTGGCTCTCGGGACATCCTAAGGAGAAGCAGGACATTCTGGGATGAAATCAGAAACTGGGATGGCTTCTGTAAATCCAGGACTGTCCCTGGAAAATAGGAACACTTGGAGGGTCTGAAACTGAAGCCTTTAAATGACCTGCTTTGAAGGCCCTGCTCAAAAAATTGCATATAAATCGAAACATGTGGAAAGTCCTTTCAATAGTATATATATATATATATATATATATATATATATATATATATATATATATATATATCCCTTCCTGTGCATGTGTGTGTGTGTAAAGTTAAATTTGGCACTTTCTTTCAGCTTCCTGATCCGTAATTTGCCTTTGCTCACCAGATGGCCCATCTTAGAAGGCAACACTGACGCTCCTCTAATTCCTTTTCAGAGGACGCAGATGAAATCTGCTCCAAAGACCTCTAATTACCTCCATTGTTGCCACGGTGAGCGCATGAAGCACTTTCCCCCATCGTCACCTGCCCGCATGTAAATGATGAGCCCAGTTCCAGAGACTGTTTCTGCAGACAGCCAGCTGTGATGCCCTGTTGTGATTCATAATATCAAAGTGTTTATGGAGATTGTTGAATTTACATGTTTATGAAGTCTGCGGGAAAAAAAGAAAGTAATTTAATTGATGGTGTTTGCTTTGCTGCAGCCGGGCTTATGCGGTGCTCCACATGGCAAATAAATTGACTGGTGTACAGGCAGGCATGGAGTCTTATCGGGACAAAGATCAACCACACAAGACACAGCCTGAAGAGGAAAAGGTCTAAGGGGTACAACTGATAAATATCACAACAGATAAAAAAAACCTGACAGAATAAAGAAGAAGAAGAGTTTGGATTTGATATCCTGCTTTATCACTACCCAAAGGAGTCTCAAAGCGGCCAACATTCTCCTTTCCCTTCCTCCCCCACAACAAACACTCTGTGAGGTGAGTG
This sequence comes from Podarcis bocagei, assembly GCF_964188305.1. Classification (NCBI taxonomy): domain Eukaryota; kingdom Metazoa; phylum Chordata; class Lepidosauria; order Squamata; family Lacertidae; genus Podarcis; species Podarcis bocagei. Next base: position 84,981,951 of record NC_138133.1, on the reverse strand, counting down.
GGGCTGAGAGACTTCGAAGAAGTGTGACTGGCCCAAGGTCACCCAGCAGCTGCATGTGGAGGAGCGGGGAAGTGAACCCAGTTCACCAGATTACGAGACTACCGCTCTTAACCACTACGCCACACTGGCTCTCTTAAAACGATGAATAACCATAGTTTAGAGGTCCCAGGCCCTAAGGAAGTCAGACTATCCTCCACCAGGGCCAGGGCCTTTCAGTGATGCCTCCGTGGTGGAATGCTCTGTCCTGTGAGACTAGGGTCCTTCAGGATTTATTTATTTATTTATTTTTCAATTTTGTAGTAATTTTTATTGCATTTTTTCCAGATTACAAATAGAAGAGAAAAAACATAAACAGTAAAAAGAAAAGAAAAGACAGAAAACCTCAACCATTTCGTCAACTTATTTCAGAATTCTATCGGACTTCCCCACATCTCCCGCACAATGCATTCCCAACAATAAAGTTTATCAGCAAATTATAACCTTGTTTCATGTGTTTCTTTTTTACTTTGAATTGCAGTTTAAGTTTAAATCTCTTGTTTTCCATTTACTCTTAAAATATAGCATATTGTCATTTTTACCCATTTAAACCTTAATTCTTTCATAAAAATTATCCAATTTCTTATATAAACCACTTTTGTTGCTGGGGCTAACGTTCCAAATCATACAGCGTCTTAAAGTTCATATAACTTATAATACTTTTGCAAATAGTCTTTAAATTTTTTCCAATCCTCCTCCATAGCTTCTTCTCCCAGATCTCGGATCCTTGCAGTCATCTCGGCTAGTTCCATGTAGTTCATCAATTGCGTCTGCCAGTCCTCCAGTGTGGGCAAATCTTGAGTCTTCCAATGCTTAGCAATAAGAATCCTTGCTGCAGTAGTAGCGTACATAAAAAAAGTTCTATCCTTCTTTGACACCTTCTGGCCGACAATGCCCAGGAGGAATGCCTCCGGTTTCTTAGGGAAGGTGTATTTAAACACCTTTTTTAACTCGTTGTATATCATTTCCCAGAAGGCCTTCACTCTTGGGCAGGTCCACCAGAGGTGAAAGAATGTCCCTTCAGCCTCCTTACATTTCCAGCATTTATTATCGGACAAATGGTAAATCTTAGCAAGCTTGACTGGGGTCATGTACCACCTGTATACCATTTTCATAATGTTTTCTTTCAAGGCATTACATGCCGTGAACTTCATACCGGTGGTCCATAACATTTCCCAGTCCTCAGACATGATGTTATAACCAATGTCCTGAGCCCATTTTATCATGGCTGATTTAACTGTCTCGTCCTGAGTGTTCCATTTAAGCAGCAAGTTATACATTCTCGATAATAGCTTGGTCTTTGGTTCTAACAATTCTGTCTCAAGTTTCGATTTTTCCACCTGGAACAGGATTTAAACTCCTTCCATCAGGAGTTTATTCTGCCTGGCCTTTAATTTGAATTCAGCCTGATCTTTTATTTCCCTTCTCTTCTCTTCCCTCCCCCTCCCCTTTTATGAAGATCACCCACTCTGAGACCCCACAGCTAATTCTCCCCTGGCATCCTCGTTGGCCCAAGTAGGACCAATTCAGCCAGCTAGCCCTGGGGATTATCTAATTGATTTTTTATTTTTACTGTTATTCATGTTTTTATACTGTATTTTATGCTGCTTTTATAATTGTTTTAAAGTGTTTTAAATTAGTTGTTAGCCACCCTGAGCCCGGTTTTTGAACTGGGAAGGGCGGGGTATAAATAAATTATTAAGTTATTATTATTATTAGGAAGAAGTGACTCCCCGATTATGGTTGTCGCAAAAGAAAAGTTTCCCCCGCTCTCTTATCCCTCCAGGTTAGGGCTGCCAGAATTTCCCGGAAATAGACAGGATTTGCCCGTCAAAAATGGTGTGCGGGCTAAGGTTACCAGATTTTTTCCAATGAATCTGGGGACACTTTTCAACTTCAGTGGATTTTGTATGGAGACTGATTTGCAATTCTGGGGACTGTCCCCGGGAAACAGGGACATATGATAACCTTAGTCTGGACAGTATTTTCAGAAAGCGCCTAAAATGTCCGGGAAAATCCATATGACTGCCCATATTGGAAGTTTTTTTGGTTTTTGTTTGGTAAAAAGAAAACAACTTTTTCGTCCAGATTTTCACTTATTGGATGCTGGACTGGGTGGGCCATTGGCCTGATCCAGCAAACACTTCTTACATTCTTAAAGCAGCTAATATAAATACTTGCAACAGTCTCCTTATCACAGCAATCTTTCACAAAGCTATCATTCAAGTCACAGGTATGAATTCAGTAGAGAAGTCAGAAAATTTTGACGAAAAGAAAATGGAAGCAAAAATGATCAATTTTCACTTATTTGTCCCATGTGCAGAACAGAAACCAATCACATTAATTCAGTTGGTATTCACTGTTGTTGCTTTCAGTCCACAAACAGTACACAATCGATTGTGGGGTTTTCCACCCTGTCTGCATTAAGTTTCTATTGCACTGAAATCACTGGGTGGAATGACATAACGGCAATGTAATTTACATGAATAATTATGTAAATTACATAAGTTGCATAAATTAGCCGCATTCGGTGGAGAGATGAGTAACATAGCTTTTTGTGGGAGATGAACTGTAGCAGTATGGAAACAGTGCTGCATGGGACAAATGAAGGATGCAATGAAAAATAATGTCTTCTTGCATCCCGAGTCTGAAGGCAAATGATTATGCATTATTGTGGAAGTTAAGCAGATCTAGATCTAATCAGCCCCTGAATTGGAGAATGCTTGGCTATAAATGCTTAGAAGACATGCTGAATATTATTATACAGCACATTTTAAAAAGTAGCCAGGCAGTTTGCAGCATAAATTAAAACATCTTAAGAAAACCCAGAAAATTTCCACAGTCTATAAAACACAAATGACAAATAAACAAAGTCTCATCTTTAGCATTAAAAAATTATATGGAAAAATCTGCTACCAAATTACAAGGAAAATTCAGATGACACATGGCCATGCAACCTCTGTTTAAAAACTTCAAATGAAGGAGAGTCCACCACTTTTCAAGGAAGTCCATTGCACAGTCAAACAAATCTCTGGACCAATCCACACTTACTTTTCCTTCATTCATTCCAGGCATACTCCATGATTTAAAACTCTGTTTCCAAGTGCCTGCCCCCCCAAGCTTTTCCTGTGGGAACTGCACTTTAAAGCTCAATTTGGAAAAGCCAAATTCACGTTTGCTTCGATTCAGACACAGAACATTAAAGCACCGACCTCTTCCTGGAAAATGTAATTGTGGATAAGCCGTTACTGTCAGGACATTCTTCCTATTGTTCAGTTGGAATTGTTAGGGAAATTCCCTGTTTTCGGTGGTGGCTTGTGGCTTTGGCTAGCAGGGTCAGGCTGCCACTGTGAGCCCCCTCGACCACTCTTTTGGCAGTGTTTATCAGGGGGGTGGGAGATTGGCGCTTCTGCTGGACCCCTCAACGTCCCACAGACCCTGGTGGGACATTTGGCGGGGTGCCTAGCCCAGACACTCTCCCCTCTTACCCCTGCAAACTTGGTCCAATCAAAGCAATCAGCTCTGTACCACCATTTCCAATCGGCAGGAAACCGCAAGACTTCTTTCTTGTAATTCTCATCCATTGGTTTGGGTCCTACGCTCTGGGACAGCAGGAGACAAACTTGCTCCATCTTCCATGTGGCAGCCCTTCAGATATTTGAAGATGGCTATCTGATAACCTCTCAATCGTCTCTTCTCTGTGTGTGTCCATATGCTCCACTGAAGATCCTGGTCAAATTTTGAGGATGGGAAGGACTGACAGGGTCCAGGAGGCACTATTTTTCAAGTCCCAAATATGATGATGATGATGATGATGATGATAATTTATTTATACCCCACCCATCTGGCTGGGTTTCCCCGGCCACTCTGGGCGGCTTCCAACAAAACACTAAAATACAATAATCTATTAAACATTAAAAGCTTCCCTAAACAGGGCTGCCTTTAGATGTCTTCTTAAAGTCTGGTAGTTGTTCTTCTCTTTGACATCTGGTGGGAGGGCGTTCCACAGGGCAGGTGCCACTACCGAGAAGGCCCTCTGCCTGGTTCCCTGTAACTTAGCTTCTTGCAGCGAGGGAACCGCCAGAAGGCCCTTGGCACTGGACCTCAGTGTCCGGGCAGAATGATGGAGGTGGAGACGCTCCTTCAGGACCGATATGATATGAACTGTTTGTTTGTTTGTTTAGCTCATGTCCTTTCCAGATTAAGGTACACTTTGTAGAGCTCACTCATCTCTAATTATCATAGAGATTTCTCAGGTAAAAAGAATGGAAGAGAACACCCTAAACACCCCACAGTTTCAACATATGGTTATTGATTCTAGGAAACTTCCCTGTCTTTGTGACTGCATGATCTAAGCTATTAAAATAACTTTGAATTACTGACAGGGAAACATGTTCCTTGGATGTAATGGAGTTGACAGATTGTTCATCCATTTTGATGTCTGAGGAAGGGTTAAAGCTCTTTGTTGATTTCAGCTAAGCACATCAAAATGGAAACTGATTAGAAGCAAATTTCAATGTTCAATATTTAATAAGCTCAATTCAAAAATTAAATGAAGCATCCGTGCTTCATAAAAAAAAAAATACGCAAAGGAAATGTTCTCATTTCCTAACTGACATAATTCTCTAAGTAAAGGAAGGGGAATTTGAGTCCCTTCTGAAATTGTTGTTGGACTCCAATTCCCATCATCCCTGACCACCAACGGCCAGGCTAATGGAGCTCAGAATGACCTTAACAGATTGGAGAACTGGGCACGAGCTAACAAAATGAATTTCAATAGGGACAGATGTAAGGTTCTGCACAAATATAGGATGGGGGACACCCAGCTTACTAGCAGTACATGTGAAAAGGATCTAAGGGTCTTGGTTGACCACAACCTTAACATGAGTCAACAGTGTGATGCAGCAGCAAAAAAAGCTAATGCTATTCTAGGCTGCATCAACAGAAGTATAGTGTCCAGATCAAGAGAAGGAATAGTACTACTCTATTCTGCCTCAGTCAGACCACACTTGGAATACTGTGTCCAGTTTTGGGCACCACAATTTAAGAAGGATGTTGACAAGCTGGAACGTGTGCAGAGGAGGGCAGCCAAGACGATCAAGGGTCTGGAAACTAAGCTTTATTAGGAGCGCTTGAAGGAGCTGGGTATGTTTAGCCTGGAAAAGATGAAATTGAGAAGAGATTTGAGAGCCATCTTCAAATATTTTAGGGGCTGTCACATGGAGGAAGGTCATGCTTGTTTTCTCCTGCTCTGGAGGATAGGACTTGAACCAATGGCTTCAACCTGCAAGAAAGGAGAGTCCAACTAAACATTCAGAAAAACTTTCTGACAGCAAGAGCTGTTCAGCAGTAGAACAGACTCCCATGAGAGGTGGTGGACTCTCCTTCCTTGGAGGTTTTTAAGCAGAGGTTGGATGGCCATCTGTCACAGATGCTTTAGCTGAGATTCCTGCATTGTAGGGGGTTGGACTAGATGGCCCTTGGGTCCCTTCCAACTCTAAGATTCTATGATTCTGGAGAGCCGAAGGTTCTCCACCCCTGCTCTAAACCTTGCATATTTTCTAAGTCACATATGCTGAGCTCTGTTGATCTACAACCTCAGCATTTAAGGTGAAGGTCTTACTAAGCTGACTGTCTTGGTCTTCTCCTAACCTTTACGTAGGGATGGGTTTATGGGTCCATTTTTGTTTCTCTTAGTTTCTTATTTTTTATCAACTTAAGTTTGGTTTCTCACAACTCCACATGGGTTTGCAAATGCCTTTTTAAAAAATCCTCGTCAAAATTATTCAGCATTTCCATATAACTCTCTTCTAATTTTTGGTAACAGTTTTGTCTAATAGACTTTTTTTTCAATTTCCCCAAATATAATTCACGTATATATGATATTTCCACTACTATCTGGTTGTCTATGCATTTTTGTATAAGATGCCTGGCTGGAAAACTACATTGCAAAATTCAGAGAAGCACCACATTTCAAAGGATGGCTGTGTATTGCTTCAGAAAGTGAGATTTATGTTAAGTTCAGCTTTAAATGTGAGCCCAGTTTAATTTAACTCCCATCCTCACCTTTATGTACTTCAATTTGTACATGTTCTAAACTGCTTTAGAGTGATACAATGGAAAGGAGATACATAGGCACAAATTCTTAAACAAATATAAACCTGGGACCCAGGTTTTGTTCTTAATCTCTGTATGGTTTCTCTTCCACAAAACCTTCAGTTCCCTTGTTTTGCTTGCTCTTTACTGTAGTGCATCAAATCTATATTCAGCACATTAAGTGCCCAAATACATAATCAGCTCAATCACTGCAACAGTCATATAAAATAAGGACAGAATTATAATCCTCATGTTGAAGATTGGAGAGGTTTGAAGAATGAGAGACTAACTAGTAGGTTTGCAAGTATGGTAAGACAGCTCACATGCACAAGTGTTCACAAGTGAGTTTTAATTTCATGGAATGTTGCAAGATTACGAACATGCTATTAAGGGAGTCTAGAGTACCAATGTTTACTTTCAAACTCGCTGTTTGGTAAAGTTATTATTATGGCTGCATTGCTTAATTTATGAATTACCTTTTACATATGCCTCAGGGTAAGTTACAGACAAACCATTAAAACAGCTTAAAACAGTTTTAAAAACAGTATGAAATCCAGTTGTGATCTAAGCCTCTGTATATTATCCTGGAATTAACCACCGATCTCTGTTGAGCCTTACTTCCAAATAAAAACACCTAGGATCAGGCTGCATGCATATCGATTTAGGAAAGAATCAATGATAGTAGGTTTTGTCTTGCTTGAAGGGCAGATGAGATATATTCACATATCCAACGTTACTTTTTTATTTTGCTTCAGGTTGAATGTATTATAGACATAATGTAACTCCTTAGGGAAATGTCAACTCAGTTCACAACACAGTGAAAACAACCTGAAGTAAATATCCTCTTGTGCACATATCATTCCCATAATGATTAGCTCTAATTCCTGAGTTGCTCCCACACAAGTCCAGTGAAGAATTCTGCATATGCAAATAGTCTTTAAACTTTTTCCAGTCTTCTTCCACCGACTCTTCTCCCTGGCCTCGGATTCTGCCAGTCATTTCCGCCAATTCCATGTAGTCCATCAGCTTCATCTGCCATTCTTCCCTGGTGGGTAAATCTTGTGTCTTCCAATACTTCGCGATGAGTATTCTTGCTGCTGTTCTTGCATACAATATTACAGAAATATTGTAAAATTAAGGAATGCTAGAAGAATGTTGGAATGAAGTGATATGGCTTTAGTAGAAAGGTTATAAGGAATTAAGTACAAATAGATTAATAGAGTATTAAAAGAAAAATAAGGTTGAAATGTGTTAAGATAATTATAGGATAGGAAACAGGGGAAGATGGAAAGGAATTGCTGAAATAATTAATAGAAGTGGAATACAAAAAGGGAGGTGCGAGGAGGTCGTGGAAATATGTGAAAGAAAGATAAGACATTGAAATTTATTTATTTTTTTTCTTTTCTTTTCTTTGTGGATGTGTTTTTAAATTGTTTTTGTTTTGTCTTGTTAGTTGAATGTTTTAGTGTAAGGCAGTGTCTTTGTATTGTAATGTATTGTTTTTTCTTTGGTTTTTTTGTAGTGTTTAAATTGTTGTAAAAGCAATAAATATTATTTAAAAAAAGAGAGAATTCTGCATATGCATTTCAGTGTCCTCAAGCGGTGAAAAAACATACATGGAACTGACCACATGAGCAGTAGTGGATCAAGAAAGGTACTACCAAGCCCCAAAGGAAGCCAGTAATGAGCAGAGGCAAGGAAGCTATTAGAGGCAAGAAGGCTTCCTTCAGAAAACAGAAGACTTTCCCAACTGGGGATAAAGAAAAGAAACACAAACTTCAAGAGGGGAAAGAAGCACAAAGGGAACAATAATAAATGGCTGCAAAAAAAAAAAAATCATTTGAGGAGCATATTGCTAAAAAAAAAATCATGTCAAAATTAAAACATTATTTAAATACATCAGAAACAAAAATTAGGAAGACAGGTGGTCCTTTGGTGAGGAAGCTGAATTAATAAATTGCATTTGTCTTCATTGTGGAGGATGTGGAGCAGGCACCTGGTGCTTGAATGGATTATTTTCCAGCAAAGGGGTTTGAAGAACCAAGGCAGGTAATGGTTAAAAGAATTAAAATTCTAAGACTTGTTGAAAAATTAAAGGTGGCATTCAACGAAGGTTTGCTCAAAGACCCACTGAAACTAATAAACATGACTAAGTTAGGATCAGGGATTTTTTTTCCCCATCCAGAACTCATCAGAACTCTGTTCCGGTACCTCTCAAGTATAGCTGATATAACAAGGGAGCCAGTGTGGTGCAGTGGTTAAGAGCAGTAGTCTCGTAATCTGGGGAACCGGATTCGCGTCTCCACTCCTCCACATGCAGCTGCTGGGTGACCTTGGGCTAGTCACACTTCTTTGAAGTCTCTCAGCCTCACTCACCTCACAGAGTGTTTGTTGTGGGGGAGGAAGGGAAAAGAGACTGTTAGCTGCTTTGAGACTCCTTAGAGTAGTGATGGTTTTCCCAGTAGTGATGTATGGAAGTGAGAGCTGGACCATAAAGAAGGCTGATCACCGAAGAATTGATGCTTTTGAATTATGGTGCTGGATGAGATTCTTGAGAGTCCCATGGACTGCAAAAAGACCAAACCTCTCCATTCTTAAGGAAATCAGCCCTGAGTGCTCACTGGAAGGACAGATCCTGAAGCTGAGGCTCCAGTACTTTGGCCACCTCATGAGAAGAGAAGACTCCCTGGAAAAGACCCTGATGTTGGGAAAGATGGAGGGCACAAGGAGAAGGGGAGGACAGAGGACGAGATGGTTGGACAGTGTTCTGGAAGCTACCAACATGAGTTTGACCAAACTGCGGGAGGCAGTGGAAGACAGGAGTGCCTGGCATGCTCTGGTCCATGGGGTCACGAAGAGGCGGACACGACCAAACGACTAAACAACAATAGAGTAGTGATAAAGCGGGATATCAAATCCAAACTCCTCCTCTTCCTCCTCCTCCTCTTCTTCTTCTTGGGAAGGGCCCTGCTGGACAAGGCTGGATCAGGCCAGTGACCCTACTAGTCCAGCAGAGTGGCCAACCAGATGTCTATGGGAAGCTCAGAAGCAGAACCTGAGTTCAACAGCTCTCCTTCCCCCTGGAATTCAGAAGCATACTGTCTCCAACAGTGGGGGCAGAACATAGCCATCAGGGTTAGTGACCTCTGAAACTCCATGAATTTGCCTATTCCTCATTTAAAGCCATTCACACTGGAATACCCTCTGGAATACCTCTGAATGACCCACTTGTCATGTTATTGTGGTAAGGGGAGAATAAATGAGTGGAGGAAATAGGATTCCAGGTTAAAGAAAGCCACACATTTATGTAGATGCAACTAAAATTCAAGCCTTTTATCATCCCTATGCTGTGGTTTGGGCTTGCGTTTCCTTTCTATTCATAAGACTTTGGACCCCGAGCAAAAATGGATGAGAAATGATTGATTTCTCTGAATATTTTCTTTCTTTCTCTTCTTCAAGCAAGACAAAACATATCATGGTCTTAATGGATAGTCTCTCGTTCTCTCTGTGTGTGTCTGGGCTATTGAATAAAACATAGACGGCTCAGGCGAATGTTAATAGGTTATTTAATCCATGGAGTTTGGACACGCAACTGCTAACATGTTGGCTTTCATTTACAACACTATTTGGCATTTTAGGTATCCTAAGAAATGAACACCTGGCATTAATAACTTCTCAGTATTAGAAAACACACACACACAATGGAACTACAGCTCATTGTAGGTGGCAGCTGTGTTGCTAAATAGGAGAGAAAGGAAGAGACTTCTCCACAATGATACCAGCTAGATTAATTCTCAGCAATGCTGGACCTGCTTTCATTCAACCTGCATAATGCATTGCCTTGTAACAATAAGTTGCTTTTGTGCAACTTTTGTGCACAGTCTTCTAATATTTAGCTGCATTTGGTAAATGAATAGTCATATGAACAGGCTTCCATCTCCTTTCTTTGCTGTTTGTTTCAAGTTAATCACAGAATTATGGCTGACTGGGGCAACAGCTCTCATTTCGGGACCAGATATTATGGTGCTGAATGTCTCAATGACAGGAGGCAGGAGGGACAACCAAGAACTCTTGTGCTCAACTCCTGCTTGCTGCTTTTCCACAGGTATCTGGTTGGCCACTGTGAGAACAGAATGCTTGACTCAATGGGCCATTGGCCTGATCCAGAAGCGACTTATGGTTGGAAGCTTCCTTAATAATCAGACCATTTTGCATGGTGGTTTATACTGATTGGAACTGGTTCTAATGACCATTAATGTACCATGGGATGAATTTGGGCTTTTGGCAAATGTCATGATTTTAGTTTTCTGATACTTAAGTTCTAATTTGCCCTCCAAGGGATGCAGGTGGCGCTGTGGGTTAAACCACAGAGCCTAGGACTTGCTGATCAGAAGGTCGGCGGTTCGAATCCCCACGACGGGGTGAGCTCCCGTTACTCGGTCCCTGCTCCTGCCAACCTAGCAGTTCGAAAGCACATCAAAGTGCAAGTAGATAAATAGGTACTGCTCCGGCGGGAAGGTAAATGGCATTTCCATGCATTGCTCTGGTTCGCCAGAAGCGGCTTAGTCATGCTGGCCACATGACCCTGAAGCTGTCTGCAGACAAACGCCGGCTCCCTCGGCCAATAAAGTGAGATGAGTGCCGCAACCCCAGAGTCAGCCACGACTGGACCTAATGGTCAGGGGTCCCTTTACCTTTACCTTTACAATATATTGCTAATGCTTTCATAGCTCTTCTAAGACCTATGGGTATTCTTGAAGGAATTGCTGCATCATCTGCATGCTGTACAGACCCTACAAGTTCTAGTTACAGGTAGGTAGCCATGGTGGTCTGCTGTAGTCAAAACAAAAAAATAAAAATAAAAAAAATCCTTCCAGTAGCACCTTTAGAGACCAACTAAGTTTGTCATTGGTATGAGCTTTTGTCTGCATGCACACTTCTTCAGATATCTGGTATCTGGTATCTGAAGAAGTGTGCATGCACAAGAAAGCTCATACCAATGATAAACTTAGTTGGTCTCTAAGGTGTTACTGGAAAGAACCTACAAGTGTCCCTATTTTCCAGGGACAGTCCCGGATTTGCAGAAGCCGTCCCAGTTTCTGATTTGATCCTGGAATGTCCCACCTTTCCTTAGAACGTCCCTATTTCCATTGGAGAAATGTTGGAAGGCATGGAGTTATCTGACCCCTGAGCCATCTGAAGGCAGTCCTGTAGGGGGAAGTTTTTAAATGTTTGATACTTTATTATGTTTTTATATATGTTGGAAGCCACCCAAAGTGGCTGGGACAACCCAGCCAGATGGGTGGTGTATAAATAGTAAAAATATTATTATGGAATAGGACGTCCCTGTTTTCATTGAAAAAAATGTTGGAGGGTATGTATAGAGTGTCTGCATCCAGACAAAGTTAGATTCCAATACCCATCAGTCACAGCCAAGGATAATGGGAGTTGTAGTCCAGAAACATCTCTGGTACAGGACAAGTATCAGATTTCAAGATACAGTTGGGTTTAGTGGCCAGTCTGGCTGTCCTAGCAAAAGAGTTGAAAAGGGGATTAGAAAGTATTTATAAAATTGTGAGAGAAACATTACCAGCACCATGCAGCTGCTCAGAAATCTGGATAAGCAGGTGTGTTTTTTCTCCTGGACTTGCCACATGGCCACAGATGGCCACTTCATGGAGTAAAGGTTACCATGCAATAAATCTCCATCCTATAGTGATCTCTTTGGAGAAGGAATTGACTTCAGAGGCATCTTCTTCCATTTTGAAGCCATCTATGTATATCTATCATACTTAAAAGGCACTAGTGAGAAGGCCCAGGCTATGATTACCTAATTAACATATGCAAATGCATGTAACTTGCATAAACAGGGCTCCTGGGGGAATTTCTATTAGGAGGATGAACTGCATAGAGGGTGACAGTCTTTTTAGTGTCATTAGGGTAAATGAGGTGGTAATGGGCTGTGCAGATGATGGTAAAGTCAATAATTTATTTCGCACTTCTCACTGGGGTGGCTTTTACAAACAGCCAGGATCCTTAATTGAAATGTAAATGCATGATAAATTAGGAAGAATGCCTTGTGAAAAGTGAAATAAGGAGAAATGTAGGAGCTGAGGAACTTCCAGTAAGGATTTTAAGAGTACAAAGGACTATAGGGGGAAATGCAAGCTCTCGTTTGGTCAAAGGGATACCTTGGTTCACTTTTATATAGTCCCTGAGACCCATGATGAAAACTCCAGAAGAAAAGGCTAGGCTGCATCCCACTCTTTCTGGATTCTGCTTTAACTATACTAGGAGAAAGTCTAAAATTACTTACGGATTTGGAGCATGTGTAGTTTGCCATGATTTTCAGTTCCTTTGAATCCCGGCCACATGCTACCTTGGTAATGGGCATGTGGAATGATGATAACACTTTCTCTAATAACAGCAATATCAATGGAAAACAATCAAGTAATATATCAAGAAATATATACAAGACTTTCAGTTAGGATCCATAAGGTTTTCAGTGCACTTTGTCATTGCGAAACCTAACATAATCTCACCAACATTCAGGGTAAAGGGATGTTAATAAAGGAATGCACAAATCAGCTGCAATTTAGAACAGGGTATGTTGCTGTAACTGATGCTGATAGACAACACCATGCCCAACAACAGCTGTGCTCATCCTGCTGCATCTCTGGGTTGAAAATATGCTTATGGCAGCCTCAAGCGATCTGGGCTGAGATGCATGTGGAAGGTGCAACAAGGATGATTCCCCAGTGACAATAATTGGAGGTGACAATTAACTCAGGACTATCTCTCCAACAAGGCTGTAGACTGTGTCTGGTCCCAGCTGCTTCAAACTGCAGGTGAGGCTCATATGAATGTTTCTTCTTGTCTATCATAGGCAAAGGGCTCATCCATTCTTCCTTTTGTGCCACATTTCTGGGCTTTAAAGCTCCATATCTAAGTGTTTTGTTGTGTTTTGGGTTTTCTTTTTTTATCCCGACATTTTCCCCATGTTTTACCACTGAATCAGAGCAAACATGGTGGTTCACAGCATAAAATTACAATATAAAAACCACAACATACATAATAAATATAAGAACAAAAGCAAACCACTATCTACCCCAACCAAAGGACATTTGGTTGAGTTCATAGAAGAACAGATGTTGTGGATAAGCTTTCTCCTCAAAATCTAGGTATCCACATTCAGTGGATTTCTATTTTCTTCTGTTTGAAGGAATCTTCACTAATGGGTAAATGGACCAATGTTCATTCATTTATTTGGCTCAGATCCGGCTCAATTCCATGGGCTCAGACCAGCTTAAAGCAGAGGGTTTTTTTGTTAGTTTTCTAAATGTTAATACTCCTATACCCTAGGGGGCATCAATCTAAGGGAACTGAATGGTTTAGGAAATAAAGGATGTCAAATGAAATAGAAATGGCCCTGGGAACAAAAAATCTATTCTTTAAACAACAATAACAAGCCACCCATACCATAACCAGTCCAAAAAGCCAACCACACAAATGATAATGCTTTTTGTGGGAATCCACCACCTCAATGTGTATTGATAAAGATGTACTGCAGAGTTAAGTGGGATGGGTGATGGCTTCTCTGGAATGTAGCCCAGAAAGTAGGGTTGGGCAGATCAGTCTGTTTCTGGCCCATACGCTGCCACATGTACTCATTCATCATTTTGTTCTGACTCGTTTTGCATTGTAATGCCCACTGCCAAGGACAAATGATGGCCTAAGAAAGGTGGAAACCAATATGGGATTCAAGAGCAGCCTGGAAACTGAGGCAAGGCTAGTTCAGAAAAATGTACAAAGCCTAGGGAGCTGGTTTGAGGACCACGGTTAGCAGAGAAGACAAATTGTCTTAGCAACCAACAGAGTTTTATAGCCTGGACTAGGTATTCAAGATGAAAGCCTTGTCCCATGAACAGAGTATCTGGCCAGTTAAAGGATTGGTACATTTTTCCTATACCTGTTGGCTTCTTCTAGGCCAAAGTATTTAAACTATGAGGGACTTCTATGGGGAAAGTGTCACAGGTTTCCTGCAAGGCGTCATGGTCGATTGACTGAGACTGTGGTGATAGAGGATTCCCTTCATGGGGCAAGATTTGGGCTCGTGTGTCAGCAGAGGCACATGGGATGGAGCAGGAAGCAAAACCTTCTGCTCTGCCTCAGGGCTGCTATATTTGAGGATTACTGATCTGGTAGCATGATACATTTCAATCTGCATTTTAAATGGAAACCATTATTTAAACAGCCCCATAATGACATATGGCTGGCCTTCAGCAGGGGCAAAACTAGACTTTAGTTCACCCTGGTCAAAAACCCAGTTTGGCACATTCCATTTGCATTTGCACACACACACACACACACGGAATCTGGGTGTCTCAATGGTGCCCCTCTGGACATTTCACCCAGGGCAGAAAAACCAGGCTAGCCCCCACCGCACCCCATAGCTACAGCTCTGTCTTCAGTCAGATGAGTTGGTCACACATTGCACTAAACACAGATACAAGCTGTCTCTACACATGTACAAGTGTTTATGAGATAGATTGTACCATGTGCACATAACATGTGAAGACCTCTGGAGTCAGAAATGAACCTGCAAAGGCATAGGCCATCTGAGGCATCCAATAAAAAACACTTGTCATTGGAGATTAATGAAGGAACTTTATTGGGAAAGGGTGTGAAATGGATTATATGGGAACACATACACTTATAGCAGCCTTTCTCAACCTTGGGTCCCCAGATGTTGTTGAACTACAATTCCCACCACCCCTAGCTAGCAAGGCCAGAGGTCAGGGATGATGGGAGTTGTAGTCCAACAACATCTGGGGACCCACAGGTTGAGAACCGCTGACTTATAGGGATAGGGACAGAAGTATGTAGTGCCTATTCTGTTCCCAGAGGGAATAGAATAGAATGTCTGGAATGGGAAAAGTGTAGAATGTGGGGAAGGATCAAAGTGAGAGAAACAGTTGGTGGCAGTTAGAGCAGCAGCAGCAGCAGCTTGGGAGAGGACCAAGGAAACATAAGAAGGAAGAAGAAGAAGACTTCACAGAGAAAAGTCAAAAGGGAGCCAGAACATCAAAACTGGTAGATTGGATGGAAGAGACTGTGAATTAGACTTCTCCAGCTTTCAGAAGGAAACTGAAACCATTCACTGTGGTTTGTGGTTAGGTAGGTTACTTTGTGTTCTTTTATATTCACTGTATAATGAACTCGTTGGGTTTCCTATTCATATACATGCTCCCTTTCTACACCCATCTTGGAATGGAAGAAGCCTGATGGAGTTGGTCTTTCAGCAGAGCGGATTATTACTGATGCAATATAGAGAAATCTTTTGGGGAAGCACTTACACACAGAGGGAGGAACCCCTTATGCCAAAGGTGGCTTCCTTATTCTGGAGTAGTGGTTTTCAAGATGTGTTCTGGAGAACTGTAGGATCCCTTTAAAGGTTTTTGGAGGTTCTTTCATGCGGAGCCAATTATGATGGGTCAGCTGCTCTGAAATGCAGCTCATCTACCACATCAAACATACATTTAAATGCACATCTCCATTTGTGAATGTTACATCACAGTGCTGGTTCAAGCTGTTGACCATTATGTGAAGCCCACCATGCTGGTTTTCCATGGCTCCAGACGGCATGCCAAAGCTCTGTGGCAAATGAGCTGGACAGTTCCTTGACAGGTGTACAAAAGTGTGTGTGTGGGGGGGGTTGGCAACCGGAGGACATATGTATCGCATAGTCAAGGGATCCACAAACCAAATATGGGAGCCAGTGTGGTGTAGTGGTTAGAGCACTGGACTACAGCCTGGGAGACCTGAGTTCTAATCCCTACTCTGCCAAGGGGCTCCCTGGGTGACCTCCGACCCATTTTCTTCTCCCAGCCCACCCTACCTGATGGGATTATTGACAATTGTGATGATAAAAAAAGGAAGAGGAACTTTTTCGCATCTTCTCAAGTTCCTTGCAGGGAAAGCTAGATTTAAATAAGTGAATAGTAAACTAGTACATGGGTAGATATAATAGAACAAAACAGATGTGCAGCATGCCAGTTCCCAGTGTTCGTTTCTCTTTCCTCACTAGGAAGAAAAGAGGGAGAGATGTTGTTCCTCCCCTGGCTGATGTTCTGGGGCTTCATCCATCTTACCAAAGCTGGCCCAGTTTCTTCAGTTTCAGCAAGAAATGTGAGTAGAGAGTGGTTCCTGCCTGATTTAGTGACATGGTTCAGGCAGAGGCATTTCAGCAAATATTCCCAGAAGTGTTTGTGCGTGCTGAAGTTCTCCAATAGTTTGAAGGGAGCCTGAAAAGGGAAATCTAAAAACAAACAAACAGAAAATTCATTTCTAAGATATTTCAGCCTCTTCCCAAAGAGTGGCACCTCCCTTACCCAGCTTTGGGAAGCTGGCTTGGGATGGTGTGTGTGTATCAATTTTTGGCCTTGCACAGGGCAGCTCTTTACCAAGGTCTTACACCTTCCTGCACCTGGTAATTGAATCACCTTTGTCTCTGCCAAGGAAGGAAAGGGAAGCCTGAAGGTACACAGGGCATTGCCTACATTTTGATGCCCAATGTTTCTGAAACTTGTGGTGGTCGTGGTGATGATTGAAGTAAGTCCCCATTAAGGGTGCTCTGGGGGAGTGTCAGGGGCAGGACTTTGGGGTGGGGGACTCAGACTTAGTCCTAAGCCCATTCAGCTCAGTCACATTACTGGACCACCGGGCACAGAACCTTATTTTAAAGATTTTATTTCCCTCTCCCAGGTTTAAGCAGAGCAGCAGTTCCACTACTGAACAGGGCTTGGATCTCTTCTAGCTTAACGCCAGTTTAACTTACTCCAGACTTGCTTTATGCCAGCTTCTTGTGGATGGGATTGCTCTATTAATTGTAAAAAACCTCTAATGGGTTTCCATAAGATATAAAACTCACCTTAAAATTATTGACAAAAGTCAGAAGTTAAAAGCAAGTTGGCTTGAAATCAACAGGAAAGTTTGCATATCTGAGCTGGCTTGTTGAAAACAGTGAAGGGAAGACGCCTGCCTAATATCACTGGGCAGGGAGTTCCAGTAGGTACTGCCACATTGAAAATTCAGTTCCTTACACCTGTTGTGACTTCTATCCATAGGAAGAATCCCTTCTTCCTTCAGCTAACAAGACTGTGCTTGGAAGAGGCATGCATCTCAAAGAAGGCGATCTCAACATCACAACCATCCTCTCCAGGACATTTTTTAATGTTCCGCATCAGATCCAGTCTAACTATATCATGGACTTCCTAATGTGTGTGCTGGGAGACCGTATATTTGCACGTTTCATTGTCTCCTTCTTTGTGCTTGGGATTTTGGGAAATGTTGCCATTTTCTCCTATCTCCTTTTCTATATCAAGAGGAATTCCTGGAATGCCTACATCTGGAACTTCACCATCGCCAACTGTGGCATCTTTCTATTTTTGTGCAGTTCCTTTCTGCTGGCTTTCATTAATTATATTTTTCATTCCGGCGACGCCTTTGAGAAATTGTTCTTCTCTCTGGCCTACTTGCTTTTATACACCCAGTGCAGCTGCATGCATTTCATTGTGGGCATTGGTGTTGACTGGGTCCTCCTTCTCCTCTCTCCAAGCTGGCACAGAAGTCACCAACCATCCCTGTCTTCGCTTATATCGGCTGTCACCTCTATCGTCCTGTGGCCCCTGCTGTGCCAACTGCTGTTCTTCTTCAGCCTGGGGTTCGACACGCAAACTGTTGTCATCCTCTCCTTGATCCTTTCCCTCCCACTGGTGTCCATCTCCTTTCAGACCTTGATCGTCAACACGTGGTACAACTTGGGCCAGCAAAAGAAAATCCGTACGGAGAGAATGCTTGAGATGCTTGGATCCATCGTCACCCTGGTGCCTCT
This sequence comes from Podarcis bocagei, assembly GCF_964188305.1. Classification (NCBI taxonomy): domain Eukaryota; kingdom Metazoa; phylum Chordata; class Lepidosauria; order Squamata; family Lacertidae; genus Podarcis; species Podarcis bocagei. Next base: position 84,963,926 of record NC_138133.1, on the reverse strand, counting down.
CCATCTCTTCTTCACCCAGAACTCTGACTGCGCAATCATCTCATTGTTTTTCATGCTGTATGTTTTGTTTTTGTGTTTTGCAAGGATGAGCTAAGAAGGGTTGAAGTTGGCTTGTAGTACCAAACCTACATCAAGATGAATAAAGCTTGCACACTTCTGTTTTTAAAATATGGCTGTTTGTCCCGTACCTTTTTATTTAGAATATTTTATTTTCAAAAGACAAAAAAGGAGATTCCTAAATCTTTAAATGGATAAGCATCCTATATTCATCACTAAGGCAGAGTAATTCTAAAGCTTCAGGCCTGAGAGTCAAAGTTGGCTTTTCAAGGCTCTCCCATTGGCCCCAAACTCTCTGCAGGGGATCCTCAGACCCAGAGGCCAAATGTGGCCCTCCAAGCCTCTCTCTCTGCCCCTTGGGAATCCCCTCAATCCATACACCCTTCCAAGTCTCTCGTCTTACTGTCCCTCTTTTGCAACCCTCTTGAGTTTTTACTTGGCTGAAATGTGTCCTTGTCCTAGAATCATAGAACTATAGAGGTATCCAAAGGGCCCTCCAGTACAACACCTTGTAATGCAGGAATAGCGATGATGTCTCTTGCTTGTCACGATAAGAGGATGGTGGTGTGTGTGTATGTACACATCCTTGATCTTAGTCAAAAGGCTGAGAAGTATAAGCTGCCATTTCCTGTTCAGAGGCATTATTGCTTCTGACCATGGAGGCAGAACAAAAGAGGGGTGGCAGTCACTGAACAAAAGTTGAAGACAGCTGATTTCAAGTGCCATTGCCCACTGCATGCTGAGTTTATCTGCAGACATCCAGCAGTGGAGTGACCATGGTGGACACCATGCATAGCACTGGTTGATCAGATGTGCTGTGCTGGAATTTGTCTTCTAATTTCTTGACAGTCATTTCCCTGCCACCCTGTGAAATGAACTTCAAGTTTCTTGCCTCATTCTCTGGGCACTTGAGAATTTCTTTGGTGAGTGTGGGTTTCTGAGATTACTTTAGCATTTACAAGGTGGCCAAGGGTGGCATATGTGTTCTGGTTTCCAGAAAACATTTCTGCAGCACTTTGCAGCCTCCCTAGCTGCCCAGCACTGCCTCAACTGTAAAGCTCCATGGGAGGAACAAACCTATTGATGGTTTCCTGTAGGCTTTAACTGAAGTGTGGGCACCTAGGAAGGCCACAGTGATGGGGCAATATGGAGAAAGAAAGAAAGAAAGAAAGAAAGAAAGTCCTCAGAATTAAAGGTGACTGCAACAATAATCATGCAACAATAACTACAATAACCCCACCCTTGAGGATTTCACAAAACATTTTCTTTCTACTTGTATAATTTTCAAATGCCATTTCTTTTCTTATGAATTAGGCTTTTTTAAAAAAATGTGGGAATTGTTTTTGGCACAACGCCAGTGATCAGAATGTAGGAGCACTTTTTTTTGTTGGTAGGTCCCAGTAGGGAAACAAAAGGATTGAGTGATGATTGCCCCCCTGTTCCTCTTAAAATAGACTTAGTATTCCAATTAAACACTCAAAGTGGCTTAGCACGCTCAGCACAATGTGCTCACACCAGCTGTCATGGATTGGTTGGGAACAGAGGAATGGTGGGAGGAGCTATCTGAGGAAACACAAAGATAGAGAGAAGTCCACAATCAGAGGCAGAAGCTGAAGGAGATGAGTGTCAGGAGGGAAGCCAAGAGGCAGAGATGAGTCATGCTTGTGATGAGTCATGGGTGCCCCCCCTCGCTGTGACAAGCTCCCCTCCCCACTTGTCTCCCAGAACCAGAAGAGGCATGAAAAGAGCAGAGACGCGCACCTAGGTCAAGTCTCAGATTGCTTGGGGAAAGCCCTGAAGAAGAGCACACTTAGAAGCTTGTTAGGAGGTGGGGACTTTCTTGGCAACTGATTCATGGGGTAACAACTACCAAGAATGGACTGCTGTGCTCATTAGACCTGACGCTCAGCCGATTTTGTGTAATTAGTAATTCTTTTACTAATAAAGAATTAACACCAACTTTGAACAGCAAGGTTTGCTGCGGGCTTGTGTTTTGACACCTGCAATCACTTCTGTTGGAATTCTTACAACTCTCCTAGAATTTGCAGAACCCTCCATGAGATTTCCACACACACACACCAGTTCCTTCAGATGTTTTGGCTAAGCTTGGACCTCCAAATTAACTTCGACGTTTTGCTTTAAGTATATCAGAAAAGAAGAAGAAGCTGAGAGACATGGCCTACTTTAAATACTTTGAATTCAAAACAAGAACTCTGTTCCTGTTCTTTCCCTTCATATCCCCCCCCCCATAATAAAAAATAAAGAGACCATTTCTTGAAGGAAAAACAGAAAGGGAATGCAAAAAAGAAATAAAAAATGCAACCTTACACTCCCCCCCCCCCTCCAGCATCAAGTGGGCCAATATCAAAAATATCAAAAGCTAGCATGAGGTAATGAAGTCATCTCTATTCATAGATCAGCTCACAAAGCACCTTTGGAAGCTTTTCTTTTTAAAAAGTTCTCATTATTCCGGAGCCTTTACTAAATTCTCTAACCCCTCGCTCTTCTACTCATCCATCCTGCCTTCCTCCTGCATACTTTCTCATTACTTCTCAATGCCCCCCCCCCAATCTTCAGGGGAAAGACCTCTGCAGTAAACACATAACGCCAGTGAGTTTTTCAGCAAATTTCCACTTTTACAGTAGGGGCGAAAGAGGAATTTGTTTGGTCCATTTTGACTCATTTCACCTGCAATCCAACACACTCAAACTTGCTTCTGAATCAGAAGGCAATGCCCAGTCATATTGCAAAAAGAGGCGGATTTAGGGGAGCTTAACCGGTTTGGTCAAACACAGAGCACAGTCTCGAGGGCACTGCAGGGGGTGTCACAACGATTGTGTAGAATGGAAGGTGAGAAGCTTGGGGGAACCAAACTTTGGCATCACACAGGGCGCTGTTGAAATTTGAGACCCCAAAGGTCTGCCACTGCTGCATACTGCTATGAATTTTGCAAGGCAGTTTCAGTGTGCAAAAAAAGTAAAGTTAAAGGTACCCCTGACCGTTAGGTCCAGCTGTGGACGACTCTGGGGTTGTGGCGCTCATCTCGCTCTATAGGCTGAGGGAGCTGGCGTTTATCCGCAGACAGTTTTTCCAGGTCATGCAGCCAGCATAACTAAGCTGCTTCTGGCGAACTAGAGGAGCGCATGGAAACCGTTTACCTTCCCACCAGAGTGGTACCTATTTATCTACTTGCACTTTGACATGCTTTTGAACTGCTAGGTGGGCAGGAGCTGGGACTGAGCAACGGGAGCTATCCCCGTCACAGGGATTCAAACCCCTGACCTTCCGATCGGCAAGCCCCAGGCTCTGTGGAGCCACCCACGTCCCACACTGAACTACAATTCCCATCTGCCCCAACAAGCATGACTGGGGATGAATTGAGTTGTTTAGCAAAATCTGGATGGACAAAAGTTCCCCAGACCTGATGGACTGGCAGTATTTTTCTCATTTATTTATTTAGGTGAGAAATGAGCCTGCTTCCCTTTGCACTTCAGTGATTTATTTGCCTTCCTGTCCCCCCTGAAAGAAATCCAGTGGAAGCCCATCGTGTCATCTCCTCCCATTTGGTTGGGGGTTTCCCATATTATCCTGCTGGGGAGGGAAAGAGCAGAGTTATGGTGGCTACACCACCAGTGCAACGTTAAGCCTGCATTCCAGGAAACCACCGCCTGCAGAGCTTAGTCATCTTTTTCACTGAATCAGCTGCTTTAATAGGTTTCCAGGGCACTGTGTCCTCCGCTCGCCCTGATCCATTCCCCCCTACTCCTTTTCCATTAGCAGAAGGATTTGTCATATTTTAAGGAAGAGTCAAGGGGAGAAAAATTACCCCGAAGACACTTCACAATTGATTAGGCTTCCAAATTGACTCCCCTGTGCTTGTTCCTAAATTTAGTTTGAGACAGTGATTTGCCATAAATTGTCATGTTGGTGAGAAAGCCTTGCAAGAGGCAGGTGCTGGCGGTGCCAGATTTTGGCATCAAGTGAGGGAGTGATGCTCAGCAACCTTGCACATTGCACATTGCTTTGTGTGCCAGCTCAAGGGATAATTTATGGCCATGGCAGTCTCCACACCTGCAAAATGAAGGAGCAGCTGTGTCCATTCCTGTCCAAATCATTTGCTTTTGGGGGGGGGGAATAATAAGGTGTGCCTACAGGATCAGGATATAAGCTTTCACCAGAATAGCAAATTTTCAGAAAGCTTTCACTACCTCTCCTACAGGAGGCAGATGGCTGTTTTTAGAGGTGATAATGGTGGGCAGAACACATTAGATGTCATTTATTATAAAATTGCTATCTCACCTTTTCCCCAAGATACCATCCATGGCTCTTCCTGGCACCTTCCAAGTTATCTTGGAAGTATGTTTCTGAGCACAATTCAAAGTGTTGGTGCTGACCTTTAAAGCCCTAAACAACCTCAGCCCAGTATACCTGAAGGAGCGACTCCACCCCCATCTTTCAGTCCAGATACTGAGGTCCAGCTCTGAGGGCCTTCTGGTGGTTCCCTCACTGTGAGAAGCAAGGTTACAGGGAACCAGGCAGAAGAGGGCCTTCTCGGTGGTGGCGCCCACCCTGTGGAATGCCCTCCCACCAGATGTCAAGGAAATTAACAACTATCTGACTTTTAGAAGACACCTGAAAGGCAGCCCTGATTAGGGAAGCTTTTAATGTTTGACGTTTTGTCACATTATTATTATTATTATTATTATTATTATTATTATTATTATTATTATTATTATTATTATGTTGGGAGCCACCCAGAGTGGCAGGGGAAACCCAGCCAGATGGGCTGGGTATGCATGAATGAATGAATATTATTATTATTATCATTATCATCATCTTCAAAACAACCCACAGAGGTATAGATTATTGATGAGAAATAAGCGCAAGGTTGCCAAATGAGCTTCATGATTGAGCAGGGATGTAGACCCTGGTCTCTATGGTCCTAGTCGGACACGCTAACCACTACACCATGATGGATCTGTGATCGCATTGCTTGGTGATGTTCTCAGAAAAGATCATTCTCATGTAGAGTTCACCGTCTCTCACTTACCACAGCACTGCACATTTCTCTGGCCTCTGCACTGCAAAATGTCTCCCTTTGCAGACCATGAAAATGTGGGTCCCATGTTGGCTGTTTTTTCTGAGGGGAAATTTGGGGATGTGAAAATGTGAAAACTATTGATGCAACTTTCCCCACAAAATGTGACAGAATAAAGTACTGAGTGGCAGCCAGGCTTGGAATAAGCAACATTCTTTCATTAACGCCCATTGTACCAAGAGGAAAACTTTACATCAGCTTAATTACACCAACTTAGCTTCTTGTGTATAAGTTTGCTGCTTAGTTGGCCTTAGGGAAGACAAAATAAAAAAATTCCTTCCAGTAGCACCTTAAAGACCAACTAAGTTAGTTCTTGGTATGAGCTTTCGTGTGCATGCACACTTCTTCAGATACTTCAGATTAGGGAAGACAGTTGTTCTCCCTCTCAGCTCATATGCTATGGATGGGGATAATGTTAGCACTCACAGACAGCATGCTATAGTGGTTAGAGGGCTGGCCTAGGACTGTGCAGACCACAGTTCAAATCCCCAAGTAGCCATGAAGTTTCATGTGAAGAGCCTAGCCTAATTCAACCTAATCTACCCCACCAGGTTGTTGCAAGAAAAAATGGAGGGGTGAATTCACAGGGAGAAGGACATAACTAAAATATCAAAGATGAATAGCATTGCCCCACCTTACAGGGCCATTAAAAGTTATACAGAATTCATTCAAGTGGGTTGCATACTCGCAACCTACTATAAATGCTAATTATATTTACTAATCTAAAGAAATATCTGACAAGTGTTTTGAGGTTAAGAATAAAAGGAGTTAGGGGAAAAAATACCCTGTTTTGTTACCAAAAGAAGGTGTTATTTTCCCTGTTTCATTTATGTGTAAGGAAAAGTCAATACTCTTTTTGTTTTGTTTTTGTTTTCAAGGTGTGGCAGGATATAATTTAGCAGAGAAAAAAACAGAATATTTTTCTGCTTCTTTATATTTTCTTTCTGAAGCTCTTCCTGTGGTGGTAGACACAGAATCTGCAGGGGGTTCTAATAGATTTCCATTTCAGAAAGACCTTTGATTACAGTTTTGTTCCCAGAAATATTGGCTGGGGCATGGAGGATGCTACGGGCAGTGAAGGCACTTCCTAAGGAGCACACTGAATCCTGTCCAGTGACAGAGATTAAAACAGGAATAGTTTTATTATATACTGAAATGAGAATTACTGGATCTCAAGGTATGGCTGCAGAGTGATAAGCGCCCTTCTCATATTATCCCCAGGGGGAAGGGAAATCTCAGGGCAAGAAGGTAAAACTATGCTGTAAAATATAGCCTGAGCTGCAGACTTTAGCAGATGGCAGTGTTCTCTTGATAGCATGAACAGGTTCACCAGCTCTTCTTAAAAGCACAGGAACAGGCTAGGTCCTTGTGTTTTGGCAATTTGGCAAAGCGTGTTCTCCCTAGCAGAGAGCACGTGTTGCGGTTGGGAACAGGCCACCCTCCAGTGACTAGGCAAATTTAGTTGAATCCCGGCCATTTAAATGGTTAAACTGGGTTGTTGGGGTGTTTTGATTGTTGCCAATTCGGAGGAGGGGTCAGAGTCTATATATACAGGGGCCAGACGTTGGCACGGCCTCTTGGCCGTTTTGCATCGGATCACATGGAGCACTGGGACAATCTTCTCATTGTCTGGTTACATTTCTTTATTTCTTTATTTCCCCTTTCTTTTAATCCTCTCTAGTCCCTTAAATAATTTAATTCCCCCCTTTTCCTGTTCAATTTCCCACCCCACCCCTTACCCTGCCCTGTAGGAAGATTCTCCCTGTATCTGTGGCTTGCCTTTCCCAATAGTGAGAGAGCCCCCGTTAGGGGCTTTCTTTCGCAAAAAGGTTTCCCCCATTTCTCTTGTTGAAATTGTGGGGCTAGTCAGGGCTGTTCCCAGCTTAGCTGGTATCACTTTCGTTTATAGTATCCCCGAAGGTTGGCTTTATGGCTCCCTGTGCCTCCAAGGACTATGAGCACTCTGTATATGCTCTTGAACTATGCTGTTTCTGAACAAGTTTATTTTCTTTAAGTTTGTTTTGCCCTGATAGAGGCGACTGCCATTTTGAGATGAGCCATTGTGGCTTAGTGGCTAAAGTGCAGGACTAGGACCTGGGAGTTCATATCCCCCTCTTAGCCATTGTTAAAACAAAACAAAACAAACTGCTCCTTATGGGCTATTATGTTGCTGGGCAGTTCGGCCCATTTGTGATAAAAGAACTTTGGGTTTCTTGAAGGGGTGCTTCCCTCTAAAAGGGCAAGCAGGGGTACCTGGACAAGCTGTGGGCTACCTCAACTCTGCTATTTCACTGGAAACATTTATGCCTGGCCTAGCAGGTGATCCTAGGGCTTTGCCCTAGAATTCGATGGCCTGGAAGCGTTTCCGGCCTGAATAGTGTCCCCATGTGGTCCATGAAGCATTGGTTTCACTGGGTCAGCGCATAGTGCCGGTAATGCCTAGGTTGCAGGATTGGTCCCTGTATGGGACAGCTGCATGCTCCCCCATTGCTCTACCTGGACACTTAAGTCCTTTTGGTGGTTACCTCACTGCGAGGGATGTAATGGGCGCCATGTTTGCAATATGCAACTGGGAGAAAGCACCTTTGCGTGCCCGCATTGCAGTTTGCTCTGTGCGTTGCAGAGCACGGCGCTGCACGGGCTGCAATTGCATTGCATTGCTAGGAGATTTGCAGTTGCATTGCACGGAGGGTGTGTAGTTGCATTGCACAGAGTGTGTTGTTGCATTGCACGGAGTGTGTAGTTGCATTGCACGGAGGGTGTAGTTGCATTGCACGGAGTTTGTTGTTGCATTGAACAGAGGGTGTGCAGTGCACGGAGTGTGTAGTTGCATTGCATGGAGTGTAGTTGCATTGCATGAAGGGTGTGTGCATTGCAGGGAGTGTGTAGTTGCATTGCATGGAGTGCGTGTGCATTGCAGGGAGTGTGTAGTTGCATTGCATGGAGTGCGTGTGCATTGCATGGAGGGTGTAGTTGTATTGCACAGAGTGTTTTTTGTTTTGCTTTGGTTTTTTGTTGCATTGCACGGAGTGTGTGTGCATTGCACGGAGTATGTAGTTGCATTGAACAGAGGGTGCAGTGCACGGAGTGTGTAGTTGCATTGCATGGAGTGTAGTTGCATTGCATGAAAGGTGTGTGCATTGCAGAGAGTGTGTTTTGCATTGCACGGAGTGTGTAGTTGCATTGCACAGAGGTTTTGTGTGTGCATTGTACGGAGTGTGTAGTTGCATTGCACAGAGCGTGCTTTTTGCATTGCACGGAGTGTGTAGTTGCATTGCATGGAGAGTGTGCACTGCACGGAGTGTGTGTTGTTTTTTTTGTTTTTTTTGCATTGCACAGAGTGTGTGTCTGAAAAGGAAGCTGGCTTGGCGGCAGCTTGGTTGGGACTTCTTTAGGGGTTCTGGCCAGCGTCGGCCCTGTAAATTTACATATCATGATGGCTGCACAAGATGCCCCCTGCCCAAGCGGGGGCTGGAAGCTGGCAAGCAATAGCTCAATACCTTTTGCCCATATTCCCATTTTATTTAGGGATCCAGTTGGATATCGTTGCAAAACATACCACTTGGCTATGGAGAAGCTGTCTGCCTTGAAGGAAGTTATTTGTAATACTTCCTCTGTAGCAAGTGATGCTTCACCAGATCCGATCTTGCTGGGTCACTTAACTAATCTTCCCACTAGGCCAGGCTGCCTAGATTTCACCCCTCCCATATCCAAGAATCTCCTGAGGAGTCTGCTGATTCTCCAGAGAGGAGGAGGCGTGTTCTGGTCTCTACTTATTCTGCTCCAGCACCAAGTCAGTCAGTCAGTCAGTCAGTGTCGGAGAGGGAGAGAGACTGAGTGTTAGAGATCATGTGTAGAGATAAGGTTGCTGCTAAGGGCAGCTGCAGATACTCAGTGCAGTGCAGCATTTATTTATGCTTAGACCTATTAAGCTCTGTATATAGTTTGTATAGTTGTAGATAGAATAAAGAAGATATTCTACAGAGCTGCTCTCTGAGTTGTTTATATACTCAGACTCTGCTGTACTCTGCTGTGCGACGACTGTCTTTTTGTTGGAGTGAATCCGGTGCTCACAACTCTAAGCTGTGAGTCCACAGCACTTTGATCTGTTCATGTGCAGAAGGTGGTCTCTGGAAGTGCTACCCAGCTCGCCTAGCCCAGTTGGGGCTGAAGTGGATGAGTCCAGTTGGTGGCACTGGCTCAAGGGCGATGCTGACAGAGGTCCCCTTACCTTTGTGTGTGCCTACCAAATGTGGTGAAGGCAGATATCAGGCGATGGTAGCAATTCCTGAATGTATGCAATAGTAGTTCGCCATGGCAGGATACCTTGAACCCGCTCAGGGATTTTCAGGTTCATGCTGGTGCTGCTGGATCTTTGCCCTTTGTTTTTTATTTCAAGGGCTGCTGGTGTGCAAAGCTATGGCCTCAAGCCTGGTGTGGTGAGGCAATCATGTGACATAACTTTTCTTGAGTTTTCCCCATTGTAGTAGCAGTTCACATGTGGCCCGAGGAGTTCAGTGACCATCGGATCTGCTTTTGGTCTGATAACCAGGTGGTGTTGAGCGTCTTGGCAAAACAGTCCTCATGCTGTAGCACAGTCTCTGCCCCTCCGCGCATGCTTTCGAGCTGCGCCACTTAAGGTTTAATATTGTGCTTTCTACTCTCCAAATTACGCTGACACTATCCGATTTTCAGATGAAGCGCTTCAGATCCTGGGCTCCAGACTCAGCTATTGCCAGACTTTTCCAGTCTTGTGGCATTTTGACAACAATTAGTAATTTCAGAGAGCGGCAGCTTCCATTTCCCCTTCTGCTTTTACCTCTTATGGGAAGGCCTGGATGGATTTCTTAGCCTTAAGCTGGCAGTTCTTGGCCATTCGGAAGAATTTGCCCCCATCCTCTGAGCAGATCCTGCAGTATTTGGTCCACCTGCTGCAGATTGGGCATGCGGTTATAACTATCCGAATTCAGTCCGCTGCAATGTCTGTTTCATTGAAGCTTTATTTTTTCAGAGACCCTTGTATAAAGTTTGCAGTGCGCAGGGCCTTGGAAGGTTGGAATAGGCTCCAACCTCATAGGACAGTGGGCAGGAAGTCGGTCAATTTTTACCTATGCAGTATCTGCAACAAGTTAAAACTTGTCTGCGGGTTAAAGATCAAGGTGAGACTCCTTTCAGTAGTCCATTGCATTTTCGCACTGAGGGTTGGGGAAATGGTTGTTGGAGCCAGCACGGGGCCGAGATTCTGGAGGCTTATTGCTTCAGGACTTTTCCTTATCCTTTGGAGCTTGTCATTAGAGTTGGTAACTCTAAAACAGACTTAGTGGGCAGGAGTGCCACAATCAGGCTTCCCGCCACAGGTGAGGAGGGCCCTTGCCTGGTTATGGATAAGAGAATATTTGGCTTTTTATTCCCTGGGGGCTGGCCCGCTCCTAGTGCATGAAAATGGGTTCCCGTTAGCCCGGCATCAATGTGCTTACGTCGTGCACCAGTTATTAGAGCCTGCGGCTTGCTTACTGCTGAACACTCCTCATTCCTTACGATTAGGTGCTGCTGCAAAGGCTGCACACTGGGGGCCTGTCAGTAGACAGGATTGTGAATACGGGTCATTGGAAGTCTGACGCTGACAAGGATTATATCAGGAAGTGTCACAGTGATGTCTGTGCTGATGCTTGTCTGTTGTTTCCTTTTTTCATAGGAGCAGCTGTGCACATTTGGGCCACAGCATTGTACACTAGGCTGGCAAGCATGTTGACGGGTTTGGACTGGGGCGTCATCTCAGTCTTCCTGCCCATGTGAACATATACTGGATGTCCAGATGGGGAATGCTTTGGGAGGAGATCCTTCCTTTGGTGCGGTCGAGTGTGACCTGTGCAGGTCCTCCCGCAGTGCTGGTGGTACAGCTGGGCGAGAATGTTTGCTGTCTTCCTCCAGCATAAGTTTGCATTCCTGCATGCAAGAGGGCTTGGATTGAGTTGATGGCAGCTCTCCCTGGACTCAAAATAATTTAAGGCATTGGTTCATGGTGGTCTGGAGGGGGGGTGGGAGCACCTGTCCCCTCCAATGCGCAAAGATGTTCCATTAAGGGAATCCAAGGATTTGCCGTGCTTTTGTCGACCCCTTTTGAGGGGTAGGGCCATGCAAGAGTCCCTGGGAGCATTTGGGGTGAGCTTGAGTCTGATCCTGGTTCATTGCTCCCCCATGCTGTTTATTGGAACTGACGATATGGTGGGGCCCAGTCGTCAGTGCTGCCCTGCTGAGGTCAGGTGCAGCTAGTCGGGAACCAATGCCTAGACAAACTACCACCGAGCAGGCCAGAAAGCATGTTAATAAGGCGGTGGATAATAGAATAAAATAAATAAAGTGAATAAAATAACAAATAAAATAAAATAGGTCCTTGCTTTAGGTGGTTCTGTAATATTGCACCCTCCTAATTTTCTTCAAGGCTATTGCCCTCTTTAGGGCAGATGGGGTGCATCTTTCCCCTATGGGGAACGACACCTGGCGGGATGCGATTGCCTTGGGATTCATTGCTCCCCCACAATGTTTGCTGGTACTGACGATATGGTGGGGCCCAGTCGTCAGTGCTGCCCTGCTGAGGTCAGGTGCAGCTAGTCGGGAACCAATGCCTAGACAAACGTACCACCAAGAAGGCCGGAAAGCATGTTAATAAGGCAGTGGAAATAAAATACAGGTCGTTGGAAATCGAATGCATTCAAAGATTATGTTCGTTAACATTATTGGTGTCTTACAATTTTTGCTTGTTTCATCTTATTTATCAGGTTTAGCGGTGACCCGTGTTTGGATTGTGGGGCACTGTATCGTCCATTGGGCTGGCGTCGCAGCACGGCAATCTGGATTGGGTCCAGATTTCGGCTTTCCTCCACATATTCGCTTGTCTTGGCTGTCCAGACGTGGGATGTGCTGGTCGGAGTTCCTGCCAAGTATCCGGAGGCAGTTGCTCTTGGAGGGGCCGCCAGCTGCTATTGTGGTGCAGCTTGGTGAGAACGACCTGGTGCCCATGGACTGTTTGTCACTACGTGCTGCAATTTTGGGTGACCTGGAGACGCTGCGTGCAATGGTGCCGACAGCGAAAAATTTTTGGTCAAAGCTTTTGCAACGCTGCGTTTGGAAGGGCAGTCGTTGCCCGGCTGCCACTGAAAGGGCCCGAAAACGCATCAATTCTGCTGTGGTCAAAAAAGTTTTGGAGCTGGTGGCGATGCAATTTCCCACCCCGAGATTCTTTTTGAGAGGCCATCCTTTTTCCAAGCTGATGGCATGCACCTTTCCGCTTCAGGGAATGAGGCTTGGATTGGTGCGGTGGTGACCAAGCTGAGGTCTTGGTTGGGGCTGTGAGTGGTTTGGCGGTGAGCTGAGGGCTCCATGGCGGTTAGGCACTGGTTAAATTGGTGCTTGGAGGGGTAAGTGCCTACCCCTCCAAATGATGCGAATGGGAATTCCGTTAAAGGAAATCCAGGGGCTTGCCATTCTTTCGTCCTTGTCCCCGGAGTCGGACTTGGGCCGTGCAAGCCCCACAGGAACATGAGGGTGAGAAGTAATGGTCTGGTGCCCAGCTTTATTTCTCACCCAATACTTGTTTCCCACGCTGGCTTCCGCTGGTATCCGGAAGGCCAGCTCTGTCCCTGAGGGCAAGGACAGATAGTCGGAACCAGTGCCTAAGCAACCACTCACATTTTTGTATTCCAAAATTATGCCAAAAACCTTAAACAAAAATTGATGTGTGAAGTGTGAATTATTGGGGGGCTACTGTGACTCAACACGCAAAGCGTGTTCTCCCTAGCAGAGAGCACGTGTTGCGGTTGGGAACAGGCCACCCTCCAGTGACTAGGCAAATTTAGTTGAATCCCGGCCATTTAAATGGTTAAACTGGGTTGTTGGGGTGTTTTGATTGTTGCCAATTCGGAGGAGGGGTCAGAGTCTATATATACAGGGGCCAGACGTTGGCACGGCCTCTTGGCCGTTTTGCATCGGATCACCCGCCCTCCCTCCCTTTAATAGGGGGGGGTTTTATTTAAGCTGATCGCTTGACCTTGCTATGCCTGTCATGGTGTCGTTCGCCTTGGTGCGGGGGCACGGTAGGAATTTTGCCATCTGGCTGATTGGCTGGTGCCATTTGGTTTTTGCCTACTGCGTAGCAAATCGTCACAACTTGTAAGGTTGGCGGTTAGGCACTGGTTAAATTGGTGCTTGGAGGGGTAAGTGCCTACCCCTCCAAATGATGCGAATGGGAATTCCGTTAAAGGAAATCCAGGGGCTTGCCATTCTTTCGTCCTTGTCCCCGGAGTCGGACTTGGGCCGTGCAAGCCCCACAGGAACATGAGGGTGAGAAGTAATGGTCTGGTGCCCAGCTTTATTTCTCACCCAATACTTGTTTCCCACGCTGGCTTCCGCTGGTATCCGGAAGGCCAGCTCTGTCCCTGAGGGCAAGGACAGATAGTCGGAACCAGTGCCTAAGCAACCACTCACATTTTTGTATTCCAAAATTATGCCAAAAACCTTAAACAAAAATTGATGTGTGAAGTGTGAATTATTGGGGGGCTACTGTGACTCAACACGCAATCTTACCTATATGGCATGCATTCACAGTAAGGATTATGTTTAGCACTGAAGACCCTCCAAGTTTCCCTATTTACCAGGGATAGTCCCAGATTTAAAGAAGCTGTTTGATCCCAGAATGTCCCTCTTTTCCTTAGGGTGTCCCTATTTCCATCAGAGAAATGTTGGAGGGTATGATGTTATTCAACTCCCAAGCCATCTGAAGGCAGCCTTGACCAGGGAAGATTTTGAATATTTAAGGCATGGGTAGGCAAACTAAGGCTGGATCCGGCTCAATCACCTTCTAAATCTGGCCTGTGGATGGTCCGGGAATCAGCGTGTTTTTACATGAGTAGAATGTGTCCTTTTATTTCAAATGCATCTCTGGGTTATTTGTGGGGCATTGGAATTCGTTCATTCATTCATTTTTTCAAAATATAGTACAGCCCCTCACAATGTCTGATGGACAGTGGACCGGTCCCTTGCTGAAAAAGTTTGCAGACCCCTGGTAATGTGTTACCGTATTATTTGCTCTATAAGATGCACTTCCCCCCCTTCAAAAACTAAGGGGAAATGTGTGTGCGTCTTATGGAGCAAATGCAGGCTCCTTGGCTTCAGCTATAGCAATGCGAAGCCTCCAAAGTGCAGAGGGAGAGCTCCCCTCGTGTTGCTTCGCATTGCTTCGGAGGCTTCGCGTTGCTTTTGCTGAAGCTGCCTGAAGCCCCCGGAGCGCTGCGTTCCAAAGGCTTGCGGATAGCTGCCTGAAGCCTGGAGAGAGAGAGGGGTCGGTGCACCGATCCCTCTTGCTCTCCGGGCTTCGCTTCACTGGAGAGGCACTGCACAGTTTTCCCTCTCTGTGCAGCGCCCCTTCAGCGAAGCGTGAGGAGAAATGCAAGGGGCTCCATTTCTCCTACCGCTTTGCTGAAGGGGTGCTGCGCAGAGAGGGGGAGAATTTTTTTCCCTGTTCTCCCCCCCCTCTATGGTCTGCTGTGTCCTATAGAGTGAAAAATACGGTATTTTGTTCTTATATGTGTGTTGGAGCTCCCCAATGGCATCTCCAGGTAGGGCTGGGAAAGACCCCCCAACTAAAATCCTGGAGAGCCATTTCCAGGCAGCGTAGACAATACTGAGCTACATTGGTCAATATGGACTGATTCAGTACCAGGTATCTTTCTGTGCCAATGGCCTCTGTATCAGAGTGGTCGCTTCTATATCAGAAAATACGAGAAGAGCCCTGCTGGATCAGGTCAAGGGGTCTTCTAGTCCTGTATTCTGTTCTCGCCGTGGCCAGCCAGATGCCTGTGGGAAACCCACAAGCAGAGCAGAAGAGCACTCTCCACTGCTGTGGTTTCCAGCAATTGGTATTCATTACTACCCTCAACTGTGGAAGCAGCAACAATACTCCTGCTATCTCTGTTACGGACCCTGGTCCCATGCGTTGGTACAGATACCTCCAGAACATGCCTGTCCCTCATCCCGCCAGAAACTATACTAGCATGACTCTTTTGTCACCCTTTTTTCCAATCTGTTTCATCTGACGCCCTGTCTAAGCGATCTTCACCTGGCAGTCACACCTCCTGTCAAGTCTAATATAAACTCCAAGCACTTTAGCTTCAGATGCTGTAGAAACCAGAAGGTCTCCTGCAGAGCGCCTCTTGTTTTCCTCCTCCATCTGCAGCTGCTGCTCACAGCATCATCTCAGGTGACTCCCCATCTGCTTTGATTAATGCACTACCTCTTTGTAATGCAGTCCCTATCTCCGCCGGGACCCCAGTTTGCTCTCCGGCAAAGTCTACTTTCCCAAAATGTGTGCAGCTGAGTTTTCCGTATTTGGGGAAATTGCTGCCAACATCTGGCTTCCAGACTGTGTCCCAGTTTATCCCATGGGTATAACCTGTTGCAGCAAATTCAACAAAGAGCCAACTGAGGATCACAATGAATGCAGCTGATGAATTTGATTCTTGTCCACAAAAGGATATGCTGTAATTAAGTTGCTGGTCTTTAAGAAGGCACAACTCTCTTGCTTGGCTTTTGTTGTTGCTCCATTCATTAAGTGTATCTTATAATAGTAGTAGTAATTGAATGGAGTAATTTATTTATACCCTGCCCATCTGGCTTCCAACAAAATATTAAAATGCAATAGTAGTCCATCAAACATTAAAAGCTTCCCTAAACAGGGCTGCCTTCAGATGACTTCTAAAAGTCTGGTAGTTGTTGTTCGCTTTGACATCTCGTGGGAGGGCGTTCCACAGGACGGGTGTCAATACTGAGAAGGCCCTCTGCCTGGTTCCCTGTAACTTGGCTTCTCACAGTGAGGGAACCGCCAGAAGGGCCTTGGTGCTGGACCTCAGTGTCCGGGCTGGACGATGGGGGTGGAGACGCTCCTTCAGGTATACTGGACTGAGGCTGTTTAGGGAAACGTACTGGGAGCCAATGTAGGTCTTTCAAGACCAGAGTTATATGGTCTCGGTGGCTGCTCCCAGTCACCAGTCTAGCTGCCGCATTCTGGATTAGTTGTAGCTTCCAGGTCACCTTCAAAGGTAGCTTCACATAGAGCGCACTGCAGTAGTCCAAGCGAGAGTAATCAGAGCATGCACCACTCTGATGAGACAGTCCGCGGGCAGATAGGGTCTCAGCCTGCCTACCAGATGGAGCTGGTAAACAGCTGCCCTGGACACAGAATTGACCTGCTCCTCCATGGACAGCTGCGAGTCCAAAATGACTCCCAGGCTGCACACCTGGTCCTTCAGGGGCACAGTTTCCCCATTCAGGACCAGGGAGTTCTCCACACCTGCCTGCCTCCTGTCCCCCAAAAACAGTACTTCTGTCTTGTCAGGATTCAATCTCAATCTGTTAGCCGCCATCCATCCTCCTTATTGATTTCCATTGCAGTAATGCCCTATTTCTGCTCATTCATGCAGTATGTTTTCCAACACATTCACCAGTAAAATAAGCATTTGGTGCACATCTTTTACTTAAGATTCACATTTTCATGTGCATTGTTTGCACACACACAGACACACACACTGGAAAATTCATAGAGTTGTATAATCTGACTAGGAGTTACTTTCCAATCCAAAATCAGGTTTGGGAGTTTCAGACTGTGTCCCTAGGACTTGCCGATCAGAAGGTTGGTGGTTCGAATCCCTGCAACGGGGTGAGCTCCCGTTGCTCGGTCCCTGCTCCTGCCAACCGAGCAGTTCAAAACTACAAGTAGATAAATAGGTACCGCTCTGGCATGAAGGTAAACAGCATTCCCGTGCGCTGCTCTGGTTCACCAGAAGTGGCTTAGTCATGCTGGCCACATGACCCTGAAGCTGTACGCCGGCTCCCTCGGCCAGTAAAGCGAGATGAGCGCCACAACCCCAGAGCTGGCCACAACTGGACTTAACGGTCAGGGGTCCCTTTACCTTTATATTGAAAGCACATCTCTCTCACACACACACCCAAATAAAACTCCTGGGAGCTATAGTTTACCCTTCGCCAAGCTACTGTTCCTAAGAACCTTAACAAACTACAATTCTCTAGATTCTTTGTGCTTTAACTGTGTGCTGTGTATGCAACCAACAGATTTGTTGAAAAGCAGACCACACCAATTCCTCCCCCTCACTAATCACATCTCCCTGTGACCAACGACATCCAAATGGCATGTGTGTAATTGCTAATATATATTCTGGATATATTACAGCTGAAAGAAAAGGTGCAGGAAAGGGCAAGCAAAATGATCGATGGGTTGGAGCAGCTCCCCCAAAGGGAAAGCTTACACCTTTTGTGTGTTCTTTTTTTTAGCTTAGGAAAAATGTTGAGTAAGTGGGGACATGACAAAAGTGCATAAAATTACACAAGTTGTAGTAAATGGGGATAGAAAGGTGTTTTTTCACCCTGACTCCCTTCCTTCCTTCCTTCCTTCCTTCCTTCCTTCCTTCCTTCCTTCCTTCCTGTTTGCTAGCTAACTAGCTAACTCAGGGGCGTACGAAGGGGGGGCGTGGAGGGGGGCTGCCCAGGGCACCACTCTGGGGGGTGTGACAAGATGGCCCCCACAGCTGTAGAACGGCTGAGGGCGCGCACACTGTTAGTATGGGCACCACTCGTGTGGTGTCCATAAGGGCTGCCGCTCTCACACGCCGTCCATGCGAGCGTCCATACGGGCTGCCTCTCGCACAGTGACCATAGAGGCTGCCACATGTGCGCTGTCCATACGTATGTCACGCGTGTGCCGCCTGGAGGTTCACAATGCCCCTCGGCGTCCTGCTGGAGAGGGTTCCTCTGCTACTGCACAGAGTCACCCAGTGAATGAGGAGAAGACAAGAACAAAGACTTCTCCGCTCTGCAAGCAGTTGATGCTAGTCAATGAGAACAATAGTGTGAGATGGAGAGCAAGAGGGAGAAAACTTGTCAGATCCAGCAAATAAGGTAAGAAAGGTAAAGGTAAAGAACCCCTGTATGGTTAATAATAATTTATAATAATAATTCATTATTTATTCCCCGCCCACCTGGCTGGGTTTCTCCAGCCACTCTGGGCAGCTCCCAACCAAATGTTAAAAACACAATACAGCATTAAACATTAAAAACTTCCCTAAACAGGGCTGCCTTCAGATATCTTTTAAAAGTAAGATAGCTGCTTATTTCCTTGACATCTGATGGAAGGGTGTTCCACAGGGCGGGTGCCACTACCAAGAAGGCCCTCTGTCTGTTTCCATGTAACTTTGCGTCTCAAAGTGAGGGAACCACCAGAAGGCCCTCGGCTGTACCTCAGTGTCTGGGCTGAATGATGGGGGCTAAGTCCAGTCAAAGGCGACTATGGGGTTGTGGCGCTCATCTCTCTTTCAGGCCAAGGGAGCGGGTGTTTGTCCATAGACAGCTTTCCAGATCATGTGGCCAGCAAGACTAAACTGCTTTTGGTGCAACGGAACACTGTGACAGAAGCAAGACACTGTGACAGAGCCAGTGTGGTGTAGTGGTTAAGAGCGGTAGTCACGTAATCTGGGGAACCGGGTTCGTGTCTCCGCTCCTCCACATGCAGCTGCTGGGTGACCTTGGGCCAGTCACACTTCTGTGAAGTCTCTCAGCCCCACTCACCTCACAGAGTGTTTGTTGTGGGGGAGGAAGGGGAAGGAGAATGTTAGCCGCTTTGAGACTCCTGAAGGGGAGTGAAAGGCGGGATATCAAATCCAAATCCAAGCAAGAGAGCACAGAAACTCTGCTTACCTTCCTGCTACAGTAGTACCTATTTATCTACTTGCACTGGCGTGCTTCCAAACTGCTAGGTTGGCAAGGGCTGGGACAGGGCAATGGGAGCTCACCCCGTCACAGGGATTCAAACCACTGACCTTCCGATTGGCAAGCCCAAGAGGCTCAGTGGTTTAGTTATAGAATCCTTGTATACAATCCTCGTATTAATTTACAAAGTTCTAAACAGCTTAGGTCCATATTACATTGGGGACTACCTGGACCCTTATATCCCAGCTTGATCACTGAAATTGCCTGCAGGAACATCATTGATTGTTCCTCGAGTTGGAGATGCTCATTTGGCAACAACAAGAAATAGAGCATTTAGACCACAGCACCACCCACATCCCTTCCAATCCAGCAAATAGGGATGAGCAGACAGGAAATTTCAAGAGGCACGCTAGGGGGTGTACATTCAAGGTACAGAAAAACATGCCATACCAAGTCAGATGATGGACCATTTAGCTCAGCATTTTCTACACAAACCAGCAGCAGCAGCCCTCCAGAGTCTCAGAAAGTTCCAGCCCTACCAGGAATTCCCAGGGAATGAACCAGAAGTCTTGTCTGCGTTTAAAAAAAAATGTACTAGGAGTGTGCGTTGGCTCATTGTGTGGGCCTAGGGTGGTAGAACTGAAGAGCATGAACAGTAATCTAGTCCAGTCCTCTACATTGCAGAAATTGTTGGTTTGTTGGTTGGTTGGTTGGCATCCATCTGTCGTGGGAGGAGTGCTGTGGAGAAACTGCTGTCTCCTGAATTGTTTTCGCTGCCATTACAGCACTGAAGTGACCTCTCTGGGGAACAAGCCTGGGTAATGTGTATGGAGGTCCTGGGGTCCGAGATGACAAGACCCCTCTCTTCACCTCACTAATGTGGTCCAGAGGAAAGCATACAGGAGTTGCCAGAAGGAAGTGTACAAGATGCCATCCCACCGCTCCCAGATTTGTGTAAGGTTTACTCCTTATTGGAGTAATATGGAGGTATCCTTTCCCCTCAGGAGTCAAAGTGCAATTCTGGCAAATGATAGTTTATTGTGATACACAAACTAGAAAATGATGGCTTGCTTTCAGGCAGACCCAGCATACCAAGAACAAACTGAGATATTGGCATCAGGTTTTGTTTTGTGCTCTTGGGGATGTTTTGTCAAATGCTTTTGTTCTCTTTAATTCAGCTAACAATATTTATTACCAAAGCAGTCTCCTTTTTGAAGCTGTGAATTGCCAATTAAAGTTGATCCCTTGAAGTAATCTTCACTTTCCTTCTTCCTTATGACTGATTCATATTTCAAATACAGCATTAAGAGGAAAATGAATGGCGTAGTTGTTTTTTTCCCACCCAAGAAAATAAAGGATGCTCTTTATTTATTCTGCAACTGCTTTCTAAATCACACAGATGAAGGAACAATTAGACAGCCTGCCTTTCAATTATAATCTGAATTTCATGTAAGCAAACATATTACATCGACGTAGGCTAATCCTGTCTGTGCTGGAATGAGCAAATAACAGCAGGGGGTGAAAGAAATGGATAAGAAATTGGGCCAGCAGGTTTGACAGTTACAGGCCAGCATAGGATAAATAACATTTACTATTTTTGATGTCACTGAAATTAATCATTACCCAAGTCAGAATTTCGGTTTGCCCTGATCATAGAACCCAACTGCATTCAATCCTGGGTCAGCTCCAGTACCCAAGAGATTCTTCACTAGGTCAGAATGCACTCTTATCCAGAGAAGAATTCTTGCCTTCCATTCCCACCCATTTCTCTTGCTGCTACTATGATCTTTTTCAGGGTCTCCAGGATGCTATGGCAGACTCCAAGTTACTAGCCTTATCTTCACTTCCAAACACCTGGTCCAGTTCCTTAGCATGTGGTTCAGGATTCAGACAGCTCACCCACCTCTGAGCTCATAGCTGCAGCCAGCTAAGTACCTTTGAGAGATCAGTCAGGTTCTTGAAAGAGATTTGGATCTCACCACTTCCCAAATAATATCATTAGGAGAGCAATGAGGTCCAAGCTAGGTATGGAATAAGCTGGATAATTTTATTTGCTGCGTGTTGGGAGGCGGAAGGAAAGCAGCCAACCAGAAGCAGGGACTAATAAAAATATAAAAATTCAATAGGATAAAAGTAAAAATAAAACACACTTGGATTGTGTAGGCATTCATCATTATTCAGCCCTGCTAAGGGACACTCTTTCCCCTGCAAGTGTTGGCTTCTTTCTCCTACTTGATTGGTTCAGCCAGTGAGCCAGATTTGTATAGTTTGTAGTCAATGACCAGTTGCAGTATAAAAAAGAAAAACAATTAAGGCAATCCAAGAGTAAGTGGAAACAACTCAGGTTTTAGGACTTCAAACCATCAAGAGTGCTTTTTACTGGGGGATGTAGGGGTACGCATACCCTAAACATTTTGTGAATCTAATGGGAGAAGAAACAAAAATATTAAAATTGTTAGTTTCTTCCCCAGCATGGTGAATCATCAGTTTCATTGCTACTCCCAATGGCAGCCTCATTTCCTGCCACAGTGTTTCCTGTGTCTCAGACAGAAGCGAGTGTTTAATGTGTGAAGTAGGAGTTGGAATCTAGCAGAGCGATTGGTCATTTTCATTGTTACCACCTCCGATGGCAGCTTCATTTACTTTCCTGGTGATTTTCTTGAGTCAAAATGAGAGTATCCCTAAACATATTATTATTATTATTATTATTATTATTAAAAAGCACTGACCATCAATATGAAAAATTATTGGGATGCACCCAACATTTCCATTCTGTTTGTGCATCAGGTTTCTGCTTCTGCTGTGGAACTTCCCTCTCCTCATAAAGAACAGAGAGTGGATTCGTTTCCACCCTGATGCTATTGGAGGTACTCTTCCTTGGGACAGTGTCACAGGTTCACAAGCTGTCAAGAGACATCTTGGCAGGGTCAGTGGTTGAAGGGGAATGGGATGACCATATGGAGGATGATCTGGAGGAGAAGCCTAATAGCAGAGGAGGTTTAGGATCAGAGTATTCCATCTTGTAGATGGGCTACCTTCTCAGGTTGATGAGCCCCATCTGCCCCTCACTTCTCTCTCCATTATGGGCAGAATCTGTCTTCTTGGCCATTGTTTCTGCTATTCATCTTTCCTGCTCAATCCTCCAGAGCCTGTCTTTGCCTGCAGGTGATCGGCAGGTTCCTAACTCACTGAAGGTTTGAGACCCATCAGCTACCCTCACCTGGTTCAGCTGGCCAGATGGAGACATTTCTGTTATAATTCCTGATCTATAGTTGGAGTCATGGGATTTTTGTCTATCACATGACATTGTATGTATTGACTCCACAGAGTGGGAAGTGACGGAGACAGGATGTTTTGTGTTACGGTGTTCCTTGAAGTGGGACTATTGTCTTTTGTTATTTTTCTCTTTGCTGTCTGATGCTAGAGAGAGAGGGAGCCATGTTGCAGAGCTCTCTGTGTGTTTATATTTAAATAAAGTAGATTAGCCAAAATGCTGAGTTGCTGAGGTTTGTCACACGCATGATGCGCACACTCTGCGGATCCCTAAGTGTGCAGGTGTCTGTTGGCATCAGTCATTGTGATGCTCAGGCTGAAGAAAGTTTATGAGGCTCCAGAACGATCAACCAGAAGGGAGAGAACATGCCAGTTGGGCATGTGTCTCTGCCAGAGTCCTACTCGAGGGTAGGCTGAACTCCTGACAATTTCCAGGGTGTGACCGCTGTTGTATACTGATAGCTTCTAGGAGTGCCAGGTGAGAGCTGAGTGCAGGGTGGGGACCAAAGGTGGACAAACTACCCCAGAAGGAGCATGACATATCCCCCACATCCCCTATCCCACCCATAACACCCAACAGCACATGCAATCTGCACTGCTCATTATGGAGTTCAGTCTATGTGCTGGCTATAATATTCACCACTGAAAGACAATCATGTCAAATCATCTTCACCCATTAAAAAGGGCTGTAGCTCAGTGGTTGAGCATCTGCTTTGCATGCAAAAAGTCCCAGGTTCAATCCATGGCTTCTCCAGGTAGACACCTCAGCCTGAAACCACGAAAAGCTGCTGCCAGCCAGTGCAGGCAATACTGAGATATATGGACCAATGGTCTGGCTTGCTATAAGGCAGCTTTCTGTGTCAGTGCTGCAGACCTGACATATAGAATTCTTATATACTTGCACACAAGAGCTCAAAAGGTCTTCCACCTTGCCTTTCAGTTTTGCACAGGTACCTGAATTTTTGCATTTCTGTCAAGCCTTGTCAAGAGAAATTCAGACTGTCTTTCTCCAGATGTTTTCAATTTTGCATGCTGTTGTCTTACTTGGTCTGTCCCCAGACCGTATTTTCATTATTTTTTATTTGTACATCTCTTTTGTATCTGACAGTATTTTTTATATATATAAAAAAACCATTCTAGGAATTCAATGCACAGACGGTGTCAATTTATTGAAAGGCTTTTATATATTCATATTTTGGAGTCTGTAATTACCCCTCATGAGCAAAGCGGAGAACTCGCATCTCATGCCGGCTGCCTTCCTTTCCCTTTCAAGCTAAATGCAATTGCAGATGGCTCTAATTTTTTTTGGCAATGCTTTTATTAATAGAACAGGTTGCTACAAAGCAACACTGTTTGCATGATACAAAATTAATTAGAAAAAGTCTGTTTTAATTTATAAATATGCAATTACAGTTATACAAATAAGAAGTTGGGACTTTTGCTTCGTTCCCAGTGGGTTTGGAGCTGCTTGCTTGGGGTGCTTCAGTAAGAAGCTTTGCCTTGCTGGCACAACTATAAAAAGAGACAATTTGAGCCTCTCTGATGGGAATTGCAAATCTATTAAAACATATTTCATGAGTTTGTTCAAATTAAGGACTGTGGGAGCAAGCAGACTGATTTGCAAGAGAGCTTGCTTAGTTTGATAACATGCACAGAGAGAGTGAGAGTGAGGGAGGGAAACTTCACGCAGATCTCCTTTGGTGCCAAGATTTCGAAAGGCTACTTTGCACTCACCACATGCATCATTTGGTAATAACAGTATCAAGTGTGGGCCTATAGCACATTCACAGAGTCATCTGGTGTTATTCGACGCATTTGCTTCATCAGCATAAGGAATGCTGCTGTGCAGTGTTACATATTCTGATTTTATTAACTGCTTTTAAAAATGTGTTTTGTTACTTGCACAGCACTTGGAGACAATTGTAATTAAGTGGTATATAAATGGCTGAAATGAATTGTAACTAAAAATAAATGAATATTCTTCCTCTCCTCCTCCATCCCTGCATCCTGCCTGCCCCTAAATCTATCCTGAGCTTTCCCCAAAACCCTCTAGAGCAGATTTAGGGAGAGCATGGGGCACATGCAAAGAACAGAGAGGGAAATATGTTCATTTGGACACACAAAGAACAATCATTGTACTGACAGAGCGAGTGCATTGGATGCCACCCATATAATTTCACTGTTGGAAGGTAGCTTGGAGGTTACTTAGTCCAAACCACTGACCAGTGCAGGGTTTTACAGCTATGGCATACCTGAAAGATGACTATATGGCCACTACTTATGTTAGATCCCACCAACTTCCATTGCTGAACTTCTTTCACTATTTGGCAGTTTCTCCTAACATTGAGCTGAAAGCTGCTTCCTTGCAATTTCTACCTATTAACTTACATCATGACCAGCACATGCTCTTAGGTGTAAGAAAGAAATAGATAGTATAAGGTAAAGGTAAAGAGGCCCCTGACCATTAGGTCCAGTTGTGACCGACTCTGGGGTTGCGGCACTCATCTCGCTTTATTGGCCGAGGGAGCCGGCGTACAGCATGACTAAGCCACTTCTGGTGAACCAGAGCAGCGCACGGAAACACGTTTACCTTCCCGCCAGAGTGGTACCTGTTTATCTACTTGCACTTTGACATGCTTTTGAACTGCTAGGTTGGCAGGAGCTGGGGCCGAGCAACAGGAGCTCACCCCGTCGCGGAGATTCAAACTGCCGACCTTCTGATCAGCAAGTCCTAGGCTCTGTGGTTTAACCCACAGTGCCACCCGCTTCCTTGCAATTTCTGCCTATTAACTTACATCATGACCAGCACATGCTCTTAAGTGTAAGAAAGAAATAGATAGTATAGGCACTTGATATTACAGGCTTGGCAGCAGAAGCAGGGGTTCAGGAATCAGGCAAGGCATTCAGAACTTGGACAAAAGCAATGAAGATGTCCCAATGGTTTCCATACCCCACCCACCCACCGAGCTTTGAAATACAAGGTGGGATGTTCTTACTCATGAAATACTTGCTTTGCAGGAATGCCGTGATTGCAAACGCATGCCGCTCCAAGACAGGTGAGTCTTCTCCACTCTATGGAGGTGGTGCCTGGCTTTGGGTGACAATGCCACACCTGCTGTTCAATCTCTCTTGCTGTGACCCACAGCTCTTCCTAGGCTCTACTGAGACTCTGCACTCTGTTGAGACATCGGGGGGAAACCAGAATCTCTGCTCCCCCCTCTGAAGCAGCTGAAGATGAGGCATCATGGGAAACATTCTCCTCCCCTAACCTCATTTCCCAACAATCAGCACCCCCATTTCGTCCTTCTCCTTGTCAGGTGTGTGTGCAGGAGCCAGGCCCTGTGACCAATAGGACTATGCAAGAATGGGACCTTCCTAAGTTTGTTCTGAAGAGGCAAGGCACGGCCACACAGGTGAGGCTGATTGGTAACTCACTGCACCTGGTGGCAAGAGCCGGGAAGGGATATAAGGTCAGCATTTTGCCTTCGGCTCTTTTCTATAGCAACATGTTCCCTGCCTTGCTGCTTTTGACACCTTGCTTCTTGATCCTCAGACCCTTGACTTCATGACTCCTTGCTTCTTGATCCTTGGATCCTTGACTTCGTGACCCCTTGCTTCTTGATCCTCGGACCCCTGACTTCGTGACTCCTTGCTTCTTGATACTCTGACCCTTGACTTTGTGATTCCTTGCTTTCTGACCCTCGATCTCTAGGCTTTCTGACTCCTGGCTTCTGGACTCCTGTTCCTGCTCCCACCCTGCCATCTTGCCCTTGGTCCCAATGTCCCCAGCTGGGACTTCGATGGCCCATGAACCGGACTGTGAAACTCCTGTGATGGAGACTGGCCAACCCAGTCCCAACAGCATCACAGAAGAAGTTGTGGGTGTCACAATGCCCACTAGTTTTTGCCTTACCATAAAGAATAACAAAGAAGAAGTCTTCTCCATCTACATGACAGCCTTCACATATTTGAAGCCAGCTATGGTGTCAATCCTATCATCTATGTAAAATAACGCATTATATTAGGAACAAATGCTTTGCTAAAATGTGTATGTGAGGCAGTATCTCACACAAAGAGACACCTCATTCTTTGGTTCTAACTACATATTTTGCATGTGGCTCTGGTTGGTGGTGGGGAAACCAAAGTAGATTTAACAACCTAAAGTCTGGGCACCTCTGGTCTGCTCCCACTGGTAGTGGCTTCTCAAGTGTCTCTGGCAAATGTCTTTTCTGCTGGCTTCCTGGACTTTTCTAAAACAAAACCAAACAAATCATGAAAAGATCTAGAGATTTAATCTGGGGCCTTCTGCGTGCAAATGTGACATGATGTCCAACAGTTCCAGAGTTCCCTGCTGCAGGTCCCAATGGCCACCTTCTAAATTCTGGATCTGCCCAAGCCTACAAAGAAATATTTATAATCTGCATATTAGCTTCCTTCCCCATTCACTTTCTAATTCAGCCTATCAGTCAGAACCCATGTCACGTTAAAACATTCATGATCTTTGCGGTCACTGAATAAAAAATATGGAAGCAGTTATTACATATCTGCAGGCTCATTGCTATAGTTTGCAAATTGCTTCGGGTTTCTTTAGGTGGAATTGCCCTCTGGAAATCCATCTCTTTTGAGCATGGAGTAAAAAAAGAGAAGAAAGTGGAATTATCATCATTTGTTATGGACCTACATAAATCCGTTAGGCTTTCTGCCCTGGAATAAACAGGCAAATTAATTCCCCTGCATTAATGTATTAATAGGCCACAAAGGTGCAGCTTCGGGCTACCATTTATCATAATCCATCATGGCCGAGAGCATGTACAGTCAGATTTGCTGAATTCCAGGAGTTTATTACCAGAGCATTCTAAGAGTCTATAACACCCAGATGCACAAATGTTACTAGCATTGGCTGTATTGATTCTGCTCTCTGGGGAGGCAAAGAAGTTTTTTTATCCACATTTAATTTTACCACTAAATTGCTCAGAAGCTGAATGTTGTTTTTTCCATTGCTGCCAAATTTTAACCTGAAAATTCAAGGGGTATATTTCAAAGCCTGTCCTTTTAGGGAAGAACCCTGGTTTCAGGTCCTGTATACCTGAAGGAGCGTCTCCACCCCCATCGTTCAGCCCAGACACTGAGATCCAGCGCCAAGGGCCTTCTGGCGGTTCCCTCATTGCGAGAAGTGAGGCTACAGGGAACCAGACAGAGGGCCTTCTCGGTAGTGGCGCCCGCCCTGTGGAACGCCCTCCCATCAGATGTCAAAGAGATAAATAATTACCTGACATTCAGAAGACATCTTAAGGCAGCCCTGTTCAGGGAAGTTTTTAATATGTAACGCTGTACTGTTTTTAACACTGATTGGGAGCCGCCCAGAGTGGCTGGGGAAACTCAGCCAGATGGGCAGGGTATAAATAATAAATTATTCTTATTCTTATTCTTATTATTATGGTTTAGTGGTAGAGCACATCCTTTGTATGAGAAGATCTTCCAAGGATGGGCAGGTGGGGTGCAGTAGAAGATATGTTGGTGTAACTTCCTCATCCTGACTCGGCTGGTGCTCAGCTGAAACTGGTATAAGCCTCCCAAAAGAGTGGATCCTAATTTTGTAATAATAATAATAATAATAATAATAATAATAATAATAATAATAATAATAGACTCATAGAATCGTACACTTGGGAGGGACACCATGGGTCATTCTAATCCAACCTCTCAAACTGCAGGAATGCAGGAATAATAATTTTTATTTATTGAATTTGTTAGTTACCTTCTCTTGCCCAGGCTAAACCCAAAGCAACTTACAACCAAACAGACAATCGCACTGCACACATAAATACATTAAAACCATGAGAGAGAAAAGACATACATTGAAAACTATCCAATCCTAAAAGGCCACAGAGAGAGGACAAAGGTCTCCATAAAGAGGAATTTATTTATTTATTTATTTATTTTGCCTACAATGACGGCACCAGGCGAGCCTCCCTGTGGAGATCATGCCACAAACAGGGAGCCACTGCAGAAAAGTCCCCGTTCTCATCTTGCCATGCTCCAGACCGCTTCTAAACTCATTCAGCTCAGTCATCTTACCTAGCAATCCAACACTGAACACAATTTTAAAGGCTTTGTTCCCCACTACCAGACTTAGGTATAACTTGTGGTGTAACTTCAGGTCAGCATAGCACCCCCTTGCCTTATGCAAACTCCTTTTGCAAAGATTGTTCCTCTAAACAATATTTATGGAAGTGTGAAATTGTGCCCAGTTTGCTGTAATTTCTGATCAAAATTTTCTTGGTTTCACTCTAAATTTGGCAGGTGTTTCACCTGGGAAAGGATTTGTAAATTAGCATTGGATTTTTATTTTATTTTTAAATGTAAACCCAGCACCTTCCTTTGATACTGGGCAACATTTCACCAAATCCACTTGAGCACTCTTAACATTTTCTCAAACGTCTAACATAAAAGTTTAAAATTCAAAATTCCCTTGCTGAGATTCACATTCAAATTTACTTCCAAACATTGTTTTTGTGGTTCAGTTTGTTTCCAACATATACACTGTTTAAATGTTTTACAACAGCCTTGCTGCCAAGTTTTGCTTAAAACTTTATCTTTCCATTTTCGGGCCACCAATTAAGAGGGGGAGGAAACACCCCCAGCTTTGTCAGTGTCCACCATGTTGTATGTTTAATCACTGCCTTTGAAAAAAATATATATCCCCCATTCCTGCTGAGGATCATTCATCCAGAACATTCAAAACACTCTACCTATCCCCTAGATCATTTGAGTCATGGGCTGTAATTTGGCACCATTGATTATTTGACCAATTAAGAGTGGGGGAGAAACCGCAGCTCTTTCAGCCGTCAGCCTTGCTAATCACCAGCTTTTCAAAGACTTCTTTTTCCCGCTGGCAGTCATCAAAACACAACAAAACAAAACTGGAAAAAGTTACTCTTCCCAGTCTTTGCCATACCTTAACATTTGTTGAGTTAAAAATTAGATGGCATTTAATTTTTTTTCTTTACACCAGGTTGCTCTTCTGTCGAATGCTAGAGACGGTTCGGAATACAGATCTGTCTAGCTCACAATGCTTTGCTCTATTGGAAATCAAGTCGTTATGAGTGACATTTCCTTCCAATATTTCTTCTGGGAAGATCTTCATACGCACGGCCAACATTTCCCCCCTGACCGAGTTGTCATGCAAAATGATGGCCACTTACTTTGATGAACCAACTCTCATTGATTATTGTGGACTCCACGATTAGACCATTCAACCAAGCAACTGTTTAGAGCAAATGTGCTGTAGAGTCTGAAGTACAGTACTTCATTAAGACTTGGGAGAGCAGGGTTCAAATTCTACTCAGTCATCGGGGTGGACTTCTGCTGGCAGATGGGTGTTGTAGTTCAGAGCTCCTGGAGGGCACCCACTTGGCAAATGCATTCCATGCTGGCCCCACTTTACGGAAAGGCCTCTGGGCCATGATATGTTGCTAGTACAGTGGTGCCCCGCAAGACGAATGCCTCGCGAGACGAAAAACTCGCAAAATGAAAGGTTTTTTCGTTTTTGAGTTGCCTCACAAGACGAATTTCCATATGGGCTTGCTTCGCAAAATGAGGCTTGCCCCGCAAGCTCCGGGGACAGCGGGAAGCGCAGCGCGTCTTCCCCGCTGTCCCCGGACCTCTTTTGAAGTAAGGGGCGGCGGGGAGAAGCTATCTTCTCCCCGCAGCCCCTTGCTTCAAAAGAGGGGACAGAGCGGCGCTTCCCCTCTGTCCCCGGACGGTCTCCATAGGAACACATTGATTGATTTTCAATGCATTCCTATGGGAAACCGTGCTTCGCAAGACGAAAAACTCGCAAGAAGAAAAAACTTGCGGAACGAATTAATTTCGTCTTGCGAGGCACCACTGTAGGTCCTAGAGACATTTGTTGATGCAAAGTTGATGGATTTAAGTAAGA
Organism: Podarcis bocagei; assembly: GCF_964188305.1. NCBI lineage: Eukaryota > Metazoa > Chordata > Lepidosauria > Squamata > Lacertidae > Podarcis > Podarcis bocagei. Next base: position 84,933,783 of record NC_138133.1, on the reverse strand, counting down.
ACACATCCATCCTTTGGCTAGAAGAATAACCACACCCTTCCTTGAATGTCTGTATAAATATCCTCTGGAATTCACATAGGGAATGGAGAGTATTATACCACAGAAATTTTCTGGTGGGATGTAGGAATGGATTTAGACACTAGGAGACAATATATTATCAGGAGAAAACTGGCCACTCTCCAGGCACCCGGCTTGATCTCCGGTTGACCTCCCTGTCTGCGTTTCCCGGCAGGATACAGGCTAGGTCGCGATCAGCGATCCTCCTCAGCATGAGAAGGACACACCACTCTTCCCTGCTCCCTGCTCCCCCCCAGGATAATTAAGATAATAACCAGATCAAGACAGAAATGTATTTACATGTCTTTATTTCTGTCCTTGCAGCGTTACAGAAAACACGTCTGCTCTCATCAAACTTCAACAGCCGAGAGTCATAAACTCCTCCTTCTGTACTTCCTGTACAGCTCATATTACACTCTGAGCTAATTCCGGTGCTCCGCACAGTGAATAGACTGTCCCTCTGGTTCCCACGGTACAGTCCCAACATTCCCATCATGTTTTGCTTTCCAGCTAGCTGCAGCTCGCTGCCGCATTGCATCCATATCGTAACAGTTATTATCCTTCTTTGCTCATGTGAGTGAGATGAGCAGAGTACCAGCTTTAAATCTGGAAATGAAGACAAGGTTGATTTAACCTCCTGGAAACAATAGTCCAGGATGCTTTGAGGCAGACTGCAATTTCTCTGGTATTACCCCCTTTCTCCCTTTAAAACAGCAATCACACACACACATTGTTTTGTAAAGAAAAGTAGTATTCACTTGCTTAACTACTATCTAAGTTACAAAAGTACAAAATCTAAGTTCAGAATGATGTATGAGCTACAAAGCTCAGACATGCACATGCGAGCAGCTTGGAGGCATGATGAAGAAAAGAATGAGGTCTGGCCAGGTAGGAAGGAAGTATGCAATGTGACAGCTTCCTGCCAAGGCAGACAAAGCAAATTTAACAGAGTTCTCTCTAGTAAATTTTACAGGAAAGCTCTGTGAGCCTCAGTTTCTCCATGCGCCTATCTGGCAAAACATGAATTGTTGGTTTTTACTGCAATAATGCCCCACACGGAAGACACAGATTCCCCAACATCTCTATTCCACTTCCTTACTCCAAAGTATTTGCCATGCAAAACTACTTCCCTATTAAGGTAATAACCAGATCAAGACATTCTTTGCTGAAGAAGTCTTAGCAGAAACACCTTCTATAACCCCAGATCTCTACTGCTTAAAAAAGGACAGGATTAATCCCTCCAGGCTCAAGTCCCAGCCCCAGCTCAGCTGGTTCTGGAGGCGGGGAATCCTGTGCAGGCTGGGATTCCTCAGGTTCAGCCTCCAAGTCCGAATCCCAGGCCATCAAATCCTTAAGGAATTGGAGGCTGGTGAGGGAGGAAAGTGATAGCAAAGGAACCTACTACCAATGATTCACATTTCAACAGTTGTTCAGTTGGATGTCTTCAGTATGTTTCTGCCTTGTCACATTCTCCCCTTTGAAAACATTCAAAAGCTTTATTGGGCATTAGAATATGTCCTTTATCAGAGTGCATTTACATGCTAAATTATTATCTGTTTTATTAAGCCTTCCCCCCCCCCCCCAGAGAGGAGAGAGCGCAAATTCCTCCGTGTCATTTTGCTCAGACAGACCATGCCAGGCATGTAGGAAGAAAGGATGCTGATCCATTGTTTCCATAGCAACAGGCAGGGCATGAAACAATTTGGAGCCTCCTCTACCTCTGTGAGATAACACACTTCTTCTTTAGCGATCACTCATAGAAGAGTAAACACGGTTTTAACAATGAGTCTGTAAGTGACTGTGGAGCCCAATTCTGGATCCACACGTCCTTCCACAGTGGGGACATAGGTTTCTTGGCGGCAGTTGATCACGATGTGGATCTGCCAAGCGTGCCTTCCTCTTAGCATGTTTCTCCCTTGCATCCTGAGTTCGAGTGTCTTCAAAGCCCATGACACCTTTGGTAAAGGCTTTTCTCCAACTGGAGCACTTGCAGGCAAGTGTTTACGTGTCGAGGTCCCCAAGCCACCCGCCTAAATAAATCACAATTCACATAGAAATTTTGTTTAAGGTTTTTGGCATAATTTTGGCCACAACTTTATTAAAATACATAATGTGAGTGGTTGCTTAGGCATTGGTTAAGAGTATCGGTCCCCACCCCAGGACAGAACTGACTTCTGGATTCCAGCGAAAGTCAGTAAGGGAAAACAATATTGGGGAGAGTATAGGGCTGGGCATCATACCATCACCCCTCCCCTCATGCTCCCAGGGGCTTGCACGGCCCTAGCCCCTTGCCGGGGATATGGATAAATGTATTGCAAACCTCTGGATTCCTTTAATGGAATTACCGTACCTTGCAGCAGCAGCATTGGAGGGGCAGGCACAGACAACCTTTACCCCTCCACCAACCAAATTTTAACCAATGCCTAATCGCAACCTTACAAGTTGTGACAATTTGCTACGCAGAAGGCAAAAACCAAATGGCACCAGCCAATCTGCCAAATGGACAAAATTCCTGCCATGCCCCTGCCCCCAAAGCAGATGACCCCACGACAAGCATAGCAAGGTCAAACGCAACAACCCTAAATTAGGAAGGGTGGGCAGGTTGATCCTATGCAAGCAGCAAAAGAGGCTGAAAAAACTGTGTGCCAAGAATATATAACCTTCGGGCCAACCTTCTAAATGGTAACATCAAAATCTCCCCAACAACCCAACTTGGCCCAGTCACAGTCATGGCCATCCAAACGGTTCTACCCAGTAACCTAGAGTAGGTGTCTTGTTAGACCCCACTGCAACATGTGTTCTCCATGAAGGAGAAGACGCTTTCCCAATTGTTGGGGTTTATACTACATTTTTAAAAATTTGCCTTGAGACAGTCTTTAAACCTCTTTTGTTGACCACCAACACTATGTTTTCCATTTTTGAGTTTGGAACAAATCACACACTGTTTTAGGCAGCCTGGCTTGAAGGTGAAACCTAAATAGTCACTGAAGTACCTGATGAAGAAGTAGGCTGTTCAGTGACATCTAAACCAACTCAGTATAAATGTTGGTGCTTAAATAAACAACGACAGGGGCACATTCTCAGCTAAATATCTGGCTTACGTCCCCTTTAGGAGAAACAGCTATGACCCAGGAGGCCAGCTCCTGGTGAACTGACTCAAATACATGGCACTGATGTCAATGGGTCTACTTTGAGTATGGCTAACTTTGGATATTGCTTTAGAACTCGTTTCTTTAGAGCAGTGCTAGTCTAGCAGCATTTATATTTCAGTGTTTGTGGACATCCCAGAAGCTCAGAATTATTATTGCCATATTGCAGATGGGAACCTGATTCCAGGGGAAGCCTGTTCACTTCAGGGTACCTACTGAGTTCATAGGAGAACCAAAGGTCCAAACAGAGACTTCCTGATTCATAGCGCAAGCCCGTTCTCCACTGTGCCACCACAGCTTCCAACCAAGATAGCTTTGGAAAGCGTGTTCACATCAAAAGAGAGCACGTGTTGCGGTTGGGGCCGAACAAAACCCCATTTTAGTGACCAGGCCATAGATGGCTAGAGGCCTGGGAGCAGATTGGAGGATGTTGTTACTGGGGCAATTTGGATGTTGCCAATTTAGGGGTGGGATCAATGGCTTTATAAGCAGGGTCCACAGCTTTCTCTTTCTCTTTTGCTGTGGACACCGGATCTCCCGCCCGCCCTCCCTTGCTTGGGCTTGCGCCTTGACCTTGCTCTGCCTGTCATGGGGTCGTTCGCCTTGGTGCGGGGGCCCAGTAGGAATTTTTCCAATCGGCTGATTAGTGCGTGCCTTTTGGGTTTTGCCTACTGCTTAGCAAATCGTCACAACTTGTAAGGTTGGCGGTTAGGCATTGGTTAAAAATTGGTTGGTGGAGGGGTATGGATTGGCTGTGCCTGCCCCTCCAATGCTGCTGCTGACGGGTATTCCGTTAAAGGAATTCTGAAGCTTACCATCCCCTTCGTCCAAACCCTGACGGCAGGGTGCGGGCCGCGTAAGCTTCAAGGAACAAGCGCGGAGTAGCTGAGGGCCTGTGACGCAGCTCCAGCTGACTCTGTCCCTTGTTCTTCCGGGACTGACTAGGGAGTCAGTGCTGTCCCCCATGGCGGGGGGGTGACAGATAGTCATAACCAATGCCTAAGCAACCACTCTCAATTTGTATTCAAATAAAGTTGTGGCCAAAATTATGCCAAAAACCTTAAACAAAAATTATGTGTGATGTGTGAGTTATTGGGAAGGGGGTTTTGGTGGACCTCAACACGCAATGAGATATCACAATAAGCAGTATAAAAATAAGCTGCATAAACATTTATCCAGTGAACGGCGTAAATATTCATCCTCCCTCATGCATGATTCACTCACAATAATGAAGATGATTTGGCACAAAAAGTTCAAAACATCACGAGAATAGCAGGTTTGCATGAAAAGGCTGTCATCTCACGAGAAACTAAAAGTAACTATAACAAGGTTTTGCTTTGTGTGCACAATTATAAGTAACAAAACTGAGTCATTTGGGCAGAGCTTCTTTCTGTATGAAAAGGTCTGTCTATTGTGAGGTTTCCCTTTCCAGGGTATCCTCTCTTGTCTTGAGCACAGACAAAAACATGATTCTAAGCTGAAATCTTTGAAATCTTCAGAACTCCCAACATCCTCTTTCTAATTCCCATGTGACAATGGTCCAAACCAGTCTATAGACTCTTCCAGACTGCCACTATTTCTGGGTGGGATTCAATCAGGTTGCGCAAATACATTTGACTAGCAGCCTTGTAGCTGGCATCGCTTGGGAATTCTAAGAAACTAGAAGATCAGTGCAGTTTTGAAAGGTCCAGCCCCCCATCTTGATTCAAAATGGTACCCAGTTGTATCCAAACATAAAGAAGAAACTTTCTCCTTGATCCCAGGAACCAAATTTGGTTAGGATATCATAAGAGATGTCCAAACGGATAGCAAACAGACAACTTACTCAGATATATAGTAGATTGGGAGTTCTTGCACAACAAGCCCACTTCTCCAAAATATCAGACTTTTTGCAATAAGGAAGAGGGTGTGGAAAGTGTGGAATAACATATCCTCTAACCCCCCAGCAAAAAAATCAGGACAGATGTTCAATAAACAGTTCACCTGGAAGTGACCTGTGTTAATTTGCAATTCTTTGGATCATTCCAAACCATTTTGTGAATATCTGGGGTGGGGTGAGGTGGGGCAAAGCTAGAGACTTTGATGGGAATTCCCAGTCTTTTCACCTGCCAGATTCTCTCTTCCTCCCCTTTCCTCCCCTATTATTCCCAAAATATGTACATTTGGAGACTAGAGGGGAAATGGCAGATGAGAAGACTTGCAACAGCTGAAGTCTCTCTTTAAGTTTCCAGCTCTATTTAAAGAAAACATCAGAACGTACTCAAAACCAATGAATTATAATAATAATTATTTATTTTTGTGTGTAAAAGAATCAGGAAGAACAATACAAAGAAAAAGAACACTTCTCAGGGTCAGTGATTGCTAGATCCCAGTATGTATCAAAGTCTTCATTACAGAGTAAGGAAATGCTTAAAAACAGTCATTGGCTGATCTATCCTTAACCCTAGGGACAATATTTTGCTTTGCTTCAAGTCAATGAGTGAGGAGCAGGAGCAGGAATGTAATAATAATAATAATAATAATAATAATAATAATAATAATAATAATAATAATAATAATAATAATAATAATAATAATAATGACTTACCAGCTTTTACATCAACTTAGGCTGCAGGAACAGCTTAGCAGCAGCCCTGCATTTTATCCTAACTTCCACCTACATAACTTATAATATAATAATAATAATTTATTATTTATACCCCACACATCTGGCTGGGTTTCTCGAGCCACTCTGGGCGACTTCCAACAAAATATTAAAATACAATAGTCTGTCAAACATTAAAAGCTTCCCTAAACAGGACTGCCTTCAGATGTCTTCTAAAAGTCTGGTAGTTGTTTTTCTCTTTGACATCTGGTGGGAGGGTGTTCCACAGGGTGGGCACCACTACCGAGAAGGCCCTCTGCCTGGTTCCCTGTAACGTGACTCCTCGCAGTGAGGGAACCACCAGAAGGCCCTTGGCGCTGGACCTCAGTGTCCAGGCAGAACGATGGGGGTGGAGATGCTCCTTCACATATACTGGACCGAAGGCATTTAGGGCTTTAAAGGTCAGCACCAACACTTTGAATTGTGCTCGGAAATGTACTGGGAGCAAATGTACATCTTTCAAGACCGGTGTTATGTGGTCTCGGCAGCTGCTCCCAGTCACCAGTCTTGCTGCCGCATTCTGGATTAGTTGTGGTGAGGTTGGTGAGGTAGCAAATATATTGCAGGAGAGGAGAGGAGATGGTAGATAAGAAGGTTGGCATTGTATCATTTCATAGGAGCTACCTCCTAGTGACTCAGGTCCCTTTGCCCCCTCTCCCCCAATAAAATACTCGAGGGGGCTGGGGACAACCCCTTCCAACGTTGATGGACATTGCCACTCAAATGATGTGTTTGTGCCATGTCATGTGATTGATTATGAGGGGTGGGTCTCAAGCTGGCACTCCTACACCATTTTGAGAATGAAAAGTGGGTGGGTGGGCTCAGTTTTTAATGGCTCAGAAAATTCTGAAATTGAGCTCAGCTAGCAATGGCCAAGGTATTCCATTTGTTGTTGTTTAGTCGTTTAGTCGTGTCTGCTCTTTGTGACCCCATGGACCAGAGCACTCCAGGCACTCCTGTCCTCCACTGCCTCCCGCAGTTTGGTCAAATTCATGCTGGTAGCATCAAGAACACTGTCCAACCATCTCATCCTCTGCCATCCCCTTCTCCTTGTGCCCTCCATCTTTCCCAACATCAGGGTATTTTCCAGGGAGTCTTCTCTTCTCATGAGGTGGCCAAAGTATAGGAGCCTCAGCTTTAGGATCTGTCCTTCCAGTGAGCGCTCACGGCTGATTTCCTTAAGAATGAATAGGTTTGATCTTCTTGCAGTCCATAGGACTCTCAAGAGTCTCCTCCAGCACCATAATTCAAAAGCATCAATTCTTTGGCGATCAGCCTTCTTTATGGTCCAGCTCTCACTGGTATTCCATATTTCCAGTTACAGATAGGTAGCCGTGTTGGTCTGCCATAGTCAAAATAAAAAAATTCCTTCCAGTAGCACCTTAAAGACCAACTAAGTTAGTTCTTGGTATGAGCTTTCGTGTGCATGCACACTTCTTCAGATACACTGAAACAGAAGTTGCCAGATCCTTCTATATAGAGAGAAGGTGGGGAGGGGTATTACTCAGAAGGGTGGTGGGAATGGGAGATTGGCAGATAGCTGAGATGAGCCTGTTGACGACTCTTAACGACTGCAATAGGTCTTGCAGGAAAAGGCAAGGGGTGAGAAGGTGAAAAATGGCTAAGTCATGTATAATGAGATAAGAATCCAATGTCTTTGTTCAAACCAGGTCTCTCCATGGTTTTAAGTTTGGTAATGAGTTGCAATTCAGCAGCTTCTCTTTCCAGTCTATTTCTGAAATTCCTTTGTAGTAAAACAGCTACTTTGAGATCTTGTATAGAATGTCCTGGGAGATAGAAGTGTTCTCCTACTGGTTTCTCTGTTTTGTGATTCTTGATGTCAGATTTATGTCCATTTATTCTTTGGCGTAAGGTTTGGCCTGTTTGTCCAATATAGAGAGCTGAAGGACACTGTTGGCATTTGATGGCATACACAATGTTAGATGATGAGCAATTAAATAGTCCCGAGATGGTATGTGTGATGTTGTTGGGGCCAGTAATGGTGTTGTCCGGGTGTATGTGGCAGCAAAGTTGGCATCTGGGTTTATTGCAGGCTCTGGTGCCAGTGTCCATGTTAAGTCTGGTTGTAGTATTATTGTGGGTTAGAAGTTGTTTAAGATTGGGTGGCTGTCTGTAGGCAATGAAAGGTCTTCCTCCCAGAGCTTCCTCCCCACCTTCTCTCTATATAGAAGGATCTGGCAACTTCTGTTTCAGTGTATCTGAAGAAGTGTGCATGCACACGAAAGCTCATACCAAGAACTAACTTAGTTGGTCTTTAAGGTGCTACTGGAAGGAATTTTTTTATTTTGGTATTCCATATGTGAGATTAAATTCTCTTTCACATGAACACTCTCACACACAAACACTTGCAATATTGCTCTTCATTGCTATTTCTGGAGAATGCGTTACACCAGGAAGGTGGTGGTTCATTTTAAGACCTAGACAAAGGTGGATTTTAAATGAAGACAGCATCCTCAGTTGCAGACTGTTGAAACCAGATATTTCAGGCAACAGATTCCCCCCCCCCCTTGTTGCTAGCAGGAAAGATGATCTCCAAAGTGGTTCCATGCAGGATTTGCTAAATGTGTTTCTAACTGTCATACTTTAATAACTGATAATATAGACTTGCTTGCAAATCTTTCTTTTACATAAAGGATAATTGTGCCTGAGTCAAGTACGGTCTGAAATTAAATGTGTTAAGTGCTCCAGGGGCTGCTTTGTACGTGACATGAAATTGCATTATTCCTGATAAATGTATTAATCTGTGTGTCAGAAATCTATAAAAGGGATGCTCTGTTAGTCTTCCAAGGGCCCCAAGATGAAGTACTAGTGATCTTAGAGCATTAGTAATAAGAAGCAGGACTAGATTAACTGTAATGAACTAGCGATGTCAAAATTTGTAATTATCTGATTCGAGATACAGATTTGTTCAGCTCATGATGCTTGGGATGGTGGGGGTAATTTTCCCAGAGTCAGAGGAAGTAGTGTGTCTAGCTGAAGCCAGCAGTGGACAGGACCAGAGCTAAAAGAGGATGAGGCCAGACAAAAAATGAGGACAGTACAGTACCTTCTGAAATGATTCATTCTGGTGCCCAGGTCCCAGCAATGCACTGAATGTCCTTGTCATGCATTATACATACCCTCCAAAATTTTGCCGATGAAAATAGGGATGTCCCATTCCATAATGATAATTTTACTATTTATACCCCCACATATCTTACTGGGTTGCCCCAGCCAGTCTGGGCAGCTTCCAACATATATACAGTGGTACCTCGGGCTACATACGCTTCAGGTTACGCAAGCTTCAGGTTACAGACTCCGCTAACCCAGAAATAGTGCTTCAGGTTAAGAACTTTGCTTCAGGATGAGAACAGAAATTGTGCTCCGGTGGTGCAGGGGCAGCAGGAGGCCCCATTAGCTAAAGTGGTGCTTCAGGTTAAGAACAGTTTCAGGTTAAGTACGGACCTCCAGAACGAATTAAGTTCTTAACCCAAGGTACCACTGTAAAGACAAAATAAAACATAAAACATTTTTTAAAAAACTCTTCCTAATACAGGGTTGCCATCAGATGGCCCAGAGGTTGGGTAACTCCATACCCTCCAGCATTTCTCCAATGAAAATAGGGACATCCTAAGGAAAAGTGGGACATTCCAGGATCAAATCAGAAACCAGGACTGCTTCTCTAAATCAGGGACATCCCTGGAAAATAGAAACACTTGGAGGGTCTGCATTATGTAAGAAAAATCTCATCTGCATTTTTATCAATAACATTTGATATGCTTACCCAACTGTTGTCAAGTATAACCAACACTTATTTAATAAGAATGTGTTACCATTTTTTTTCCAGCATCAAGTGCTTTTTCAGTCTCTCATGATGTGGGAGTGCTGTTATAATCTGTAGACATTCTCTTCCTCTTTCATCTATTTATCTTGGGTTTTTGTTCAATCACTGGATGCTACTCACACTGGAGAGTTTCAGTCCAATACAATTAGCCAGCTCAATTTAGTCTGCTCAATGCAAATCGCAGAGCTTTTGCTCGGACCTAATGAGACACAAATCAATAGAAGTCAATTCAAAATAATTAGCCTCTGTATAAATCAGTAGGGCTCAATTAAAATCAATGAGGACCTTATTTTATCTAATAACTGGCCTCTTCATCCCTTCAGATATTATGAACAAAGATTTGATGTAGTAGACCTCTATGGTTTTGGTTCAGCGTGTGTCTCCATTAGAAAGGGTTGGGGGGTTGTAAAAACTGCCTCCTTTCTTCCCTAGAGCTTCCTGGCATTGATGCCCCACATTCCTAAATATCCACTGTATCTCAGGTACATGTGTTTTTCTTAACAGCTTCTGTAGAAGTGGGTTTCTCATCTACCTTCTCAAGTAATGCAAACTGATGTGCATTTATAATGCTGGACTGTTGCATGTGCATTGACATTTACCTATGCAAATGTAGCAGCAATATTGCTAGTTTCCATTCCATTTGGCCGCCTTGTACTAATGCACAAGGGCATATGGAGAAAGAGAGAACAACAAGGCTGGATTTCCAAGCAAATGTACATAAACCAACCTTGAAAGTGCTAAGTTCAGGCTTAAGAAATGCTCTTTTCATCTCTGTGCTGAAAGTTAGGCTTTGCCCATAGACTTTCTTTCCACCTCTAGTAATATGTAACAGCACATAATCACTAATAATTAGTCACTCTAGTTCTGGATGGGGGTTGCAAAGTATTGTGAAGCGCCTTGTGATCTTTGGGTGAAGGGTAGCATACAAATTAAATACATAAATAAATAGATTTATACAAATCTGTGATCACATTTGGAATACTTTGTACCGTTCTGGTTACTTCACCTCAAAAGGAATATTGTAAATTTGGAAACAAAATGATTTGGGGAATGAAGTGACTGCCTGCCTATGTGGAAAGGTAGCAGCACTTTGAACTTTTTAGTTTAGAGAAAAAGTGAGAAATATGTTTATTAATTTATGGATGCCATGGAGAAACATAACACTAGCATCCATGGACATTCAGTGTGTTACGGTCCGGTTCACGGGCGATCGAAATCCCGGCAGGGGACGTCAGGACCGGGGGCAAGATGGTGGGGTGGGAGCAAGAACGGGGGTCCAGAAGCCAGGATTCAGGAAGCCAAGGGTCCGAGGGTCAGGAAGCAGGGAGTCAAGAAGTCAAGGGTCCGAGGATCAAGAAGCAGGGAGTCAAGAAGCCGAGGTTCAAGGATCAGGAAGCAAGAAGCCAAACGTAGCAAGGCAGGAAGTTGCTGTGGCAAAGAGCTGAAGGGAAATGCTGATCTTATAACCCTTCCTAGCTCTTGCCACCAGGTGCTGTGAGTTACCAATCGGCCTTGCCTCTTCAGAACAAACTTAGGAAGGCCCCACTCCTGCAAAGTCCTATTGGTCACAGGGCCTGGCTCCTGCACGCACACCTGACACAGTGAAGCTAAATGTTGGAAGAAAGGACTTCTTCATGCAGTGTGTAGTTAAACTGTGGAACTTGTTTCCACAGGAGGCAGTGATAGCCACCAACCTAGAGGCCTTTAAAAGTGGAGTAGATAAATTCATGGAGGCGAAGGCTATCAACAGCTACTAGTCTTGATGACCATGTTCCACCTCCACATTCAGAGGGTGCCTTGCCAAATGCAAGATGGTTCTTTTAAAATTAGATTCAGAAGCAATTACAAACGCGATGGGGTGAGAAGATTAAAAATTTTATTCCAAACAACAATTTTATTCCAAACAACAAGCAAGATACACATTACCAAGCAGCACCTTGATCTGCCACTGAGAAGCTCTGAAGGAGTGGAGAGGTGTCCCCCCAGATAGTCTTGGTACATAGCACTGTGGCCAGTCTATGTGGAGCTTCTATGTGGCATTCTAAGAAGCTAGATATTTTATAGATGCTGTGTCCTGTTGGGATAATACAGGATCAGCTAGAGCTACTCTACATCAAAGGCTTTGCTGACCAATGTCGTCAACACATCAAAAGACCTTTTCACAAGGGATATTGAAAGCAATAAAACATAGAGAGCCAGGAAGGGACCAGAGAGGGAAGAATTCCATATCAGATCACTCATCTCCTAGAGATAACAATAATCTTCTGCAATTAATCCATACAGAGGGAAGATGCCTTTGGATACCATTTGCTGGGAAATGCAAGCAGGCAGCATCCTGTTTGCTTGCTGCCCACAGGGTGTCCAATGTGAGAACAGGATGCTGAACTAGATGGACCATTGACCTAATCCAGTAGGCTCTTCTTATATCCTTATGTCCAAACCACTGAATAGAAATGCTGCAGGAGAGCTTTTGCTAGGTACAATTTTTCATGCAGAGTCAAGCCTACTGGAATTCTGCCTTCTGCCTATAGCTTAGTGGTAGATCATCTGCCTTGTGTGCAGCAGATAGAAGGTTCCTTCCCTGGTGTCTCCAGGTAAGGCAGGCAATATTTTTTGTCCATGGACAACTACTGCCAGTCAATGTAGACAGTGTTGAGCTAGATGTGAGCCCCACATATGTTGTTGGACTTCAACTCCCATAATCTCTGATCCTTCGTTGATGGGAATATCTGGAGGGTCACAGGTTCCTTAGTTGTTGTTTAGTCATTTAGTCGTGTCCGACTCTTCGCAACCCCATGGACCACAGCACTCCTGTCTTCCACTGCCTCCTGCAGTTTGGTCAAACTCATGCTGGTAGCTTCTAGAACACTGTCCAACCATCTTATCCTCTGTCGTCCCCTTCTCTTTGTGCCCTCAATCTTTCCTAACATCAGGGTATTTTCCAGGGAGTCTTCTCTTCTCATGAGGTGGCCAAAGTCTTGGAGCCTCAACTTCAGGATCTGTCCTTCCAGTGAGCACTCAGGGCTGATTTCCTTCAGAATGGAGAGGTTTGATCTTCTTGCAGTCCATGGGACTTTCAAGAGTCTCCTCCAGCACCACAATTCAAAAGCATCCATTCTCTGGCGATCAGCCTTCTTTATGGTCCAGCTCTCACTTCCAAACATCACTACTGGGAAAACCATAGCTTTAACTATACGGACCTTTGTCAGAAAGGTGATGTCTCTGCTTTTTAATATGCTTCCTAGGTTTGTCATCAACAAAGTTTCCTTACCTATGTAATAGAGCTTTGGATGCCCTGCTCTCCTTTGCTTTTCAATCTTCCTCATTCTCAGTCTTGGGGATATTTAACGTTTAGTCCTCCTATCTGAGCAACAAGAAAGCCATGCAAATTATAGATCAGAATCTTCACAGGTGTCTCCAGTCCCTTCTCTAAAGCGTTCTGTCATGTTTGCCTTCAGTTATTTCTGATCTGCCTCCTCCTCTCCTCTAATTCCTGCTGGAGTTCAAAGATTATCGTAAGAGTGACTCATTCACAGTTCAGAGGACAACTAGATGGGTATGAAATAAGCAGGTGGTCCAAAGAAAGCAGTTGGCTAATTGGAGATGAAGGCTGAACTCTAAACAACATCAGAGACATAAGTGTTTGTAGAAGTGGGAAGAGGAAAACGCTCAGAAAAACAAGGTCATCATTAAGGCTTTGAAAGGTGGATGCAGAAAAGGGAAAATGACAAGTAGAGAATGTCAAGAAACAATTGAGCCAGGGACTTCAGCTTGGCCAGATGCCAATGAGAACGGGACTCTAGTGCTTTAAACAGTTTGGTAGAACAGATAATTTTGGCAGGTAGAGCTCATCCTGCAAGGCTGAGAAAAACCACACTGCTGAAATTCCTTCTCTACCCATCTAATGAGAGTAGGGGACTCCTGGTGTCCTTTGCATCTGATCACCCCAGGGACTTAATTGGCTTTTTGGAGTTGGAAGAGAGCTTGGAGATAATCTGATTCAGCCAGGTGATGATTTCAGGAATCTCCAACTGCATGGCAAGGTTTTGATGGAGCACTGCATTTTGCTTTACAGAATACAGATTGTTTCAAAAAGTGCAAATTAAGTAGGTTTCCCATCCCAGTGTGGATGGGAATCCAATTTTCCCCCATGTCTGTAGTTCTGCCTCTTTGTAACGTTGCCTTAAGGAGGCCTGAAGGAGGATTTCAAATTTGCACCCAAATGAGAGGCAGCCATCCTTTAAAATCTGCACTTCCCCAGATTTTGCAGTGCACTTCTCCACACAAGTAATGTGTCTACACACACACACACATATACTAGGGTAAAGTGTGCACAAAAACACAAATATTAGAGACAATGACATACCCAAAAAACCCCATTCTGTTAGGAAAATGGTTTTGCAAAAATGCATATAGCAGGTGAAAATGCAAAGAAAACAATGGGTACACTAGGAGAAATTTGGTACCAGAATTTCAGGAGGACTCTTTAAAAATGTAAAGTATTTAAAAAAAAGAAAAAGGGTAAATAAGAAACCAAGAGCAAAAGAAATGGACAGATTGCCCATCCCTAGGCAGAACCTCAAGCAAGGCTATAAATCCCTAACAGCAACATCAGCCTCAACCAAGACTGAGTGACAGCAGTGCCCGCCCTCATCTTCTAGCGTCACACTGTGTTGGAAGGTCCCATTTCTTGAGCCGTTCAAAGCAAATTGGACTGTACGCTGTCATTAATTGTTCCTGTAGCTAGCACAAACAGATATTTTCCACATCCCAAGGTGAAACAAAGCTTAATTAAAACCTCATGCTGCCCTATTAATCCCCCTATGGGACTTTTTGTTTGGCTTTGTTTAGTCTTCTTCCTGCCGAGTTTTGGCTTAATTTTTTAAAAAATGGTTCTGTTTCCAAATAGAAATCACTCTCAGCCGAGGCGGACCCACTGAGACTAGAAGGTCAAGAGACACGTGCTTGCCCACAATCTAGGGGCTGTATGTTTCTCTGAGGTGAACCTGGCATGGGAAAATAAAGACTCATCTACTAGCTTTTCCTCACTGGAAATACAGTGGTGCCCCGCAAGATGAATGCCTCGCAATACGGAAAACTCGCTAGACGAAAGAGTTTTCCGTTTTGGAGGTGCTTCGCAAAACGAATTTCCTATGGGCTTGCTTCGCAAGATGACAATGTATTGCGAGTTCCTGCTGGTCCCCCCCCCTTTTCTAAGCCACTAAGCCGCTTATCAGCTGATCCGATCAGCAGATAAGCCGCTAAAAGCCGCTAATAGCGCTAATCCGCTAATCCGTCAATGGGCTTGCTTTGCAAGACGAAAAAAAAGCTAGACGAAGAGAATCACAGAATGGATTCTTTTCGTCTTGCCAGGCACCACTGTACTGAAGAATGACCCCGAGCCCAAGAGAGTGTCTTAAGAGTAGGGTTGAGCTTTTTGAAGGGAAGTTCACCCTGGACAGCTTTGGAACCCCAGGAGCTGCATGCACTATGTATACTTTGTGACATGTCAAAAGACAATGACATCTGCCTTTGGAGGACAAGAGTAGGGATACCACCAGAGGCCATAGCTGCCATTCTCTGTCCTCCAGCGTAAGGGCTCTTGCATAGGGCTAGCTTAGCTTTAACATTGTGCAACAGAGGAATCCTGTGCAAAAGCTGTGCTAGCAAAAACTTGCGTAGCCTATTTCTTGCACAACAAAGTTAGCAGCAACCTACTTATGCATTCTATTGCACACAAAGCGTTACACCAGAGGAACAAGTAACTAATTTAGTGTTGCATTGGATATATCCATGGAACACCAAATTATACCCTTTCCTTTATGAATGGATGTCTTGATCTGTGGATAAGATTGGCCAGATTTTGATCCTGGAAGTTGATCCTCCTCCAGATAGATCAGATAATGCATTATGTGCTCTATCTGGGGGAGGAAGCCCTTCGGTTTTGGGTAAATACAAGTTTTGGGGTAAATACAAGTTTTTGAGGAATTAGTAGCAAGCTCCAACCTTTTTACTGGATCGGAACTTGCCAGTCCTGTAGTATGTTCCCATCAATATTATGGGTTACCACTTCTCTAATACACATATTTCCAATTGGTTTCCTTCCAGGGCTCTGAGAAGTTACTTCTGTTGTTACGTTTGTTTCAGAGCTCTGCTTCAGAGTTTCCTTCTCAGATGTTGACTGGGCCTTTGCCTTGTTTGGTCCTACTTTGCCTTTCTCTTTACTGCCCCGCGAGGTGGATTTATTTAAGCCAGGTGTAGAGGATGATGGAATTAGGTTGTAAAGTTTCTGCCATTGTTTTTTTGTGAGCACGGTGGATTATCTTCAATTTCCTTAGTGTTTTGATATTTTTGCTTTACTTCTTCTTTGCTTCAGGTTTTTGCCTTTGTGATTTCTGGCTGGTTACTGGGCGATTTATATCAGCTGTTTCGGGGAGGTTGTTCATTTGATCAAGATTGTTTGGCTCAAATTATACCCACATTAAAGGAAATCCAGAGACATTGTGCTACAATGCCTTAAACCAGTGGTTTTCAACCAGTGTGTCTTGGAACCCTGAGTGCCTTAAATGATGGTCAGGGGTGCTGCGAGCAACACTGGCCTCTGTCCCTGTTTCCTTCCCTCCTGCCTCTGATGCACTCTTACGTCTCTATACCCCAAAGACTTGTACAGCTGTTTGTTGCAGCAGCCCTGGCTACAACCTCCCCAGGCAAATGGGGCCTCTGGGGCTGGCCAGGCGGTGCTGGTTGCCAGGAGCTGATGCAGCCTAAGAGTAAGCAAGTAAGTGGGTGAGGGAGCCCAGCCTGCCAATCCACCAGCCCTTGCTGTTGGGAATGGACAGACAAGTCACAGGCCCCTGTGGGGCAGTGCAAGGAAGCACCTCTGTTTGGGGTCGGGGGGCAGCTCAGAGACCAGGGGTGGAAGCAGTGGCTGCCCAGAGGACTTCCAAGGAGAGGGGCAAAGAGGCTGAGGGAACACTCCACAAGGGAGAGTGTTTGAAAAAGGTGAGAGGCTGCCAGCTCTGCGGGCAAGGGGTGGCATAACTGGGCCCCTGAACCCCACAGGGGTGCCGCAAAAAAAAATGTAGTCGGTCAAGGGAGCCATGGACTCAAAAAGGTTGGAAACCTCTGCCTTAAACCACAGTATGGTATGAAGGCATGTGATGCTGGAACCCTACATTGCTGTCACATAGTCCACACAGGGCTGCTTCAAGAAATTGCAATTGGTGCAAAACCGACTTGAGTGCAATGGGCCACATTTTTGGAGCGTGTTACTCACTCTTGGTTCCAGTTCATTCCAAGGCATTGTTCAAAGTGTGTGTTATTATGTATGAAACCCTAAATGGCTAGAGACCAGGGTACTCAAAGGACCATTTCACCAACGTTCATCTACCCAACCATTGTGGTTTTGGAGCCCTTGTTCTACATTCTGTTGCCTTGAAGCAGCACTTTTGACTGGAAAAAGAGGGCTCCTTTTTCAGCTACAGTACCTCCCAGGCTTGGTGCTGGAGGAGACTCTTGAAAGTCCCATGGACTGCAAGAAGATCAAATCTCTCCGTTCTTAAGGAAATCAGCCCTGAGTGCTCACTGGAAGGACAGATCCTGAAGCTGAGGCTCCAGTACTTTGGCCACCTCATGAGAAGAGAAGACTCCCTGGAAAAGACCCTGATGTTGGGAAAGATGGAGGGCACAAGGAGAAGGGGACGACAGAGGACGAGATGGTGGGACAGTGTTCTCGAAGCTACCAGCATGAGTTTGACCAAACTGCAGGAGGCAGTGGAAGACAGGAGTGTCTGGTGTGCTCTGGTCCATGGGGTCACGAAGAGTCGGACACAACTAAACGACCAAACAACAACACCTCCTAGGCTGTGGAAACTCTCTCACTAAAGAAGCCTGGTTGGCTCTCACTCATGCAGCTTTTAGGGTTAAATAAAACCCCTTTTTATTTTGCCAAGCGTTTTCTTAAATCTCTCTCTGCTGCTGGAATGATTTATTGCTCTGCATTAAAGCTGTTTATTATTTATTGTTAAAATTCTGAGTGTGTGCACAATGGTAGATAGAGAGATAGATGCAAAGCTTTTTTCGGTTAAAAAAAAGGAGAGAGGTGCCAATTCTGTGATGGAGCACCTCTGGTGGTTCCCCAGAACGCCTTACAAGTAGAGTTTTAGCAGAAACCATCTCTACCTTCTTTCAGATGTCGTCTGAAAATAACACATTTGACATGCTTCCACAATATGAGTTTTTCTTTAAACCATCTACTGAAGTTTAATTGATGTTTTGAATTATATTTTATAGATATTTATAGACTGATTTTATTGTTGTTGTTTTCTATGTTGTAAACTGCCTTGTTATATTTTATGAATGAGTGGATGATAGCTTTTTGAATAATAATAATAAATGATGTCTTGATAAAAGTGTCTGCAGGAACAAAATGGCTGTCATAGGCAGAATAAAAGCGATGGTGCTCATACCAGTCAGGACAATCACATAAAAGCAGTGGCTAGAAAAAAAGAAAGAGAGAGCAAGAGATAATTTCATGTAAGCCAAGAAGTGGGCTAATAAACTGCTGTTAATGAGCCACCAATGGCTGGATTGGTGATCCCTTGAGGACCTCTTAAGATTCCTACATGAACAGGGAACAGAATTGACCTGTGCAGATCACTGTGTTTCCAATGTGTGTCAGTTTCACATGCATTCACTCATTAATCTATTCTGTCTCGTTTCTGCATTTTAGAAATGTACAAATATTCACATTTAAATATCCATTTTGAATGTGTCTTCTCTTAAAATGTGCAGCTCTAACTAAACACATTTTGTCACATTTTTTAAAAAATGCATTTAAGTGTGGTTTTTGAGTCATAAACTGTGTTACAACATTTGGAGAAGCACAAAAACCCAACAACGGCTCCCTTCCCACACCAACGTTAGCCCAGGATATGCAGATCAGGTGAGTTGTAATTCACTGTGACTGAATTCCTCAAGCACCCCAAATATCAATGTTGAATGAAGAATCCCAAACACATCCATGTCACGTAAAATCTCGAACCATCTGAAAAGGGATTTAGACCCTGCTGGGATTCAGCAGCAATGCCCACCTTTGATTTTTCATTTTCCCAGAAGTCACTTTTGCACACATGAAAACACCTGCATGCCAGAAGAAATGAGTGCTCCTGTGTCTCATTCCCTCAATTTCAATTTCCTTCAGCCCCTGACTGACCCCTTTATCATATATCAGAGATTGGGATTGCTTTAATGGGTTGTTGTCATTGGATAACGAATCCCGTAAACAAGTCCTGATTAAGCAATAGACTCTTAATTGAATTGTTGATGCTAATAGGTTCAGAGCATGGTGTAGCGCTGAGTGATTAGATGTGAAAATATCATAAATGTAATGGTTTGGGCTCCATCCATGGACTTGCCTGCCTCTGCACGTTGCGGTTCATTCAGGGGTCATTTTAAAAACAGGGGCTGCATTGATTCAAGGAGGAAGACCTGGAGTGGAATGCTACAAGGCAGCCATGAACGTTTGATTTTCTGCATGCTCAAAGGTAGACAGTCCCATTGGGCATAATCATCATTTTTTATCCTCCCTGAGATGACTGAAAACATAAAAGTAAAACAGCGAAGAACAGCTGGACTGGAATGAGTCCAACTGAACTGGAAAGAAGTCCTGAGATGGTTGGAAGCAGGATGATGATGATGATGATGAAGAAGAGGAGGAGTTTGGATTTGATATCCCGCTTTATCACTACCTGAAGGAGTCTCAAAGTGGCTAACATTCTCCTTCCCCTTCCTCCCCCACAACAAACACTCTGTGAGGTGAATGCGGCTGAGAGACTTCAGAGAAGTGTGACTAACCCAAGGTCTCCCAGCTGCGTGTGGAGGAGCGGAGATGCGAACCCGGTTCACCAGATTACGAGTCTACCACTCTTAACCACTACACCACAGGATGTCTCTGAATTCCAATTCCTGAGGATCACGACCAGGGAGATGTTCCTGCATTCAGGTCCTGTGGTGGGCTTCTCATGGGGCATTTTCTGATTGGCCACTTTGAGAACAAAATGCTGGAATGGATGGGCCTTTGGCCTGATCCAGCAGAGCTCTTCTTACATATCTTCTTACACTTACTTCTTACACTTACTTCTTACATAAATAGTGAGGTAGCCGTCTCCTCCTCCTGTTAAAGACCTCCCTTGTAATGCTGAGCCGAACTCTGCCATCCAGTTTTTTTTGAAACTCTTCACTTCCATGAATGAGACAGCAAATTGCCTGCCTCATTTAGAGGAAGAAAGGGGGCGGGATGTTGAATTTTTGGTTGTAGGCCCGGGTGCTGCTTACGTTAGTAATTAATGTTATGCAGTGGCCAGGGGGATGTATGTTCTTTAAACCCCATAACATATCCCTGAAAATCTGGGTGAAACTCCCTACCCCTCTGGTTTTTTTTGTCCTGTAAATGCCCCCTCCCAAATGGCTAAAACTATTCAAACAGCTCTGCTTCCTATCTTCACTGGGCCATAGAGAATAAATCAAGGGTGAGTAGGAATTAATTTTCAGCAGTTGAAGATCCCTGAAGGACAAGGCATGTAGTCCCAACTGTTCTGCAAGATAAGATGCTAGTTCAGCACTCTGCTACCAAAAACAGCATTGGAAAATAGGAATTTGTCTTATCCTGAGTCAGACCATTGGCCGATTTATCTTAGTATAATCTCCACTAATGGATAGCATCCCTCCAGGATCTAAGACCAGTGGTCTTTCTTATCCCTACCTGGAGATGCTGGGGCTTGAACCCAGGACCCTCTGCATGCAAAGCAGATGCTCTACCACTGAGCTATGACCTTTCAGATGCCAGTGTGGTGTAGTGGTTAAGAGCAGTAGACTCGTAATCTGGTGAACTGGGTTCGTGTCTCCGCTTCTCCACATGCAGCTGCTGAGTGACCTTGGGCTAGTCACACTTCTTTGAAGTCTCTCAGCCCCACTCACCTCACAGAGTGTTTGTTGTTGGGGAGGAAGGGAAAGGAGAATGTTAGCCGCTTTGAGACTCCTTAAAAAGGTAAAGGGACCCCTGACCATTAGGTCCAGTCATGACCGACTCTGGGGTTGTGGTGCTCATCTCGCTTTATTGGCCGAGGGAGCTGGCGTACAGCTTCCGGATCATGTAGCCAGCATGACTAAGCTGCTTCTGGCAAACCAGAGCAGCACACGGAAACACCGTTTACCTTCCCACTGGAGTGGTACCTATTTATCTACTTGCACTTTGACGTGCTTTTGAACTGCTAGGTTTGCAGGAGCAGGGACCGAGCAACGGGAGCTCACCCCGTCACGGGGATTCGAACCGCCGACCTTCTGATCAGCAAGTCCTAGGCTCTGTGGTTTAACCCACAGCGCCACCCGTGTCCCTCTTGAGACTCCTTAGGGTAGTGATAAAGCAGGATATCAAATCCAAACTCTTCTTCTTCTTTGGTGTCCCAAACTGGACCTAATGAAGATTGCCTTCTTCTGTTGCTTGACCCAGTGCCAGATGCACATAGGAAGTCACCTTTCACTGAGTTAGAGAATCGATGCATCTAGCCTAGTGTTCTCTGCTCTCACTGACAGAAGTTCTCTGGAGTCATAGGAGGATATCTTTTCCATCGCCTGCTGCCAGGTGCTTCTAACAAGAGATTCTAGCGACTGCACCATCTGCCTGTGAGGTATTTGCACCTCTGTAGAGTGGTAGCCCTCTCAGATTCTAGTTAGTGACCATGGCTAATAGCCCTTTCATGGTTTTATCTAATCCTGTAAAATGAGAATTTCATACAAATTCAATCTGAGCTACATATATTATGCAAATTTCAAGTCTGAAATGTAAGTTGCATTTACATGGGGTTAAAACTTTGACCTCCTTGATGAATCTGTAAGGCAATAAGCAGTGTGTGTGTGTGTGTGTGTGTGTGTGTGTGTGTGTGTGTGTAAAGCTGTGATGGACCAAAGAACATTTTATTTATATAGCAAAACCTTCCGCCTTCATCAGCTGCTCTGGCAAAAATGAAATGATGCTGTTTCCAAAGTGGCAGATACAGAGCTTTGAGGATCGAATTTGTAAAATGGCTTCATTTGCTGGCGCTAAGTGATGCTGGCATTTATTGGACGGAAGCAGAGGCCAATCCTCTCCCAACCTAGTCCAAGGGTTGAGCTGAAGTGATATCCCAAAATTCTCCATGCTTATTTGTGTTTGTGGCAAAATGGGAGTGAGGAGCATTTTGCTGAATATTTCAGAAGATGAGGTATGGGTGGAATTTTCAAGTCTTTATTGCTGCGAAAAATTTCCCTCTCTTCTGAGAAATTACGACACACAGCGTTGAATTAAATGCTACTATTACTGGTGGGTGAAGAAAGCATTGGGCTAACAGTATGGCTGGGGAAATTGTAAAACTACGGCGGCGGCAACTACTACTACAGATCCCAGGTTGGGTTAAAACAATTAAAAATTCATAATTAAAAACAGTTAAAACTTATTTATTTATTTATTGAATTTATATATTTATATTATATATTTATTACAGTCACAGGAATTGGGTGAGTCCTGAAAACACTAATCTCAGGTGACGAATACCAGGGTAAAGAGGGGCATTTGGCATATTATTTTCTCTGATATTAACATTTTATGCATACTTTATCAATTTTGCACCCATTACTTCGCTGTAGAAATGCATTACAAAATTCAGAGAGGTGCGAGCTTTGAAGGATGGTTGTGTTTTGCTTCATGCATTGTTTCGTGAAGCATGAACTAGGTAAGCTGCCTTGAAATATGAAAATGAATTTAATTCCTCCCTACATAAGGGAGTAAGACTGGAAGGAAGCGGAGCCAAACCTGTTCCTTCCTTTAAACGTATTCAACTATTTTCTCATCAATAGGTTCACAATTGTGCCCATGCTTCACAGAATAGCAATGCAGGGATGCAATTTTGTGAAATATTCTGCAGAGGAGATCTGAATTACTCCATGAAGCTTGGGGGGGAAATATTTTCAAAAACATGTCAGAAAAGTATTTCTTGAGAAATTTTGGTTCATCCCTCCCTGATTGTAGTAGTAGTAGTAGTTGTTGTTATCATCATTATCAAGGAGCTGAAGGTGGCTTACATAGTTCACACACCCCATTTTATTCCCCCACAACAATCCTGTGAGGTATGTTGGGCTGAGAGTAAGTGACGGGCTCAAGTTCACCCAGTGAGCTTCATGGGGGAGTGGGGATTTGAACCCTGGTCTCTCAGCTCCTAGTCTTTCACTCTTAGCGAGTATATCACACAGATTCTATAAAACATCTGGCGTCCTCCCAGCAGTCTTCAGGGCCAGCCCATGCATTAGACAAGGTGAGGCAATTGCCTCAGGCAGCAGGATTCACCAGGGCATCAGATCCCAATCTCCATCTTTCTTCACCCTTTCCTCCTGGTGTAGATCTTCCCTCACCCCTTCTTCCCAGGCTGGGATGAGGGTGCCATTTTGGGGTCTGCCTCAGATGTTGAAATGTGTTTGGTCAACCCTGGCAGTCTGAGTAACTTGTCTTTCAGTTAGCGACTGAACTGTTCAGCGATGGGCTGCCTGCCTGCCTGTCTTCCCTTGAGCAATTGCAATGTGATATAACTGTTAAAACGTTTGGAAACCATCTGAACCTTTGAAGTGCTTTCACCTGTTGCACAGTTTAGCAGAGTATAGCAGAGTACCGCAGCGATTGTTGAGCAACTCTTGAGATTGTCCAGCTGGATGATGAGCAGGAACAAAAACTGCTGACTAGTAACTTGATACTTGTTGCTTTCTTATTTACAGTAGCAAATGTACAAGTTATTCAAAAGGTACTATTTACAACACAACTTCTCACTCTCAGCAACTCCTCAGAACTAACCACACCACACTAACACTCTCCAACAGGGTTATAGGTAAAGGTAAAGGGACCCCTGACCATTAGGTCCAGTCATGGCCGACTCTGGGGTTGCCGACCTTCTGATCAGCAAGTCCTAGGCTCTGTGGTTTAACCCGCAGCGCCACCTGCGTCCCAACAGTGTTATAGGTCATGCCTATATAAGGAACTCAGCCAATCACTTGGTTGTTGCTGGGTCTCCTTATCTCTGGACAGATTCCTTTCATGTTCTGTATTCCCACGCTGTGGAGATTCTAACTGCAAACTTGCTAAGCTGCCTGCAAATCATGGATTCCAACAACAACAACAACAGGTTGCTTTGTGAGGTTGTACAGTGGTACCTCTGGTTACATACGCTTCAGGTTACATACACTTCAGGTTACAGACTCCGCTAACCCAGAAATGGTACCTCGGGTTAAGAACTTTGCTTCAGAATGAGAACAGAAATCATGCTCTGGCAGCATGGTGGCAGTGGGAGGCCCCATTATCTAAAGTGGTGCTTCAGGTTAAGAACAGTTTCAGGTTAAGAATGGACCTCCGGAACGAATTAAGTACTTAACACGAGGTACCACTGTACATGGCTGACACAATGGGATTTCAAGCCCTAATAACTCTTTTCTTCATCCTTCCCATGCTTACTTACCTTCAACTTGCCTGACTGAACTCTCAGCCAAGCACACGGCCACATTATGAAGTTATGAAAAGCTATGAAGGGTGGGGAGGAGACGGTGAGAAAGAGACGAAGTTATAATTAGTTTAGAGCAGCAGATGAAAAATGTAATTTTGATCATGCACGCACTCTGTCTCTTGTAAAAGCTATATGCAGAACTAGCTTGAATTATATCATTATCGAGGATTTGCAGTCATGTAATTATACTTTACCGACAAAAGTCAATTTTAGACATCAATTTGTGCTATTTGAATAAGTTTTATCAAAATAAACAGTTCTCTCTCTCTCTCTATATATATATTTAATTAAAAAAAACCCCTGCCATTATCAGAAAGTCAAGACTGGTGAGGGAAAACACTGAAATAATATTTTAGCTTCCTTTGTCATTAATTGACTCTTCTGCGGATATCCCATAAGGCACCTTCCCCAACCCACCAATCAGATAATCCAGTTATTTCAGCAATTTATTTCCTTCTATCTACATACTAGCCTCAGATACCTATTCATTGGTTTAAATCTCAAATCATAATTTGCATAGTTCTATAAAGCTGATAGACGTAGAAGTCTTTTCTTTTTTCAATCATATTCTCTCTTTTAGTTTTTGTGTTTAAAAAATGGTTGGTATTTGATGTTAACTTTTGTATACTGTTTTCTTAGTATACTGTTTAGGGAAGCTTTTAATGTTTAATTAATTATGGCATTTTAATATTTTGTTGGAAGCCGCCCAGAGTGGCTGGGGAGGCCCAGCCAGATGGGTGGGGTATAAATAAATTATTATTATTATTATTATTATTATTATTATTATTATTATTATTATTATTATTATTTCTTTGTCATTGGGATATTGTGGAATTTTTTGCCACCGCAGATTCAGAAGATGCATTCTTTACTTCTTTTCTTCTTCACTTCTTTACTGCTGAAACAGTAATTCTGCATGTGCAAAACCAGAAATACTCTTGAAGCATTAAAAGCTAAGTAAGAGCTACCTAGCTGTCATTGTTTTTAAAAGCCCGGCACCACCTTGGTCACTTTGGGGGAAGTGACATGCTCAATGGTAGAAAATATGTCCTGCAAAGTGATCATGTGGGTGACTTTTCATGCATTTTTTTTTGGGGGGGGGGAACTGCACAAAATTGGACAGGCTTTATCTAAGATTGAATGCCAGTGAGATTGAAACAGAATGGAATTAGCTGGTCAGTCCATCCTTGCTTCTGTTTCATCTCAGTTTAGTATTTTAAATTTTTTTTGAAAGAAATTAACACTTGTTAATTTAAAAAACAAAACAAAAAACAGATAGGCTTGGAAATATTTGGGCAAATCTTAGAGGGGGGAAATGAATGGAACCAAGTGTTCAGGTCACAAGGGTTTATTAAATTACAGATCTCATTTTCTGTTTCCAGGACTAGCAGGAAAAAATATGTGACAAAGATGTATTATTTATATAACTGGCAGAATTACCTTTGCTTGTTGAATAATTCTCATTTTTTTTCTGTAGCACAGACTCCTCACCTCTTCTCCTGGTAAGGAGCTCAGAGTAGCTCAAGGGAGTGAGGTTATCCTATGCTAAATGAGTTTGCAACCCTACTCACCCAAGGTTTGGAGTGATCTATGATGCTTCATTCATCTTTTTTGGTAGTGGCAAAGAGCGCACTTTTAACAATTCTGGTTGCAATCCTTACTCTGCTTCCCTGGTAGGAAGCCCGATTTAATTCAGTAGAACTTGCTTCTGAGTTAGAAGGCTGGATTTAGAAATAGAGACCCCCCCCCCAAAAAAAGGGAACACATGAAATAAAGCGCCACAGAATATTTTTTGTGGTATCTTGGAAGTCAAATTTCTTATGGCCTAAGCTTTTTTTTTTTTTTTGCTTTTTTTTACTGTTTCTCTAGTTTTGTCAGCTACACTAGTACAGGCAGTCCCAACTGTTTTTTGACTGATTTTGACTGTGCAGAACTCCAAGACTCCAGCTGGTCCTTGGTGATTTCAGAGAATTCTCCACTGGTCTTTGAAGCCCTGACAATCAGATGGTAGAGCTTCAAAGGACTTTGCAAACCCCATATTTCTTCCATCTTTACCTGCCCAACATGTTACATCCTTATATGATGTCGTGTGACGGACAGGTGGCTAAATGGGGAGGACCTGGTGGTCATAATTATGCCTGTGGACTGGAGGTTCTTGTTGGGTGTTTTTCTGAGTCATGCAGAGTGACACAGTGGTTTCACCCTCAAAGCCCTGGTGATTAAGTAGACCTCAAACACAAGACTTTGAAGATGACTCTTTTCTTGCAGGATGACTACTCTTACAAGCAGTATCATACATATATACTAAGTCCAATGCAATGTGCTTCACTCTCTTGAGCCCAAGAGAGGGTTTTCTTGCTTCCAAAACTCATTTGAAACAGGCCATAAATGATAGCTTGTCTGTCCTCACTAACTCCTCTGGATACAGCACCTTCTTGAATTTTCCACATTCAGCAAAACGGCGATGAGAGAAATGAAGGAATAATGGTGTGTGGTTTGCATCAGAGTTCAAAAATGCAATTAATTTCTCCTTCCCACTCAAAAGAACAAACTAATTGACAAGCTCACCAAGTGGTTGCATGTGCCCTGTGTTGAGGTGCCAACCAAACAGTGGCTGTTTGAAGGCACCCTCTCATTCTCTTTAGTCATTGGAACAGTTTGGGTCAAAATGGTAAGAACTGTGTCCAGTTCACTCATTCTATTAAGCAACAAAACTTTCCCCTGTCTCCTCCTTATATGTGTGCCGAACACTCTTCTTGAACCTGTTCCAGAGGCCTGGGAGAACCTGTGGAATGGGATGCACAGGGGGGAGGAGAAGAAGAGAACATGATGTTGTGCAATTGTCACAGTCTGGTCTACAGGCGATCAAAGTCCCAGCTGAGGACATCGGGACCGGGGCCACGATGGTGGGGTGGGAGCAGAAACAAGAGTCCAAAAGCCAGGAGTCCGAGGGTCAGGAAGCAAGGAGTCATGAAGCCAAGGGTCCGAGGATCAAGAAGCAGGAAGTCAGGAAGTCGAGGTCTGAGGATCAGGAAGCAAGAAGCCCAACGCAGCAAGGCAAGAAACATGTTGCTGGCAAAGAGCTGAACGGAAATGCTGACCTTATATCCCTTCCCAGCTCTTGCCACCAGGTGCAGTGAGTTACCAAGTGGCCTCACCTGTGCAGCCACACCTTGCCTCTCCAGAACAAACTTAGGCAGGCCCCGGTCCTGTGAAACCCTACTGGTCCCAGGGCCTGGCTCCTGCACACACTCCTGACAGCAATAAGAAATCCTTGTTCTGATGGAAGGTTTACATAGCGCTGATTGGGATACAACCCTTAGATATTTTAGGATGGACTTTCTCGTGCTCAGGAGGAAAGGATCACAAAACCTCCCCAAAGAAAATTCCACCCTCCCCAGCTTTGCTAAAGAGTGCACTACCAATTCTTACCCACAAAAATAAAGGTTTTGTGCACATGGATGTGTAATTTATTGGCCTGTGACAATTTGGCTGAGATGGAGCATCTGGTTGTTCAATGAAGTCTTAGATTTTTACCCAATTTTCCAGCTGGCTTGACATGAAAATATAAATCTAAACTTGATAAATACCAACCACTGCTCCTATGCAGGAGAAATTAATTTCCAGACTCTATTGTAAGTCCATGTAGCAATCACAGTTGCAGACAAGGAGCAAGCATCTTTTCATTTGCAGGGCTGCTAGCAATAAACAGCTATTGCCCCCCTTCTCCAGCACAGAATTTCATTTGGGGATATGCAAATATGTGGGGCTGTTAAAGTAACTGATTGCAGAAATATGAAAGGGGGGGGGAGAGAGAGAGATGTTAACTCTTGTGCCCTGGATAAGTTTCAGTTCAGGTAAACTGTGGCTTTTATTGTTTTTGACATCAGTTGTTTTATTGCCTCATATGACATGACAGTGCATTGCCAAACATTGCTCAGAAGAAATGCCTCGGAACCCCTGAACATCCCTGGAATTGTTGCATTACTTTCTGAGCATGCCTCAGGAGAATTTTTTTTTAAGTTGATAAAATAATTCCAGGTCTTGAAGAAGCTGGAGTAGCTAGCTGTGTCCTACCAATGGCGGAAGGCTGTTAGATCCAGCTGAGGCTTCCATACGTGGATATGGAGAATAGGAAGCAAATTTTGCTGATTCCTCCTTTCCTCTGGGCTTGAGAAGACCTTTGGAAAAGCCTGGGAGATGAGGTCTTCAGAGGGAAGAAGAAATCTCCCGTTTTCTGCTCACACATGCTTCTGTTGGATCAAAGAGCATTCCATCAGTGGATACACACAATCCCGGGTGATTTCACTGAACTGAATTTAAGATTAGAATAATAATAATAAATAATAATAATTTATCATTTATACCCCGCCCATCTGGCTGGGTTTCCCCAGCCACTCTGGGCGGCTTCCAACAAAATATTAAAATACAATAACCTATTAAACATTAAAAGCTTCCCTAAAAGCTTCAGATGTCTTCTAAAAGTTTGGTAGTTATTTTTCTCTTTGACATCTGATGGGAGGGCATTCCACAGGGCGGGTGCCACTACCGAGAAGGCCCTCTTCCTGGTTCCCTGTAACTTGGCTTCTCGTAATGAGGGAACCACCAGAAGGCCCTCAGAGCTGGACCTCAGTGTCCAGGCAGAAGGATGGAGAAGAAAAATGTGGATAGAGGATGAGCTGGTCTTTGTTCTAAGTGGTTCTGGAGGCTCCAAGGGAGCATTCCATGGCCTCTCCGTGGCCACCACTGCCAGCCTCCTCCCTTAGGCAGCTTGTAGTAGCTGCTGGAGATCAGGCGAGGAGAAGGAGAGGCAGGTCCACCTTAGGTGGGAAGAAAGGGGTGGAAAGGTAGTCTTCATTTTTTTAAAAAAAATGCTTTGTGTATCCACATCTAATCTTGCCCCTTTCTAAAATTTATTTATTGGGGTATCTTTTTTCTTTTTGTAAATCTACCAAAGGATAAAATAAAATGAAATCAGGGTTGAGGGTTTTTTTCAGGATGGTGGATAATGTGTGTGCTGTGTCCCGTGGGTGAGGTGGTGGAGGCAGGTGTCCTCCTTCTGATAGGAAATGTGGGCAAAAATGAAGGAATCAAGGAGGGTCATTTGGGGTGGAAGTGAGAAATGTCCCTGTTTTCATCTGAGGAATGTTGGTGGGGATGCTGCTGCATTCTATATTCTATTATTTATTTATTTTAAAAAAAACCCAAAGGCATACCAGATATACAACCCTAAATATATACAGTGGTACCTCAGTTTTCAAACGTCTCCGTTGATGAACATTTCGGTTTACAAACGCCGTAAACCCGGAAGTAAATCCTTCAGTTTTTGAACATGCCTTTGAAGTTGAACATGCCGCAATGTTCCCACGAGCAATCAATCTGTGTTTAGCTAATCTCAGGAGCTCTCTTGCAACCAATTTGTTTTTGTGAATGTCTGCGCCTCAGTTTTTGAACATCTCAGAACTCGAACGGTCTTCCGGAATGCATTATAGTGGTACCTTTGGATTCGAACGGGATCCTTTCCGGAGCCCCGTTCACATCCTGAGTAGAATGTAAGATGCAACTGCGTGCCTGCGCTTGCGTGGGTTGTGTTTTACCACTTCCGCGCATGCGCATGACGTCATTTTGAGCGTCTGCGCAAGCGCAAGCGGCGAAACCCAGAAGTAACGCGCTCCATTACTTCCAGGTCACCGCGGAGCATAACTTGAAAACACTCAACCTGAAGCACATTTAATCTGAGGTATGACTGTATGTTTGAAAACCGAGGTTCCACTGTAACAGAAAATAATATTTGGAATATGATCCATTCAAAGCATTTAGAACACAGGGAGTTGCCTTACACAGAGTCAAACCATAAATCCACCTAACTTACACCGACCTGCAGCAGTTTCCCAGGGTTTCAGGTGGGATACTTTCCCAGCCCTACTAGGAGATGATAGGAATTGAACCTGCGCCTTTTGCAGTCAGAGCATGCACTTTGCCAATGAGCTAAAGTATTAAATTTAAATGTGCAGCTCTTTATGTGCCCCATAAATGGAGTAGTGACACCTCTCATTACAGGCATTTAGCAATGTCTCATGTTTCTACGCAGCACCAGAAGACTCTTTGCACAGCTTTCCCTTGTTTTCACCTCGGTAACGGAATCAGACCCAATAAAACCTGCCTTTATGGGTTTGGGGGCTGAGCAAGGTTGCTGTGAAAACTATCTTCTGTGACCTCGTTTTTTAATTACCAAAGCAATCAGCTTCTTTTCGCCCTGGGTAGATATTTTACAGTTGACATACTTAACCTCTAGACCTCCTCATTCCCACAAAATCAACTTCTCACATTAGAATATGGAATTGCAATAAATATAGGAACTAATTGGCTTGAAAGAATGCATTAGGAACATTGCGTTGGGTCATTAATTGGTGCCTGAGTTTTTAGAAATGCCAAATGTACTTGGCTGGTTCTTATTACTGCATATGAATAATAAATGGAAGAGACTCTGGGTCTAGAGGGTGTGATGGGTAGGAGTACCTCTCATGTAATCCAACTTTTAATGAATAAGTCCACAATTCAAAAGCATCTTCTAAACACTGAAAGCTTTATTGGTTCAAGATAACATCCAAGATGTTGACACAGTGCTGATTAAGTTGGAATTATGCAGACTGGGACCATATTTTTTAGTATTTTAGTATTCTTCATGCAAAAATAAACTTGGGCCTCCTGTTCAGGCAGTATTTAACTGGTATAGCAAATTTCGAATAACTATTGGGGGAATTGTGGTCCACTGGGCCCAACACCTCCTGGAAAATAGAAGGGGAAGAAATGGAGGCAGTGAGAGATTTTACTTTCTTGGGCTCCATGATCACTGCAGATGGTGACAGCAGCCACGAAATTAAAAGACGCCTGCTTCATGGGAGAAGAGCAATGACAAACCCAGAGAGCATCTTAAAAAGCAGAGACATCACCTTGCCAACAAAGGTCCGTATAGTTAAAGCCATGGTTTTCCCAGTAGTGATGTATGGAAGTGAGAGGTGGACCATAAAGAAGGCTGATCGCCGAAGAATTGATGCTTTTGAATTATGGTGCTGGAGGAGACTCTTGAGAGTCCCATGGACTGCAAGAAGATCAAAGCTATCCATTCTGAAGGAAATCAGCCCTGAGTGCTCACTGGAAGGAAAGATCCTGAAGCTGAGGCTCCAATACTTTGGCCACCTCATGAGAAGAGAAGACTCCCTGGAAAATACCCTGATGTTGGGAAGGATGGAGGGCACAAAGAGAAGGGGATGGCAGAGGATGAGATGGTTGGACAGTGTTCTTGAAGCTACCAGCATGAATTTGACCAAACTGCGGGAGGCAGTGGAGGACAGGAGTGCCTGGAGTGCTCTGGTCCATAGGGTCACGAAGAGCAGACACGACTAAACGACTAAACAACAAAAACAACAACCACAGTCTGCCTTCATCCTGGCCCCACCAGCCTTTCCTCTTACAACCAATCCAAGGGATGTCGATGTCTCTAACCTTCCTCCTTAAATCTCAGCATTTGCTTTATTTGCTGTATTTCTTTATAAAAATCATTTATAATATATGTCGCAATTTCATTTTTTAAAAAATCTACACGGTCCACAACAATCATACATAAAGCCATACAATAAAATCTATATAAAATAGTTAATCAGCATCAATTAACAATTGTGGAAAGATCTATTCTTAATGGCCTTCAAAGGCCTGACATAATAGAAAAGTTTTCAGCAGGCATTTAAAAGTTGGAAAAGAAGGCATCTTCTGAATCTGTAGTGGCAGAAAATCCCACAATATCCCAATGACACTAAATGCTCTATTTCTTGTTGTTGCCAAATGAGCATCTCCAACTCGAGGAACAATCAATGATGTTCCTGCAGGCAATTTCAGTGATCAAGCTGGGATATAAGGGTCCAGGTAGTCCCCAATGTAATATGGACCTAAGCTGTTTAGAACTTTGTAAATTAATATGAGGATTGTATACAAGGATTCTATAACTAAACCACTGAGCCTCTTGGGCTTGCCAATCAGAAGGTCGGTGGTTTGAATCCCTGCAATGGAATGAGCTCCCATTTACTCTGTCCCAGCTCCTGCCAAGCTAGCAGTTCCAAAGCATGCCATTGCAAGTAGATAAATAGGTACCCCTGCGGCAGGAAGGTAAACAGCGTTTCTGTGCGCTCTGGTTTCTGTCATGCTGTCCTGTTGCGCCAGAAGCGGTTTAGTCATGCTGGCCCCATGACCCGCAAAGCTGTCTGTGAACAAACGCCAACTCCCTCGGCCTGAAAGCGAGATGAGTGCCACAGCCCCATTAGTCGCCTTTGACTGGACCTAACTGTCCAGGGGTCCTTTACCTTTTACCTTTATAACTTAGCAGGAAGGAGAATGTGGACAAAAGGAGAGTTAGTTGGTCTCCTTAACTTCTGCCTACTAAATCCCAATGGGCACCAGCCTCTACTGCTAAATGCACATGTGGACTATTATGATGATTATTATTTTACTATGAAATTACCTGTCATGTTTTTTTATTATGTTTTTATTATGTTTCTATTTTGATGTTCTGTGATATGGGTTCTTCTGTGTATAAAATGAAAATAATTAAATAAATAAAATTTTAAAAGGTCTGTTACACAAGCTGCGAAGACTCTGTGGATCCCTAAGTGTGCCGATGTCTGTTGGCATCAGTCGCTATGATGTTCGGGCTGAAGAAAGCTTTTGAAGCTCCCAAACGATTGACCAGGAGGGACAGAACATGCCAGTTGGGTATGTGTCTCTACCAGGGGCCTACTCAAGTGTAGGACGGGCTCCTGACAGTAACATCTGTGCAGCTGTGGTTGCATATATAAATAGTCTTTTCTGCTCCTTTGTGATTTCAGCACCTAGAATTCCTAAAAGGAAAACTTCAGGCTTTTTAACAAAAGTTATTTTAAACACATTTTAACTGGGAATAAGGCTAATGCAATTAGTGAGGCTTGCTTCTGAGTAAACATGCATAAGATCAGGTTGCTGGTGGCTAAATATTCATGCTGGACTCATGAATAAAGGTGTCAACCTACTTTGAGCCCGTGGGCAGAATACTCTGTTCTTTCACCTTCTTTGAACACTATTTCCCATATGAACTAATGAGATCATCAAAGCCTTTTACATACCCATAAATACTATATAAAATGAATAAATAGCAGCATTACAAGTGCTGCCTTATGACTAAAAATGAAAAGTCAACAGATTGATAGGTTGCCTTCAAAAAGAAGTATGTTCTTATTACCTGTACATGTACTGAGCAGAACGTTGACACCTGGTGATGCATAACAATTATTAATAAGCCACATTAACATCACTCTGCTGGCTTATTTTAAAATTCAGTCATTTGAAGTTTAAGACTTTCTCTTCCACACTTTCTATGGGGCCATGAATAACCAGTGACACTTGGTAAGTAACACAGGCACCAGTCATCCCTAATTCATACTTAGTGACTTGTGTGGGAAATGTACAGTAATATAGCCATATAGAGACAATGGCTGTGTGCGGATGATCATATCTCAGCTTAATAGCAGAGATAGGAATAAGCCTTGAGCCTGTGTATACAGCCCTTCTCCATGTTTGATATGCTGCAATTAAATCCCATAGTCTCCAGAAAAATACAGCTTCCTGTTTCATCCAAGCAAGTAGCTTGGGCTACTGCAATGAGCTCTATGTGGGGCTACCTTTGAAGGTGAATCAGAGGCTATAACTAATCCAGAATGCGGCAGCTACTCTGGCGACTGGGACCATATAACATTGTTCCTAAAAGATCTACACTGGCTCCTGGTACGTTTCCAATCACAATTCAAAGTGTTGGTGGCAACTTATAAAGCCCTAAATGGCCTCAGCCCAGTATACCTGAAGAAACATCTCCACCCCCATCATTCAGCCTGGACACTGAGGCCCAGCTCCGAGGGCCTTCGGGCGGTTCCCTCCCTGTGAGAAGTGAAGCTACAGGGAACCAGGCAGAGGGCCTTCTTGGCAGTGGCACCCTCTCTGTGGAACGCTCTCCCATTGGATGCCAAGGAGATAAAGAACTATACAACTTTTAGAAGACATCTGAAGGCAGCCCTGTATTGGGAGGCTTTTAATGTTTCATGTTTTATTATGTTTTTTAAACTTGTTTGAAGACACCCAGGATGAGCAGAGTATAGAAGACGAAGAAGAAGTGAAGAAGAAGAAGTTTTGGGGTGCAGTGAGATATAACAGAGAACATATTGAGGCAAATGAGCGATACATCCTGTCTTCCAATATTGCAATTCAAGAGGTAATATTTCCCTTTGTGGAAAGATGAGCAACCTTGCTTGACTGTCTCAGCAATGTAAGGAATGTACTCCCCACACTGTGGGGACAATATTTTCTCTCTCTCTTGCTTGTCCCCCGAAAGGAGGGGTTCAAGAAAAGGGTCTAAATGCTTACTTCTCCTTCCTGCCTAATGGCTTTAGAACTTTTCTCAGGAAAAAAAATAATCATCAAATTCTTCCCAGTTATTCTTCTACAAATTTCCTCATTTCTGCTAACCTATAAACAAATATAAAGTCACGTTTTGTATCCTGTTAAATGGAAATTAGCAGCAGTGAGCTTCCCCCTCCCGCTTTCCAATTATTTTAGTAAAAGGATGTTTAGCTTCTGGATTTTGATCTTTACAAATAAATGGCATATCAGCTCTTTGTCTTCACTTGGGGGCTTTGTGTGTTGATGACTGGAATGCTAATGCAATAATTTACACTCGTATTATCTTTATGGCTGTATATTATAATAACTTAATGGAGTGGAAAGGAATCACAGATGGACAGATGAGGACTGCCACTGAAAATCAGAAGGGAATAGAAAGGGAGGGGGAATCTCATAGTAGGGGGGAATGTGCAACATGGGATGTGGGTCAGAAGATTATCGGAACACTGAAATTGGTACTCACGCCATCCCTTCTACAGTGGTACCTCGGGTTACAGACGCTTCAGGCTACAGACTCTGCTAACCCAGAAATAGTACCCTGGGTTTAAGAACTTTGCTTCAGGATGAGAACAGAAATTGTGCGGTGGCGGCGCGGCAGCAGCGGGAGGCCCCATTAGCTAAAGTGGTACCTCAGGTTAAGAACAGTTTCAGGTTAAGAACAGACCTCCAGAGCGAATTAAGTTCTTAACCCGAAGTACCACTGTAGTTGGAGAGTTGGCTTATGCTGGGGGCTGTGTACTCGATCCAGCCATATCCCGAACCAAATTGGGGATTTGCTTTGAGGGAAACTGGGCTTGGTCTGAATCAGACCAAGACAGCCCTGACTTTCCCTGGTCAAATTTGGCCACTCATAACAATCTGGTACTGTCAGGGAGCAGGGTGTCAGGTGGTCAGGCTGCAGGGATCTGGGTTCACCAGCATGGTGCACACAGGGAGTGCAGTGGGGATGCAGACCCCAGAAGGATGGAATCCTCCATTCAGCAGCTGGCGAGCGGAGGATTCAATTCTGTGGGATGCAGGGTGCTCCTGCTCTTGGTCTGGTGGGAGGGAAGAAGATACCATGTTGTCTTCTTTTTTTATATAAAATATTTATTAAGAATTTAAACAATAAAACACCATTCACATACACAACCCAAAAAAGAGAAAACACCATCACCATCAATCAGTAAAGAAAAAAAGAAAGAATAAAGAAACGAAAAAAGATATACAAAAAAAGACAAAGGACAAAAAATCATAAAAAGACATGAAAAATAGTTCAATTTCATGAATAAAGTTTCCATAACCCTCTTTTCTGACTCCCTCACATCTCCCTTTTCTGTGTTCCCATTTACAAAATCTTATTCAGCAATGCTTCACCTTCTCTCAAAACTTATTTTAAATTATACGTTTCAGCTATTATGTCTCCAATTTTTCCCTTTATTATCAAATATTTAAGCTTGACATAATATTATTCAAATTTCGCCTTTGTTTTTATAAATCAATTGTTTTCATACTCCTTTCAGCTATGTCACTAATGCCATATTATCTTTATATCCTACATCATTCTAACATTCATACAATTTACAATACTTTTGCAAATAGTCCTTAAATTTCTTCCAGTCCTCTTCCACTATCTCTTCTCCCAGGTCTCGGATTCTGCCAGTCATTTCTGCCAGTTCCATGTAGTCTATCAGTTGCATCTGCCATTCTTCCAGGGTGGGCAAATCTTGTGTCTTCCAATATTTTGCAATGAGTACCCTTGCTGCTGTTACTGCATACATAAAGAAAGTTCTGTCCTTCTTTAACACCATTTGGCCAACAATGCCCAAAAGAAAGGCCTCTGCTTTCTTAGGGAAGGTATATTTAAATTGTTGTCTTCTTCTACCATACATGAAAAAGTACGTACCTGCTAGCAATGATACCTATATCACTCCTCAGAATCTGGTATGTGGCTGAGGTCAAAGGGTGAAGCCACATTGCACTTCTGCCATTGTCTTCCACCCCACCATGTGATCTTTGCCCACCTCCTTCCCTTGGCTCAACAGAACTTATGTGAGCACCTGCAGAACTCAAGCTGGTGCCATATGCTTTTGTCTTTCTAAAACATCCCAACCAATCAGGGAGTAGGTAGAGAACGCGATGCCACTGAAGGCCTAGCCAATTAGTTTGGGCTTTGTACAGAGAGAGCTCATTGTATGGGCATGGGGTGATGGTGTGCACTCACTCTATGCAACAGGCTAGCTTGGGAAATCAGTGTCAGAACCCAGTCAGATGGGTTATAAATAATGAAATTATTAAAATTATTATTATTATTATATAATTCAGCCCAGAAATATTATTCATCCAAAGAAAGCCATGTATACCATCTGCTTTGAAGTTCACATAATTATTAGAAACCCATTTCTGTTTCCTCTTGATCATGTTAATGGGGCTTTCCGCAGATGTTTGGGAGACTAAGGCAAGATAGTTCCTTAAGAATCCAGAAATAAATAGGATTGTTTAGTCTCTGTTAAGAGGGTGGGTAGCGAATCATACTTTATATGCATTGCAAAGGGCTTTTATCTTACAATTAGTGGTCACATTGGGCTTTATAGTCCACTGAAGTAGCATTTAGAGGGTGTATTAATTATTTGTAGTTGGATGCAAAGAGGCAAAGATGACTATGTAGGGGGCTAATTTGGAAAGCAGAGTGAATAAATATTGGGCTTAAGAAAACAGCTGGGTTAGTCAGCTGCAAAGCAGAGCTCATATTTAATTTATTTCTTCCACATTTATGAGCACCTGGGGACTGGAGGCCTCCACACATTGGATGCTATTTCAGAAATAGGCAGAAAGAGTTGGGGCAATATTATCATTATGGGTTTGCAGGGAGCAAGGATTCCCTGAAAATCCTGTGTGCCAGCTTCTCCCCTTAATGTCAGAAATTAGTAAATGTGAGGTTTGAAGTCAAGCCAGCTTCCTCAGCAACTGGGCTTAGAGAGGTGCCATCCAAGTTAGCAGAGTCATTACCCGGAACAAAATGTGAGACATTCAGCATCAGACAAACAAGGGAGAAGGTGCCTTTTGAAGTGGAGGTTGCCAGGATGACCTGGGGGATGCTGGATGCAGAAGGGGAGGAGCTGTTTTCTGCAATGGCTGCTGGGAAGGAGGAGGACGGAATGGGCAGAACTCCATGAAGGCATCAGATGTCCTGGCTGGCTGGAGCAGGTGGCTACAGTGAGACACAGGGAGGGTGCCTAGGATACTTCTGAATCAAGTGTTGTGCTGCTGGGAAGGACAAGCCCCTCTTGAGATGTAAATGCTGTGAATCCATCAAAGACTTCAGGTGTAAACAGTGCTATTTTTCTAGGAAAAGAGGTGCTGGAACTGAGTTCTGGTGAGTTCTAGTGGAAAAATAGCCCCGGGTGTAAAGACATGTGAATAAACCACATTTCTAAGACATTGCTGTGCCTTGATTTCCCAATGGAAACAAGCCTGGGTGAACCCCTGGAATCCCCTGCAGCTGCTCCATGATGTTTGGGGTGGCAGGTAGCTGAGGATTTCCTTCCAAAGATGGCTTAGCTAGAAAGGAGGGGAAATGGACAATGAAGTCTTGTTTCTACTACTGTACTTCTTCCCTAAGGTACCACTAACGGCATGCATTTACTTAGAGATCAGTGTTGTCTTCTGCTGGAGACAATTTTTTTTCCTGACTGGCTTTCCTAGCTTCAGCTAGTGCCTGGATGGAGCCAGCTCGGCTCCCTTAGCACATGATTCACCACCCAGCTGTGGCAGCGAAAGGGCACTGCCAAAGGTTATCACAACATCGGTCCATGCTTGCAGTCCTTTCAACCTCTGCTGAAAGACACAGCATCATCCCACTTCTCCCCATATTTTAGAAAGCAGTGTGTTATCTCTAAGGCACATGTCCCCCTCTCCCCAGTCACTCACAGTTAACCACTTCCCAACTCTCCCATAGGTGGCGAGGGCTGGGCTGGTGTGATGGGTTCTGTTGACCCTCTGTGCCCAAGACACACGCCCTGGGTGCCAGAAAAGGACTCAATGTGGCTGTGTTCAAGTGACCTCTGCTCTCCATAACATTGTCATCAGCC
Source organism: Podarcis bocagei (assembly GCF_964188305.1). Taxonomy (NCBI): domain Eukaryota; kingdom Metazoa; phylum Chordata; class Lepidosauria; order Squamata; family Lacertidae; genus Podarcis; species Podarcis bocagei. The sequence goes on along the minus strand of NC_138133.1, from coordinate 84,894,961 downwards.
AATCTATTGTGCTTGCAAGTGGCCTTGAGAGCTGCTCTTTATTTGTGCCTTAGCCTTCCAAGCTCTTCATATGTGTTGTTCTTGAGCTGACGATAGAGACCTCTTTTGCCAAGCATTTTCATCACTGTGCCACTTCAGAAGGCCACGGCTTTTGGAGGGAATAGATCTAGTGCATCCGTTTGCACTCCTACCCTTCAAGATCGTGTGTGCTGAGCACCTATATTAAATAACCACACACCACAGGATGCAGGCCAGTGAACGACAAAACCCATGCAAACAACTCTTCAGCCGATGTTGAAAATCCATGACAGCGAGAGGAAGCCATTGCAAGCCGTGATAATTACACGCTGCCACATCCCCTTGCCTTCTATCTTATTTCCTCATCCCCTCAAGTGAATTTCTAATCCTTCATCTGGCAAAAAGGGACTGCTGAGCAGTTTTGCAGGCCCTCCTTCGGTACAGCTGATACCAAACCTTTGCATGGGGGGGGGAGCTTTTTTAGAAACAAGCCACATTAGCATATGTGCAAGAGTTCACCATCTCTCTCCCTCCCTCCTCCCCACTCGCTTTTATTCTGCCACAGCTTGCATTCAGGGGAGGGAAACAGGAGGTCTGCTGCTTTAAAAGCCATAACCTTTGGAATTAAGATGTGGCTTCCCAGCGCAAGCCGAGTAATAAAAAAAGCAATCATATTGCCAAGCTGGTGGACCTTATTATTTTAACATCAGCATGATGGTCTTTTAAAAGCCTCCCTGCCTGCTGAGAAAGTTAAATAAACATGTTCTATTTAAAAATATAAAAATATAAAAAACTGACCTGCATTTAAATTACAGAGGCACCTGTCACCACCAGGCATCAAGGGGGCTGCTCTCCTTCTTCCCCCACCCCCTTCTGCCCGCCACAATGGCACAAAATAGCTTGCTAGAATGGCATGACATCTGGGTAAGTATTTTAGTTCCATTGTTAGTCATGTACTTAATGTAAGGGATTTGGCAAATGAGATCCAGATGGTCGGTTGCCAGCTCTGCTGCCCCCGCGGCACCACCTCTGTTGAATGGAGAGGCTTAAATTGTTGAACAAAGTGATCCCTTTGTCTTACAAAGGAAAGGGGAAAGAGAAACAGACAGAGGTGCCTCCTAGCAATAATTACTAGGGGTGTGTGTCAGGTTTGTGTGAATCTTGGAGCCAGAACCAACATGGGCCACTTCTATAGAGCCAGTGTGCTGTAGTGGTTACGAGCGGTGGACTCTTAATCTGGTGAACTGGGTTCGCGTCCCCGCTCCTCCACATGCAGCTGCTGGGTGACCTTGGGCTAGTCACACTTCTCTGAAGTCTGTCAGCCCCACTCACCTCACAGAGTGTTTGTTGTGGGGGAGGAAGGGAAAGGAGAATGCTAGCCACTTTGAGACTCCTTCGGGTAGTGATAAAATGGGATATCAAATCCAAGCTCTTCTTCTATAGGACTATAGAATTGCAATGTTGGAAGACACATTCAAAAAGTCATCTTATCCACCCCCTTGCAATGCAGGAATCACAGCAAAAGAAGCCCTGGCAAATAACCATTTGTCCTGTGTTTAATAAACTCTAAGGAAGGAGAGTCCTTCTAAGGTGGTCTGTTCCATTGTCAAGAGCTGTTACTATCACCACTATCATAGTGGTTAGTTTCTCAGTGCCCGTCCGAGCCAAAGAAAGATCTGCCCAAAGTGCCCCAATCCAACCAGGGATCTCCAAAGCACTTTGAGGTGCTTCGGAGATTCAGAGTCGCAAAAGAAAGAGCAACACTCCAGACATCATGTCTGCAACACTGTACAATATTCCCCCCAAGCTTACCATATAAGGAAAATGCCATGGTGAGGCAGGTTTGGGGAGGAAGAGCTGTTCTGTGACTGTCACGTCCTGCTCATAATCAGAGGGAATCAGAAAGCTGTCCAATCACAGGGCTTGAAGGGAGGGATGCTGGAAGTAACGCATCACCTAGAGTTTGTTCTTTGGGTCCTTCTGCCTCTATGCCACATGTCCACACATAAACTGCAGTCAAATCTACTTTGCAATGCGTTTCTGAGAGTTTTGGTGCCAGTTGAGCAAACACAAGCCTGAAGCTGTTTATTCTTCATCTTTCATCATAACTTTCATCATAACCCACTCTTCTGAAATTCTGCAGGAAATTTAGCTCTCTGTTAACTTGCATAGGGGAAAGGGATGGTGGAACAATAGCATAAATCTCCAGGGAAGACTGGGGTAGATGTAGTGTCAGCCCGCAGCAAGAACTTGTTTCAAGGTTTATTGCTGGGCAGATGGGCTCCAGACCTCCACCAGGATGCAATGGAACTCTATCCATTGACTGGGAGAAACGATATGTTTACCCAAAAAGCAACAACAAAGTTTTAAATTCAGGGCCACCAAAATGAAATGCCCCACACCCATCTTCTCTCATGAGCTCTGACCATTTCCCAAGTCAGCTTTGTTTAATTTCTCCGGGGAAATTTCTCAAGCTGTTTTTGCTTTATTTTGTTTTCCGGGGCCACAGGGTTACTCAGAAGCTTAGGTCAGCCCTGCTCCACCTCAAGCCATTTTGCAAGCAGCAGCAGCAGCAGCATCCAAATGAGAAAGCTGGAAACCTTTCCCGAATCACCAGAATTCACCTTGTAATTTGGGAGTATACACTGTGCCAATGCACACTCCTAGTACCTGCACTTAGTAAGCTTATTCTGCTCTGATCTATGAGCCCACAGCTGAAATGGCTATGGGCCTTTTCCATTTCTTTCCCTGGTTTGGGTAGCAGCCCACAGTCCTTTAGCCAAAATCACAGGGTTTTATTTCCATACCTAGCTAAACGTGCACCTGACTGTGGAAGAGTTCAGGGAGTGTGGGTGAGTTCAAAGGACGGAGGGTGTCAGAGGAAGGTGCCAATTACTTTCTGCTCTTATCAGTGTACCTCCCCCCCCATTTTAAACTGAATGAAACCACAGTCAAAAGAGTTCCAGGTGCAACTGCTAAAATGTTCTCCTTTCATCAGCTGCCTCTGTATCTTTTGTGCTCTTCAAGCACAGCTGTGCTGGCTGCTTCTCAATGCCTCTTCTCCATTCACAAGGTTAGGGACTGTGCCCAGCACCCAACAAAGGCAATGAAAGGGTTTTCTCCCCCTCTCCATAATTTGTTTCATCAAAGCCAGGATCCCTTCTTTCTCCTCCCCCGAGTTTTCATCTCTCAACTATCCTCTTTTATGTTCGGTGGTTCTGTCAGGGCAGGATTTGGGGGCCAAAATTCCAGAACGATAAGCCAGGAGGGCCCCAGGCACACCAGGGCTGCATTGCAGGAGTTTAGACTACACGATGTTTGTGGTCCCTTCCAACACTACAATTCTGTGATTCTATGTATGGCTTTTTTTTCAATGGGAACTCACTGGAACTCGGGTCTGGCACCTCTCAGGTGGGCGCCATTGCCATTCTAAGAGAACAAGGGAGGCGTTTGTGGTGAGTTCTGGTGCCTCTTTTTCTAGAAAAAATAGCACAGATTCTATTATTCAAATTGTGCCCTCCCAACAACAACAAAAATGGCTGTTAAAAATTTCCGGATGGGACCACCATTGGGCACGTTGCTTGCTTTCAGGGAAGTCAGGAATTGCATGCAGCAACTTCTCTCTAAATCATTTTTTGGACTATCCAACAGAGCAGCTATTGGGAACTTTTATCAATACAAAGGATGCATCCTTTTAGGGTAATCATCTGAAGGCCACATGACACTGGGGGTGGGGCGAGAGGCAAAAATGGGCAGGAGCAGCAAATGTAAAATTTACTTTTAGTTTCTAAGCATGCATGCCACATCCAGACAAACAAGAGGCATTCCTGCAGGAGAAAAGCACTTGTGGGGTATGTATGTATGAAGCAGGGCTTGGGAGGTACAGTCATACCTCGGGTTGAATACGCTTCGAGTTGAGCGCGTTCGAGTTGGGCTCCGTGGCAACCCAGAAGTAACAGAGTGCATTACTTTCAGGTTTCACCACTTGTGCATGCGCAGACACTCAAAATGACTTCGCGCGCATGCGCAGAAGTGCCGTCGCTAGTTACGTTTGCTTCTAGATGTGAACGGGTCTCTGGAACAGATCCCGCTCATATCTAGAGGTACAACTGTATATGGTTCAGGGAGAGATTTGTGCACCTGATAGAGAGACCTAGGCACAGTGGTGGAACGACTTCCTCCAGCACCCAGAGTGGCAAAAACGCAAGGGCGTGGCAGGCACGTGTCTTTTGCGATGTGTCCAAGGGAATGGGGGCAATTGGCAGGGCCCCCAGCTGGCTCCAGCCCACCAGCCGGCAGCTGGTTGAACTCCAGTCCTCGGTTCTGCATCAAAACTGTGACTCAGAGCTTCAGAAGCCTTTCAGAAGCTGAGCATGCAAGCCAGCAGAGACAACAAACTCTTCACGTTGGAAGGGCGGACAGAGGCATATGTAAAGGATATATACAAGAGTTTATTCAGCATAGATCAAGACAAAGGAAAAACATGTCTGCTCTCCTTCATGTCCAAGAGCAGGAAGTATAAAGCAAAAGCTATACACAAACGGAAGTTCCCAGCAAGCTGTGCTGGAATGTAAACAGACATGTGATATACAACAGCTCCACACATCTGTTTAGCTGGAACGGAACATCAATATCCTAACAGCGTTGTGAGGGCATTGCACGCATCCCGGGAGGGCGCATTGCAGGGGGCACACGGCACAGGGTGCGTGTCCTGGGGGTGTGCAGTGAGTGGCACGCATCCTGGGGGGCGGCCGTGATACCACCCCCCCCAATGGCACCTGGGACGGCCCACCCCCCACCTTCATTCGCCAGTGCCTAGGCAATCCAAAAAGAATTCAGAGGATTCCAAAAGCTCCTTTCTGCTGAGTTCCAGATGGACAGACTGACTATGACTAAGAGGGCACACAGGTGCTGGCTAGCTAAGTTGAGGGTTGATGGGGCAGTGCCCCATTTCAGACACTCCAGGTGCCCCTATTTCCCAGGGACATTCCTGGATTTTCAGAAGCCATCCCAGTTTCTGATTTGATCCTGGAATTTTCCGCTTTTTGTTAAAAATGTCCCTATTTTCATTGGAGAAATGTTGGTGCATATGGAGTTATGCCATCCCCGAGCTAAGGAAATAAGACATTTGATGACAGCCCTGTATAGGGAAGCTTTTAATGTTAGAACCACAATGTTCTTGAAAGATGGAGATCTGTAAAATCTGCGCAGTAAAATGAGGAGCTTATTTAATCTCCCATTTTTTCGAATGATGTCAAGTTTCCACTGCATAATCATAATAATAATAAAGCATCAACACATGTGCTGCACCTTTCATGAACTTCTCATGATGTGTCGGGCGGGAAGAACAATACTAATTTCTCGATTTCCTCCCCCTGCCTGCACTAATGCAGTTAATTCTTTGGAGACCAAAATCCACACTGCACTCAGATGCCTGAGAAATAAAAACACATAACAAACAACCTTTAGAGAGAGGTTCCTCCTCCCCTTCACAACGTCGGTGTTTTACTTTGTTTTCTGTTTTAATGACAGTGATTTCTGTTAAATGGAGCTGAACATCTGCCCACATAGATGGCTCTTTCTCTCCATATACCTTCTCCCATTTGAGATTAAACTGCCAATACGTTCTGGAATGATAAAAAGAAACACTCTTACGTATAATTACGGGCATTGCTACTGCAAGCAAACACGATTATACACATTCGTGGAGCAGAGGTCTATCAAAAATGCTTCATCGGTAGGAGCTGCAAAAATGTTGCAGCCTGTTGATTATGAATTTGCTGAACTAATCTTAAAAAAGGGATACAGAAAAGGGAGGCGTGAGGAAGTCAGGAAAATAGGTTAACTAAAGAGGAGTTGTAAAAGAGAGAGTTGTGTTTTTCTTTTTCCCTTTTATGTGTTTTTTTCCACTTTTTCCACTTTTTTACTTTTTTGTGATTTAATGCTTGTCTTTTGTATTGTGTGTTTTGACTTAGTATTTTTCTGTTTTTGTATTTTCTTTTCTGTTTTTCTGTTTTTGTATTTTTTCTTTGATTTTTTTTTTACTGAGAAAACCTAATAAAATATTTATTTTTTAAAAAAATGTTGCAGTGTTATGGGTCAGGATTCTGGCTTCTCCATTCCCCACACCCCAAGGCTTTCTATCCAACATTGTGTGATCAGTCAGCATTCCAAGACTACAGAGCGTGATTTTTCCGCATTGGGCTATTTTTATTCAGAAACAGAGGGAATGACAGGTAACTAGAACTTTCACATCTATGGTGGGTAGGTCTATCAGAGCCTATCATTTCTGTGATTTATGCTAGATTGCAAAGAGATTCTGACTTCCCATTATCTAATTTTAGCAATAACTAAAGACCTTTCCCCCTACAATTATCTTTTTGAAGCAATGCTTGAGGCAGAAACTAGCAGTCATGGACAGGTATGTCTATTCATGGCTAATAACATTGATGGCTTGGTGGAATCTCAAACTTTACCCTTTATCCAAGACTTTGACCCCTGAGGTGTACAGTACTGTATACTTCCAAGATCCACCCTATTTTGGGGAGAGGGGTTGCAATTTTTTTTCAACAGTAAGATTTTAAATGATTTTGAACTGTATTTTAAATGGTTCGAACCTGCCCTCAGACGTTAGGGCAGGCATGGCCACACCTGGCCCTCCAGATGTTTTGGGACTACAATTCCCATCTTCCCTGACCACTGGTCCCTATAGCTAGGGATGATGGGAGTTGTAGTCCCAAAACAGGAGGGCCAAGTTTGGCCGTGCCTGGCTTAGGGTGAAGGTCAAGTGAATAATAATGATAGCAACAAAGACTATTGCTTCTCTGCATAGGAATATTATTCATTTGGATTTGTATCATACTACCTTTCTTCATGGGACGCAGGTGGCGCTGTGGGTTAAAGCACAGAGCCTAGGGCTTGCCGATCGGAAGGTCAGCGGTTCAAATCCCACTGATGGGGTGAGCTCCCATTGCTCGGTCCCTGCTCCTGCCAACCCAGCAGTTCAAAAGCATGTTAAATGGTAAATAGGTCCCGCTCCGGCAGGAAGGTAAACGGCGTTTCTGTGTGCTGCTCTGGTTCGCCTGAAGCGGCTTAGTCATGCTGGCCACATGACCCAGAAGCTGTACGCTGGCTCCTTCGGCCAATAAAGCGAGATGAGCGCTGCAACCCCAGAGTCATCCGCGACTGGACCTAATGGTCAGGGGTCCCTTTACCTTTCTACATCATATGATCCAAGGGGGTGTATATATGGAAGGGATGCTCAGTAGTAGAGCATCTGCTTTGCATGCAGAAAGCCCCAGGCTCTCTTGTCCAACAGGGCTGGGAGAGACCTGAAATCCTGAAGAGCTTCTACCAGTGGGCCCTGTCTGAAACCCTCAGCCAATAAATGCAGTGTAGACAATACTGAGCTAGATGGACCAATAGTCTATGTCAGTATAAGGCCGCTTCATGGGTTTAGCGTGAGAGTGCCTGTGAGCTTGGTTCTGGTGCTGATCACAATCCCTGGGCTTACTTGTACTCAGAGAGACTCCCAGTCCCTTAACTCTTAAGGGAGTGTCTTCCCAGCTGAGCCACTTCTTTCTGATGGAGCTAAAAACAAAATAGACCTGGAAAGCCTGAAGTCTTCTGAATCCTGCTGTAACGCATCAAATGCTTCTCAACTCTCGCTGCACCTAGGATGCTGCAATATTGAAGAGTGGAAGCCTTTCGTAAAGTGCTTCGCAGACTGGTGGGAAATCGCCTTCAAAATGTTTGTTTGTTTCAAAGGAAAGAGAGATATTGAGTCGGTGCTGGTGTATTCACCTCCTCCATGAAGCATGATTCCCCCCCCCTCCTCTGCCTTTCCTTTTAACCTTGAAAGGAACTTTGCCTAAATGTAATGAGTCACACCTGTATGAGCTGTGAGTGTACGGAGTCTGTGGCACCGACATAGTTCATAAATGCATATTCACTCTTTGATGGGGGGAGATGTTGGGCTGCCTTTTGAGTTCAGCACATATTCCTTCTTCTCATCCTCACTGAAAGGGAGCTGGTTGAATGTAGGAGAGTCAGTAAGAGGGAAACATAATTGCCTTGGATGCAAAAAGTAGGCAGAAGAAAGAGCTTGCTCCTCTATTTTTCCCCATCCTGATCTGTCTAAGCACCCTTTCTTTACACTGTTGCCATGCATTTAGACCATGCAGGGGCAGAGGAAGGGGTGGGGGGGCGGTCCACCCCGGCTGTCACCACTGAGGGGGTTGACAAAATGCCAGGCGGCACTCACCGCAAGGCCTGCAGCGTGCCTGAGCCACGCATCTCTCCAGGGAGTGATGTGGTGGCTTGGGCACCCGCAGGCTCCGCGCTGCCCCAAACGGTCTGCCTGCTGCCTATCCCTCAGTTCATAGGATCATAGAGTTGGAAGAGACCACAAGGGCCATCGAGTCCAACCCCCTGCCAAGCAGTTGTAGGGTGGCCGAGTGGAGGAGGCAGGCAGATTCCCCATTAAATTTTTATTCAGGATTTATAAAGAACAAACAAGTACAAAAAAGAACACATTTACATAGACTATTATTCCCATTCCCCATTCTATACAAACAAAGAATAAACATAGAAAATCATAAAAAAGAAAATCATAATATTTTAGGCTCTACCGAGCCTTTGACTTCCCTTCACCATTTTGGTAAGTATCAAATAAATTCCATGATTGCGTATTTAATTTTTAAACTTATAATTATTCGCTGATAGAGTTGTTCTAGCCCCGCCAGTTCATCTTATAAATCCGTTCCAATATATTTCCAAAATTTACTCCAATTTTTCTGGAATTTCTGATCATCTTGGTCTCGTATTCTGCCTGTTAATCTATCAAGCTCGGCGTAATTTATCATTTTGACCTGCCAGTCACTTATACTAGGCATAGTTTCTGTTTTCCAATTTTGTGCCAGCATAGTTCTTGCAGCTGTGGTGGCATAGAGAAATATTTTTTTATCTTCATTTTTTTATTTCTTTGCCCATCATTCCCAGCAAGAAGGCCTCAGGTCTCTTGGGAAAGGTATATTTTAATATTTTTTTGAGCTCACTGTATATTGCTTCCCAAAAGGCCTTCGCCTTGTTTCATAGCCACCACATATGGTAGAGGTCTCGGAGGCAGGCAGATTCCTTGGAGGCCCCATGGAGCGTCCTGCACCATCTCGCCCCTCCCCCATGGGCGGCTGGCCACACCCCTGGGCGCAGGGCACACGCGTCATCCTGGCGCCCGATCAGCTTGCTCCACCACTGAGACCATGCACAGTTTTTGCACATGTGATGGGACTGTACAATGACAGTTTAACATTGCATATAAATATTAGGTATATGTTGGATATTACTTGGATTATACTGACGGGATTATACTGGTCAACACTCCCATGCTGATTCTGTTTATTGCGATTGAGGAGCAGATAACCATAATTCTGAAATTATTAGGAAGGATTCTGTTAATAGCAGCAAATATAGTGTGGGCAAGAAAGTGGAATTGCCAACAAGCCCTGTCTGATAAGGAGCTGCTAGTAAAATGTCTAGAGCTGGTGGAAATGGATTTATTGACCGAATTGATTAAAAGGAGAAAGGCAGATTGGGGAATGTGAAATTTCCACAATGGGCTTGCTATGTCAGTTACTGGAATATAAAGCATGGGAATGTGTAGCATGAAATGAATCTAATTTGGTAAATAATGCTTTTTTAAAAAAATGGATGCACTTCAAAACACACATAACACACACTTGGGGTCATAGTTACAGATAGGTAGCCATGTTGGTCTGCCATAGTGAAAATAAAAAAATTCCTTCCTGTAGCACCTTAAAGACCAACTAAGTTAGTTCTTGGTATAAGCTTTCGTGTGCATGCACACTTCTTCAGATACACAGAAGTATCTGAAGAAGTGTGCATGCACACGAAAGCTTATACCAAGAACTAACTTAGTTGGTCTTTAAGGTGCTACAGGAAGGAATTTTTTTATTTTCACTTGGGGTCATAGGAACAGACTTTTGAGGGTGGGACTTTGAAGTTGGGGACCCACCCCAACTTGTCTTTCCAAATTAATGATAGATTGCATGGAGCACAGGTCCAAAAACTAAAAAACATCAGATTTTATATTAAGTAAGAAACTTTTCCTTCTGGAATACATTTTAAAATATAAAATAAAAATACTTATCTCTAATCTAGTTGCTCATGGGGAATAATGTAAATTGAATTTTTTGATATGATTGGAGCTGTTCAATGAATTACTTAAACCTTAAAACAAATCTTCTTTGCAATCAGGCGGTTGGAGGATTACTTTAGCAAAGCAGTTAGGAAATGAGCAAAAAAAGAATATAGATCTATATATTTGGCAATGTGAATTATTTATCCCAAAGTGCAATTTCTAAATGTACAGTTATGTTCCCAAAGCAATACCACTTATGTAAGTGGCATATTCAGGGACAGTGGGTTTTTTTATTTTTATTTCCAAATTATGCAGCCTAAATTATGCATTCATTCAAATGCTGCACTTCAAAAGACAGATTGTCACTGCAGACAATAAAACTTTGCAAGAAACACAGAGGGGGAAAAAAGTAGCCTTTTTGTTGATTGTATATTTAAATATAGGTTTTATATTCATGCACACATTTTTGCATACTTAGATGCACAGAGCAGAAGCACGAGTTGAGGTTAACTTTTAGTGGAGCTAAATCATGTCTGGGTCGGATTGATCCGAAGTGCAACACAACAAACAGATATCCCCTGGTGGTGCTACTTATTTAATTAAAGGTAAAGGTAAAGGGACCCCTGACCATTAGGTCCAGTCGTGACCGACTCTGGGGTTGCGGTGCTCATCTTGCTTTATTGGCCGAGGGAGCTGGCGTACAGCTTCCGGGTCATGTGGCCAGCATGACTAAGCCGCTTCTGGTGAACCAGAGCAGCACAGGGAAATGCCGTTTACCTTACCGCCGGAGCGGTACCTATTGATCTAATTGCACTTTGACGTGCTTTCAAACTGCTAGGTTGGCAGGATCAGGGACTGAGCAATGGGAGCTCACCCCATTGTGGGGATTCGAACCGCCGACCTTCTGATCGGCAAGTCCTAGGCTCTATGGTTTAACCCACAGCGCCACCCGCGTCCCTCACTTATTTACTTAGGGATGTGCAAAATCCTTAAGAGAGTGAACCAAAGATTGGTTTGGCAAAAGCAAAAGGACCAGGTAGGGTTGGAAATGGACCCTGTCTGAAACCCTCAGCCAATAAATACAGACTATGCTTAGTTGGATGGACCAATGGTTGGATTCAATAGAAGACAGCTTCCTATGTCTATGAATGTCACCATTTTGGCTTTCAAAGAGTAGTACTTAGCCCACCCAGAAAGGAGCAACAGGTGCCTTGGGGTTCTTGGCTTGGAAGGCTGCACAGCGACTATGAGCACGACATGTTATTCTTGACAGCTCTATTAATCTCTCATTTTGGTGAGTGCTTTACTAAATTTGATGTCACACTTAAGAAAGCGTGGTTGGTGGAGGGGGGAGAAGCTAGACAAATTACCATACACTGCTGTAAAGGGAAAACGGCTGATCGCCGAAGAATGGATGCTTTTGAATTATGGTGCGGGAGGAGACTCTTGAGAGTCCCATGGACTGCAAGAAGATCAAACCTGCCCCATGATATTCTTGTAAAGAAGCTGGTAAAATGCGGTCTTGACTATGCTACCAATCAGTGGATTTGTAACTGGCTGACTGACCGAACCCAAAGGGTGCTCATCAATGGTTCCTCTTCACAAACTTGACATGAGCCAACAGTGTGACGCGGCAGCTAAAAAAGCCAATGCAACTCTGGGCTGCATCAATACGAGTATAGCATCTAGATCAAGGGAAGTAATAGTGCCACTGTATTCTGCTCTGGTCAGACCTCACCTGGAGTACTGTGTCCAGTTCTGGGCACCACAGTTCAAGAAGGACACTGACAAACTGGAACGTGTCCAGAGGAGGGCAACCAAAATGGTCAAAGGCCTGGAAATGATGCCTTATGAGGAACGGCTAAGGGAGCTGGGCATGTTTAGCCTGGAGAAGAGGAGGTTAAGGGTGATATGATAGCCATGTTCAAATATATAAAAGGATGTCACATAGAGGAGGGAGAAAGGTTGTTTTCTGCTGCTCCAGAGAAGCGGACACAGAGCAATGGATCCAAACTACAAGAAAGAAGATTCCACCTAAACATTAGGAAGAACTTCTTGACAGTAAGAGCTGTTTGACAGTGGAATTTGCTGCCAAGGAGTGTGGTGGAGTCTCCTACTTTGGAGGTCTTTAAGCAGAGGCTTGACAACCATATGTCAGGAGTGCTCTGATGGTGTTTCCTGCTTGGCAGGGAGTTGGACTCGATGGCCCTTGTGGTCTATTCCAACTCTATGATTCTATGATTCTATGACCTCATGAGAAGAGAAGACTCCCTGGAAAAGACCCTGATGTTGGGAAAGATGGAGGGCACAAGGAGAAGGGGACGACAGAGGACGAGATGGTTGGACAGTGTTCTCGAAGCTACCAGCATGAGCTTGACCAAATTGCGGGAGGCAGTGGAAGACAGAAGTGCCTGGCGTGCTCTGGTCCATGGGGTCACGAAGAGTCGGACACAACTAAATGACTAAACAACAACAACAAAGGAAAGAATCACAGCTCCCAAATAAGCACAACACGCAGTCTTATCTCATGCATGTTTGCTCTAAAGCAAACTCTTGTATCTGTGGCAGGGCTTCTGCCAATACAAGGTTCAAGGAGAACTGTCGTGGTCTGGTCCTTATTGCAGGCCTCCCAAAGGCTTGGCCACTGTGATGGCAAGATAATGGAATAATTGTTCCAGTGGCCTGATCCAGTAGGTTTATTTTGCGTTCATGTATTAATCTGCAAGGCTGTTAAGAACTTGTGCCCAGGGTAATTTCAGTTTTTATTCATCTCACTGGTCATTCTAGTATTTTGTGGGTAGTTAGCTCACCCAGTCCTCATTGAATAGTTTCTTGGGCCCATACTCCTTTTTGTTTTTTGTCTTTTTCCTAGTGTGTGTGTGTGTGTACATCTGCAAACTTCAGAATTCCCCAAGTATGCTGATAACTCCCTCTTGGGTGCAGATGGCGCGATGCTGACTCCTTAAGTGATGGAACATAGAGAATAGTAGTAGAACTGGAATACTGTATAGTATAATTCTGTCTTTGTTGTGGACTGTTTGGATGCAGAGGAGTAGTGGAACGCACCAGCTGGGGTACCCTCAAGGGAACCCCCATGGGAAGAAGGCTCAGAGCCAGGGGGATGGTGGTGGGGTGAAATGAGTGATCAGAGGAAGAAGAAGGGGCAGACTGGGAGGAGGAAGTGTCAGAAGCTAAAGAGGCAACAGGGTTTAGTGAGCAGGGAGAGTCTCAGGCAGAAAGAAATCCAGAATCGGAGGATGAAGCAGAGGCTGGAGAGGAGGTTGGCCAAGAGGCAGTGTTGAGGCAGGCTGCTAAAATATCCAGGGAGTCTCCACCTCCTCCTGCAACCAGCTCCCTTTTCCCCTGGTCTCCTAGAACATCAAGAGAAATGAAAAGAGCAGAGCAGAGATTGGTTGTGTGCAGACACAGCTTGCGACTGCTTGGGAAAGACCCTGGAGAGGAGGGGACTTAGGCAACTGTGGGAAGGTGGGGAACTTCAGTCCTTGCAACTGCCTCATTGAGGCAAGACCTACTGGGAAGAGTTGCTAGGATCAGTAGGCTGACACTGTTTGGGTTTCTTTGAACCAAGAGCCAACTTCACTGACACTAGGGATTTTTTTAATTGCTGACTTACTGACAGCCTCATCACAGCAGTCTATTTTCCCATGTCGCTACTCTCAGAATGCCTACTGCCTAGAAGGATGAAACCCCAGAACAGCGATTCGTGAGAGACTCAACAGGCAGCGCCATGTGTTTCTCAGTTTTTGGTGTGCTTGACTCACTCTATCACAGGGAAACAACAGAGTAGGGGGATGGCAGAACTACTCACCGCCAAAGAAGGTGCTCTCAGAAGAGTGATTCACTCAGAAGCAAGTGGATGACTGTTCTGTGGGTGGGCACTTTGGGTCTCACAAGTACCTTTAGTCACTGCATTAATTTGTTGATTATAGCATGCTGACAACTCATTCAAAACTATTGGGGAATTATTTCTCTCTCCTCTCTTCTGCAGCTGTGATACCTGACAATAGGAATGGGCCATTAACTACAAGGAAGTCGTCAACTTCCAAGGATGAAGTTTATGTAGGCTGCAATCATGTGGCTTGGGTTTTTATCATCACCCGGTAGCTATTCAGCAATGAATTTTCAACCAAGAGTTTATAGTGAGAGGGAGGGGCATGTCAGATAACCAGATCTGGTTAAATTTAGCTCTATCCCCTCCTCAGCCGAACACACACACACACACACACACACACACACACACACACGGTCCCTCCCATTGATGTGCTTGTGCGCTGGCATAATTCCTCTGATACCAAGAAGTGTTAGTGAGAAATTCATGTGCCGTGCTTTCATCTTCCACATTAAAATAAGATCACCTTGTTAATACTTCATTAATGGAGTGGAGCTGAGGCACCAGAGATTTCCCCCCTATTAACTTGGGGTCTGAATAAGTTTTAAATGAACACTTTCAAGACAGCAGCTCTTCCTTGCAGGAGGGTTATTCAATAATGTATCCAAGGCTGCAGTGGATGCTCTGTTTTTTTAATGTTTTCCCTTGTTTCACCATAAAAAAATTAGAGTATCAGCAATCAAGGAGATAGGCTTTATTCAAAAAAATCAAAAACCTTATCATACCAACCATCCTTTAAATACTTGGTATTAAGGTAAAGGGACCCCTGACTGTTAGGTCCAGTCGCGGACGACTCTGGGGTTGCGGCGCTCATCTCGCTCTATAGGCCGAGGGAGCTGGCGTACAGCTTCCGGGTCATGTGGCCAGCATGACTAAGCTGCTTCTGGCTGTTGGGGTGGGCAGTTAAGGATGCAGCGGATCTCTGGTTTAGTCAGCTGATTCCTGGCTCAGCAGGGTGCAGGCAACATTAAGTCCCCAACTTCAGCTCAGCTAAAGATATGCTGGCATTATTTGCCCCTCTCATCTCATTCAGGACTTGGTTGACTCAGTTGAAACTGTCTCTGTTGTGTCCAGTGTAAGTCCTCCAAAAGGGGCATTCCAGGGGTGTAGAGGGTTCAAGGAAATTCAGTTCAAGAAATGGTAATTCAGATGACAAACTGGCAGCAGAAAAGGCATGGAAGGACTCCAAGGGTAGAGGCTGCTCCTCCAAATATATTTCCCACTCTCCCTTTTGCTCCTCCACCCAAACTAACTAGAAAACAGGTGTAGCTTCACGAATCACTAAAAATTAATTGCCAGGCATTCACAATGAATTAATGTCTGAGTTTGAATTAAAAATTGCAAAAGCCTGCAGGTAGTTTTCAATAATTAAAATGTGCCTTGTTCATTCTCTTCCCTTCCCTCCAACCCAGCAATGAGGATCCAGTTAAAATTTCTGGGAGAGATGTAAATGACCACCCAGCAGAATCCTGCAAATTATTTGCAGTTTTGACCAGGGATGGAAAGACATTAGGTCAGGATCTACTGGTAGAACTCTATGTGAATTTCAATAGATCACCATGGATTTCTCATCCCCTGTTGTTTTAACCATAGGAACAACTCTCCCTCCCACTCCCACTCCAAAAGGTTGCTGAAATGAATAACTAAAGCTCCATTCACACCTGGAGATTATTGGGTTAGTTTTCCTAGTTATGATGCTAGTCCTTCGGTCTCATGTTGAAACATTCATTGTAAACTGCATTACCTGTTGCATTATAGAACTGTGGATTTTTTATCAATATTACGCCATCTAAATTTTAAATGTCTGCGCAGCACTCAAGGTGCTCATCGTGCATGCTCAGGGTGTGAGTGGTGTGAGTGGAGCTCCAGTCGCTCACACCACCACCAAGAAGCACTGCCCTTTCTCTAATATCACATCAGGATACTCTATCCTAAACTCAATCAATCAGATAGCTTTCTGTCTTTGCTCTATGGATTTTGGGGTGGGATGATGGTGGCTCCTCTCCATCGCTGGGACTCCAGGAAGGACTGTCACTACTGCTGCCTAGATGCTAATCTGCTGACTGGGAACGGTTACAGGGAGCATGTTACCCATCTGCTAATACAACTTTACTTGCTACTAGTCTGTTTCCAAACACAATTTAAAGTGCTGGTTTATAACACCAGTACAGATAGCAAAAATGTACAAAACCGGGTCAAATACATGTTGGAAATGTAAAGAAGTTAAAAAAAATTGGGAAATGATATATAATGAATTGAAGAAAATGTTTAAAATGACATTCGTTAAAAAACCAGAAGCATTTTTGTTAGGGATTGTAGGACAAGATCTGCCAAGGAAAATAAAGAATTTATTTATGTATGTATGCAACAACAGTGGCAAGAGTCTTGATAGCACAAGGATGGAAGAATGAGGAAATCCCAACAAAAGAACAGTGGCGAGAGAAACGGATGCACTATGCAGAACTGGCTAAATTGACATACTAACTGCGAGACAAGGACAACTGCGACTTTAAGGAGGAATGGGAACTTTTCACAAATTACTTATAAAAACAACAAAATGAATTGGACTCCTTGGCAGGTTTTGAATAAACATACACAAATTTATTGATTGATAATATGGTAGATAGATAATGTAAGGATCTGCATAATTTTATAACATACAGAGAATAATATGTGTTGAGAAATCAGAGAGAGGAGCTGAGGGAAGTCTCTGGGGGAGGGGAGGGAGGGTTTGAGGAGGTGGGGGGAAAGGGGGAAAATAATGACTATGATATGTTTTGATAAGTTGTTATGTTGAAATTGCTATTTATTTATTTTTATTTTTTTAAAAAAAAACAATTTAAACTGCTGGTTACAACTTGTAAAGTCCCATACGGCTTGGGCCTAGGCTGCTTGAAATATCATATCTCCCTATGCAAACCTTCCCGGGTGCTAAGATTATCAGGTGAGCACCTGCTCTCGGTCCCAGCAGCATGTCGGATTCTCAGCCTTGGTCAGAGGTAACTGGCCTTTCTCCAGGCATTCGGCTGAGATCCTGGCTGACCTCCCCGTCTGCGTCTCCCGGCAGGATACAGGCAAGGTCACTATCTGCGATCCCACTCAGCGTGAGAAGAACACACCATCCTCCCTCCTCCCTGCATTCCCCCAGGGAGGGGAAAAGAGACAGACAGAAATCTATTTACATGTCTTTATTTCTGTCATTGCAGCAGTACAGAGAAATGTGTCTGCACTCTCCAGTCTCCTACAGTAGAGAGGAAAACTCCACCCCTGTACTTCCAGTACAGGTCAGATGACACTCTGAGCTAACATCCGGTGCTCAGTACAGTGAATAGACTGCCCCTTTTTTCCAATAGTACAGTCCCACACATCAACATCCTGTTTTGCATTCCAGACACCTGCAGCTGGCTTTCGCATTGCTGCTTTTTCCTGACACAGCAGCACAGTTGGTGGTGACATGAGAGGGAGAGACTTTTCTGTGGATGTGGGAGGGTCCCAAGGTTCAGATACCTGCCAGGCTGTATTTGGTTGCCCGGCCTGAGGTTCCCCATACCTGGGCTATAGGATCCAGGTAAGTTGTGAGCAGGAGGTCTTACGATTGCCAGGATTGGCTGGACAAGATGTACTTCAGCACGCTCACCAAAGCAAGCAAAATGCCTGGCTCGAAGCTTCATGG
This sequence comes from Podarcis bocagei, assembly GCF_964188305.1. NCBI lineage: Eukaryota > Metazoa > Chordata > Lepidosauria > Squamata > Lacertidae > Podarcis > Podarcis bocagei. Next base: position 84,877,201 of record NC_138133.1, on the reverse strand, counting down.
AGAGGAAAGAAGAGGGCTAACGTTGCACTCTACACAGTGTGTGTGTGTTTGTGTGCGTGTGTGCACACCCATACACACACAAAACCCCACACTCTCTTTTTGCAGAAGGGAGCTGAATCGCTGCCAAATCCAAGCGTGCTGCACTCTTCTGGAGGTAAACAGGCCTCCCATCAGCCACCTCCAATTCGTTTCAGCGGCAGACACAGCCTTGATTATATGCTAAAATATGGTGGCAATTTGTCTCTGTTGATATTCTTTGCCAGGTAGTTAAATATTATTTAGATGAAGTCACTTTCCCTTAAAATGACTCTCCGCAGGGGCCTGGAAGTGGCAAAGCAGGCGTAGGTGCAGAATTTGGAAGCTGTGCAGCATTTCAGGCTTGTGAATAGCTGAAAGCAGTTGGTTATGGAATTTTAATGGTTAGATTATAACCTCTATTTCCAGAAAGAAGCATAGTTATTATAGTCTGGAGTATGCTGCACTTATTTCTTTATTTTCCTTCTTTATTTTCTTTTTTCTTTTTTCTTTTCTTTTTTGGCCCTCTTTGGTAATTGCATCTGAGTTTGCCTAAAACAATAATATGTTTCAGGCTGATTTCCCGTGCATTATATATAAACGGGGAGGGCAAGGAGTCTAAGCCTTCAAAGGAGGCTTCTGGAATCTGAAGGAAGAAAATGATGTCTGCTGGGCAAGTGAGTTTGTAATCCGTAAATAGTGATTGCTTTCTTCCCCTCTCTTCTCCGCTGCATATCAGATTAGGAGTGGGCAGAAGCAAAAACAAACAAAAAACAACCACCACACAAAGGTCACAAAACTATGCTTTCACACTGCTAAAATTAGTCCCTGGATCTGTCCAGCATTTGGGGAACTTTGTATGTGTTTGCTGTTTATTTTAGTGCTGTGCTATAAACGGTCCTCCAACTTCATAAAATGTAAGAGTGAACAAGGGTTCTGTTTCTCTGTCTTATTCATGCTTCTGTTCATAGAGCAGAGGTGTGTTTGCCCCTAAGGTAAAGGTAAAGAGACCCCGACCATTAGCAGGGACCAAGCTCACCCCGTCGCAGGGATTCAAACCGCCGACCTTCTGATTGGCAAGTCCTAGGCTCTGTGGTTTAACCCACAGCGCCACCCGTGTCCTGTGTTTGCACCTACCTCCTCTCTTGTTGCATGGAAGACTTAGGAGCATATTAACTGCCAAAGGGAGTGGAGTTGAGTGAGGAGCCACACTGGCCTTCAAGGTGAATGAGAGAGGGGCTAGTGGGTGGCTTTATGAGTCTAACTTGGTCCCAACTCAACCTTCTTCTCTTTCTGCTGCACACTCCCTCCCTCCCTAATCAGGGGCAGTGCATCCCATTTTGCCACCTGAGGCAAAATAGAAATGTGCTGCCCTACCTCTGCCCCCAATGTTTACTAGGGTTGTATGACTTCAGCAGCAGCTTCCTGGTTCTGGTGAGAACTTGTGAGAGCCCAGCAAGCTCTCACCAGAACCTGGAAGCCATATCCGCTTCTAACTTCTCTACTGGGTGGGTGGCTATGGTGGAGAGGTGAAGAGAAGAAGCAGCTTATGGTAAGATCTTTTGAGAACCCCACAAAAGCTCCAAGAGATCTCACCAGATTTCACAGGGCTCTCGTGAGATCTCACCAGAAGCCATTTCTCTGTCATCAGAAGTGCAGGAGGAGTGCTGTGGTGGCACCGTCCCATTGGATTCTACCACCCAAGGCAACTACCTCAATCCATCTCATGGGAAGGCCGGCCCTGTCCCTAATTCAGTATGGGCTTTGCTAGTTACCTGCAACTGTGACTGAGTAGGATTTTTTTTTTAGGTGGGTGGGACTCCTTCCTTAACCTTTAGGATCCCAATTTTTTGCCTACTCTCCACGGCTGTGAAATTTTCATTGACTTTCTGTAGCCTTATTGGAGTTCACTGATTGGGTCTGCGTTGCTCCGGGACAGGAGGAAGGAAGTCAAAATGACACCGAGTTGGTTCAAAGAAAGAGTTTATTCTGCTCTCCGGATAGCAGAAGGCACTTGCGTGATTAGTCCACAGCAAGTCCAAAGAAATGACAAGTTTCATGCAGTATTTATATCCTCCAGGCACCCTCTCCCTCCTTCCAACCACGTCAGCTTATGTATGCAGGTTGACATCACATATGTTCCTGCTCTGGTACTCTCAACTATAAAAGGGATTTCCTTCCTGCACTCCTGTCTTGGAGCCAAAGGTCACTACTTCCGAGAACATGCTCTGGCGTTAGTCCCAGACTTGGGTCTCCCCGTCATTTGTGGTCAGAACATAAGATATGTCTGTGTCTGTTCTACTGGTAAAGTCAAGGCCAGTCTTGCCGTCAAACTGATAAGGGAGAGAGCTGTGTTCTTGTTTTGCATTTGCCCAACGGCTAAAGTTTATGCATTTTAGCTAAGGAGAAATGGGGATTTTGGTGCAGTTTAAAAATGCCTGCACAGTCAGTTTTGGGTTTGGGAAACCCATTCCTTCATTTCCACACTGATTGTGTGTTTGGCTTGGCAGGTGAGGAAGTCAAGAACATCAACATTAGGTTCATTGAGGCATTGTTGGGTTAAGTACACCCTGACATTGCACTATGCATGGTGGATCCATGGTCTGCCATGAAGGTGAACTCTGGACTGCAGGGCCTGAGTGGGCATGTTGACTTCACATACCCAATGCTCACCTAGCAAGGACAGCAGAATTTTCTCCCAGTTGTTGGATGGGGAGTCACAGTTTGCAGCTGTTAACAGGCTCAGGGCATTGGAGGGATGCATCAGCAACAGGTTTAGACCCAACCACACCGCCCAAACTTTCTGAAATTGATTAATTTGGTTTGTAGTGCGGCTGAGAGCCAGTGTGGTGTAGTAGTTAAGAGTGGTGGACTTGTAATCTGGTGAACCGGGTTTGCTTCCTTGTTCCTCCACATGCAGCTGCTGGGTGACCTTGGGCTAGTCACACTTCTCTGAAGTCTCTCAGCCCCACTCACCTCACAAAGTGTTTGTTGTGGGGGAGGAAGGGAAAGGAGAATGTTAGCCGCTTTGAGACTCCTTCGGGTAGTGATAAAGCAGGATATCAAATCCAAACAACTCTCTTCTTCTTCTTCTTCTTCTTCTTCTTCTTCTTCTTCTTCTTCTTCTTCTTCTATGTTTTATGTTAATAAATACAACCATTTTGCCAACATTTTGTCTCAAGAGTCCTCTTTGTGGGTGTTGGGGCAGGAGAGGAGTTATCTCCTTGTGTTTTCACCCTGGGGGAATGACAGCTGAGAATTCAAGACTGGTGCATCTGCTGATTTCGTTTTTGAGGGAAGTCATTCCACTTACCTTGGACATGCAGACCACAGAAAATGAGGAATATGTGCCTTTCCCCCAATGAGATTTGATTTCAAACCACACAGACAAAGAGTTCCCCTGACTTCATTGTGATGGCAGGCCATGGACAGGTGAGTGGGGTTTGCACACCTGTCAAAATGGCCAATGGGGTTTTGGGTGACCAAGGCATCTAGTCCACTGGCTGCAAATGGTTCCTCATCCCTGAGCTAGGTCACCTTCATGCTTCTTCCCATTGTGTGTTTCTGTGATCTTGAGTGAGAGATGAACTGAGACTGTTTGCTCCCCTCTCTCATTCATTCATTTTTCCAGAGCCTGGCTGGTATTTGAAATCTTGGGATCAATAAAAGAGAGAGAAAATCTCTGTCCTGGGATGTACATAAGTGATTCATCACATACAAGAAGATATTAAAGCATTCTTCTGGTACAACTAACAGACAACCTGTGTGTGTGAGAGAGTGTGTTGATGTGTAACAGCAAGCTGCAGAAAGACCTTTTATGAATGCATGGGTGCACAGGCTTAACTTTGTTGATCTCCCTTGCTTTTCAGCTGCTAGAATAATTGACGGATAAAAGTGCAGTGCTTATTGCAGAGGTGAAAGAAGAGAGATGTATTGAATGAAAGGGATGGATGCAATTGACATGCATTAATAAAATACTTATGGTTTAAAATCATTCTGTTTCGGAGGTGACTCATCAAACTCTGGCAACAAGCTCTCCCGGAAACGATTTAATAGTAAGATATCCAATGAAGGGGCGATTCTTCTGCAAAAGAATTGATAGTCCATATAGATCTAAAGGACATCTATTTATTATGGCATCCTGGTTCAGGTTTTTGTATTTTTTTAAACTGATTTTTAAGGGAAGTAGAAAGAATATTAAAAAGGCAAACAGAATTTGCACGTGTGTCATACTAGTTGCCTTAGGAGAAGGGACAGACAGAATCTTTGAGAGTGTCCTAATGTAACTGCAGCGTCACAAGCCTACTGAAAACAATATCCCTGTTCACTGATATCTGATAGTAAATACTGATACGCTATGTAAGAATATATTAACAACATCCTTACGCAGTGTCTTATCTGTGTGGGGGAGCAGTTGTGTGCAGTGGAAACACATGATGCACAAGAGCATGGGTAGGCAAACTATAATCAGGCGATAATCAGGCATCCACACAACATGACCAGTCTAATGAAGTTGATAAGGAGGAAGGAAGCATTGCATGTGATCTCCTGCCAACCCACCTGCTTTTGGCTGGCATGAACCATCAAGCTGTGCATCTACTTTCATAAGGAGCTTGTTGCTTTCCCTTGATACCTCTAGATCATGGGTGGACATACTAAGGCCTGGGGGCCAGATCCGGCCCAATCACCTTCTAAATCCGGCCCACAGACAGTCAGCGTGTTTTTACATGAGTAATAATAATAATAATAATAATAATAATAATAATAATAATAATAATAATTTATTATTTATACCCCGCCCATCTGGCTGGGTTTCCCCAGCCACTCTGGGCGGCTTCCAAAAGAATATTAAAATACTGTGATACATCAAACATTAAAAGCTTCCCTAAACAAGGCTGCCTTCAGATGTCTTCTAAAAGTCTGGTAGTTGTTGTTCTCTTTGACATCTGGTGGGAAGGCGTTCCACAGGGAGGGTGCCACTACCGAGAAGGCCCTCTGCCTGGTTCCCTGTAGAGTTCTGTCAAGCTCAGGTCCTGCTTTCGGGCTTCCGAGTGGCATTTGTTGGCCACTGTGTGTAGCAGGATGCTGGACTCAATGGGCCACTGGCCTGATTCTGCTTCTCGCAGTGAGGGAACCGCCAGAAGGCCCTTGCAGCTGGAACTCAGTGTCCGGGTAGAACGATGGAGGTGGAGACGCTCCTTCAGGTATACTGGACCGAGGCCGTTTAGGGCTTTAAAGGTCAGCACCAACACTTTGAATTGTGCTCAGAAACGTACTGGGAGCCAATGTAGGTCTTTCAAGACCGGTATTATATGGTCTCGGCGGCCGCTCCCAGTCACCAGTCTGGCTGCCGCATTCTGGATTAGTTGTAGTTTCCGGGTCACCTTCAAAGGTAGCCCCACGTAGAGCGCATTGCAGTAGTCCAAGCGGGAGATAACCAGAGCATGCACCACTCTGGCGAGGGGAGTAGAATGTGTCCTTTTATTTAAAATGTATCTCTGGGTTATTTGTGGGGCACAGGAATTCATTCATTCCCCCCCTTCAAAATATAGTCCGCCCCCCCAAGGTCTGAGGGACAGTCGACCAGCCCCCTGCTGAAAAAGTTTGCTGACCCCTGCACAAGAGCATAAGAGGAACTTTGTTGGATCAGGCTAATGACCCATTTGTTCCAGTATCTCATCCTCATAGCACAGGACCTTGGTGCTAGAGCCCTCTCCCCTCCTGTGGTTTCCAGCAACTGGTATTCAGAAGCATTACTGACCATGGAGGAAGAGCATAGCCCCCATGACTAGTAGCCATTGGTAGCTACTATAAAACTGTATCTATATTTTCTTGAGAAAGAACATTTCTGCACATGGGGTGGTTGTTAAAACATGACAAGCTGCATTTTCTTCTTCCAGGTCAGCCTGTGCTGGGCCCGGGGGTAGCCCGAGCCACACGGTCCAGGTCCAGTCCCAAATCCAAGGGTTCTGTGAGGAGTCAGTCCAAGAGGCCCAAGGCAGGACACAAGGCAGGAAACCAGGCAAGGTCAGGTACAGGATATCAGGCATGTTCTGGAAAACAGCAATGTTGCTCCCGCAACCTGGGGCGGGGTCCAACAGCCTTTTATCTTTGTTGGGATAACGGCCGGTCCTGATCCCCTGATGACTCACCTCCCTGTCTCACCCAAAGGCGAGCACTCCTCTTACGAGTACTCAGGTCTCTCCTTCTCTCAAACCTGAGTCTCTGCAGCTCGGGTGATGGTCGGTGGGTTACTAGACCCAGAGGCCGCCTCAGCTTCTCCTGACCCAACTGGTAGTGAAGCAGTTGTGCGTGATTGCACAGCAGAGGGCAATGAGGTAATCCCTGCATCTGGAGCCAGGGCAGGCTCAGGTCCCTGACTTGGCCCAGCTGGTGCTTGTTGCAAGGGAACCTGTGCAGACTGGGGCTCTTCAGAATCAGGCCCCAGACTTGGTTCAGACACCACCTGAGGCAAAGGATCTGGTGTGGACTGAGATTCCTCTGGTTCCGAGTCCAAGCCCGAGTCTCAGGTCATCACACAGCCCTTGCAGAGAGGCTACCTCAGAAACTCCCAGTTCATGGTCGTGCTTTTTGACTTTGAGCAATTAATAGACCAGCTCACCCACCCCTCTTCCCTTTGGATTCCAGAAGAAGTGCCTTCCTTGTCCCCCCGGCTTCTTTGCATTGTGGACTCCCAAGCTCATGGCAATTCGTCAGCGCAATGGGATGGGTGTGCAGCATCCTTAATCTGTCAATCTGTATATGAAAGGTGTCATCTTCATTGGGGATGATTGCCCCATGTAGGAAGATCTGAGTGAAGAAAGTGGAGAGCATTTATTACCATTTTCTACTATTATATTTCCCCTTGACATTTGAAATATACAGCATACATAAGTGATATGTGATGAAATAGATGTGTGTGGGAGCCCAAATATATACAAAAAAGATTAACTTTCTTTCTAATCCCTTACAGTACCATTTGAGCCCTACTTTTACCTGCACAGTGAGCCACTTTTTCATGTTTCTGCATCTTAAAAGGTAAAGGTAAAAGGGACCCCTGACCATAAGGTCCAGTCGTGGACAACTCTGGGGTTGCGGCGCTCATCTTGCTTTATTGGCCGAGGGAGCCGGCGTACAGCTTCCTGGTCATGTGGCCTGCATGATGAAGCCGCTTCTGGTGAACCAGAGCAGCACACGGAAAAGCCATTTACCTTCCCACCGGAGCAGTACTGTACCTAATTATCTACTTGTACTTCGTGTTTTCGAACTGCTAGGTTGGCAGGAGAAGGGACCAAACAATGGGAACTCACCCCATCGCAGAGATTCGAACCACTGACCGTCTAATCAGCAAGTCCTAGGCTCTGTGGTTTAACCCACAGCGCCATCCCTGCATCTTAGTCCCACTCAAATCAATGGAGCATATAAATCTGACCATCCTCTGAGGCCTTTCTTGATAGGTCCAAGGGGTGGCAACAAAGGAACGGGCCTTTTCTGTGGTGGCTCCTCATTTATGGGATGGCGCCTCACTTGGTACCTTCATAAACTATCATTAGACACCAGGAGAAAACTTTTCTTTTTGATCAGGCCTTGGGCTGATTAACATTCTATGGCCTTTTAAATTTGTCTATGGGAGGGGATCTATTGTTTTCTTTCACTTTTGCTTTATTATGAATTTTGTGTTTTCATTTTGTATTCTTATGTTATGAACTGCACTGTGATCTTTGGATGAAGGACGGGATGCAAATTTAATTCATAAGAATAATTTATTTTATTTTGGATGTTTCACATGCACTCTGAAGGATTAGCTCTACTCATTGAAGCAAAAGAAAGGGGAAGGTATGTCTCTCTGTGTGTTTTGCTGTCTGTCTGCCATCCTTTGTAGGATTTACCTATGAAACTCCTCCAGGTAAGATAGCTAATCTTTTCAGGAATAAAAAGAACATAAAAAGGAATTTGACAGATTTTTGTTTTAAAGGAAAATGCTAACCCAGAGTCTTGGGGCGGAGACAGAGTAGGGTCATGTTTTGTAACCCTGTCTTGCTTAACTATTATGTCTACACTACAAATAGTTCCCGTTGCTAACTTCTGCACATTCACATACCTGTGGTTTATTTATTTTGATTTTATTTTACGTCTGTCTTTGTTCAGCAGCGATCTATATGGACTATGTATATAGTCATCGGGACACAGGTGGCGCTGTGGGTTAAACCACAGAGCCTAGGGCTTGCCGATCAGAAGGTTGGCGGTTTGAATCCCCATGACAGGGTGAGCTCCCGTTGCTCAGTCCCAGCTCCTGCCAACCTAGCAGTTTGAAAGCACATCAAAGTGCAAGTAGATAAATAGGTACCGCTCTGGTGGGAAGGTAAACGGTGTTTCCGTGTGTTGCTCTCGTTTGCCAGAAGCAGCTTAGTCATGCTGGCCACATGACACGGAAGATGTAAGCCTGCTCCCTCGGCCAATAAAGCGACTGGACCGAATGGTCAGGGGTCCCTTTACCTTTATATTGTCATCAGATTGTGGCATGCAGTCTTGGCTTAGCTATATGTAGTTGGCGGGCGGACCCGAGTGAAGACTGCTGCAGATTGCCTCATTTAAATTGCCTGGTTTGGCAGGAACCTGAGAGTCTGCATGGAGGCCAAGGGGGAAGGGAAACGATCCAAAATGGCGTGGAGCAGCAGGGCGAGCCTAAAGAGGCTCCACTCACCCAGAAAATACGGTAAGCGGCCATTGTGTTTCATAACACAGCATTTTACAAAATTCTGGATAACCTTTTTTGAAAGTTAATAAAAAATATTAAAAAGGAAAAAAAAAAAAACAAGAGTGAGACGGGAGGGGAATGATTGCAGCCAGGTTAATGCAATACGAAAGCACGGATGGAGCCAATGCAATTCCCCTGCCATTGGGTTTGCACAGTGTCTCCCCTCCTCTCCCCTCCGGAGTCAGATTGCTGCTGCTCCATCCATCACCCACTATTGGAATTTGGCTGACCAGAATGGTGCAAGAAGCATGGATGAATTGACTTAAAATTAAGTTAAATGGAAGCATGGGAAGCCAGAGGAGAGGAGACAGTTTGGGCTCATTCTAGGGTTGCCATAGAAACATCAAAGTTGCTGAGCCACCCAGAAAAAACACCAAACAATTTTTTGATTGACTTGCCTAAGATCCAGGACAATGTGCCGCATTTTGGAAATTCCCCCCAGACATCAATTCTGCCTTTGAAATCCTGGTAATGTCCGTGAAAATCTGGGTGTATGGCAACCCTAGCTCATTCAGACTTCTCTTTGTGCCGAGTCAAAGCATTTATTTTATTTTATTTTATTTTATTTTATTTTATTATTTTAGTCTTGCTGGGCAAACCTGCTGTTTACTGATCTGAATCGGGACAAATGTCAATCAGGTTTTTTTGCAGTTTGACGTTTGTTCTGATCCATCAGTAAACAGTAAGTTTTCCTGGAGAAAGAGGTGGGAAAGAAAAATAACCACCTGTGTCTGGAAAGGATGCACACCTGTGCCTACATATCATGGCAACAATGGAAGTCTGGATGAGCCCTTAGAATAAGATCTCCCTTTCCTTGACTACTTCATCACTTTTTAGTTAGGTAAGCTTCCACCTCTGGAATATTTCATTAATTTTACATTCTCCTGTCCCAGTTTTGGGACAGTTTATATTTGTCCCTCCCAACTCACACATGGTCAAAAATAACTGGGCAGAAATGATTAGCGTAGAACTAGTTGGTGCATTTTTTGGACTTGAATAAATGGTGAATATTCTTAAGCTTGTTGTATGTCCAAGATTACTTCTCTACAGCAGCAAATACAGTATGTGAGTTTTGTGCTGGATGTTGAAGATCATGGGTACTGGCAGCATCAAAAACTAGAAAGCACTCATTTCTGAAATAATCTAGGGAATTTTCTGTGGGAAAAGATATGCCTAGATTCGATTTACATAAAGGGGATTAAAGTTTGATCACACATGAGCAACTTTCTTCCATCCCACTTCTGTGTAAAACAAACAAACAAAACAAAAATCACTTTTAAAAGCTTATGAAAATTAGTTCCTTTTATGTCATTTTCTTGTAAAAAGAAAGAAAGAAAGAAAGAAAGAAGAGAAACCTGTTTGTTTTGAAGGAAATAATACTGAGAGGGAATCAAATTAGCAGACATTTTCTTTCATGTCAGATCATTTCCTCGCAAGCTACTGTTGATGACTCAATTTATATCCTTGCCCATTTTAATTCCTAATTATTCCCTTAAAAGCTTTATTCCTAATAGCCCATTTCAGGGCTAATCTCGTCTTTCCCTGCCTTGCATTTCCAAGCTATCATGAAAATAATCCATAAAATCGTTAATTATGAAACAAAAATGGGCTGATTCCACCCCACTGGCTGCCACACATCTGGAGAAGGTTTGAAGGGATTCAGGGGGCTGCACAGATTTAGGGGGCTTGTCCACAAGATCAGAGCCCCATCTGCATAGAGCCCATAATTGCACACGAGTACAACTGGATTTTCCTTTAGTAATTTGCTCAGTGCACCGAGGCCTGAGGTGTGGAGCTGAGTGGATGCAGCAACATTATGGATGGGGTCTCCAAGGTGTGATCATGCTTCTACCACACACAGAGGACTAATACTTGATAGGGATGAGCAATTTCATTTTCTCTTGGTTTCTCTTTTTTAAAAAGCAAGCAAACAAACAAAACCTTAGAATCATAGAATTGTAGAGTTGGAAGGGACTAAACAGTCATCTAGTTTGACCCCTGCAATGAGAGGGATCACAACTACAGTGGTATCTTGGTTCCCAAACTCAGTCCGTTCTGGAAATCTGTTTGACTTCCAAAACATTCGCAAACCAAGGAACTGTCATGGCTAAAAATTGGCCGCTGTTTCTTTAATGCTAAAAGAACTAAGTCAGCATGTGTCAGCAGCCTACAATGACTCATGCAACCTTTCATCAAATTGTACCTGTATATATAGAGTGGTCCATGTTAGTGTTGGGTGTGGGTTGGTTGGATGGTAGAAAGCTGGTTGCGTTTGCTGTGTGTAAAAAGCTGTCGGTTGTGGTTGGAGAATAAGACTGTTTAAGAATAAAAGCAGCAATACTCTGCAAGAATACTCTTTCTCAAAGACTCTTTTGTGCCAACTAAGGTCTGAGGACTAGGCAAAGGAGTAAAAAGGAGGTTAGAACCTTTTCTTTTTCAAACAATGACAGGAACAGCTTCTGATTGGCTGATTGGCCCCGGAAACAATGCTGACAGCCAAAACGGATGTTCGGATTCCCCCCAAAAAACCCATTCACAAACTGGAACACTTACTTCTGGGTTTGCGACATTCGGGAGCCGATTGGTTTGGGAGCCAACCAGTTTGGGAACCAAGGTACAGTGGTACCTCGGGTTAAATATTTAATTCATTCCGGAGGTCCGTACTTAACCTGAAACTGTTCTTAACCTGAAGCATCACTTTAGCTAATAGGGCCTCCTGCTGCTGCCGCGCCGCCGGACCACGATTTCTGTTCTTATCCTGAAGCAAAGTTCTTAACCTGAAGCACTATTTCTGGGTTAGCGGAGTGTGTAACCTGAAGCATATGTAACCTGAAGCGTATGTAACCTGAGGTACCACTGTACCACTGTGTAGCATTCAGCCATCCGACCTCTGCTTTAAAACTTCCAATGAAGGCAAGTCCACAACCTCGCAAAGGAGTCTGTTCCACTGCTGAACAGCTCCGACTGTCAAATTCAGTTCTTCACGTTCCCTCGCCAGTTTCTGATTTTGTTAAAAAGAAAAGAAGAGAAGACATTGTCGTGAAAATTCATCAGAATCTTGGAGATTTGGCTGCCTGTCAGTGCAGACTGAACTAGATTGACTCAGTACCAAGGCAGCTTCCTAACTGCCTTCCTGCCTTTGGCATTCAAAGTAATTGACAGGTGTGTATCTGGGGAAAATATGGCACTCATCCCTTAGGAAGCAATTCACAGATCTGTGTACGAGGAGTAAAAGCAGCTAAATGCAAAAGCTGCTGGGTGCTTTTAACCACTTTTTCTGATATAAACTGGGAGTTTTGCTTGAAAGGGGCAGTTCCGTGTCACCATTTGAAACAGACATAATAATACATTAAAACTGGCGATATGACCAAATAAGCAACAAAACTATTAGGGGAGGGTGGAAATTGCACTTTTTAAACACACATGTTGACTAAAATGATAGCTGAGGCAGCTGAGCACCCTAGCAATTTATCACAGAGTGGCCAGGAAATGTTCCAGCTGTCCTTGAAAGAGCTGTGCTATCTGGGAAACAAACAGGCTTTCTGATGGAATGCGCTGCTGGGGTGACTGATATTTTATTTATCCTGTATAAAGATGGAGAGAGCGATTTTCTCCAAGCCTCTGGTTTACAGGTGGGAATGGGCTCTCACCCTCCTGTTTGTGTTGAAAGGTGCTTGAGTATTGTTCATAGCATCATTAGTATTAGTAAACTGACTTGCACATACATCTCGGTGCAGTTTGCAAATGCAACGTACAAACAGCTAAAACAAGTTATGTAAGCAGTGAAATAAACCCAGCTAGGCTACATAAACACCATACATTTAAAGCACATTTCATCAATGGCATAGTGTGGGTTGCCAGTGCCCGGGGCTGCAAAGAGGGGTGTGTGGGAGGAAGGGAAACGGATGGAGGATGCATTCACATTCAACCTCCTGTGTCACCCAGGAGACTGCAGCCACAGAGATAAGAAAAGAAGAAGTTACTTCCTGGTTCGCACGAAGAAGCTGTTTTCAATGAAGCCCAGCAACGGAAGCACACAGCTGTATTGAGGCAGCACCTGGTGTTCAAATTTTGTCCCTCCCCCCAAAACAATTTTGTGTCAGAGGTAACTGCCCCTGTGCCTCCCCATGCTGCAACAGTGCAATTCAGTTCACCCAAACTGCAACCCCCTCACCTTACAGCAAAGCCAAACACTGTGGACCCCCCCCCCTTTGACTTGCAGCTCACTCAAACCAAATCCCAGGCAAGATGAATAGGAACAGCCAAGCCAAGGGAGCTCCCAGCATCAGTGCTGCTCTGCTACCGCTGCACATTTCTGCTGCCGTTTCAGCCTCAGCAGTGGCAGAAGCTGTGGAGGAGGGATGCTGTAGCAGATCAGGGTGGTTTCTGTTAGTTTCTGTTTGCCACTGTGCAGGGCTTTGGAGTCACAAGACTCTGTTTACATTCCAGAGACATTCCGGGCTGTTGGAAGTCTCACAGGAGACGGGAGACGGATGTGACGTTACTGGTTTCCTGTTCCTTTGTGTTTCAGTTGCTCTCTGCTCTCACAGAGAGAGGATGATTTCTTTTCTGTCTGCGTAGCTTAGAAAATAAAGCATAGCGATGTAGCCATAAATCTCATCACTTCCGCGTGCTGTTTTGATTCTCTGCATAATTGGAACATGCCTGGAGGCCTCATCAAAGGCTCAGGTCGTTAATCACATCGGAGGGTGATTCCGGAAGATGAGCTTTATCAGCTGGGTCAAATGGAGATTCCAACAATTTCTGGAGTGCTAACCTGACCTGACCTATCCAAAGAAGGACGAGCGCCACCATCACCATTCGAACAGGATGCAGAACGCACGCCCTCCACTGTGCTGAGAAAAGCCCTCAGTCCCAAATTTGTTTTATTTTATTCTTTGGTAAGTTTACCAAAAGATAAACACACACCAATAAATGAATTTTAGAAAGGGGCATGATCAGATGGGGACGCTGTGGGAGGAAGTGGAGTGCAGGGGGAGCGCACCGCCCCTGGCAGAGCGATCCCAGTGGGGTGCCATTGCAGCTGCTCCCCCCCCCCCGTGCTGGTTACCACGCCCCCGTAGGCAGCATGCCACGCCCCCAGGACATGCGCCACACCACTGCAGGTGGCGCACCATGCCCCCAGAGCATGCACCAGCCCCGCCCCCACCTGCTCTCCACCCCCCGGTGCCGGAGCATGAAGCTCTGCCACTGGATGCGGACACACAAAGCATTTAAAAAATAATAATAAATCAATAACAATAATAATAATCTATTATTTATACCCCGCCCATCTGGCTGGGTCTCCCCAGCCACCCTGTGCAGCTTCCAACAAAGTATTAAATTACAGTGGTCTGTTAAACATTAAAAGCTTCCCTAAACAGAGCTGCCTTCAGATGTCTTCTAAAAGTCTGGTAGTTGTTCTTCTCTTTGTCATCTGGAGGGAGGGCGTTCCACAGGGCAGGTGCCACTACCGAGAAGGCTCTCTGCCTGGTTTCCTGTAACTTGCTTCTCACAGTGAGGGAACTGCCAGAAGGCCCTCAGCCCTGGACCTCAGTGTCCTTGCAGAACGATGGGGGTGGAGACACTCCTTCAGGTATTCTGGACCAAGGCCATTTAGGGCTTTAAAGGTCAGCACCAACAAATCAAGACTCCTTGCGCTCTATAGGAAGACATTCAAACTGGATCCACACTTACTCCCCAAATCCTTCCTCCTTTGGAGGTTTTTAAACAGAGGTTGGATGGCCCTCTGTCATGGATGCTTTAGCTGAGATTTCTGCATTGCAGGGGGTTGGACTAGATGACCCTTGAGGTCCCTTCCAACTCTACAGTTCTATGATGGGAAATACTTGTTGTGGAGTATTCTCAGAGAAGGGGCTGCTGATGTATCTCTAATCACTCGGGGGGGGGGGGGGTGTCCAAAAATGCATCCGAAAATAGTCTGTCCTATTTCTATGGTTGTAATCCTCTGCAAATGGGTTGTGAGTGTTATTATATTTTGTGGAGGGAGGGAGACAACCCGCAATGTGGGCACATTAATTGCAATCTTCCTCAACATCCCAGATTCTCAATGTTATTGCTAGACTTGGAGGTTTGCCACAAATATGGGCAGGAGGCAATTTGCAAGTTTGGTGCCACTGGTGTGTGTGTTTTATTTTTTAAAAAAACCAAAAAAATCCTTTGAGGCATGAAACATTTATAAGGCTTTTGACAGTATCCAGGGAAATATTACTTGCGAGTCATTTCTTTCTTCCCTCCGCCCACCAACACGGTCTTGCCCTTCAGAAGTGTCCGGTTTGTTTTTGATTTATTACCGTGCGCCTGTTAATCAGACGCTGCACAACAATCAGGAGCAGCAATATTGATGTTTGTCTGTTTCTTTGCTTTCTATATGTTTTTCCCCTTCCCCCTGGCGACTGCCATTTCAGATTCCATAAATCTGACAATTAGAGATGCTGACTTCTCCCATCAATGCCAGCTCTAATGACAAATGAGGCAGCACGTTTTGAGCAACTATCATTTTAGCGCCCTCATTAAATTCAAGAGCAGCAACGGGAAGAAAACAACCACCACAACAACCACCACACAATGGCAGCCACCCTCTCTTCAAAATCAACTTTGAACTGTTTGAAATGTCCCACATACAGACACAATATATTATTTGCAGTTCATACAAATGCTTCTTTATATAGACACAGAGGGGGGTCTTCTATGCCGTTTGTTAATCTTGTATGTTTGAGATCTATTGGTGAAGAGTGCTATACAAATGTAAAAGAGAAGGAGGAGGAGGAGGAGGAGGAGGAAAGAGGAGGAGGATGATGTTGGAAAAAGTGTTTCATGTTCTCTTATCATGCCTAAGTCCCATGTCTGTGGTACAGGATTGGAAGAGAAACTCCAGGATGTTTTCTCAAAGCATGATTGATGGTGTCATCTGCCAGAGCACCAGGGTAATTGATGGATCTCCCTTGTTATGGCAAATCATAGAATCATAGAATCATAGAGTTGGAAGAGACCACAAGGGCCATCGAGTCCAACCCCCTGCCAAGCAGGAAACACCATCGGAGCACTCCTGAAATATGGTTGTCAAGCCTCTGCTTAAAGACCTCCAAAGAAGGAGACTCCACCACATTCCTTGGCAAATGAATGAGGTAATAACAAGGATTTCACGTTTTATGGTGCTGGAGTTCTGGAAGGTTACTGTGGAGCATAGATGTCATGTTCTGGCTGAGGGAATGATTCAGACCCCAATTTTTCTCCCCTCCCCACTCACTGACCCCATGAATTTTGGCAGTCTGTTATGTCTCATGACAAACAAATTCTTGCTGCTGGAACAACATATTAAATTTAAAATGTTGATATTGGAATAGTAGAAAATATTTATGATGGTGTTTTAAAATCAGAATTAATAATAGAACAGAACTTCATTGCATTAATAATGATGGTGTATTATGATGAGTGTCCATGATTGATAGAGCAGGGAATTTTTTGACGATCATATTTATGTACTTATAAATAATATGCAGAAGGGGTGTGGGTGGCACTGTGGTCTAAACCACTGAGCCTCTTGGGATTGCCAGTCGGAATGTCGGCGGTTCGATTCCCCACAACGGAGTGAACTCCCGCTGCTCTGTCCCAGCTCCTGCCAACCTAGCCGTTCGAAAGTACACCAGTGCAAGTAGATAAATAGGTACTGCTCTGGCAGGAAGGTAAAAGGCATTTCCGTGCACTCTGGTTTCTGTCATGGTGTCCTGTTGCACCAGAAGTGATTTAGTCATGCTGGCCACATGACCCAGAAAGCTGTTTGTGGACAAACGCCGGCTCCCTCGGCCTGAAAGTGAGATAAGCGTCACAACCCCATACTCACCTTTGACTAGATTTAACCATCCAGGGGTCATTTACCTTTACCTAAATAATCAACATGAGGCTTTCATGCCTGCTCGCATTGATCATCAACCCCTCCTGCTCATCACCTTGCAGGTGTGGGTATTGAGAGGGCCCTGATGACTTCCTGCAGTTCAAAATTTACCGCCACACCACCATCGCTTTTTGTCTAGTGCTGGTAGGCATTAGGTAAGCCTAGGCCAGGCACCCCCAAACTCAGCCCTCCAGAAGTTTTGGGTCTACAATTCCCATCATCCCTGACCACTGGTTCTGTTAGCTAGGGGTGATGGGAGTTGTAGTCCCAAAACATCTGGAGGGCCGAGTTTGGGATGCCTGGCCTAGATCTTTGGTGGAGAGGAAGTTGTCGCCTCTGCCTCCCCCTCCTTGGGAAAGGGTATCCTGTTAAAAGGATCCAGGAATAGCAGCTTCTGTCCGATGCCCAGGCTAGGGCCATACCACTCCTCCAGCGGGGACCCCATGGGGTACCCCTATTTGATATAAGTCATAGGTCACCCCCCCATGGTTGTGGTTTACCTTAAATGCATGCCCAGCTGATGCCCTGGAGTGGAATAGCAATGGCTTTTCCCAGTGGTGGCCAAACTTGGCCCTCCAGCTGTTTTGTGACTACAGTTACCATCATCCCTGACCTGTTAGCTAGGGATGATGAGAGCTGTAGTCCAAAAACAGCTGGAGGGTCAAGTTTGGCCACCACTGGCTTTACCCAATGCCTATGCCAAGCCATTCTCTACTGTAACCAATAAAGTTGCGCCCATATTCAAGCCCCAAACCCAAAATGCCGTTGACCTGTGTGGTTATTCATTCCTCCTAGGAATTGTGGGGTCACAGGGTCTTGGCACGCAAGCATGAGTCTCTGGGCCCATGCAATATCTCGACACACCACATTGTGTGTGAGAGACACATATTGTGAATATGAGTATCATATGAGTTCACCACACCTGGTTGCAGCCATTGAAGATCTTAATCAAACAGATCCTAAAGCAAGCAACCATGGAAGCATGTGCAGCTAGGCCGAGTTTCACATAAAGCCATTGGCTTAAATGGGTTAATAGATAGCTGAGCAGGAGCTTTCCGGGCCAACTGACACCTGACTTTTCTGGATGGCTTTAATAATAATATACTCGACTGAGGAATAACCCCGAGCAAAGATTACCTGGAGAGATCGTCTAGCCGTCTGCAAACGCAAAGCAATTACCACCTAGCACATAAGCCTCATATTTTATTAAAAAATATAAACTTGTGATTTTTATTCAATCATTTGCTAATCTTATTTGTAATTCCCACTCATGTACACCTTCCCAATGTCTCTCCCCATCCCCCTCCGCTCTCTTTTTTTTACCGACTAAACACTCAGGCAGATTCAATTACAGAAGCCTTAATAATTTAAGACGTACCGAAGAATGAGATAAAAATTTGATAAGCAGCAACTAAACATAGCTATGTGAGATGCTGGGACTTTTCTTGAAATCCAGCGACTGCCTGCCCCCGAGCAGTTTTGTTAGATTAAAAATAATGTTTATGCATTTCCCAAAATTGAATTTTCCTTACTTCTTTGATTTTGGTTATGCTCCAATTTGCTTCTGTAATGAACTGTGTTCTATGGAAGTATTTCCCTGGCTGCCCTTTCACCCCCAGCACTTTTAAGCTTGTAATGGAAGAGCCTGCATCAGCAAAAACAATTTTGTCAGTCGGAAAAAGAGTTATAATCAACCTGAGCCGTGGTGTTTCAGACAGGGTGCTGCTTTAATGCAAGCAGTAACTTTGGATAAGGTTTGCTGCTTGTTTGGACTTCAGCCTAGTGAAGTTTGGGTCACAGTCACACAAAATGTGACCAGATGTCTGGAAGCTGTGGCTGGATGGTTACGTGGGAGCCGGTTGAAGTTAAATCCTTCGAAGACAGAGGTCCTCTGGCTGGGGCGGGACGATATGGGATCGAGGGGGCAACTCCCATCTCTTGCGGGGGTGCAATTAGTGCCAGCACCGGCCGTTAAGAGTTTGGGTGTAATCTTCGATACCTCCCTCTCTATGGAGGCGCAGATTACAGCTATAACAAAGGCGGCATTTTTTCATCTCCGCCAAGCTAAGCAGTTGGCCCCTTATCTCTCTCGTCCTGACCTAGCCACTGTGATCCATGCGACGGTCACCTCCAGACTGGATTATTGTAACTCGCTCTACGTGGGGCTGCCCTTGAGACTGACCCAGAAACTCCAGCGGGTGCAGAATGCCGCGGCGAGACTCCTTATGGGGTCTTCGCTGCGAGAGCACATTCATCCGGTATTATACCAGCTGCACTGGCTCCCGGTGGAGTACAGGATCAGGTTTAAGGTGCTGGTTTTAACCTTTAAAGCCCTATACGGCCTAGGACCCTCGTACCTACGGGACCGCCTCTCCTGGTATGCCCCACAGAGAAACCTACGGTCTGCAAATAATAACATCCTCAAGGTCCCAGGCCTCAGAGAGGTTAGGCTGGCCTCAACTAGAGCCAGGGCCTTCTCGGCTGCAGCTCCAAACTGGTGGAATGCTCTGTCAAAAGAGACTAGGGCCCTGCGGGACCTGACATCTTTCCGCAGGGCCTGCAAGACAGAGTTGTTCCACCAGGCCTTTGGTCAGGGCGCAGCCTGACTCCCTCCTCTGGCAACCTGCACATAATTCTACTTAATTGGTTGCCATCAATTTGATTTAATTAATTTTTATAATGAAATATTTTTAGATTGTGTGATTATTTGATTGATTATTTTATTGTTGTTAGCCGCCCTGAGCCCGGCTTTTGCTGGGGAGGGCGGGATATAAATAAAATTTATTATTATTATTATTATTATTAAAACAGTCATACCTTGGGTTACAGCCGCTTCAGGTTGTGTTATTTCGTGTTACGCACCCGCCGAAACCCAGAAGTACCAGAACGGGTTACTTCTGGGTTTCGGCGGTCGCGCATGTGCAGAAGCGCTAAATCGCAACCCGCGCATGCGCAGACGTGCGCAGACCCCTGACCATTAAGTCCAGTCGTGGCCGATTCTGGGGTTGCGGCTCTCATCTCGCTTTATTGGCTGAGGGAGGCAGCGTACAGCTTCCGGGTCCATGTGGCCAGCATGACTAAGCCGCTTCTGGCAAACCAGAACAGTGCACAGAATGCCATTTTCCTTCCCACCGGAGTGGTACCTATTTATCTACTTGCACTTTGATGTGCTTTCGAACTGCTAGGTTGGCAGGAGCAAGGACTGAGCAACAGGAGCTCACCCCGTCGTGGGGATTCAAACTGCTGACCTTCTGATCGGCAAGCCCTAGGCTCTGTGGTTTAACCCACAGCTCCACCCATGTCCCTAAATATTGCAAATACATACATACATACATACATACATACATACATATATTTCAAATAAGCACATATATATGAAAAAAGAAGAACAAAAGAGAAAAAAAGAAAAAGGAAGAAGAAAAAAGAAGAAGATAAGTTGGAAGAATTTCTTCTACAAATATCTCTGCTTCTAATTTGATCCCAAAAGGTTCCTATTTTTCCTGCCAGTGCAGCCACTGAGAAGAAGGATGATCCAGCACTTGACCTTAGAGTAGGTGGCTGCAAAGGAGCATCTCATTGCCTCTCCATGGTATCTCCATGGCTGCTGTTGCCAGCCTCCTCCACTGGTAACCAAACAAACCCCTGTGTTGCAAAGAGAACATCAGCAATGTCTAAGCAACACGATGAACATGTACATACGCAGTAGACAATCTTTTATAGAATTCCTTCAAACCATAACAAGTCCAAAATGAAATCTTTAGTCTCAAAGTCTCTGAAAATCTTTAAAGGAAGCGAGGTACCAGACTTTGTACGATGACAGACAAGCTGTGAAGCTTTGTGTATTCAGCAAATATGATGTCCAACACTGAACAGTGATTCCGGATATTGACTACTGTTTCATAGAATTATTTGTCAGTGTGGTTGGAGGATATAGAATTGCTTCATAAAGTGAAAATAAAATTTTACAGACAATGACCCGCATACACATATCACTTTACAAAAATTATAAACTATAATACAAACAGTAATGAAAAAGAGTACATAACCCATCTTATTTCAAATGAATGTATGTAAATGGAAATATCAAATGCTGTGGAACAGTGCTCATGTAATAAAGTAGTCACTGCTACTAACAATATTTTTTGAGAAACATATAAAGCCAACTCCAGGTGGTACTAGTAACAAGGAGGTTTAGTTTAAAGGTACAGTGCAAAGTAACAATACAACTACAAGGAGATTAGGATTAAAGGAGCAGTACAAAGTAACAGACAAAGTGCAATTAATCAAATGAAACAATTAAGGTCTAACTCAGAGTTGAGACCCCCTGGATAAATGGATTTAAACATGAAAACAAACCGTGTTTCTTGCTGCCGTAACTGTCGCTCATAATCTTTTCTGATGCTAATTGACTTCTGATTCACCCATAAAGCCTCCTCCATTGGGCAGCTCATAGTGACTGTTGGAGAGCAGGCGAGGAGAAGGCAAGGCTGTTGCCACCAAGAGCCAACCACGCATGATGCGCCAATTCTGAGGGGCAGGCAACAGACAGGGCTGCCCTGGGCTGGAAGAAATGGGGAACGGAGCACAAGGAGTCTTGCTGTGTGTCTGTGTCTAATCTTGCCCCGTTCTAAAATTTATCTATTGGTGTGTGTGTCTGTGTGTTTTTCTTTTTGTAGGTCTACCAAAGAATAAAATAAAACCAGGATTCAGGGGTTTTCTCAGGACAGTGGAGGGTGTGTGTACTGTGTCCCTTTGGCATAGTGGGGGCAGAAATGCTCTATGGGGGAATGTGGGGTTGAAGAAGGTCAGTTGGAGGGGAGTGGGAAATGTCCCTATTTTTCATCTGAGGAATGCTGGAGGGTATGCTGTGGTCCAGGGCTACAAGTCCCATTTCACCACCTGAGGCAGATAGGAAGGAGCTTCTCCTGCTCCAACCCCCAAAGTCTCATTTACTGGGGTAGTATAGCAGTGGCAGGAGCAGGTGGGGTGCCCATGGGATTTTGCCACCCAAGGAGGGCCACTTCGCTCTGCCTCATGGGTGGGCCAGCCTTGACCACTAGAAACAATCCTGGCTTCCCTCAAAGAATTCTTGGGTTATTAGGGCTTCATAATAACCCTCAGCACCCTCAACAAAGTACAACTCCCAGAATCCTTTGGGGGGTGTTTAAAGCGGTATAATCATAATCAATCATAATCATCATTTATTATTTGTACCCCGCCCATCTGGCTGGGTTTCCCCAGCCACTCTGGGCGGCTTCCAACAAAGATTAAAAATACATCAAAATGTCACACATTAAAAACTACCCTAAACAGGGCTGCCTTCAGATGTCTTCTAAATGTCAGGGAGTTGTTTATCTATTTGACATCTGGTGGGAGGGCGTTCCACAGGGTGGGCACCACTACCGAAAAGGCCCTCTCCCTGGTTCTCTGTAGCTTTGCTTCTTGCAGTGAGGGAACTGCCAGAAGGCCCTCGGCGCTGGACCTCAGTGTCTGGGCAGAATGATGGGGGTGGAGACGCTCCTTCAGGGATACTGGGCCCTCGGCACTGGACCTTGGTATGAATGTGGCCTTGATTAGCAAAATGTCCACCATATGATAGAAGGGTCTGAATGTGTGTGTGTGTGTTCTCCCAACCAGAAGGTATGGTCCACACGGTCTGACGGGGTGTCTATTAAGGCAGCCCAGAATCTCAGAGTCCTCTGTGTGGTGACAAGGAAAGAATGGGGCTCCTTCGTTTTTACATTTCATCCACTTTTTAGATTCCCCATTATAGCGTGGGGGGGGGGGGCAGAGCTCTGGATTTAGCAAATCAGGTTAGCCCTCAAATTATGAATCAAATTGCAATAGCACAGAAAGGATCTGGAACAAACTAGGATGCTTCCCAATATTATAGATTCAAGAAAAATATTGTGCCCACACCACACCCTGATATTGGCCTAATTTTAATGGATTTTTATTGTAGATGTTGTCCTTGTATTTTGTTGTTTTGTTAGATTTCTCACCCATCCTTCACCAAAATTTCCCAGCTCAGGTTATGACAACAGAAGATGCAATTATAAAACAGCGACAAGTGCAAAACAAGAAAAGTGTAAAAGCAATTAAAAAGAATTCCAGGTATTAAAAGCAAGACAATCTTTTTAAAACAATCTGACCTGCAGAGACAAGTTAAAAGTAGTTCCAGTAGAGATGTAGACTAGGCAAAAGATTGCTCCAGGACTCCTTCTGGCAATGTGAAGTGCTACATAAACCAACCATAAACTTGCTCCAATGAAAGCTGGAGTTTGACTAGAGTTCTGAAACTACCTCCATCCAAATGATTTATTATTATTCATTTATTAGAATAATTTATAACTTGCCTTTCCACTTGCTAGAATAGCTCTTAAGGCAGCTAACAACTTTTTAAATAAATCAATCATCAATATTTAAGCATGTGTGGTGGGGGACACCCACCCACAGACAACATCGAAAATAATTACAATGTCAGAGTTGACCTAAAAGAAAGAAGTTTGTTTTCTAAAGCTCATCAGAGAAAGAAAATGAACTCACCTGGTATAAGAAGCTTTTTTTGGAAAAAAAAATAGTCTGGTTAAGCAACCACTCCATGGGGGAGAGTTCTACAACTGGAATGTGATCACGGAAAAGGGCTATCTCACATATCCCAACTAACTCAGCATCTTCCCATGGGGATGCCATGAAAGACTTATCACCTGGTGCTAGGGATGTTGGAGAATTCCTGCAAAACCAGAAATGGGGGCAGAAACTGCCCATGTTTGTTTCTTCATCCCATTTCTGGAATGGAACTCAAATGATTGTTCTTTATTGTTGTTGCTTTCAGTCCACAAATGATATGTAATTTATTGCATTCTTTCTCCCACTCCTTGGCATTAAAATGAATAGGGTGGAATAACGCAATGTCAATGCAGTTTATGTAATTTCAGCACAGTGGACAGCGATGTGGAGGAAGATGAACTTCAGCAGAACAGAAACATGCAGCTTGCAACAAATGCAGGGTGGATTTAAAAAAATGCCTTCTTCATAGAATCATAGAATTGCAGAGCTGGAAGGGACCCCAAGAGCCAGTGTGGTGTAGTGGTTTAGAGCGGTAGACTCGTAATCTGGTGAACCGGGTTCGCGTCTCCGCTCCTCCACATGCAGCTGCTTGGTGGCCTTGGGCTAGTCACACTTATCTGAAGTCTCTCAGCCCCACTCACCTCACAGAGTGTTTGTTGTGGGGGACGAAGGGAAAGGAGAATGTTAGCTGCTTTGAGACTCCTTTGGGTAGTGATAAAGCGGGATATCAAATCCAAACTCTTCTTCTTCATCATCATCTAGTCCAACCCCCTCACAATGAAGAAATCTCAACTAAAGCATCCATAACAGATGACCATCCATCTTACATCACTAAATGGTGGTTCTCCCTTAAGTTCCTTAGAACGTAAGAACAGCCTGCCATCTAGCTCAGCATCCTGTCCCCACAGTGATCACAGAACATGGAAGTTGCTGGCCACCCACCTCTTTCTCAAAGCTCTACCCTGACATCTGTTCCTTGGTCACACAGATATGTGATGGAAGTTTATGAACTGTTTACAGGGAAGTGTTGCGCTCGCCTGTTGTGCTTGACTCTGCGATAAATGTGCTTTCTTCCCAAAGAGATTCTCTCTTTTTGAAAAACAAATTGTATGCATTCCCTGCATTTTCCCTTCCCCTCCCCTCCCCTGCTGGTGGTTAAGATTCATAGCCAGAATGGGAAGCACATTCGTATAACATTCCTCTACTGAGATGATAAGAAATATGCTCAGGGAAACAATGGGATGTCAGGTGGTTTTGGTTCGAGGATTGAAGTGACCCAGGAATTCAACATCTCCCTTATCTGAGAGTTATGAGAGGTCAAGCCTCTCCTTCGGCACTCAGAAATCATTAGAGGGTGAGAAGTAATCAGGAGTGAGATAGCCTTTGGCAAGAGCAAATTGACTTCTAACAGGTACTAGATTTTGAGGGGAGTGGGGGAAGAAACTGCTTTGGGAAATGGTTGTTGTACTCTGCTGTGATATACCCCATAGGTTTTGAGAAAGGATTTTCTACAGATCTGAGATCTGATGCTAGAGCAAGATGTTTTGTCACATTTTGCAGCATTGGCAACAAGGGTGTCGGGAATCTTCCTGATGCATTATTCACGTATCTTTGTAAAGAACATATTATTGCTGTTATGCACCTGAGGAATTTGATCTTAGCCGTGCAATGGGGTCGCTCGTTGCTCCTTTTCCGTAACATGCTTGACAGCAGGCTAAATGAGGAGAGCATCTGGCAACAGTGCAGCAGAGAAATGAGGAAATTGAGGACTCCTTTTGAATCAGGCTCAATGGCATGCACACCCCGTTGCCCCAATATCTCTAGACATTTGGGGCTTTAAATCCTGCTGTGTAAAACTTCTGAGAGCCCTTTCAGCCACTCTGCTTACTGTCAGGTCCAACTTCCAGGAACATCACATAACGATGGGGTGTGCATTGATGCAACTGCTGTACTGCAGAGCCTCGGCACCTAATCCAGTCCAGACAAGCCAGAGTGCAGATCAAATTTGTGGACAACCAGTGGCTTTATTGGACGTTCATCTGTTTAGCTGAGATCAGTCCTAAAGCAGGCCTGGAAGGGGTCTTCTTTATTCATTACCTTTCATTTTCTGAACAATATTTTCATGAATTATTAAATGAGATCCTGCAGCCAAGCCTTCCTTGGCTCGAAATTTTGCAAATGATGTAGAAGTTAAAACTTCAAATGCTTCAACTGGAAGGATGGAGAAATAGCTTTGGGTTGCATCCCATCAAAATAAAACCCACCAAAAGTTCTACAGGACCTTTTACAGAGAATGCATAGCCTCAAATCAGTGAGGTTACTCAGAGAGACAAGGATGTTTTCATGATGAGACAACAAGAACCTATGGGTCATAGGGGCTGGTTTAAGGATGTAAGAAGGTATCGTTTTCTGTGCAGCCCCTTATCCATCACATGCAGCGCTGTTTCCATTCGGATGCAGTTTGTCTTCTGCCAAAAGCTATGCTATTTTTCTCAGTGTCTGTACACCGTGTAAATTACTTAAACATTTATGTAACTTACATGTTATGTCATCACCAAGTTATTCCACACCATTCATTTCAAAGCAAAGGAAGCAAAGGGAGAGTAGCCATTGACATATCATTTGCAGACTGAAAGCAGCAGCAACAATGGCTACCAATTCTTTCCCCTGGATTTATTTCCATTACAGGAACAGGTTGAGTAAGCAAAGATCAGGCTTATTTTACTCCTCTTTCTGTTATTGCTGGAATTCTCTGACATCTCCAGTTGCAGCTGTCATCCATTAATGACTTGCCTGAGTGCATGCAAAACTGTTCTCAAGGCTTTTGGCTAAGCATTCAAGCAAATTGTCTAACATGGCAAAATAAGCCTTTCTATGTTCCTATGTGCAATGTGGCTTGGACCAGGAGCCTTATAGATCAGGAATTGGCTCCTTTCTGTGCCAATGCAGATGCTGGTTGATGGAGGAACTAGAGCCTTTTTAAAATGATAATAATAATGATGATGATGATGATGCTGGGTAGATTTCACAGCAGCATATGGTCCCCCTGGCCTAAGAAATCAAGTAAAGTTTGAAGGTCAACTGAGGGATGTGAAGACCTAGAATCATAGAATCATAGGTAAAATATTTGGGAATATGGCTGACCCCCAAAAATATTGATTTATATCAGAACAATTATATTCAGGTGTGGAACGGAATTAAGAAAGATTTAGAAACCTGGGGTAGAATGAAACTGTCCTTTTGGGGCAGAATATCAGCGATCAAAATGTGTGTGCTACCAAAGATGATATTTTTGTTTCAGATGATCCCTATAATCAGGGGAACAAGTGTATTTAAAGAGTGGCAAAGAACGCTTTTGAGATATATCTGGCAGGGCAAGAAGCCAAGAATACAATTTAAGCTGTTGACAGACGCCAAGGAAAGAGGCGGTTTTGCCCTGCCAGACCTAAAACTATATTACGAGGTGTCCTGTCTTTGCTGGTTAAAGGAGTGGATAAAATTAAATAATAATAAATTGTTAGATCTAGAGGGCCATGATAATAGGTTTGGATGGCACGCCTACTTGTGGCGGGAGAAGAAGAAAATCCACAAAAGTTTCACTAATCATGTCATCAGGGGTTCTATAATAGAGGTTTGGGACAGGTACAAAAATATTTTGGAATTTAAAGTTCCGCATTGGTTGTCACCACTAGAGGTAATGTCGGTAAAAAAAATTAATATGAGACCAAATTGGATAACATATGGTGAATTGGTAGTGAAAGTGGGGGAGAAATGGAAATTTAAGCCATATGAACAAGTGAAGGATCAGGTTTACGATTGGCTACACTATTTCCAGGCAAATGCAATGTTTAACAAAGATCTCAAAGAAAGGGGATATATAGAAAAAGCGTCTAAATTTCAATCAGATATAATTGATAATGATGTTAAGATAATTTCGAAAATGTACAAAATACTTTTGGAATGGCAAACAAAGGACGAGGAAATCAAGTTGGTCATGATTAAGTGGGCCAGTGATTTTGGTTACAGCATACAACTAGAGGATTGGGAAAAGGTATGGAACGAAAATATGAAATTCACTGCATGTACAGCACTGAAGGAAAATATAATGAAGATGGTGTACAGGTGGTATATTACACCGGTAAAACTGTCAAAAATGTATAAGACATGTAATAAGTGCTGGAAATGCAAAGAAAAAGAGGGATCTCTCTTTCACATGTGGTGGGATTGTAGGAAGGTGAGGGGTTTCTGGGAATCGATTTACTGTGAACTGAAAAAGATGTTTAAATACTCGTTTGTTAAGAAGCCAGAGTCCTTCCTACTAGGTATAACAGGAAGAGAGATAAAAAGACGGGACTATAAACTGTTCCAATATGCTGTGACAGCGGCAAGAATACTCATGGCCCAGAGGTGGAGACAGGAGGAAATGCCGACTCTGAGTGAATGGAGGATGAAACTTATAGATTACGCAGAATTGGACAAATTGACCGGAAGAATAAGATATCAAAAAGATCAAAAATTCATCGAGGACTGGGGGAAGTTTGCGGTATATCTGGAAACTATATGTGATCAACAAACAACGCTAGTGGGGTTTAAAGAGACTTTGTAATACTGTAAGGAATATTGCAAGATAGAATTAGAGAGGTGTAAACTAATAGTAAGCTAGCAATACTATAGAGGAAAATGCGAGAAAATAAGAACAATGGATGATTGTGGGAGGTGCTGGTGGAGGTTCCAAAACTGTAAATATGTAATTAAGTTGTAACCAATATAAGTAAAAGGAAAACTGAATAAAAATCTAATTGCAAAAAAATAATAATAGAATCATAGAATCATAGAATCATAGAATCATAGAATCATAGAATCATAGAGTTGGAATAGACCACAAGGGCCATCGAGTCCAACCCCCTGCCAAGCAGGAAACACCATCAGAGCACTCCTGACATATGGTTGTCAAGCCTCTGCTTAAAGACCTCCAAAGTAGGAGACTCCACCACACTCCTTGGCAGCAAATTCCACTGTCGAACAGCTCTTACTGTCAGGAAGTTCTTCCTAATGTTTAGGTGGAATCTTCTTTCTTGTAGTTTGGATCCATTGCTCCGTGTCTGCTTCTCTGGAGCAGCAGAAAACAACCTTTCTCCCTCCTCTATGTGACATCCTTTTATATATTTGAACATGGCTATCATATCACCCCTTAACCTCCTCTTCTCCAGGCTAAACATGCCCAGCTCCCTTAGCCGTTCCTCATAAGGCATCGTTTCCAGGCCTTTGACCATTTTGGTTGCCCTCCTCTGGACACGTTCCAGTTTGTCAGTGTCCTTCTTGAATTGTGGTGCCCAGAACTGGACACAGTACTCCAGGTGAGGTCTGACCAGAGCAGAATACGGTGGCACTATTACTTCCCTTGATCTAGATGCTATACTCCTATTGATGCAGCCCAGAATTGCATTGGCTTTTTTAGCTGCTGCGTCACACTGTTGGCTCATGTCAAGCTTGTGGTCAACCAAGACTCCTAGATCCTTTTCACATGTACTGCTCTCAAGCCAGGTGTCACCCATCTTGTATTTGTGCCTCTCATTTTTTTTGCCCAAGTGCAATACTTTACATTTCTCCCTGTTAAAATTCATCTTGTTTGTTTTGGCCCAGTTCTCTAATCTGTCAAGGTCGTTTTGAAGTGTGATCCTGTCCTCTGGGGTGTTAGCCACCTCTCCCAGTTTGGTGTCATCTGCAAATTTGATCAGGATGCCCTTGAGTCCATCATCCAAGTCGTTGATAAAGATGTTGAATAAGACCGGGCCCAAGACAGA
This sequence comes from Podarcis bocagei, assembly GCF_964188305.1. Lineage (NCBI taxonomy): Eukaryota > Metazoa > Chordata > Lepidosauria > Squamata > Lacertidae > Podarcis > Podarcis bocagei. The sequence continues at coordinate 84,848,139 of NC_138133.1, read as the reverse complement.
ACCCTGTGGCACCCCACTAGTCACTCTTCTCCAGGATGAAGAGGAACCATTGATGAGCACCCTTTGGGTTTGGTCAGTCAGCCAGTTACAAATCCACTGAGTGGTAGCATAGTCAAGACCACATTTTACCAGCTTCTTTACAAGAATATCATGGGGCACCTTGTCAAATGCCTTGCTGAAATCAAGGTAGGCTACATCCACTGTGTTCCCTTCATCTACCAGGCTTGGAATTCTGTCAAAAAGCGAGATCAGGTTAGTCTGACATGACTTATTTTTCAGAAATCCATGCTGACTATTGGTGATCACAGCATTCCTTTCTAGGTGCTCACAGACTGTTTGCTTAATGATCTGCTCCAGAATCTTCCCTGGTATTGATGTCAGACTGACTGGGCGGTAATTATTTGGGTCCTCTCTTTTCCCCTTTTTGAAAATAAGGACAACATTTGCCCTCCTCCAGTCTGCCGGGACTTCGCCTGTTCTCCAGGAATTCTCAAAGATGAGTGCCAGTGGTTCTGAGATCACATCTGCCAGTTCTTTTAATACTCTTGGATGCAGTTCATCTGGCCCTGGGGACTTGAATACATCTAAATTAGCCAAGTATTCTTGTACTATCTCCTTAGTTATTCTGGGCTGTGTTTCCTTTGCTGAATCATTTGCTTCAAATTCTTCAGGTTGGGCATTGTTTTCTTTATCGGAGAAGACTGAGGCAAAGAAGGCATTGAGGATTCGGAGTCTCAGCCGCAGTCAGAGGTAACTGGCCTTTCTCCAGGCATTCGGCTTGAGATCCTGGCTGACCTCCCCTTCTGCGTCTCCCAGCAGGATACAGGCAAGATCACTATCGGCGATCCCACTCAGCGTGAGAGGGACACACCAACTCCTCCCTCCTCCCTGCTTCCCTCAGGGAGGGGGAAAGAGACAGACAGAAATCTATTTACATCGCTTTATTTCTGTCATTGCAGCAGTACAGAGAAACACGTCTGCACTCTCCAGTCTCCAACAGTAGAGAGAGAAAACTCCACCCCTGTACTTCCAGTACAGGTCAGATGACACTCTGAGCTAACATCCGGTGCTCAGTACAGTGAATAGACTGTCCCTTTGTTCCAATAGTACAGCCCCAAACATCAACATCCTGTTTTGCATTCCAGCAACTTGCAGCTCGCTCCCGCATTGCTGCTTTTTCCTGACAGTTCAGCCCTTTCTGTGTCCCCTGTTTGCATTTCACCATCTTCTCCTCTGAGTGACCCCACTGTTTCTTTGTTTTTCCTTTTGCTACGAACATACCCATAAGAAGACCTGCTGGCTTCCTTCAGTCTTGCGGACCCATGGATCCTTAGAAATGGGAGCAAAAATAGAAGTGATCATATCATAATGCTGTTATACAAATCTAGGGTGTTATCACATTATAATAATATGTCAGTCCTAGTCACCTCACCTCAAAAAATCATACAATAATGGAATCATAGACTTTGAATAGACTCTAAGGGTCATCTAAGTCCAACCCCCTGCAATATAGGAATCTCAGCTAAAGCATCCATGACAGATGGCCATCCAACCTCTGCTTAAAGACCTCCAAGGAAGGAGAGTCAACAACCTCCAGAGAGAGACCGTTCCACTGTCAAACAGCTCTTACTGTTGGACAGTTCTTCCTGGTGTTTAACCAGAATCTCATTTCTTGTAACTTGAAGCCATTGGTTTGGGTCCTGCCCTGCGGAGCAGGAGAAAACAAGCTTGACCTCTTTCTTCCATGTGACAACCTATGATATATTTGAAGATGGCTATCCTAACTCCTCTCAGTCTCCTCTTTTCCAGGCTAAAAAAGATACCGCAGAGCTGGAAAAAAGTTTCAAAAAGGGGTAACAAAAATTGCCAAGAGGATGGAATGATTTCTGTGGGAATATTTAAGGTTGCAGGAGAGGATATATTGTTTGATTATATCCTTTCCAACAAGTTCCACAATTTAGCAGAGTAACATTCCCCTTTTTAAACTTACACAGCGGGTGCGTTTGCTCAGGCTCGCTAAAGCCTCTAAAACACGTTTTAAAGGTAATTCCCCATTTAGTTCCTCATAAAAAGATCAGACATGACACAGTCTTCTATAAAAGTATTTAAAAAGTTTACTCACACATTCTGTTCACAATCGGATCCCAGAAGGCAGACTTAGCTTAGAAAAGTAATATACCTGGAAACTATCCCATAAGGAGACAGCTCCTTTGTCCTCTCTTGGCTGGAAGCCAAGGGAGCATCTTAGGTTAAGCAGATGTTGCTTCTTTGACAAATGTGATCTTCCATTACCTGCTCTTTTGTTACCTGGGCAGGTGAGCTCACACCCACCTCTAGTCACATGCAGAGGAAGTCTGTCCCAGATTAGGAGAAACAGGAAGTTCCGACAGGCTGGTCCAGACATCCCCTTTTATGTCCACTCTAGGGATGTTGTATTTGACTGCTCTTGTGTTTCACATCCCACAATTTCCTTAAGATGAAAGATTACAACATTGGGAGGTTTCTCATTTAGAGAAAAAAGCGAGTGAAATGGACATAATTGGCATGTGTAAAGTCATGCATAATGTGGAGAAAGTGGATAGAGAAAAGGGTTTCTCCCTCTCTCAGAGGGACACAGGAGAAATTTGATTCAGTTGCTGTTCTCTGAATTTTGCAATGCAGTTCTCCTGTCCATCTGCCTATGGCCTCCTTCTCTCATGCAGCGCATCAGTTATCTTATCTGAATGATCCCTGCAGTCTGGATGGTTCAGGCTGGATAATTTTTGTACATAGATGCACAACCATGCACAACCCCTTCTGTTCCTTGGCGAAAAAGTGGGGTATACTGTAAGTAAATTTAATTTTGTTTTGAACCCCAAACTTTGAAAAGAAATGGTGGTATAACACCACAAGGACTTTCTGTCTTTGGTCACCAGGAACTCATGAGATGTGGTAAGAGTCCAATTAAATAAATAAGATAAATATTGTAGTAACCACCATCCTAGCTACAAAGCCGTGATCATTACTGTCATAGCCATCATTGCTACTTTGAATTCCTCCTTTCCATAGGAAATCATGCTCAAGGAATCACACAACATTAAAAGTGTTTATATTATCCACTCACAGCTACGAGGCATAAAACTGAAATAGTCACAGAAATAAACTAATGACAGCAATTCATGGTAGCAAATATGTATGCAAATCAAACAATCCACTGATCCTAATGTTTAGACAACAGCAAAAAAAATGATGACATAAATCAGATAGCAATGGATGCATCTCCAAAATGGAATGCTGACCCCCACAAAGTGGCCTCCCAAAATACCCACACCCTGTTTCCCATTCCATGCAAGGAATGGCAGTGTGGGGAATCTTCTTCTGTTCCACACAACCAAATGGATCTGGTAATCTCTTGCGTGCTCAGTGTGGCAGTATAGGATGTCCTGGTAGGAATTTTTCCACTTGGCAAATTGGCACTGGCCACTTGGTTTTCGCCTACCTCGTAGCAATCGCCACAACTTTGTTAGGGTTGCGGTTAGGCATTGTTTGACCTTGTGTGGGGGAGGTGAGGTGTAGCCATCACCTGCCCCTCCATGCTTAAGCGTATTCCGTTAAAGGAATCCGGGGGTGTTGTTCTAGTCTGAAGCCCAGCTGGGGGGCTAAGGCCTTGACACGACCCCGGCGGGAACACCAGGGGGAGCTTGAGTTGGTCCACATCGACAGGGCTCCCCCTACCAGTGGCTTACCCTTACTGGGGACTTCCTGCACAATGGGCAGGAGTCAGATATAGTCAGGTCCAATCAATGCCTAAGCCAATACCGCTCACATTCTGTAATTTCAATAAAGTTGTGGACAAAATTTGCCCAATAACATAAACCTAATATCTGTGTCCTTGTGTGAGTTATTTCCAACGAGGGGGTGATTGCGGGGTCTCAACACGCAATTAAACATTTGCCCCTATTCCTTTTTCTTTTTCCCTTTTTGCATTTTTAACACAAAGCGAAGGACCCCGTCATTTGGACTGGGAAACAATCACCCTTTGGGACCAAGAAGCAAAAAAAGAGAAAGAGACAGAATTCATCTGTTTGGGGGCTAATTTTTTCCCAGTGCAGCAATTTATCAGGGGGGCGGGGGCGGCAACAAATCCTGCTGGCTACAGGATTTTAAAATGGGAATAAAGTATGTCCGTACATGTGTGAGTGTGGAAAGTGGGGGACTGGGCTGGCTGCATTCATCACATTCAACGAGCTTGGCTTGGCTAAAAGGGCCTTTTCATAAATCTCAGCCTATTTATTTCCTGTGTTCATCAAGCCTCTCATCTTCGCACCTGCTGTTCCCTTCCCCCACTGCCTCACCCACCTGCCAAAAACCAGACTTAATTTGCCACATGAAAATATTTTGTCAAAGTATGGATAGCCCGGGAACTGCCATTATCACATCTAGCCATGCTTAATATCTCTCTGTCCCACACACACATCTTACAGTAGACTTGCTTTTGGTTTGGGGGGAGCAAACAGCTTTAACAAGCCATGTATCTGCAATCTGTTTTCACTGAAGAAGGAATAGCCACTCCTAAGGGATGGATGGACCACGGCATGTCCTTATGGATGGGGTATGGCTATGGAGAAAATCAATTCAGTGAATCTCTTTGATTTCACACTTTCTCAAGCCATAAGAGAACCAAGATGCCTTTGAAATTTGCATTGCTTTGAATTTTGCACTGCCTTAATCCAGCCAAGGAACAGGGGTGCAACTATAGGGGATTCTGGGTGCCTGAACACTCACAAAAATTATGTTGTGTGTGCTCAGCACCCACCCACAACTTCCGAGGTCTTGGAAGGCGTCAGACAGCATCTTTCCGAAGCCTTCCGAGAACTCAGAAAGCCTTTCTTAGGCCTTGGGAGGGCTTAGAACCTGACTTCCGGTGCCACAGGAAGTCAGGTTCTAAGGTTGGGGGCGTGCATGATGTCATGACATCACGTCATAACGTGATGTCACGCACACTGGGCACCCATAACCTGGGGCCCAATTTGGCTCCCCTGCCAAATTGTGTACAAAGATTCATGGTAATGGGTGCATTAAAATGCATATGTCAGACAAAATAACATAATGGACAAAAAACAAAACAAAAATTGCATTATATTAAGAAAAAATGCTTTGTCTATATGTGCATACGAGGAGAAGTTGCATCCAATCCTGTGTACATTGCGAGAAATTCACAATAAAATTCAGGCAAATATTCATGAGGAATTATAATAATAATTATAATCACAAACTGATGTGGAAATTTGGGGAACTCAGGAGTGGAAAAATGAGAAACGGAGAGAAACCAAAATGCAAAGATTTGCCCATTCCAAGTTAGGGTTGTGTGAGAGGACACACCTGTTGCCTTAAAGAGGTCCAGGATTTCAGATTCTGCTCTCCTGTTTTCTCAGAACAAGACACATCTCTGTCACAGTCCAGTCTTGAAATGAAAATTGTATATTCGCAGCTCCAGGTGAGTGTCACAAACAAAGAGAGTTCAGATAATTGACACTGATCTGTGAAAACAAATGAACAAACCAGAAAGGACAGTGTTGATGTGACACAACAGTAAGTTTTGTAAAATGGGAGGGAGGGGGGAATCATTCAGTACCTTGCTTTCTGGGCAACAGCCTTGCCTTTACACAAGAGCAATCTAATCAGCCTGTTAATAATGAACCATTATGAAAAATAGCAAAGCAGATAGTGTGTCTACATTACAGAACAACTTATACAGTGGTACCTCGGGTTACATGCGCTTCAGGTTACAGACTCGGCTAACCCAGAAATAGTACCTCGGGTTAAGAACTTTGTTTCAGGATGAGAACAGAAATTGTGCTCCGGCGGCGCAGCAGCAGCGGGAGGCCCCATTAGCTAAAGTGGTGCTTCAGGTTAAGAACAGTTTCAGGTTAAGAACAGACCTCCGGAACGAATTAAATACTTAACCCGAGGTACCACTGTACTTATGCCAGAATGGGAACTTAGTGTTTGCAGAAATATTAGGTAATATTAAAGGTAAAGGGACCCCTGACCATTAGGTCCAGTCGTGACCGACTCTGGGGTTGCGGCGCTCATCTCGCTTTATTGGCCGAGGAGCTTTCGGGTCACGTGGCCAGCAAGACCAAGCCACTTCTAGCGAACCAGAGCAGCGCACGGAAACACCATTTACCTTCCCGCCGGAGCGGTACCTATTTATCTACTTGCACTTTACATGCTTTCAAACTGCTAGGTTGGCAGGAGCAGGGACCAAGCAACAGGAGCTCACCCCGTCGCAGGGATTTGAACTGCTGACCTTAGCTTTATAAAAATGAAATACTTGCTTTCGACAGATCAGTATGCTGGGATGATTTTATATTGTTACCCAGCATGGGACCATGAAGAGGTGGAAATAAAGTCAAAAAATAAATTAGACAACTAACTAAATGAAATAGACTGAACATGTAATGCCATTTTTGACAAGGGGGAAGTTTACATACCCCTACTATTTTCAATTGAAGGGTGTCAAGTCAAACTGCTAGATCAGGGCTCAGCAGTCCACTGAAATGAATTCTCACTAGGCACAGGGAGTGAATTTACTTGTTCTACTTTTCATAGAGGACAAAACCAATCCAACATTCTCAATATTTTTTTGTGTGTGTATCACAGTGCAGCTCCCAGTCAGATTATCCACTTCTCTGGATTTTGCAATGCAATTTCCGTGCAAATAAAGTACACAAAATATGTATTTTACATAAAAGATGCATGCAAAATCCATATTTTACAGATAAATGAACTGGAAAGAGTATATTTTATACAGCTGTGCATCAGATATGGATGAATCCCAAACTGATTTGGGCTGAAATGTGCCTGTCTGGATTGAGTTGAGACAGCTACTAAGCACTACAGACCAGGTTGGTTTGTGACAATTTGTACCAATCTGTAGCTCTCAGAAAGCCAGGCAGATCACTCCAGACTGTTACAATTATAAAATTACAACACCATATAAGGAGAATACCAGGGGGGAAGAGTGAAAGGAGGCATACTGGACTTTTCTTGAGACTTGTTTTTTATCCTACCCAGCACACTCCAATCATATTGGGATTGATGCTGAAGTTTTAAAATGCAGAACTCTTTTGTAATAGTTCTTAGAGTCCGGTGGCATTTGTTCAGCTTGTGTTTTGTTTACATCACAGTACGAACCTGTTTGTTTTCCATCCTTTCCTAAACAATGCCAGTTCCACCCTGTTTTGTTTTGTTGTCTTAAGTTTGCTGACTTTCTCTGAGCATTCTACCTCCCCCTCCCATTTTGGCTCTAGCTTTTAGGTGAGTAGGACTTTTACAACACTGTCTCTATCAGTATTTTGTCTTGTGTGCAAGTCTTGTGAGTGCATTGTACACAGTCAGTGTACAAGTAGCACACAAAAAGTGTAATATTGCATTCATCAGTGCTGTGCAGTTTTTTCAAACAACAACACACATATTTTTTTTAAAAAACTGTAAAATAGGCTAGTACAAAATTTCTGGAGCGACATGCCTGTAATTTAATAGGCTTAATCCTCTCCTGAGGGGGTGCTGTGTCTCTAAATCTCATGGACTTATGTGAAACAACAAAAACATATGAGCATTTGAATTCAAAGTATTAAAAATTTAAAGGCGAACAGCATGGAAATTGCTGGAGATACCTGGCTGTAAATTGGCATGATTACTCATCCCTGAAGGGGATAGCATGTGCGCCAATTTCATAGCCATAGATTTTAAGGAAGCAATAATATTGTGGCCATTTTGGTTTCCAAATCCAAGGGTTCTGAAGATTCGTATGTTCTGGATCATAGTCCAGGTCCAGGGTGGGATGGACCAGGTCTGAATTGGTCTTTAATGCATTGCATTTAATTCATATTTGGAAATCAGGTCCATGAATCATATTAGGGGCTCCGTGTATAGCTATAGTCTTTTACAATAAAATATGTAAAACTACCAGGCAACCGGGATGCGGGTGGTGCTGCGGGTTAAACCACAGAGCCTAGGACTTGCCAATCAGAAGGTCAGCGGTTCGAATCCCCACGACGGGGTGAGCTCCTGTTGCTCAGTCCCTGCTCCTGCTAACCTAGCAGTTCGAAAGCACGTCAAAGTGCAAGTAGATAAATAGGTACCGCACCAGCAGGAAGTTAAATGGTGTTTCTGTGCGCTGCTCTGGTTTGCCAGAAGTGGCTTAGTCCTGCTGGCCACATTACCCCTGAAGCTGTACGATAGCTCCCTCTGCCAATAAAGTGAGATGAGCGCTGCAACCCCAGAGTCGGTCACAACTGGACCTAATGATCAGGGGTCCCTTTACCTTTACCTTACCAGGCAACTGGGACATGTGCAAGGCTTTGTTACTAACCTATTATGCCCTGTTATATTTGGGAACAGGTTGTTTTCCGAGACTCCCAGTATAAACTTTTAAGATCACTGAGAACATCTGGGGAAATTTTATTTGTGGCACTACAGAATATCACAGAATGCTGATCAAAAAAATGGATATTTTCTGCCATTGCCAATGCACGGAGGAATGCCTTTCCATCTGACCGATAAGACAGTAAGAGCTGTTTGATAGTGGAACAGTCTCCCTCAGAGTTTGTAGGCTCTCTTTCCTTGGAGGTTTTTAAACAGAGGTTGGATGGGATAAACCTGTTAGTATACTTTTGTAACTTTAAGCCTTAAGCCTGCTTTCAGGGATCACACTGTGCTCTGCCTGATTGTGAGTAAACTTTCTTTTTATTGCTTATGAATAAGACTGTGGTGTCTCTATTCTTTGAGGAGGGATTCAAGGGGTCCCACCAGGAAAATATCAGAGCACATTTCAATCTGGACAAGCCAGGTTGAATTGAGTATTGTCTTAAGAAACTCACACAAGTTTGCAACTAGTTTTCTGCTGCTCAAGAAGGGGAATGCACTCTGCTAAGTAAAGGAACTTGCTAGTGCAAGTTAGGAAGGATATTAATAAACAATATATCCTCTCTTGTCACCCTGAACATTCCCACACATACTCCCTCGAGAGGTGGTGGGCTCTCCCCCATTGAAGGATGTTAAGAAGGGGTTCGGTGGCCATCTGTCAAGGATGCTTTAGTTGAGATTTCTGCATTGCAGGGAGTTAGACTGGATGACCACTAAGGTCTCTTTCAATTCTACAATTATCTGATTCTATGCACATGTGAAAAGAAGCACAGTAGAAGCACAGTCATCCTTCTAAAGTCACACTTCTCTGAATCATCTGGTGCAGTTCTCCAACAAAATAAATTTAACAAAAATACATATGTTAGGGGAAACAGCATGAAAATGCATAATTTTGCAAAAATAACAAAATAAAAATATACATTTTATAGTGCACTAACTGTGATGAATTTTCACATAAACTTTTATTTTTTATTTATTTATTTATTAAAATCGCAAACTGCTATTGAATGTGGCATAGTGACTGAAAAAATGAGAAACTGAGGGACACCAGCATTGACAGATTCACGCATTCCTACAACAAACTTTACGGAACTATCTTCATTTAAGGATTGCAGCTACTTTTATTGCAACAACTGCCTAGAATGCATGAAGAATATGATGGCAATAGAATATGGCTGGTGGAAACAATAGAAGCATCTTGGTCGCTATTGTGTAGCTGCATCTTTTAAATTCCATGAACATTCCTTGAAAATGCAGAAGAGACATAGCATACCATTAAAAATTTAGCATCCTCAAACGGTATTTTTATAGCTTATTAATTATACTGAAGAAGCACTACTAATTAGTTTAATGGGCAGTATTGTGTATGCAAGTAACATTAAATAGATAACTAAAGTAAATCATCCTGCAACATTGCTGCCTTTCTATGGCGAACAGAAGTGATATATTGCGAGGGAAGAAATATCGTTGCTGCAGCTGACAATAAAAAAGAAAAGTTTTCGCCACTGTTTTCAGCTTTTACTTCTTCCCTTAATGATTTTTTCAGTGGTTTTAAATTTGTTTCTCTTTTATTCTTTTTTATTCTTTTTGAAAACAACAAAAAAGATTTCTTCTTCTTTCTGCGATCTGTCAGCACAGTGCTGTTTTTGAGAACGAGATGCTGTAATAGCAACATGCAGCGATGGCCATCGAGCTGGCTAGCTTTAAAAAGAAGTTTCAACAAATTACTGGAGGATAGGGCTATCAGTGGCCACCAGCCAGGTTAAAGCTTCATGTATTAACTAATTTGCAAGGTCATTAACAACTTGGGTCCAGGATAACTCAAGGACCACCTTATCCCTTGCATCCCTGTCAAATGACTGACATATTTGGGAGAGTCTCTGTTGGCAGTCCCCCAATGTTCAGATGAGTGGTTCATAACTACTAGAAGTCATGCATTCAGGAATGTGGGACTGTGCCACTCCCTCCCTACTGAAATTAGACAGTCACACTCCCTTCTGAAGTTCAGGTGTATGAAAAATACTTTCTTTCCCCAGCAGGTCTTTTAAGGTAATGTTTGGTTTTATGACACCTTTCTATAGTTTTATTCTCTGTATGGTTTATTTTGATGCACACAACTTAGAAATGCTAATAATTAGTTGTTTGTTGTTTAATCGTTTAGTTGTATCCGACTCTTCATGACCCCATGGACCAGAGCACACCAGGCATTCCTGTCTTCCACTGCCTCCCGCAGCTTGGTCAAACTCATGCTGGTAGCTTTGAGAACACTGTCCAACCATCTCGTCCTCTGTCGTCCCCTTCTCCTTGTGCCCTCCATCTTTCCCAACATCCAGGGTCTTTTCCAGGGAATCTTCTCTTCTCATGAGGTGGCCAAAGTATTGGAGCCTCAGCTTCAGGATCTGTCCTTCCAGTGAGCACTCAGGGCTGATTTCCTTCAGAATGGATAGGTTTGGTCTTCTTGCAGTCCATGGGACTCTCAAGAGTCTCCTCCAGCACCAGAATTCAAAAGCATCAATTCTTTGGCGATCAGCCTTCTTTACGGTCCAGCTCTCACTTCCATACATCACTACTGGGAAAACCATAGCTTTAATTATACGGACCTTTGTCGGCAAGGTGATGTCTCTGCTTTTCAAGATGCTGTTTAGGTTTGTCATTGCTCCCCGCCCCCCCCAAGAAGCAGGTGTCTTTTAATTTCGTGACTACTGTCACCATCTGCAGTGATCATGGTAAAATCTCTCACTGCCTCCATTTCTTCCCCTTCTATTTGCTAATGATTAAGAGGTGCATGATTGCCTTAAAGAAAATAAATAACCAGGATGCCTGTACCAGTTGCTAGGAATCACAAGCAGCAAGTGTGGTCTTGTGCTCAAATCCTGCAAAGAGCCTTCCCAGAGGTTTCTGGTTGGCAGCTGTGAGAACAGCTATGATCCAGCAGGGCTCTTCATATGTTCTTATGTTCATTTAAAACTTGGAATGAACCAAAACATTTTGGGGGGGGGAGGGGGGACAAACCTCAAGGACATCGTTCTTTGGAAACCCTACTGAACTGAATGGGAAGTTGTGGACTGGAGGTTTGCTAATGCTGCAATAAAACAGATCAACAAAAAGCGCCAAGAGTTATTAATCTCACCTACATGTTTAGGATATTAGGGATGTGGGTGGTGCTGCGAGTTAAACCACAGAGCCTAGTACTTGCCAATCAGACGGTTGGTGGTTCGAATCTCCACGATGGGGTGAGCTCCTATTGCTCGGTCCCTGCTCCTGCCAACCTAGCAGTTCGAAAGCATGTCAAAGTGCAAGTAGATAAATAGGTACCGCTCCGGTGGGAAGGTAAACGGCATTTCCGTGCGCTGCTCTGGTTCACCAGAAGCGGCTTAGTCATGCTGGCCACATGACCTGGAAGCTGTACACTGGCTCTCTCGGCCAATAAATTGAGATGAGCGCCACAACCCTAGAGTTGGCGACAACTGGACCTAATGGTCAGGGGTCCCTTTACCTTTACCTTACATGCTTAGGATACTTCAGTGGTGTAGCATGTAGGGGCCCACAGGGGTGGTTTGCCCCAGGGCGCAAAACTGTTTGTGGTGCAAAATTTCAACACCCGGTGCTGCTTCAATACAGCTGCATACTTCAGTTGCTGAGCTCCATTGAAAATGACTTCTCCATTTGAACCAGGAAATTACCTCTGCAGACATTGGAATGACTCTTCTTATCTCTGTGGCTGTGATATCCTTGGAGATGAGGATGCCGTTAGGCTATTGAATGTGCATGTGTACTCCATCCATTTCTCTATCTCCCTCCCGCCCCTCCGTGCGGCCTTGGGGGCTTGCAACCCATTTTACACCACTGGGGTACACCCACCCACCTAATTTACTATACCTATAATGTTCACTTTAAAAGTTTAAGTTCGATATTTGTTTTCTGCCTTCCTTCTTTTCTTGTGCATTTCAGGGCTGGTCGACAACAACTATGCGGGCGGGGAGTGGGGAGTTCCATTTTTAATACATTCTGAACCTGCCAGGTCTTCCTATAGATATAGGGATGGTAATGGTTTACACTAGACCTATTGAGAGGCGTTTAGGTCCTGGCATCCAGATCATATCATTAGCGTGAGCCAGCATCTAGAATTCTCCAACGCAACCTGGTCCATTAGAACAAATGGAGCATGCACCATCAACCTCAATCCACTCTCAACTAGCCCCCATCTTCCTGTCTCCTTATTACAAACTGTCCAGGGGGTGGCACTGCCTGTAATTTGCTCTGGCTCCACCTACTGTCGGTCTCCCTGTTTACTGCCCAATAGGCAGCAGCCACCACTGAACATCTCCATATCCACTGTGACCTGCACAAAATAGCCCAGACCCTCCTAGTACCTAAGACTGCAAATCTAGTAGTGCCTCCTAGTACCTAAGTATTTTCAACAGAATGTATTACTTATTATTAGATGGCCACTCCTTAAGCTGCCAAGATGGTTTCAGGACAGACTCGTTTTACTGTAACATCCAAACCAAGTGTTGTATCCAACACTAGTCTTATTCAGAGTAGAAGCATTGAGATTAATAACCAGGACTAACTTGGATCCATTAATTTCAATGGCTCTGCTCTGCGTAGAATTTTGTTGGTTAGAAACCAAAATGATTAGCATTAAATGAATGAATATGGCATTAAAGGAATAAGTATTCTTGTATTTAACTGTGCATCTGTGGAGTTCAGGAATGGGGCACATGATTCTGTCAAACTCCGCTGTACAATATTATGTATATTGTTAGAGTAAACAATCCTGTCATATTCGCAGCTCTGTTCCAGCCTCTTCTAATGGAGACAGTTCTGTTTCTCTTGTTAATAATTTAGAACACACATTTGATGTCTCAATAGCATGTTGCCAGCATTGTACAAATCAACACAAGAAAGCAATTTGCTATTTAATTTGATCAGAGGCTCATAGCATATAGCATGGTACCTATACTCAGTATGCAGCTCAAATGCCTCATTCTGAGACAGAATTTTCTCAAACCTATAATGGAATAATTTTATTTTGAGGGAAATCAACAAGCTGTTTTGATCAGGTGAGAAATAATTGCATACCTTTCTTCTGGTAGAATGGGCAGAATGGAAACCATATTCTCAGTTCCTGGACTGAGAGATGACATATCTCTGAATACATCATTTTCATGCTTAAGGTCCCATGCTCCATCTCAAGCATCTCCTGTTAAATAGCTCTCAGGAAGCAGAACTGAGACGGAACATCTTCCTTACAGAGCCATTGCTCACAAAGTCAACATTATTGGGGTGAACTGACCAATGATCTGACCATCTTTTGTGGACAGCTAAAAGATTTGTTATTGAAATGTGGGTCACCAGCTTAAGGAACCAGTCACAACTGTTATAACAATGTTTTGAATTGGTTTCCACTGCTGTGGCAAGTGTGGCAAGATTGTCTGGAGTTTTGATTTTGGAACCTGCTCTCCCAATATCTCATGCTGCTAATAGGGGTTACTTTCAGTATCAGGCATCAGCTGTTGCGAACGCCAAGGACCCAACAGTCATCTTAAGTGTTCTGGCAAATCCACCATCTCTCAGCTGCACATATTTCATGGCTGATTTAATTTCAGAAATAACAAGCTTGACACAAATGGTGCAAAATAAAAATTAGCCAGCGGGATAGAAATATAATGACCCCAAAGTCTGGATTTCCTCCAAGAAGTTTACTAATGACAGCCCACAGTAGTTGTACATTGCACAACCTAGTGCAAACATTAAAGGTCCACCCGAAAGCATGAAACTAACTTCTATTCAGGCGCACAGTTGCAGGCTTCCATGACCCATTGATGACTCAAATTCAATAATGAGTACATGTTGACTTAGATGGTGACTGGGTTCCAGGAACACCGAGAGCTGGATTCCACACTGGCAACATGTCAGACAGTTTAAATTCTCTGAAAACTTGCATTGTTTTGACTGCTTTGATATCCAGGTGTTGCAGTAATATCAGGAAATAGGTTTTTATAACCAAATCCTATGCAAGTATTTTTCAAAAATGAGTGGCACTAAAGTCAGTGGGGCAATGCACAGACTAATCACCATTGCAACAATGCTTTGCTCCTATCCTACAAAGAAGTGTGACTAGGATTCTAGCCCTGCACCACACTTTTACGCATGCTTAAAGGGTAAAGGGGACCCCTGACCGTTAGGTCCAGTCACGGACGACTCTGGGGTTGTGGCGCTCATCTCGCTTTATTAGCCGAGGGAGCCGGCGTACAGCTTCCGGGTCATGTTGCCAGCATGACTAAGCTGCTTCTGGTGAACCAGAGTAGCGCACGGAAACACCATTTACCTTCCCGCCGGAGCGACACCTATTTATCTACTTGCACTTTGTCGTGCTTTCGAACTGCTAGGTTGGCAGGAGCTGGTACCGAGCAACGGGAGCTCACCCCGTCGCGGGGATTCGAACCGCCAACCTTCTGATTGGCAAGTCCTAGGCTCTATGGTTTAACCCACAGCGCCACCCACGTCCCTACACATGCTTACTCTGAAGTAATTTTCAGAATTGTGCATAAGCTTGTAGCAGGGGTGGGGAACATGATGGTAGACTTTTGCCCTGATCTAGCAGGGCCCTTATTATGTTCTTCAATGAAATTGTCATGACAAAAGCTTCCAGACTTTCCTCTCCACATGTTCTTGAATATGAGGAGGGGTTGATTGAGGACAGACCATTCTTGCTGACTCCATTTCTCAGATCTCTGTGCATGCTATATCTAAAGCAGGGATGGGGAACTTTGGGCCCTCCAGATGAAGTTGAACTACATTTTCCATTATCCCTGCTAATAATAATAATTTTTATTTTTTATACCCTGCCCATCTGGCTGGGTTGCCCCAGCCAATGACGGCTACATGCTCTTGGTTCTGCACCCCTGATCTAAAAGGAGGACCTATACATTTACCTTCAGACCTTTCATCTGGTCCATCAAGTTCTGGGGTGGAGATGACAAAGGACACCCCAATGCATAGAGGTAGGACTGCCATATGTCTGGGTTTTCCCGGACTAGTTTGGGTATCGCTCAGCAAAATGGTGTCTGGGTGCATTTTGCTGAATTGGCTACATGTGTGGAAAAACCTGGACGTATGGCAAGTCGGGCTCCCCCCCCCCCCAAGGAAAAGCTCAACAACTTTGTCCAGATTTTCAGTACTGGGAATATGGCAGCCCTAATAGAGGAGAAGTTAATAGGGATAATGTTATGGCAACATTTGGCCTGTCATAGCAGCTTCTTGGAATAGAATGGGCATAGGACGTTTGGTTGGCTTACTGGGCACTGAGTGTTTGTGTACATTTAGAAAATAGTGAAGGTTAAATCATTGCCCTTGAAGACCTAGAGTTCTCTCAGTGGCATCAGGGGAAGCAATTTCTGTCAGGGAGTCCCATTAGCACTCATCTCACTTTTTCCAGCTGTAATCTCGCAGGGATATCTGCTTTGGAAATGTCCACTGCTCTGGTACGGATGCCAGACTCATCAAAAGCACGTCCTGTCTATATTTGTGAGGGAAATTCTACCAATAAAAATGGATTCCTTGGCTGGGCTATTGCGCACTGGGGAAGGATACTGTGAATTCATTAGAAAAGAAAAAAGATTAAACTCCAGTAGCTGGAAAGAATTAAATGTTCCATAGAAAGAAAATTAAAATGGAACAGGGATTCTAGTTGCTACATTCATGAAGGTTTTGACATGGAAGGAAGCCATAGGCTGATCTTTCTATTTCCTACTGATGCCTTTATAATTTGCCTTCACCTTGAATGCCCTGAGAAGGCAAAGACTCATCAACCACATTCTTCCCTGTTCCAGGGTAGATGGGTGCATAGCTTGCCTGAAAAACTCAGAGCTGGATAAATAACATGAATAAATGGGTGTTTCCAGATATCCCAACTGCTGCCTGAATGGCAGGAGTGCTGGTTCCAGCAGGGCAAGCACTTTTGGGGCCCCTTATATTTGGGGGTAGGGGCTGGCCTCCCGCCAATGTCCACAAATTGTGGAGATGAAGTGGGGAGCCGACTGTGGCGCAACTCGAGTGGCTGGTTCTGTTAGGATATAGTTTCCGTTCCTCCTTAAAAGAGTCAGGCATGATTGTTGTGTGTCACATGCTTGTTTACTCACAGCACTGTTATCGCTGGGAATTTCCGTTTTGTATATAGCTTTTGTTCCGGCTGTTTCCTCGACACGGATGCAAGCAGTCATGTTTTTCCTTTGTTCTGACCTACGTTGAATAAAGCTGTAAATATGCTCTTCTGTCTGAATCTTCCGTTGCGGAGACTGCTGGAAAGGGCGTGCATGAGTCTTGGAATGTGTCTGAGGCTCGTGTCGCTAATTGACCGATGCTGTTCCAACAGGAGACTAGAGATCATCTGGAGACGACGTGGAGGCCTGATGCCTCCATCTCCCTGGCAGTATCCCAACAACTTCCTTCCCCTCCTCCTGCTGTGGAGGGGAAGGAGGGTTGAAGCAGCCTCCTGTCGGGGGCGGCGCCAAGTCGAGGAGGAGGAGTTGCCAACCATTGAAGTTGCATTGCTGTCATGCTTGGCTCCATCCACAGCTCCTCCTTACTTCCTGATGTCACTTGTGCAACATTGCCCCCCCCCCATCACCCTTGCAAGCTGGTGCCTCTGCTGATCGGTGGTAACAAAATGACAGTGGTTACTGAACCTTTGAAAAAAAGTTTGAGGGCTTGCATTCTCACTAAGCATTCTTGTATATCGGGTCCTCCCTTAAAGAGGGCACCTATTGCGGTGAGACCTGGAAAACCGACACCCTGTGTTGTGGGTGGGTCCTATTGGTCAGCCACAACACCCGATTGGTAGGTCCCTCGAAGCTGGGTGCAATCTGGCCAATGGGACACAGTCCAAATGGTTTGAGGGACCTATTTATGCCCATGCACATGACCCAGAGCTTCCTCTTTTGGCACGTGCATTCGGAACACCCGCCCACCTCTCCTTACTTTTAGGGCTTTGTGCTTGACCATGCTATGCCGTAATGTGTCGTCTGTCGTTGGGACAGGGGCATGGCAGGAATTTTCCCACTTGGCGAATTTGCTGTTGCCATTTGGGTTTCGCCTGCCGTGTAGCAAATCGTCACAACTTTTAAGGTTGCAGATAGGCTCTGGTTCAGGTGATAGGGATGGGAGAACACTTTCGCCATCTCTATGTGAAGGGTATTCCGTTAAAGGAATCCAGGCACTCAATGGTTTGGTCAACCCCTGAGAGCGGGTTGTGCCTGTGCCTGAGTCCAGGGGGACATTTGGGTGGCAGAGTTAGCCCGTTCTCAGTTTTCTGCTTAGCCAGGTGTTCACCCTCGGCTGACGTACGCTGGTGCCCTGGGTCAGCGCTACCTGCATGGCAGGGAGCTAGTCAAACCAGAGCCTATGCAACCAGTGCAATAAAGTTGTGGCCTAAATTCTGCCAAAAACCAAAACTAAAATTTGACTCAAGTGTGAATTTATTTAGGGGGGAGGTTTCTGGGTCTGAACACGCAAATTTCAGAGATTTGAAGAAAGACGATATCTTGCTTTACGACAAAATCATAGAGTTGGAAGGGACCCTGATAATCATCTAGTCCAAGCTGCATTGGACTTGCCACATGGGACAATGGTTAGAAGTTCCTGACACTGCTCCGATCCTGCATGACTTAAATTTTATTTGCAGCAGTATTTTAAACATAAAAACACCAAAAGCCTAGTTTTTAGAGGGTTGTATGTAATGTGTTTGCTTATGTGCATTATCACAACGTCACCAGAGGAAGAGATGGATGACTCATCACCCACCAAGTTGGTTCACAGACCAAGAGAAGTTGTATTCTGCCATGATGGGTTTTCTGCCATTTCTACTCTTTCCTCCTTAGATGCAAACAGGGCCTCAGCCTGATAAGTGATATTGTCTTCCTAGCAAGGGGAGTATTTTTTGAAAAATGCAGGAGAAGCATTCAATGTGAAGACCAAGAAAATCATAAATATATTGGTTGGGTGGCTGGTTTTCATGAGAAAGATCAGTTTGTTTCCACTCTCAAATGGATGGAAGTATTATTTTCCCCATAACTGGATGTAAATGATTCGCTTTTTAAAGGTTACATTTGCAAGATGCCTGCCCTGCCCATTACACATACCCCTTCTGCCACTGTTGAGTAACTTCATTGTACTGATAAAGAGAACTGGGCAGATGCAAAATAGGTCCGTGGACATGCAATGCTCTTTGTTTAAATTGCAGGCTGAACATTGCCTGCAGGGGGCAGTGCAACACACCTTGAAATACACTTCACATATTGCTTTGCAGATTTTTTGCTATGCAGATTTTTGTTTGCTAAATATCATTTGCTCTGCTGCCCATATAATATTCTGATAATACCAAACTTTGACAACATTTCTAATGTTTATTGCATTTCCCAATGGTGTCCACATTAAAAAAAGGAAGGAAGGAAAGGATGCAATCCTAAGCTTTTTAGCTTGTGGGACACTAACAAGTAGTTCATGAAGTCATTTTAAATCTACGCTGTAAAACTCTGATTTACATTCTGGCAATCTTAGCCCTGATGTGTCTTATTTAGGGGAGGGGGTGGCAAAATACAAGAGAACTCCTGAACCCTCACTACCTCTGAAGGAAAAGACCTGCATTAGGGCGTGGGAGGAAGGGGTGTGTGTGTGGAAACTATCAACTGTAGCCACCTAAATTTTACTCAGAGTAGACCCAGTAAAATTAATGAACCTGAGTTAGCCATGGTCATTTTTAATGGATTCACTCTGATAAGAACTGCCATGGGCTACAACACTACCTGTATGTTGATGATCACCTGTACTCTGATTTGACGGGGAGGGGGAAACATGGCAGCCAGTTGGGTTGTCAAAGGACTGGTTGAATAAGCTCTTGACTTTCATGCTATCTGAAAAGAAGGCTACACCATTCTGGATCATCTTCAAGGGCAGAGCATGGATGTGGTAGTCAATCCTTGCCTGCTGTAATCTTCGAACTGTGGGCATGCATTCTCCACTTTTGAATGATCACTGAAGTACAGTTGTTATAGTCATCTCACAATTGGCACGGTGATTCCAAGAACTTACCTAGCCTTATGAGGAATGGTTGAAGGAGATGGGTATGTTCAGCCAGGAAAAGAGGAGACTGAGAGGAGATATGATAGCCATCTTCAAATATCTCAAGCGCTGTCACGTGGAATAGGGAAGAAGCTTGTTTTCTCCTGCTTTGGAGGGTAGGATTCAAACCAATATCTTCAAGTTGCAAGAAAGGAATTTACAACTAAACATCAGAAAAAACTTTCTGACAGTAAGAGCTGTTCAGCAGTGAAACCGTATCCCTTTTGGAGGTTGCGAATTCTCCTTCCTTGGAGGTTTTTAATCAGAGGTTGGATGCATGGATCTGTCATGGGTTCTTTAGCTGAGATTCTTGCATTGCAGGGGGTTGGACTAGATGAATCTTGGGGTCCCTTCCAACTCTACAATTCTAAGATTCTATGAGCTGTCAAGTTGGTTTTATCCCCCATTAGTCATTTCATATAGCTATCAACCAGGCCAATGGCATCGCACTGAGGCTACTTAATGTTAGGGAACATTACATGAGAGCTTATCCGCAGCCACCAATTTGATCACCCTCAGGGAAGCTGAGAATATCCTCCAGCTTGATTTATGCAAGGATGACACAGCCACAGTTGAATACAGTATAAAAAGGCAGAACTGGTGCTTAATTTAAAAATGGAGTTGAGACATTTACATATCCTTAATTTTAGCCACCTGTTGCAATCAAGTACTCTGAGCCTACTGAGTGCCAACATGATTTTTGCCTGCAGTGTGGAAATTTATGTCAGGTGGTACATTGGGGGCCCTTTGATCGAGACATTTAGTGACAGATATGCTCAACAAATGCATCGTGATAGCACATCGTTTTGTGCACGCTAGATGCATCGGTATTTTGATTTCAAATATCACATTGTCCAAAGAGTTCAGGGCAGGCAATACTGTCATGAATTTCAGCTTGATAATATTAAATGCCTAGTGCAGTGTTTCCCAACCTTTTTTGGGCAAAGGCACACTTGTTTGATGAAAAAAATCTCGAGGCACACCACCATTACAGCCCCGTGACGTCAGCGCGCAGCGTCACGCCGGGAGGGACGCACGAAAGTGTAAGTTTCAATTTTTTTCCCTCCCCCTTGCCGGGGAACCTCCAAGCTTTGGGGGTGGGGGGGGAGGAGGCAGCAAAGCGAGGCAGGAAGGAGAGCGCGGCTTGGCTGGGTGAGCTTTGGCAGGGGCAGGGAATGAGAGCCGCGAGGCGGGCGCTGCGGACGGAGGCGCTGCCCGCCGAGCTCGCAGGCAGCCAGGCAGGCAGACGGCGAGAGCCCCGTGCTGGGCGGCCTCTCCTCGCCACCGCCGCCCCGCCTCTCGCCACCTGACTCGCCCACCTCCCTCCAGGCAACATCTCGCGGCACACCAGGCAACATCTCGCGGCACACTAGTGTGCCGCGGAACAGTGGTTGGGAAACACTGGCCTAGTGGATCAGTAGTGTTCAAATATGCTGTCTGAGGCCATTTTCAATGGAGATACCAGAGGTTCAATCTAGGTGCTTCTACATGGAATGCAAGGAACCCCCCCTCCCAAAAAACTATTCCCCCCATATATGGCAACTGTTGGGTGCACCCAACTTTGCATGAAATTATTAGCATCATCTAACTGACTCTTTCCCTTCCACCTTGGTGCTGATAGCAAGAGAAACTTTCCAATGTATATAATGCAATTTTAAATTTGCTTCCTGAATAGGAAGCCTCTTGCTGAGATCTTTGTTCTCAGAACTATTACTATGATCAGCAAAGCTCAGAACACCTTTGGGGAACAAGAGGTGTGAGGAACCTTTGGCCCTCCAGATGTTGCAGAACTCCAACTCCCATCAGGCCTAGCAAGCATGGCCAGTACCCAAGAATGATGGGAGCAGTAGTGCAGCAACATCTGACCATGCCCCATACCCTACTATCGTTGATACAGAGTAACATACTCAGAAAGGTAAGTCCCATCTAAATTTCAGCTGAGGGAGGAGGAAACACTTGGAGGAAGTAGGAATTCTATAACTAGTTGTGCTATATGCTCTTTGTGTGATAGCTCAGTTGGTAAAGCATGAGACTCTTAACCTCAAGGTTGTGGGTCTGAGCCCCAAAGAGGGCGGAAGATTCCTGCGTTGCAGGGGGGAATGACCCTTGTGGTCCCTTCCAACTCTACAATTCTACGATTCGATCAGTAAGTTTCCGAGCACAATTCAAAGTGTTGGTGCTGACCTTTAGAGCCCTAAACGGCTTTGGTCCAATATACCTGAAGGAGCGTCTCCACCCCCATCATTCTGCCCGGACACTGAGGTCCAGCTCCAAGGGCCTTCTGGTGGTTCCCTCACTGCGAGAAGCCAAGTTACAGGGAACCAGGCAGAGGTCCTTCTCGGTAGTGGCACCCAGCCTGTGGAATGCCCTCCCACCAGATGCCAAAGAGAAAAACAACTACCAGACTTTTAAAAGACATCTGAAGGCAGCCCTGTTTAGGGAAGCTTTTAATGTTTAACAGACTACTGTATTTTAATACTTTGTTGGAAGCCGCCCAGAGTGGCTGGGGAAGCCCAGCCAGATGGGTGGGGTATAAATGTTGTTGTTGTTGTTGTTGTTAGATTTCGTGTCCAGAGGCACCGGCTTGCAAAATTGATGGTTGGGGCTGACCTAGCCCGTGTGATGTCAGGCTTTTGGAAGGAGATGGGGAAGAGCCAAACATGGTGATTGCGCTGCCAGTGATTGTGCTGCCAGTGTCCTCCTCCTCCTCCTCCTGGCACCACCACTAGCAGGAGGCTACTTCAACCCGCCTTCCCGTGTGCTGCACAAGGAGGAGGAGAAGGAACTGGCTGCTGGAGACAGGCTGCACTTCCCTCTGCTCTTTGACTCTGCACTTTTATGGCATGGGGGGGGGGGGCTCAGCCCCTATCCCCAAAATATAGGAGGGGGCAAAAAAACTTGGCCCCTAGGAGCCGGTACTCCTGTTCATATCCCTAGATGACTTAAGAGGAAACCACTTTTATTATCATTTCTCTCCACCCAGTGGATCAAAGTAAACTGTAACAGAACATTAGGATGACACACAAACGTGTTAAGCATGTTGTTTTGTTAGCCTCCTAAAATCTCCGATTATGCCAGATCACTTATCCCATAATTTGATCCTTAAAGCTCCTTACTGTGCTTTTGTTGGCAAGGCTAAGTTTTCTAAAGTGAAATTACCATATTCAAAGAGTCTGTCATTACAGCACAATCCTCCCATTAAAAGATTGGTTGACTAACTGTATGGTGAAGCTAGTTTTACTGGCTCCAGAATGATATTATTAAGGACAATGATATGCCTTTAGTTGACAGGACGTTAACCTTCTCAGAGCGGCAATTTAATAGGGCTTATCCAATAATCACTGTTTTAAACACCGGCCAAACTTTCTCGGCTGAGCCCGTCAGTCATGCTGCTTAATCACAGGGGAGTTGAGAAGCTAAGATGCGCTACGGGTCTTATTTGCACAGTGTTTTGCAAAAGTCGGGATTGATTCCTGCAGAATTAATCATGCAAACAGATCTTCAGCATGGGGTGATCTCCAGGGAATACAAGGCTCTGCAAGACTCAGAGGTGGCTTTTGTGACTCTGTGGCTTCCCCCCGGCTCATACAGATCTTGGCACTAAGCACCAGCAATGGGAGTTGTGGGAGAACAAAAGGCTGTTGTGGATATGTCTCCACCAGACAAAGCAAAGGGCCATAATTCTAAACTTTACTCTATCCCTTATTCCCTCAGACATGGTTATTCATGGTTCTGAATTGCTAAGGGAGCCTAAATAAATGGAGAATATTCCTTGTTTTGGATGTTCACCATGGAAATGTGGAGAGCTGTCTTGTTTTGCAGTGTGGTAAGGCAAAACTGGGAGATGGCGCAGACTGTAGCCTGGAAGCAAGGCTCAGGTAGTGTTCTGGGGACACAGATTCCTAACGTTAATCCAGTGAGAAAGAAGCTGAAATGGAGCCTTCTCCACTGATACGATACAATACAATACGATACAATATGATACGATAATCTTTATTGTCATTGTCCCATATAGAACAACGAAATTGAAAAAAATCTACATCAGACATTCAAAAACCAACAAGCCTGCTATCCCAGCTATCCCAGCCTGGTTAGCCCCCTAAAAACTCTGATACCCCATAATTAAATACAATATACTCCCACAGAGACTACCTTACACTGTGTTTAAAACCAAAATTACATTTGGATAAAAACTGTTTCTCAGGCAGCTAGTCCTATTCTTTATAACCCTATACCTTCATCCAGAAGGCAGAAGCTGAAAGAGATCATTTCCAGGGTGCGCACTATCCTGCACTATCTCTGCAGCTTTCTTATGACACCTGGATTAGGGTCTTGACACCTTGCTTGAGGGATTATGGAGGACAGGGGAGGTGTCATGGGGTCCTAGAGAAATTGAGCAAATTGGTACATTGATTTCTATGAATTTTATAGATTTTAGTCCCTTTTGACATTGACAATTGGAAATAAATGGATATATTGTAGCGAAGAAGGAGGTGAAGAAGACATGCCCCCCTTCCGTATCAGTAGATTTGATCCAAGGTGGGAAGAGTGCACCCAATTATTCTCTCTGCAGTCTTTTAAACCCAGGACAGCATTGTTTTTTCCCTGACCGTGCATCTCCCAAACCACACACAGAGACCATAAGTTAATACACTCTCAATAGTACAATGGTAAAATGCCATCAACAGGTCCTTTGAGAGACTATTCTACTACCATAGCATGTCATTACCTCAGGTTCTTCTAGGTCTTCTGCAGCAGAGTTCTCTGAGTCAGAGGATGGTACTGACACAACCTCAGGCCAGGGGGAGGCCCCATCAATTCATTTGATAGTAGCACTTCTGGGACTCCCCCTTGAGGATAGGAGTCCTTATTGCCATTATCTATAGATGAATCTGACTCCTGGCTGGAATGTAGAAACTGAGGTATATAACCTATTCAAAAAAGAATAGATGAAGTGGGCTGCAACAGTAACTTTAACATGGAACCTGTGGGCCACACACTGCCTTGGTGTGTGTATGGGGGGGACCATGCCAATGTTTGATGCCCACCCCCCAGCTCCTGTGCTGCCACCCCCAAACCAGCTAAGCAAGGCCCAACTTTGGGAAGAAGACATCTATCCATCTTGCTATGGAAGAGATAATACAGTTCAAGCCAGACCAAACACACATAGAGACACACAAGATTGTGTGAAACAGGGCTAGTGTGAGGCATAGGCTGGGGAATCAACAGAGAGGTCTGGAGTCTGCATTTGGCCTCCAGGCCTGAGGTTCCCAACCCCCACACTAGATTACACCCCTGGCCCTGCCAGATATTAAAATGTTTTACATCAAGTTGCCAGCCAGGAAAAACAAACGCCAGGAGTCAAGTTGAGATAACCCATCAAATGGAAATCCAAGGTATGAAAATCCATTACAGTGGTGCCTCGCAAGACGAAATTAATTTGTTCTGCAAGTTTTTTCTTCTTGCGAGTTTTTCATCTTGCGAAGCACGGTTTCCCATACGAATGCATTGAAAATCAATCAATGTGTTCCTATGGAGACTGTCCGGGGACAGAGGGGAAGCGCCGCTCTGTCCCCTCTTTTGAAGCAAGGGGCGGAGGGGAGACGATCGCTTCTCCCCCTTGCCGCCCCTTGGTTCAAAAGGGGTCCGGGGAGAGAGGGGAAGGCGCTGCGCCTTCCCCTCTGTCCCCGGAGCTTGTGGGGCTGGCAACGGGGAGAAGCGATCTTCTCCCCGCCGCCCCTTGCTTCAAAAGAGGTCCGGGGACAGCGGGGAAGACGCGCTGCACTTCCCGCTGTCCCCGGAGCTTGCGGGGCAAGCCTCGTTTTGCGAAGCAAGCCCATAGGGAAATTCGTCTTGTGAGGCAACTCAAAAACGAAAAAACCTTTCGTTTTGCGAGTTTTTCGTCTTGCGAGGCGTTCGTCTTGCGGGGCACCACTGTAATAAAAATTGCATCTTGGCTTGTTAGTGGCTTAGCAGCGCCTCCATCCTACCCCATAAATACATCCCATAGCTGTCTCCAGTCCCTTGCAATTGCCCTGCCCTCTTGCCCTGTTGTCACTTATTTTAAATGCATCACCTTGAAGAATTGCCTGGCATTGTTTTAGATCCACATCAGTGCTTCTTTTTGGCCTGCCAATGATAACATCTCGAGAGCTCCCTTTCCTTGGGAGGAGGGGGAAAAAAGACAAAGTCCCTAATAATCTCTTATAATAAATACTCTCCAAGGCAGCTGGATAAATTTGCATCAGGTAAGTGGGAGATAAACCCAGGAGACAAACAAAGAAGGTGACAAACAAAGAAATGGCATGTGGCAGTTAACCTCATGCAGTTTTTACCATCAGCGCTAGGCCATGGAGTGATTAACAATAAGCTACAGGATAGCTTCTTTTTAAAACCAATAAAAAGTTGCGGTCTTGATCTCCACAAACAGAGCCTTACATTATGCAAATATGCACTGCGGGTTTGTTACCTTCCTTGTCCTGTCTCTCTCTCTCTCCCTGTTGGTTGTTTGTTTGTTTATAGAGAGGCTAAATTAAAGATTTTTTTGGCAGGACCAGTGTTTCTTCCAGCAGTCATATGCTCTTGATTAATCACACATAATTGGCAGACAGCATGTGGGGTAGAGTAATTTCATACCAATCACTACCTATTATTTAAGATCGCTTTGACGCATCGCCTTGCCTGTCTCATCAGGGACCCCAGGGCGAGACGGAATGATCATTCTGTGAGTGTCTGGAAAATTGTTAGCAAAAAGCCAGAATGGGGCAACCTCTGCAAGCAGAAGTTTAAAGTTCATAGACTTTCCAGACAGCTGGAAACAAGGAAAAACTACAAGACTCAGTCAGACTGCTCTGGCTGCTTGTTGTTGACTCTTAGATAATGAATGTTTGCGTTGCCCGCAGGCATTAACAGGATGGATGGGGGCTAATAAAATGAGGCTAATTCCCAACAAGGTGGAGTTCCTGTGGGTCAGAGTTTCTCAAGTCCAGGAACTAGTTAGATGACCTGGCCTGCATTCAGTTGACTTCCTCTTGGAAAAGCAGGTGTGTAGGGGGTGCTGGAGGAAGATATTGGGGGTGCTGCTAGATCCAGCATTGTTGATAGATACCCAAGTGGTATCAGTATTGAGGAGCAATTTCCCAAGAATTCCTTGACAGAGACTCATCTTCGGGATCTCCCAAATGGACTGCTGTAATGTTCTCTATGAGGGACTACCCTTGATAATGATTCAGAAGCTGCAGCCAGTAATGAATATGGTTGCCAGGATATTGACGGTTGTAGTCAGTTGATATCATATTATGCCAGTTTTGAAGAACATGTGTTCATTGCCTGTCCATTTCCAAGCTCTGTCCAAGGTGCTGAGGCTGATATGTCACACCCTAAATGACTTGGGAGTCCAAATACCCAAAGGAATGTCTCTCTTATATATGTACCTGTTCAGATGAGGTGGAGAAGCCCTTTTCATTGTCCTGTCACCAGGTGAGGTGTGTGGGATGGGACCTTCTCAGTGGAGACACTCTGGAATGATCACTCCACTAAGATGCATCTGGCTCTGACATTATCCACATGATGGCACTAGTTGAAAACATACTTCTTTGAACAGGCTTTTAGTGTGTGCTGAGTTAATGTGTTATGTTTTTCTGTTCTTTGTCAGCTGTACATTTATACTGATGTACCTCCCTGTTCAGGAACACAAAAGGTGAAGAGTTGGAGGCACCCCAAACCCTAGAATCATAGAATAGAATCATAGAATCATAGAGTTGGAATAGACCACAAGGGCCATCGATTCCAACCCCCTACCAAGCAGGAAACACCATCAGAGCACTCCTGACATATGGTTGTCAAGCCTCTGCTTAAAGACCTCCAAACCAGGAGACTCCACCACACTCCTTGGCAGCAAATTCCACTGTCAAACAGCTCTTAATGTCAGGAAGTTCTTCCTAATGTTTAGGTGGAATCTTCTTTCTTGTAGTTTGGATCCATTGCTCCGTGTCCACTTCTCTGGAGCAGCAGAAAACAACCTTTCTCCCTCCTCTATATGACATCCTTTTATATATTTGAACATGGCTATCATATCACCCCTTAACCTCCTCTTCTCCAGGCTAAACATACCCAGCTCCCTTAGCCGTTCCTCATAAGGCATTGTTTCCAGGCCTTTGACCATTTTGGTTGCCCTCCTCTGGACACGTTCCAGATTGTCAGTGTCCTTCTTGAACTGTGGTGCCCAGAACTGGACACAGTACTCCAGGTGAGGTCTGACCAGAGCAGAATCTGGAGCAGGGGAGTAAATCCAGCAGCCCTAATCTGGAGCAGGGGAGTAAATCCAGACAGACGACTTGATCCTTCCTCCCCTATAGGTCAACTTTGATAGGTGGGAGAGGCCTGGTGTACACTGACAGAGAGACCTACTTGTCAAGGAAAATTGGGAACACACAACAAGCTCCTAGTTATTCATTTATAAAAGCATATTTACATGCATCACACCTGACATTACATATGACACCATGTGTCATATGGCATCTGGGGCCAAATTTCTTACTCCTGCCTACATTCATTTGTATCTGTGGCATCTGAAGATCATATAGAAAATGTGGATCAAGGTTCTTTGTATGCTACTGCACTCTAATGGGGAAAAGCTGCCAGAATACAATGCAATCTTCTAGAAAGCAGGGAGATGTAAAGCAAGCATAAAGAAAGTTTTTAGGTTGGGTATTTTTAGGTGCTGAGTACTGCAAATGCTGGTACATGTAGTGTTCTAAGTGTGGTGGTGAACCTTCTCACAGATTTGAGTAGGTGGGGTAGATTCTAGCTAAGGCCCCAGGAAAAAGAGAGAACTTTTTGAAGAGAGAACAAAGTACATGCTTTTTGCTGCTGCAACTTGGTGGTTTTACCATGTTGCAATTATTTTGTGCTGAATTATATTGTTAGTGTAACGTTCCTGTTAGTATTCTCTTATACCCCTCTTGCCAGCAAGGTTTTGAGGAGTAATGGTGCCATCGCTTCATCTCCTACTTTCTGCTCATGGGAGCTACAGTGGAAGGCTGGATCAGGACAGATTCCTTCGTAGAATGGCAGTGAGACTAGCTTGTTATCCAGTCACTCCGCCCTTGGAATGCCTGCTGGATCACACCAGCATGGAGTTAGTATATCAGTCCTCTGTTGCTGGGTGTGTGATTGTTAGCCTGAGAACAGAAATTAGCCTTATCTCTTCCATTTTCTGTGCTTGTGTATATTTTCTTTCTGTTCTCTCTCAGAGCTGATGTGAGAGAACTGCTATGACCGTTTGTCCTGTAAAGATTGCTGAATAAAAGTTTAGAATGAGCACACAATTCTCCACTTCATTTCTGCTGATCTCTACTGAGTGAGTGTGCATGTAGGCATTTGCTGTGTGTTGCTGGAGCATGCCAGGACTGATGATTTATGGACGTCCTAGAGCTGCGCAATACCGGGAGGATGCCTGGAGAGGTTTTGTCTCATCCTGGGGGCTGCCTGGGCTCCAAGGCATATCCTGACACATGGATCCTGCCAGCAGACTTCCAACCTTCTTGCACATTTGGTGACCATCAGGGGGTCAGCTTGGCCAGGTCAGTTTAGCAGACAGACACCTCCACTTGTTCTACCACCACCCACCTGGTGCCATATGTCTCTCTCTGTGAGTGCTGGATTTCTCTGTACAAGTCAAAGTCGAGGAAAGCCTGTCTAACCAAGTATGTTATTAGGAGGCTAGTAAAGATCCGCACCAACTACCTAGGAGAGAGCATCCCAGAGGATGGGTACTACTGTTGAGAAAAGTTTTTTAGAAGTTGACTTCTTTCCCCTGTCACCCTCACCTTAACCTCACACTGGTCTATTTTTGACCTTACAGCTTAGGAGAAGGAAAGACAGGGTGCCATAAATTCCAACTTCCTGGCAGAAGATCATTTACAATATTCATCAGATGAGAAGCACAGCTAAGGGGAGCCAGAGTGGAAGTAGCAGTGGTGTGGCTGACACTTCGTGATGCAGCCAGGGGCTAAATGATTTCTGACAATGCATCACAAGTGTAGTCAGATTGATTAAAAAAAGCTGGAAATGTTTTTAAAAGAAGGAAAAAGAGAAGAAGCATGGATTTGCAGAGTGAAGTCGTTGAGTTGAAGAGGACAAGCAAAGGGCACATGATTAACAAGGCAGGGGAGGTCGTGTACATAAATGTAACAAGCGGTCAGGGACTTGAGCGCCTCAAAGCAGAGTTCTGTAACCTCAGGTCTGCAACGACCAGAGATGATGGAAGTTACCATCAGGGCCAGCCCAACCATGAGGTTGACTGAAGCAGTAGCCTCAGGCAATGAAATACCATAGGGGAGGTGCCTCCATGGGTGCCCCAATCCCCCCCCCAGCTGCTGCTGGGGTTGTGGGGCAGCAGTGGCTTCTGCTGAGATCAAAGAACTCTCATGAGTTCCACCACCACCACTGCAGTTACACAATCCTGGTTAGAGGGGCTTCAGTGAGTGGCATGAGGGGCAGCAGTTGCAGCACTGTCCCAAAATGGGACAGTCCACCCCTGGTTACAGTCCAGCAACATATTGGGACCCAAGGCTAAATGAAGCTGCCTTGAGGTAGAGAACTTGAACTGGCCAGGGATACAGAGCCTTATTTTTACTAACCCCCATTCACCAAATTCAACAAGGGAACAGTCAATCACTTGATGCCAGGTGATGATTGTTGGGACTTCAAAGGGGTCACAATTAGACTGTTTCCCCACCCTCAGGGAGTGGAGAATTTCAGAAGTGGCACTAATACAGATTTCTGCTTTGTTCTAAGTTTAGTAGTTGTTGCCATTACAACTGTGATGGCAACCTGGCCACCACATTCCATTCTCCAGAGCAGCCAGACCTTGTGTCCTACAAGGTGCTGTGGTGGAAAAGACATCCATGACAGTAGATTGGTGAAGAATATTCAGAGAAAAATTTACACGGTGACCTTTTTTCTGAGGGAGTGAGAAGAAGACAACTCTCATGATTTTTATTTTTATTTTTTTATTTTTTTTGCAGAAGTACATGTTCTCAGAGCTTTTGACTCAACTCAGTTAAGAAAACCAGGAAGCAATTTATAAAAAAAATTCCTTCCAGTAGCACCTTAAAGACCAACTAAGTTAGTTCTTGGTATGAGCTTTCGTGTGCATGCACACTTCTTCAGATACACACGAAAGCTCATACCAAGAACTAACTTAGTTGGTCTTTAAGGTGCTACTGGAAGGAATTTTTTTATTTTGACTATGGCAGACCAACACGGCTACCTATCTGTAACAGGAAGAGATTTGTACAAGAAGATATTTGTAACATACTATTGCTATGGGAATGTGGAAGAATCCAATAAACTGGCTCAGTGGTAGGGCACATATTTTGCACACAGAAAGTTCCCAGGTTCAGTCCCTGGAAGATCCAGGTAGGGCTGAAAAGGACTCCTTTTTCGAAGCCTGGAAAGCTTCTGCCAGTCAATGTATACAGTACTGAGCTAGATGAGCCACTGGTTTGATTACTCAGTTTAAGACAGCTATTTATATATCATGATTGAAGAGAAAGCAAATATGGGATGTGGCTTATGTTCAGGGAAACAGGCAATTTTGTTTTGGGAAAACAACACCACTAATAGGATCTGGATATGCTCTCAGTCAGCCTGGGACGGTGAACTGGTTGTCTCAGTGTCTGGAATATTATTTCCACAGAGCCAACAACAGATTGTCTGACGAGCACCTGAAGCCGGATTCTCGCTCATTAAAACCTACTTATTATTTGTGGCCAAGCAGATTTTGGAAGAGCTGTGTACATGAGCATTTTGGCAAGTCTCTGATGAGGAGGGCAGATGTTAGCCTCCCACCTACATTCACTGGAATCATCTCCTGCATGATCTAGCCAGGTTGGCTGTCCATTCCTTCTCATTTGGCCTGCTCCGAGAAATCAGTCAAGTACTAATGACATGCTGCAAAAGTCAGACATGCCATTTTCTTCAAATCGGCTAAAATATACGGAGGTGCTGCTTCTCCAAGTGGAAAATCCTAGAGTGAATGTGCATGTAGATGAATAAAACCTGCCCAAGCAGCCAGAAAAAGGTTGGAGACACATAAGGCTGTATCCAACTAAGTCTGGCTCAGAGTAGACCCATTGAAATGAATGTGCTCAAGTTCAATCTCATCCATCAATTTAAATGGCTCTCCCTTGAGTGGGAGAAGCATTGGATGCCATCTATAAAATATAGGGTCTAAAGTTGACTGGCTGCATTGATTATACCAAAGAACACAAGAAGAGCCTGTTGCACCAGGCCAATATCTCATCTAGTCCAACATCCTGCTCTCACAGTGGCCAACCAGATGCCTTGGGAAAGCCAACAACACAAACACAAGAGCAACTCTCTGCTCCTGTTTTTCTCAGCAACTGGTATTCAGAAGCATTGCTGCCTCCTACTGTGGAGGTGGAAGGGACACGGGTGGCGCTGTGGTCTAAACCACAGAGCCTAGGGCTTGCCCATCAGAAGGTCGGCGGTTCAAATCCCCATGACGGGGGGAGCTCCTGTTGCTTGGTCCCTGCTCCTGCCCACCTAGCAGTTCGAAAGCACGTCAAAGTGCAAGTAGATAAATAGGTACCACTCTGGCGGAAAGGTCAACAGCATTTCAGTGCACTGCTCTTGTTCGCCAGAAGCAGCTTAGTCATGCTGGCCACATGACCCGGAAGGTGTCTGCAGACAAACGCCGGCTCCCTTGGCCAATAAAGCGAGATGAGCGCTGCAACCCCAGAGTCATCCGCGACTGGACCTAATGGTCAGGGGTAGCTTTACCTTTACTGTGGAGGTAGGGCAGAGCCATCACAGCCAGTAGCCATCACAAGCTTTCACCTCCATGAATTTGTCCAACCCTCTTTTGAAGGCATCTAGGTTAGTGGCCTCCTGTGAGAGTGAGCTCCATAGCTAAACTATGAGCTGCGTTAGGAAGAACTTCCTTTTATCTGTGCTTGTAGGAGCAGTCACGCAGCTTGAGGGCACTCCTTGATCCAGCATTGTCACTTGAGGCCCTGGTGGCCAGCAGTGCCTCTTTCTAGCTATGGCTGGTTTGTCACTTACAGTCCCTTTTGGATAGAGATGGCATGTGCATGGTACTCCATGCTCTGGTAACTTCCAGACTGGATTGTTGCAACGTGCTCTGTGCCCTGAAAGATGACTCGGAAACTTCATCTGTTCCAAAATGCAGCAGCCGGGATACTGTCTGGTGTTGGCTTTATAACTCATATAAAACCTAGTTCTCAAACAGCTGCTTTGGTTGCAAGCCGACTTCTGCATTACATTGGAAAGTACTCACACAAGTATGTAAAGTCCTAAATGACTTAGACTCTAAATATCTTCCCTGCAGAACCTCTCTGGTCTTAAGATCAGCTGAGGGAGTCATCATAGTTGTTCCACCACCCTCAGAAAAAACAGGAGGGGGCATTCTCCCTGGCAGCTCTTAATTTGTGGAATTCCCTGCCCAAAGAGGTATGTCAGACACCTTAACTATACAGTTTAGAGCAGGCGTAGGCAAACCCGGCCCTTTACATGTTTTGGGAGTACAACTCCCATGATCCCTAGCTAACAGGACCAGTGGTCAGGGCTGATGGGAAATGTAGTCCCAAAACATCTGGAGGGCCGAATTTGCCTACGCCTGGTTTAGAGTGAGTGCTGGATACACCCCCCTCTTAACCCTGGCTTTTGACACCTGTTTTCGGGACTCACCCTCTTCCTGTTACCGTAATTAAATGTTTTTAATTCTGAGTTTTAGCTACAGCCAACACTGGGACCTGCTCATGACGACCAGGTGATAAACTTAGCAATAATTATAATGCCAGGCCAAGAGTGGTCTGTGATGGCCTCCTCTTCACAATAACTATCGGAGGTCCAGAGCTCTTCAAGACAGCAAAGCACTACATTGCTGACAGGATCTTGCGCATTCAATATTTACTTTGGGAAAGTTGGGAGAGCCATATCTACACCTGGCCTCTGCTAAAGGTGTTGGCAACTCCCTGACGAAACGTGTGGAGCTCCAGGCAGCTTCCCATCCAGCTTGTGTGTGAAGTTTCTGGATATATCCATATTTTCACACTCTCTTGTTGACTACCAGTCTGCCTCTAACTGTCACGGTATGTGACTAATGTGGATAGCAAATGCTTGACCTAATTTTAATAGCAATTATCTGGTTGAGTAACCCATCAGAAATGGGGGTGAGAATATTGGAGGCTTTCACTATTGCTTTTTTGTGTTGCCTATGTTAGGGAGAGGGAAACAATCTTCTGGCTCTTATATTTGTTTCAGCAAAGCCTAGGTTTCCCCCTCCTTAAAGTAAAGTTCATCATTTAACTCGGTGTCAAATTCATTCCCCGCCCCCCAAGCTCCCCAAAGCTCCACCTCCTTCGTGCCAAATGACCTCTCCAATATATATCTGGTATGAAGATGTCTTCCAGTTCTTCAGTCCAATGACTAGGGACATTAGTTTTCTGGGGTTTTATAAAAAGCATTTTAAATATGTTATAACACTGTGACACCAGATGGCTCTGTAGAATTCCGTCCTTTGACAATGTGATTTCCCATTATGAAGGTTACGACGTGTTTTCCTGAAATGTTTTTTTGATGTGTCTAGATCAGTAGTGGCCAAACTCGGCCCTCCAGATGTTTTGGGACTGGAACTCGCATCATCCATAGCTAACAGAACCAGTGGTCAAGGATTATTGGAACTGTAGTCCCCAAACATATGGAGGGCCAAGTTTGGCCACCACTGGTCTAGATCCAGCCTAAGTTATTCCCTCGGCATATTTGGTTCCTCAATGTCCATATACAGTGGTACCTCGGGTTATAGACACTTCAGGTTACAGACTCTGCTAACCCAGAAATAGTACCTTGGGTTAAGAACTTTGCTTCAGGATGAGAACAGAAATTGTGCTCCGGCGGCACAGCGGCAGCAGGAGGCCCCATTAGCTAAAGTGGTGCTTCAGGTTAAGCACAGTTTTAGGTTAAGAACAGACCTCCGGAACGAATTAAGTACTTAACCCGAGGTACCAGTGTAGTCTGGGTGAACGTCCTTCTCATTTCTCTGGGTCTCTGACTTTCTGCCTGCTCAATACTTCTGCCTCTAATATGCCCGACCTGAAGAATTTGGAGCAAATGATTCAGCAGAGGAAACACAGCCCAGAAGAACTAAGGAGATAGTACAAGAATACTTGGCTAGTTTAGATGTATTCAAGTCTCCAGGGCCAGACGAACTGCATCCAAGAGTATTAAAAGTGCTGGCAGATGTGATCTCAGAACCACTGGCAGTCATCTTTGAGAATTCCTGGAGAACAGGCGAAGTCCCGGCAGACTGGAGGAGGGCAAATGTTGTCCCTATTTTCAAAAAAGGGAAAAGAGAGGACCCAAATAATTATCACCCAGTCAGTCTGACATCAATACCAGGGAAGATTCTGGAGCAGATCATTAAGCAAACAGTCTGTGAGCACCTAGAAAGGAATGCTGTGATCACCAATAGTCAGCATGGATTTCTGAAAAATAAGTCATGTCAGACTAACCTGATCTCATTTTTTGACAGAATTACAAGCCTGGTAGATGAAGGGAACGCAGTGGATGTAGCCTACCTTCATTTCAGCAAGGCATTCGACAAGGTGCCCCATGATATTCTTGTAAAGAAGCTGGTAAGATGTGGTCTTGACTATGCTACCACTCAGTGGATTTGTAACTGGCTGACTGACCGAACCCAAAGGGTGCTCATCAATGGTTCCTCTTCATCCTGGAGAAGAGTGACTAGTGGGGTGCCACAGGGTTCTGTCTTGGGCCCGGTCTTATTCAATTTCTTTATCAATGACTTGGATGATGGACTCAAGGGCATCCTGATCAAATATGCAGGTGACACCAAACTGGGAGGGGTAGCTAACACCCCAGAGGACAGGATCACACTTCAAAACGACCTTGACAGATTAGAGAACTGGGCCAAAACAAACAAGATGAACTTTAACAGGGAGAAATGTAAAGTATTGCACTTGGGCAAAAAAAATGAGAGGCACAAATACAAGATGGGTGACACCTGGCTTGAGAGCAGTACATGTGAAAAGGATCTAGGAGTCTTGGTTGACCACAAACTTGACATGAGCCAACAGTGTGACGCGGCAGCTAAAAAAGCCAATGCAATTCTGGGCTGCATCAATAGGAGTATAGCATCTAGATCAAGGGAAGTAATAGTGCCACTGTATTCTGCTCTGGTCAGACCTCACCTGGAGTACTGTGTCCAGTTCTGGGCACCACAGTTCAAGAAGGACACTGACAAACTGGAACGTGTCCAGAGGAGGGCAACCAAAATGGTCAAAGGTCTGGAAACGATGCCTTATGAGGAACGGCTAAGGGAGCTGGGCATGTTTAGCCTGGAGAAGAAGAGGTTAAGGGGTGATATAATAGCCATGTTCAAATATATAAAAGGATGTCATATAGAGGAGGGAGAAAGGTTGTTTTCTGCTGCTCCAGAGAAGCAGACACGGAGCTATGGATCCAAACTACAAGAAAGAAGATTCCACCTAAACATTAGGAAGAACTTCCTGACAATAAGAGCTGTTCAACAGTGGAATTTGCTGCCAAGGAGTGTGGTGGAGTCTCCTACTTTGGAGGTCTTTAAGCAGAGGCTTGACAACCATATGTCAGGAGTGCTCTGATGGTGTTTCCTGCTTGGCAGGGGGTTGGACTCGATGGCCCTTGTGGTCTATTCCAACTCTATGATTCTATGATTCTGTGATCTCTGTTATATGGTACATTATTCCTTCCAGGTCCCAGTGGGGACTTAATTTTTTCTCTCATTCAAACTGACCTTTCACTTTCCTCACAGAGGCTGCACCGTTTATCAATATTCTTTGGGAGGCAAGATATTAATCCTGAGTAGGTCAACCAATACATGCTAAAGGTTTGTGGACAGCACACAGCAAAATGCAATATTTCTGTAGGTAGGCTGGTAGATGCAACTTTCTCATTGTATTAACTGTTACTGCTTTGCTGTGATTTTATATCGTTCAGCACCTTGAGATTAAGAGGTACAAGAGAAATAGCTTAAATAGTGAAATATGTATGGGTAAATAAATAAATTTGGATGGATAGACTCAATGATGTACCCACTTGAGAAAGTGACCTCTGGTAGTGGAAGCCCTGAAAAATGAGCATGGTAAGGGAGGGAATAGGATGGAGGGAATTGTGCTGGATCCTAATTCCATTCAGTTCAAGCACATGATGACCCAGCAGCCCAGCAGAACTTACAATGGTGAAATGGGTGGTGTAAGTCAGTGTTTCCCAACCACTGTTCCGCCGCGAGATGTTGCCTGGTGTGCCGCGAGATGTTGCCTGGTGTGCCGCGAGATGTTGCCTGGAGGGAGGCGGGCGAGTCGGGCGGCGAGAGGCGGGGCGGCGGCGGCGAGGAGAGGCCGCCCAGCGCGGGGCTCTCGCCGTCTGCCTGCCTGGCTGCCTGCGAGCTCGGCGGGCAGCGCCTCCGTCCGCAGCGCCCGCCTCGCGGCTCTCATTCCCTGCCCCTGCCAAAGCTCGCCAAGCCGTGCTCTCCTTCCTGCCTCGCTTTGCTGCCTCCTCCCCCCCACCCCCAAAGCTTGGAGGTTCCCCGGCAAGGGGGAGGGAAAAAATTGAAACTTACACTTTCGTGCGTCCCTCCTGGCGTGACGCTGCGCGCTGACGTCACGGGGCTGTAATGGTGGTGTGCCTCGAGATTTTTTTCATCAAACAAGTGTGCCTTTGCCCAAAAAAGGTTGGGAAACACTGGTGTAAGTAAAACCATATTATGAAGGCTTCATCTCATTCTGCTGGCAGTAGCCTTGCTCCCAAATGGAGATTGGAACAGAGGGAATTTATGCTGTCTTGATCTAAGTGGGTGCAGGTTCCTCTAGCTTCCAATCCTTAGGATTGCTTTCTAAAATATTAAGTTTAAGAAGAGAAAGAAGAGCTTTGGGGGCCAATATGCTTGATTCAAAATTTCTTGATATGATATACAGTGGTACCTCAAGTTACAGATGCTTCAGGTTACAGACGCTTCAGGTTACAGACTCTGCTAACCCAGAAATAGTACCTCGGGTTAAGAACTTTGCTTCAGGATGAGAACAGAAATCACACGGCGGTGGCGTGGCAGCAGCGGGAGGCCCCATTAGCTAAAGTGATGCTTAAGGTTAAGAACAGTTTCAGGTTAAGAACGGACCTCCAGAACGAATTAAGCACATAACCAGAGGTACCACTGTAATAACAGTTTACATACACAACTGTCAACTGTTCTGGAGAGTGAGAGAAAAGACTTCTTACTTGGGAAGCCTATACAGGATAGGATTTTGTAGCATTGATTAATACAGTCATACCTCATGTTACGGACGCTTCAGGTTATGTGTTTTTGGGTTGCGGACTGCGGGAAACCCAGAAGTACTGGAATGGGTTACTTCCGGGTTGTGCCGCTCGCGCATGCTCAGAAGCGCCAAATCGCGCTGGTGCTGGCGCAGATGCAGCGCTTCAGGATGCGAACGCTGTGGGTTGCAGATGTGCCTCTGTCACGGATTACGTCCGCAACCTGAGGTTCCACTGTATAGTATATTATACAGTAAGTAGAGATGACCCTTCAGCAATGTATACTATTGCTTCTACAGAGGTGGGGGGCATCAGTGTTTCTGTGTTGGAATAAGGGCACAAGTCTTCATCTCTGTGTGTGTGTGTGTGTGTGTGTGTGTGTGTGTGTGTTTGTGAGTGTGCCATGGCCCTCCCTAAAATGCTTTGTTCTCCTGAACTGGGCACCTCCCAGTTTCCATTCTTCTCCTTTAGAGGCAAGGGGCCTTTCTCCGACGACATTTATGAAAAGCAAGTTAAACTAAATATGTAGCACTAAAATTATAATGAATGGAGATAAGCAATTACATGAAGCAAATTATGAAAATGGAGAACAGTAGCGCAATGGCAACAGTAATTATTTTGGTAAAAGAATAGCGCTGCAGAGCATCTCAGCAGTCAAAATTAACAATTGAGGCACATAAATGAGAGATAAACCCATAATAAAACTGCACAAGTGTTGATAGTCTCGACTCAGATAAATGGGAAAGGAGGGGAGTCGGTCTGTGCAAATAGCAGATAAAGCTTGTTCCTGGATTTTCCCACTGGTGGCGGGTCCATGTATGATTGGCTTTCCTCTGAAAAAAAAAGTCGTCTTCACACAGAAAAGGAACATGTTGGTGGGTTATATCAGACATTTGCTCTGCATGTAGTTAGCAAGGGGGCAGGTGACACATTACAGTGGTACCTCGGGTTACAGAAGCTTCAGGTTACATACGCTTCAGGTTACAGACTCCGCTAACCCAGAAATAGTACCTCGGGTTAAGAACTTCGCTTCAGGATGAGAACAGAAATTGTGCTCTGGCAGCGCGGCAGCAGCAGCAGCAGCAGGCCCCATTAGCTAAAGTAGTGCTTCAGGTTAAGAACAGTTTCAGGTTAAGAACAGACCTCTGCAGCGAATTAAGTACTTAACCCGAGGTACCACTGTATTTGGGACTGCCTGTGGCTACAGTAATTCTGAAATCCTGAACTTTCAAATGTTTATACAGTAGGTGCATTAAAAGGAAAGTTCTCCTTTACCAGGTACCAGATGGCATTTCTGTGTCACCCAGGCACGTGTGCATATTTATTCCTCCGAACGAATTACAACTTCCAAGTGACTGGTGCAGAAGCAAATTTATTGAGCAGCAGGTCTGAAGCTGTGTATCTGCTTTGAAAAACAGCACACATAACAGGAACAATATGATGTGTTCATCTCCTCTGGCACTGTAAGTGAGATGCTTAGCTTAAGAAGAGATCATTTCTAGTCAATACAGTGACATAGAAATGCTTTGAAACTCACATAAAGGCTAGGAGTGAAGTTTTATTATTATTACTAGCAAGGAGAGCAGCTTCTCTAACAATAGTTTATAACCAAAGGCAGGGGCTGAAATATTTTGGGGGGATGTTTCAGTCCCTAACATCTGGAAGTGTAAGCGCCAACTCCTAGGGGCAGAGGCAGTTTAGGGCCCCCTATTATTATTATTATTATTATTATTATTATTATTATTATTATTATTATTAGGCTAGCCCCCTTCAATGTCCAGAGGACATTCGGCTCTGCCCCCTGATTCCTTGCGACATCAAATGTGTGACGTCAAGATTTTGCATCGAGGGCCCCTCAATCAACTTGCAAAGATGGAGCCTCTGCCTGGAAGTAAGGCTGGGGAAGATCTCACAAATGAAACATTGGAGTGTTGCTTCCCAACTGCATAAATACTGCTAATCTATAGGGTGATGCCAACAGTTGGAGTTGGATCCAGGAATAGAATAAAAGCTAGAACAGATGCAGAAACATTGAGATTATATCCTCATAGCTACCAGTGTCCATTAATAACTGTGCTACCCTGTTCTGGCCTGGGTGGGATTTCTGGAACATTTACAAAGGTGGTCCTACAAATAACACATTGCAGTAAACCAACCGAGATGGATAACTGAGGAACATCTTTCTCTGTCCAGATAGGGTCATAGTTGGTATACTATCCAAGGCTGAATGAAGGTATGTGGATAGTGGATTTCAGATTCTAGCAGGCAAATGCAATAAAACATTTAAATCACTAGGGAGAGAAGGAATTTCAGAGTGCTAAGTTAAATCATTCTAAAACATGTGTTCTTCCAACTTTCCAAATCATTATTGAAATTACCCTTTTAATTCAGCTGCTGGTTATGGGGATAAGGGTGTGAATAGGGGAGCAAATGAGGGTTAAGGCAGTCATAACTGTGAAAACCATTTTCTTCTTCTTTTACTTCCCTGGGTTATCTAAACCGAATAATGGAAATCAAATAGCAGAGACTATTAGTCCAGCAAACGGGACAAAAAAACTTTATATATGATAAAAGGCAGGGAATGTGTAGGTGGCTTGGGGAAAGGAGTGAAATAGTACCTCTGATTTTCAAAGGAGTCAGGAGACTGTAACCAGTTTCATCCCATTCAGTCTGATGGGAGAAAGTCAACTTAATTTACAAACACTGCCTACTGGAGATTTGTTGCAGGTGTGTCATGTTCTGTACCATATTGGGGGTGCCCAGCACACATGTACAGTGTGATACAGCACGGCCTGGCATGTGCATGTCACCACATGGTGCTATGGGATCTCTCAGATCCTCCCATGACAGTGACGTTGCGGCGTCCAGATGGGCACCCACAGTGAAAATTTTGTGAGTGCCTTGGCCCCCAGGGCCTCCAAGAGATGGTACCTATATGTTGGCGACAGTGATTAAGAGACTGTACTTTCAGGGCTCCAAGAAATGTTGGAGGATATGGAGTTATGCAACCCCCGAGCCAAAGAGGTAAATAACTATACAGTGGTACCTCAGGTTAAGTACTTAATTCGTTCCAGAGGTCCGTACTTAACCTGAAACTGTTCTTAACCTGAGGTACCACTTTAGCTAATGGGGCCTCCCGCTGCTGTCGTGTGATTTCTGTTCTCATCCTGAAGCAAAGTTCTTAACCCGAGGAACTATTTCTGGGTCAGGGGAGTCTGTAACATGAAGCATCTGTAACCTGAAGTGGGTACCACTGTACAATCTTTAGAAGACATCTGAAGGCAGCCCTGTATAGGGAAGTTTTTAATGTTCAATGTTTTATTACATTTCTGTATATGTTGGAAGGCACCCAGAGTGGCTAGGGCAACCCAGTCAGATGGGCAGGGTAAAAATAAAATAAAATAAATAAAATTTGTTGTTGTTTAGTCATCTTAGTTGTTCGACTCTCCGCGACCCCATGAACCAGAGCATGCCTTGGAAACACTCACTTTCTTCTCAAAGCTTCTCCTTTTTTATGTCCATGGTGTTTTCTTCGCAAAATACTGGAGTGAATTGCCACTTCCTTCTCCAGGTGGATCACATTTAGTCTAAACTCTCGGTTATGACCTCTCCGTCTTGAGTGGCCCTGCACGGCATAGCTCAGAGCTTCTTGAGTTATTCAAGCCCCTTCGCCATGACAAGGCACTGATCCATGAAGGGGAATAATTAAATAGGATGTCCCTAATTTCATAAGAGAAATGTTGGAGGGTATGCATTCTGAGCTTGTATTTTTCCCACTAGAGACACAGAGAGAGGCTGAAATCCTGGTGTTTCAGGTAAACACATTTGCTACCTGTTCTACACTGACTTTAAGTCTTCCTCTGCAAAGCCATTCATGAATAAGTACTCAGAGTCCCAGACCTGTTGGGCCCGGCGCCATTACTAACTACATCATTGAGTTTAGATGGGCCATGCAGGCCTTGCCTTCTGCCCTTTGGAATGTCCACAGGCGCTTTCTCCACCAGACCAGCATCTCTTTAAATATGATAAAGCTGCTTCTGGGATGCCTGGAACATCACCTGCATCTGTGAAAGACCATTTAGGCCAATTAAGTTAAGTGGCCTCTGAAGGAAGCTCAACTTGATTATACCATCAGGCTGGTTGTGGAGGGTTATAAAAAAAGGGGGGAAGGAAGCAAGGAAGAGAAGGAGCCAGGATTAATGAAGGAAGCTAAATGTTCCGTATGGAGGTGAAACAAGATAAACAGGATGTGGCTGACAGCACTTGGAATTTGCAGATCTTCTGGAGTCTTGATTTCAAGTCCTTCAGCTCTCAGACGCTGATGAGGAAAGTTACAATAATTTCAGTAATGAAGCCAAGCAGACGGGTTAGATTCACAGCAGGGAGCTCCTTTCCCCCCCAACCAAAAATCAAGACTTTGCATACAGTTGTGTGTTTGGTCCTCATTTCCACATTATTAGCTGGCATCCATGCATGGCATTATATTAATTATTCATTTTGTCTGTGCTGCCTAAGAAGCTTATTTCTCGGGGGGGGGGGTCAGATTTGGGTCACGTTAAGCGAGTATATTCTGCAGGGGAAATGGACTTTTACCTTCTTCTTCTTCTTCGGTGATCCCTCGTGGCCGAGTAAGATTGTCTTCCATAAATATGGTTTTAACAATGAGTCCGTAGGTGACTGTGGAGGCCAATTCTAGATCCACATGTCCTTCCACAGTGGGGACATTGGTTTCTGGGTGGGAGTTGATCATGGTGTGGATTTGCCAAATGTGTCTTCCTCTTAGCACGTTTATCCCTTGCGTCCTGAGTTTGAGTATCTTCAAAGCCCATGACACCTTTGGTAAAGGCTGTTCTCCAACGGGAGTGCTCGCAGGCAAGTGTTTCCCAGTTGTCAGTGTTTATACTACATTTTTTTTAGATTTGCCTTGAGACAGTTTTTAAACCTCTTTTGCTTACCACCAGCATTGTGCTTTCCATTTTTAAGTTCAGAATAGAGTAGTTGCTTTGGAAGACAATCATCAGGCATCAGCAAACATGACCATTCCAACGAAGTTGATTTTGAAGAATCAACTTTGCTTCTTCCAGTACACTGATATTAGTTCGCCTGTCTTCCCAAGTGATGTGTAAAATCTTTTGGAGACACCATTGATGACTTTTACCACCCACAGGTAATGCATACATATTGTGGCCAAGCTGAAGCTGATCAGTTTTCTCAGAGTGTCAAGTGCCTTAATTATTTCACCAATTTTTGGGAGGTGGGGTTGGGGGCAGTTGTGGCCGAAAAGTCTATTTGTCTCATACTCTTGCTCCCTCCTTCAGTTCATTTATCTTGTCCTCAGTCGCATCATTTAATTATAAAATCTGATTGGCAATGCCAACATCTGGTTTGCTGTGTGATCCCTGATTGGGTAGCATAATCTTAGGTGGTGGGAGGGCTTATGTTGCTGGCCCCAAATGATGGCAGCATCCCTTCCTCAATGGTGGTTCAAATCCTTGGACAATGTGTTTGTATGTAATTACCACTGCCACAAAAAGCACTGCAGCAGTCATTATTTTGTTATGCTGACACTTCCCCCCAGCCACAATGAATCAGAAGGTGACTCGTCTTCCAAGGTGTTGTAGAAGGATAAATTACTCCAGCCACAGAAAAACAGGACGATCAAAACTCTCTCCTCCCAATAACTCACTATACTCTGCAAACTCTTAACTGCCATAGAAAGAAAGCAATACTGTACATAGGTGCTAGCTCAGCCTCCTGAGTACTGAACAGGTTTCCTACCTGGAAAAAGTTTTGGGTTTTGTTCATGTTTTGACAGCAAGTAGCAGCCAATATTGGCGAGGGACGCGGGTGGTGCTGTGGGTTAAAGCCTCAGCGCCTAGGGCTTGCCGATCGAAAGGTCGGCGGTTCGAATCCCCGCGGCGGGGTGCGCTCCCGCTGCTCGGTCCCAGCGCCTGCCAACCTAGCAGTTCGAAAGCACCCCGGGTGCAAGTAGATAAATAGGTACCGCTTACCAGCAGGAAGGTAAACGGCGTTCCGTGTGCTGCGCTGGCTCGCCAGATGCAGCTTGTCACGCTGGCCACGTGACCCGGAAGGGTCTCCGGACAGCACTGGCTCCCGGCCTATAGAGTGAGATGGGCGCACAAACCCCAGAGTCTGTCAAGACTGGCCCGTTCGGGCAGGGGTACCTTTACCTTTACCTAGCAGCCAATATTATGACCCCCTTCCCTGTCTCTCTCTCTCACACACACACAGAGAGAGACATGCAACAGTTGCTAGGAGCAGCATACAGAAAGGTGATTCCATGGTAGCACCTCATTCCACCCAGTTGTGTGAATACACCAAACCTTGCCGATTACAGAGATTTTGGTAAAGATTTCCAGAATTCGGCATGGATATGGGCATCAGAAGCTCCTCAGCATCCGTCAGTTTCTATTTTGGTCTCTGCATGTAGATACATTAGATACAATTCACAAGAACATGCAAAAATACCGTATTTTTCGCCCTATAGGACACACTTTTTCCCCTCCAAAAATGAAGGGGAAATCTGAGTGCGTCCTATGGGGCGAATGCAGGCTTTCGTTGAAGCTTGGAGAGCGAGAGGGGTCGGTCGCTTGGAGAGTGAGAGCGCCCGGCGCTTCGGGAACACACCCACAGCCTAGGCAGCCCTGCAGGAGTTCCCGCAGGGCTGTCTAGGCTGCAGATAGCAGCCTTTTTTCAGGAGCGCCGGGCGCCGTGAAAGCAGAGCACCCGGCGCTTCGGGAACACATCCGCAGCCTAGGCAGCCCTGCGGGAGGTCCCTGCA
Source organism: Podarcis bocagei (assembly GCF_964188305.1). Lineage (NCBI taxonomy): Eukaryota > Metazoa > Chordata > Lepidosauria > Squamata > Lacertidae > Podarcis > Podarcis bocagei. The sequence goes on along the minus strand of NC_138133.1, from coordinate 84,803,441 downwards.
GGGCTCCCCACGCTGCGGATAGCAGCCTGCCGCCCAGTCGGCGGGGCGCCCTGAAGCAGAGTGCCCCTCGCGCCGGGCATACATCCGCAGCGTGGGGAGCCCTACAGGAGTTCCCCGCAGGGCTCCCCACACTGCGGATAGCAGCCTGCTGCCCGGCGGGCGGGGCGCCCTGAAGCAGAGCGCCCCACGCGCCGGACAGACATCCACAGCGTGGGGAGCCCTGCAGGAGTTCCCCGCAGGGCTCCCCACGCTGCGGATAGCAGCCTGCTGGCCGGCGGGTGGGGCGCCCTGAAGCAGTGCACCCCTCGCTCCGGACAGACATCGGCCAGCCCCACAAACTCGGGGGACAGCAGGGAGGCGCAGCGCGACCTCGACCTGGTTCGGTTTCCCCGACCTGCTTTTGGGGGGGGGAATAAAGGGAATTTTTTTTTCCTTTATTCCCCCCCAAAAAAACTAGGTGCGTCCTATGGGACGGAGTGTCCTATGGGATGAAAAATATGGTAATAGCAGGTCTCATATTCCCATGACAAAAGGCACATACACACATTCTTAAATATATGTTTTGTTGTTGCTACAGTTATTCAGAAAACGCTAAAGGAAGCAATCTGGCAACTGATTAATGGTTTCTCTAGCATATACTTCACTAAAATTCAGTAACTGGTAATTTTCATTTTCATTTTTTTATTTTTTATTTTAAAAAACAGACTATCACAGCCATCAACAACAGGGCTTTCAAAATGCTATTTTCCAAGCAAATGTCTCATTAAATATCCTTCTGCAAAATTAATTGAAACCTTACAAAAAGCATTGTTCACTCAGGCAGCCTGAAGCTTCGCTCTGTTTTGCTGAAGTCTTTCTATAAAATATTTAACAAGGATATTAGAGGCTTATGACGTTCTTGAAGTTCTGGGGAAAAGAAAAAGGGAGAGGGGAAAAAAAAGCTAAATTAAACCAAGAGGGGAAAGTGGGGGATGGGAAGGAAGCTTTTAGTGATTTGTTGGTCTTTATCTGTCATTCTTCATTGCACCTCTTAACAATATCTTGTAATATGTCTTTAAGTGTGTAATGCCCATTTCTTAAGGGAATGTGGAATGTTTGCCTGCACCAATAGGAGGGAGGGATGGAAATGAAGGAAGAAATAGAGTATTAAATATATGGAGAAATTCACAAATCTAGACATTTTATTGCACCTTCATGATGATTTGTGCTCCCAATGCTATCATGGTAGTCACTTTCAATCCTTCATGGGCCTGCAAAAGTTTTGACGTGGTCACCCTGCTTTTTTCTTTTTTCTTTTTCTTTTATTAGAAGAAGAGTTTGGATTTGATATCCCGCCTTTCACTCCCCTTCAGGAGTCTCAAAGCTGCTAACAATCTCCTTTCCCTTCCTCCCCCACAACAAACACTCTGTGAGGTGAGTGGGGCTGAGAGACTTCAGAGAAGTGTGACTGGCCCAAGGTCACCCAGCAGCTGTATGTGGAGGAGCGGAGACGCGAACCCGGTTCCCCAGATTACGAGACTACCGCTCTTAACCACTACACCACACTGGCTCTCGTCACCCTGCTTCATTTCCAACCAGTGCATATTCTGTAACTTCCTGCTGAAAGCCTGTAGCTTTTTATACCACAACTGTTCTGCTTTATTTTTGCACTGTAGACCATCCAGATAGCAATTATGTGGCAGCGTCAGGGAAGCATTGCAGAACAAACTAAAGCAAAATAAATCTACCACTAATGACTGCTACAGAATACAGCCACAATAAAGGACTAGTCCGTAGGGAGCCTAAATGGATCTTCTGTGTTCAATGTTAGTATATCTCTGAATCTCATACTGTGGGACAAACAGCTGGCTGGAGTTCTGCTTTTAATTGTTTTCTAGTGAGAAGAGACATAGCCAAGGAGAGAGTAGGCAACACTATAACATTAAAAAGAGAATACCGTTTCCTTGTTCCTTTCCTCCCTGGAGTTGTAAACCTCTAGAGTGACTACCCATAGTAATGTTTGATTATTTTATAAGTTATTTCTTGCACCCATAAAAGACTGGGAAGAGGATGCACAAGTGAAGTGAGGCAAATCATCATCACCATCTTCTTCTTTGGCGATTCTTCTTTGGTCAGATTTGGGTCACGTTAAGCGAGTATATTCTGCAGGGGAAATGGACTTTTACATTCTTCTTCTTCTTCGGTGATCCCTCGTGGCCGAGTAAGATTGTCTTCCATAAATATGGTTTTAACAATGAGTCCGTAGGTGACTGTGGAGGCCAATTCTAGATCCACATGTCCTTCCACAGTGGGGACATTGGTTTCTGGGCGGGAGTTGATCATGGTGTGGATTTGCCAAATGTGTCTTCCTCTTAGCACGTTTATCCCTTGCGTCCTGAGTTTGAGTATCTTCAAAGCCCATGACACCTTTGGTAAAGGCTGTTCTGCAACTGGAGTGCTCGCAGGCAAGTGTTTCCCAGTTGTCAGTGTTTATACTACATTTTTTAAGATTTGCCTCGAGACAGTCTTTAAACCTCTTTTGTTGACCACCAGCATTGCGCTTTCCATTTTAAAGTTTGGAATAGAGTAGTTGCTTTGGAAGATGATCATCAGGCATCCGTACAGCATGACCAGTCCAACGAAGTTGATGTTGAAGAATCATTGCTTCAACACTGGTGATCTTTGCTTCTGCCAGTACACTGATGTTAGTTCGCCTGTCTTCCCAAGTGATGTGTAAAAATTTTTGGAGACACTGTTGATGGAATCTTTCGAGGAGTTGGAGTTTCTGTTTTCACCACCACCAAAACCACCACCACAGACCCTCCAAGTGTCTCTATTTTCCAGGCACAGTCCCAGATTTACAGAAGCCATCTCAGTTTCTGATTTTAATCCCAGAATGTCCTGCTTTTCCTTAGGAAGTCCCAATTTTCCTCAGAGAAATATTGGAGGGTATGGTAGGATGTCCCTAGAGGGTATGGATTTATGTGACCCCCAAGCCAAGGAGATACAACCTTTAGAAGGCATCTGAAGGCAGCCCTTTATAGGGAGGTATTTTAATGTTTTATGTTTTATTATGTTTTTATATATGTTAGAAGCCGCCTAGGTGGATGGGGGTATAAATTTAATTGGGGAAATGTTGGAGGGTTTTTCATCATCACCATAATCATCATCAGCACCACCACCTCCTTTAGGTCAAGCTGAAGAAAAGCAGGGAAGAAACAGGAAGCACAAGTTAATTGTATTTCCTGTCTCCCCAGCAGCCAATTGCCACATCTCAAAGGAGCACTTTGCTTAAAAGCAAAAGGCCCCATTTGGTTCACATCTTTCTTCATAAGGAAAGATGTCAAGGTCATGACGCAAATATACCTTTGATGCATAAAGATAATACCTGGATGGCTCTCTAATTGTGAGTGCATAGCCTGAGCAAAAGGGCATCACAGGCATCTATTTCTGAAATGCGTTTGCTTTCCACTCCATTGGCATTTTATATTATAACTCCTACAAAGCCAAAGTAATAGGCAATCGAGACGCAGTCACGATGTGGCTTGTAAAATTTGATCGGCTGAACATAAGATTAATAATTCTGCTTTAACCTTCATTACATCTATCCATTCATTCTTTTTTCTCTCTTTTTTTTTAAGCAACAAACCACCCTCTAGCCAAGTACAAAGTGCTTGTTACAGAAGACACAGGGAATTGCCACCATCCAAAAACTATAGCATATCGCTTAAGAATAAATCGTACAGTGCAACCTCATTCAGGAATATTTTTTGAAGACATTTGGAAAATCAGACATGTGGGATCAGCAGAATGACAAATTTCACAGTACTGTGGGCAGTTAATCCAGATTAATTAATCCAGAGCAAACAACAGGAAAACGTTGGTGACAAAATTATTTCGTTTCTGTGCCAAAAGCAACTGCTTCCATTTCTACTGGATGTCTCAAAACTTTTTCAGTGATGGCAATGGAACATATGAAATTGCCTTATAATGGGTGAGATCATTTGACTAGTTGTTGCGGTATTGTCTACACTAGCATGACATCTTGGGGGTTTTCTCCTCCCCAGCAAAACAACAACAACCTGACACCAGATATCCTCAAAAACCAATACTTTCTAGATACAAAACATAACATACAAAACAATCTGGAGGGTGAGTGCATTTTTCAATTCTGGAGAAAGGGGAAGTTACATACAGTGGTACCTCAGTTTAAGAACAGCCCTGTTTACGAACTATTCGGTTTATGAACTCCGCAAAACTGGAAGTAGTGTCCTTGTTTGTGAACTTTATCTTGGTCTAAGAATGGAATCTGAACGGTGGAAGGGCACTGGTGGCAGGAGGCCTCATTAGGGAAAGCGCACCTTGGTTTAAGAACGGTTTTGGTATAAGACCGGACTTCCGGAACAGATTAAGTTCGTAAACCGAGGTACCACTGTAATAGAATCTGTAAAACAAGAATTTTTTTCCATAAAAATCATTGTGTTCCCAGTGATTTATAAACAAGTTCCTTAGTTGTATGACCAAGCATTGTAGAATGTTTACATTCTCAACAGATTTTTTTCAATTGGAGGTGTCATGTATTAAGTTTCATACCTTTGGGACATGATATATGAAGAGCTGGAAAAAAATGTCGAAATACACATTTCCAAAAAACCCCAGAATTATTCTTATTAGGTATCTTTACAGTAAACATCCTAAAGGTTAATAAGATGGTCTTTTTTTATGCAACAATGGCAGCCAGGATTCTGACTGCGAAGTATTGGAAAAGCAATTTAATACTGACAAAAGAAGAATGCCACTTAAAACTATGTGAATATCTTGAATTGGCAAAATGAACAGAATCAATAAGAAATCATTCAGGAGATAAGATCAGAAAAGAATGGGATGCGTTTAAAATATATATGATTAAATATGGTTCCAACGACTATACCTGGTTGAGCATAGACTAAATTCCACAGAGATAATACGATGGTTCTCCACAGATTTAAAAATGATACAGATAAGTTAAGATATAGAGATTAGGAACCACATCGGGTTAGAGAGAAGTCATCAAATTAATCAGGGTATCAAACCAGAAATCAGGTACAGAAAAGAAAGTGAGAGATGCGAGAGAAAAAAGACAAGGAGAAGACAAAGTGAGTTCTTACTGGAAATAAGTATTATAATATTATCAATAATGGTTTGTATTCCTTAAATAGCTTTGTGTACTGGAAAAGATTTTTTGCAAGTTTTTCTTTGTTTCTATCTTCTCTTCTCTTTTCAGCTCTACCTCTCTTTTAAATCAGAACCAGTGAAGGCGGTGAAGGTCCTGCGTGAGTGTCTGGAGGAGGTTGGAGGATGGATGGATGGCGGCTAACAGATTGAGGTTCAATCCTGACAAGACAGAAGTACTGTTTTGGGGGGACAGGAGGCGGGCAGGTGTGGAGGATTCCCTGGTCCTGAATGGGGTAACTGTGCCCCTGAAGGACCAGGTGCGCAGCCTGGGAGTCATTTTGGACTCACAGCTGTCCATGGAGGCACAGGTCAAATTTGTGTCCAGGGCAGCTGTTTACCAGCTCCATCTGGTACGTAGGCTGAGACCCTATCTGCCTGCGGACTGTCTCGCCAGAGTGGTGCATGCTCTGGTTATCTCCCGCTTGGACTACTGCAATGCACTCTACGTGGGGCTACCTTTGAAGGTGATTCGGAAACTACAATTAATCCAGAATGTGGCAGCTAGACTGGTGACTGGGGGGTGGCCGCCGAGACCATATAACACCGGTCTTGAAAGACCTACATTGGCTCCCAGTACGTTTCCAAGCACAATTCAAAGTGTTGGTGCTGACCTTTAAAGCCCTAAATGGCCTCGGTCCAGTATACCTGAAGGAGCGTCTCCACCCCCATCATTCTGCCCGGACGCTGAGGTCCAGCGCCGAGGGCCTTCTGGCGGTTCCCTCATTGCGAGAAGCAAAGCTGCAGGGAACCAGGCAGAGGGCCTTCTCGGTAGTGGCACCCGCCCTGTGGAACGCCCTTCCAGCAGATGTCAAAGCAATAAACAACTACCTGACATTCAGAAGACATCTTAAGGCAGCCCTGTTCAGGGAAGTTTTTAACGTGTGATATTTTACTGTATTTTTGGTTTCTATGGAAGCCGCCCAGAGTGGCTGGGGAGGCCCAGCCAGATGGGCGGGGTATAAATAATAAATTATTATTATTATTATTATTATTATTATTATTATTATTATTATTATTATTATTATTATTATTATTATTATTATTATTATTATATTATTATTATTATTATTATTACTATATTATTATTATTATTACTATATTATTATTATTATTATTATTATTTTCATTTAGCTTTTCTTTTTTTCTTTTTTTTCTTTTCCCCTTCTTTCTTTTTTTCTTTTTTTGTTTTAAGAATAATGTGTTTTTTATTGTATCGATCCAATTGCAAATAAAGTTTATATGAAAAAATAAAAACAGAAAAAGTTTCATACATTCTGTATGCAAACCCTTGATGCCTTATAGCTGCGGCCAAGATGGTGGCAAATGTATACATGTATACATTCCCTTGGACCACATCAGTGAGGATGAGAAAGGGGTCTTGTCATCGGGACAGCCCAGGACTTCCATACAACACTGCCCAGGTTTACCCCCCTGGAGAGATCACAGTACTTGCAGTGGTGTGTACTGGGCAGGAAGTAAATTTTGTAAACAACCATACAAATCACTCACGACAGTGTTAACACATGTTTTACAGGCACTGCAATAAATTGTTAATCGATGGTTATAGAGTCCAGCGAGTCAATGTATTGTTTGTTATCCGTGGCTTACCCCAGTCTATCATGTTGTCGGCTGATTTGCTCATTACTCTTTATAGGGCAGTCTCCCTGTGCTTTTCACATACGCCGATCATTGATTTCATTTTAGCAGTGTATCATTTTATTTACCTTAAGAACCATTTATAAATTGGACTTTCATTGGCATCAAAGCCAGCTAGGCATTCCAGCAGTTGCTTGATTGCTGGGCAATCGAGTCTACCAGACTCTCCTGTGGAATGTCACCCATTCAGGGAGGGAGCTTGCGATAAATGATAGTAATTTGAGTTGATTAAGTGGGCACTTCACTGATGGAAATCTCTTTTCTATCTGATTGGTGCTCCGGTCATAGAGATTGCATGGGATCCGAAGCCTGTCAAAGGTAAGGCAGCCTTTATACAACCACTTGCGTGTTTGCTATTTATTTATTTATTTATTTATTTATTTATTTATTTATTTATTTATGGCTCGTGCAATTTGCATTTTTACAGTCATCTTCAGTGTGCACACTAGGGCGCATTTTTAGAGCCATCTCCATTATGAGCCCGATCTAACAAGGTTTAGGTGTTTTTTAGTACCTTGAATTGTGATGCAGTAAAAAAAAAGGGGGGGTGCTGAAATATCTCCCCCTGAAATAAATTGGATTTAAACACAATTTTCGTGCAGTCATGCCTTCTTTATTTGTCCGAAATATTTATCTTCCGGCTTTCCAGTGGTGAAGAGCCATTTGAGGAACAGCTTGTGAGCCTTCTCGTTTAAGAACACCAGGAGCAGTCTATCTGAGCAGGAAAAGCTAGTCTAATAATAATAATAATAATAATAATAATAATAATAATAATAATAAAATATTTATATCCCACCCTCCCCAGCCAAAGCCGGGCTCAGGGTGGCTAACAACAATAAAACATTACAACAGTACAATACAACACAACACTCTAAAATCATTCATTATAAAATTAATTCAAAACAAACCACTGGCAGAGTCAGAGACTTTTAAGGTCTGTAAAAGGAATGGCCAAACTTGGGCCCTCCAGGTGATGCTAGACTACAATTCCCTGAACTTTGGTCATGCTGGCTGCATCCAAAGGGAACTGGAGTCAAACAACATCACAAGGGCACCAGGTTTACTCATTGGGCATTTATTAAAGTGTTCTTAAAAAGGAAGCTTCTTAGCTTCACAATATCTAGATTTCAAAGAGAAATTGTAGATGATAACACTAAGCTTTTTTGGGGGGGGCGGGGGAGTATAATTTATTATTAGAATGGGAGATCAAAGGTGAAGTTAAAAGTGTAATGATGAAGTGGGCACAAGACTTAGGACATGATATACAAAGGGAAGACAGGGAAAAATTATGGAAAATTAATTTAAAATTTACCGACTGTATACTGTAAAAGAGAATTATATGAAAATGGTATATTACACCTGTAAAAATGGGGGGGGGGAGATGTCTAGAACAGGCTCCAACAAATGTTGGATTTGTAAAGAAAAAGAAGGCACTTTCTTTCATATGTGGTGAAATTGTAAAATAAAATTAAAAAATTGGGAAATGATATATAATGAAATGAAAATAATGTTTAATATAACTTTTGTGAAAAGACCAGAAGCCTTTTTATTAGGCATTTCAGGCCAAGATGCGCCAAAAGAAAAGAAAAGAAACTCTTTATGTATGCTACAACAGCGGCTAAGATATTACTAGCCCAAAGATCGAAAAGTGATGAAATACCAACTAAAGAAGAATGACAAGAAAAATTGATGGAATATGCTGAAATGGCAAAGCTAACTGAAAGACTTCGAGATAAGGACAACAGAGATTTTAAGAAAGACTGGGAACCATTTATGTTATATTTACAGAAACAATGTAAATATATGGACTCACTAGCAGGTTTTGTCTAAACACTTACACTTAACAAAATTAAATACAGGAATCATAAGGAAGATGTGATATACAGTAAGAAGAGCATAATGACAATTAAGTTAAAGATTGTTAAATTAAGATATATTAAAGTAATCAGGATAAGTTAAGATGTAAAAGAATCCAGAAGAGGAAGTTGAGGGAAGTCGGGGGGGGGGGGCGACTGGGTTTTTACTTTTTGTGTGACTTGATGTGTTATTTGAATCTTTAAAATAAAATAATAAAATAATAAAAATTATTTTTTTTAAAAAGGAAGCTTCTTCTTGCAGTAGCTTTTAAAGTGTTTTGTTCCTGACTTTTGTAGTTGCTTGTTCCTTATAGATGTAATTGCTTTTTTTGTTTTGTATGTTGCTGTTTTGCAAGCCATCTTTGAATGGTATGGAATAAAGCAGGGTACAAATATATTAGGGACAGAGTGGGCATCTAATTCGCACAGGTAAGTGAAAGATGGAGACAGGGAGTGGTGGGCAGAAGGGAGCTTTTCTGTATTGTAAAAGGTAAAGGGACCCCTGACCATTAGGTCCAGTCGTGGCCGACTCTGGGGTTGCGGCGCTCATCTTACTTTATTGGTTGAGGGAGCCAGTGTACAGCTTCTGGGTCATGTGGCCAGCATGACTAAGCCGCTTCTGGCAAACCAGAGCAGCTCATGGAAATGCTGTTTACCTTCCTGCTGGAGCAGTACCTATTTATCTACTTGCACTTTGATGTGCTTTCGAACTGCTACGTTGGCAGGAGCAGGGACCGAGCAACAGCAGCTCACCTCGTCACAGGGATTCGAACTGCCGACCTTCTGATCGGCAAGTCCTAGGCTCTGTGGTTTAACCCACAGCGCCACCCGCGTCCCTTAGAGCAGGGCAAATTCCCCTTCCTTCATCAGAGCATTCAGCTTAAGGAGGTGGGGGTTCAACCTGAGGGCCAAATTGATTGCTGGACAACCTACCAGGGACCACAGACCAACGATGGGTTAGACCAGAGGCAAAAGTGAGCATAACACCATACCTTCCAATTGTTCCTATTTTCCAAGGACAGTCCTAGAATTATGAAAGCCATCATGGCTTCTGTTTGGATTCCAGAATGTCACTATTTCCCCCTCCTGTGCCGCCACTGTGGAGCTCAGGACGGTGGAAGGTGTGTTTGCTGTGTCCTCTTGGTGAAGCAGTGGTGACAACTCTCCCTTCTTCTGACAGGAGATACTTTGTGGTGCGGTGGGGAGTAGACAAAAAGTGCGGGGTCGAGGAAGGCCAGCTGGTAGGGAGCGGGAAATGTCTCTGTTTTAATCTGAGGAATGTTGGAGAGCCCATTTTAATTTTGCACATTAAGCTAGGGTCTACACCAGCCTTTTTCAAGCTTAGGCACCCACAGTTGTTGTCGGACTATAACTCCCATCATCCATGACCATTGGCGATGCTAGGTAACGATGATAGGAGTTGTAGTCCAACAACATCTGGGGACCTCAGGTTGAGAAAGGCTGGTCTACACATATTTACACCCTCAACCCTCCATACAGGCCAAGGCACGATCAGAGTGCAAGGACATAGCCTAACCAGGCAAAAACACTGGGTGGGGGGGGGAAGAGATCTGAAGCCAATAAGGGGTGGGGCTGGGGAGACTTCCAAGGCCTGGAGCAGGCATCCCCAAACTCGACCCTCCAGCTGTTTTGGGACTGCAACTCCCATGATCCCTAGCTAACAGGACCAGTGATCAGGGATGATGGGAATTGTAGTCCCCAAACAGCCGGAGGGCCGAGTTTGGGGGTGCCTGGCCTGGAGGGCTGCATTTGGCCCTTTCTTAAAGGAGCTTGTGTTACAGTAGGGTTTAGATGAGGATCTGCTCCTTTTAATGTAGGCATAGGCAGCCTTTGGCCCTCCAGATGTTTTTTTTTTTTTAAATGATATTTATTAAGAGTTTTAGAATTACAGAAAAAAACAAAAAAGAAAAGGAAAGAAAGAAAACAAAATAAGAACAAACCACAATCAAACAATACAAATAAAAATCAAAATAAAAAAACACAATCAAAAGACAAAAATAAGCCACAAACATTTAAAAACAAAGCCAATATTCTCAAAACCTTAACTGTCATTACCTTCTTTCTTTGAGCTCCTCACTCCTCCCTTTTTTTGTATCCTAGTTGTTAATTGTCACAGCAAATCCTTTCCATTTTTCATAACATTCTGTCATTACATTACCTTAGTCTAATTTAACCTTATCTTACTCTAAAAGACCCTAAAACTTGAAACTTAGATCTTATTTATACCAATTTCTCATAACCATAATATTCTTACATAATTCTTTTAACATTTTTGCTAAAGCCAAATGATTTCGTTCCAACATTTTTCTAACATTCATCAATTTTATAAAGCAATCCTAATAAAAGAAATTTTCTTCCAATCTTCATCCAGCGTAGGCCCTCCAGATGTTTTGGCCTACAACTCCCATGATCTCTAGCTAACAGGACCACTGGTCAGGGATGATGGGAATTGTAGTCCAAAACATCTGGAGGGCCGAAGGTTGCCTATGCCTGTCTAAATGCACCTGCATGTTGCACCAGCTTCATTGTCTCCTACTGCAAAGTTAGAGAAGCATCCTACACTTTTAAAAATATCAGTTAAAGTAAACAGAGCAATTTACTAGTCCTTCAAGGCCAGTAAGTGGATATTCTCTTGGCACACGTTGTTTTCAAATTCCCTTTTCATTGTTTTGCGTCCGCTCCTCTCTCTTAAAATGAAATGTTTTATCAAAAGCCCTCTGCTAGAATTCTTCCTCTGCATGGTCTGAATGGCGCTTTCCCGGAACTGTTATGGTCCATCAGGTCAGTTACACACAAAATATTCCCTAAGCACTTCCCAGCACAATAGCTTGTAATGGCTCCAAAAGAGCTGTCATAGTCGATCATGTCAGTAAACAGCTTTGATTTGGCTGTTTTCCCTTGGTTTCTTCAGTTTATATTGCAGGAAGAATCACTCCCAAACATGTGTTTGAAAGAACACAGTCTTTTGTTCTCTTGCTTCCCCAAGCGTTCGAGGTTAGGACATTCCTGCATTGAGATTCCTGCATTGCAGGGGTATGGACTTTAATAATAATAATAATAATAATAATAATAATAATAATAATAATAATAATAATAATTGTTATTATTTATACCCTGCCCATCTGGCTGGGTTGGCCTTGGGGTCTCTTCCAACTCTACAATTCTATGATTCTAAGATTTATTTAGTAGATGAAACACTGCTGTAGTTATGCTACATAGTTTTGAAGGCTTGATAATGAGCCTCTCCTTCCATCATGAGTTTGGCTTACTAGCACACTTCTTAATGTAGGGGCAATCTATCCAGAAGACAATTGTATTTCGAGGAGTTTAGTGATCTGAGATGGTCATCTCTTCCTGCCTCTGTTTACTACCCCTTACTAGCTCTTGTTCTGCTCTTTGATGGCTGAGAACAGCCTTTTAATAATGTGTGGAAGGAAGTAAGAGTGCTGGGTACCTTCCTTCTTTGACGCGAGACATTGGGAGAGGTGGCTAGCTAATGAATGATCTGCAGGTAGCTAGTAGCATGTAGGCAGTCAGGCAAACCACACAGGTTAGCTATCTATAAATCGGATGGTTTGGGGGCATAGTTCGAGAAGCTCGTGCATGGACTGATCGAAGGGCCGTGCAAGCAAAGGCTACCTAGGGGTCACTTCACCACTTCTTGAGGGCTTCACAGTTGCAGATCAAAGTGCTTGCTTGGTAATGTATAAAATGCTTGCTGTTTAGCATAAAATATTTAATCTTCTCACTCACTTGAGTTTGTATTTCTTCTGAATCTCATTAAAAGGACCACCTTGCATTCAGCAAGGCACTTAATTTGATCAACCCCCTCCTTGTCTGAAGCAACAAACCATGGTTTGAAGGGTCCTGTTATTCGGGACTCAAAAACATAGCTTCTTTTGCAACCATGGTTTGGAAAACCCCCACAGTTGGTTGCTTGAGACATAATGCCAAATGGTGGTTTGCTCAAAGTTCTGTTAAAGTTTAGACCAAATATGCAGGGAGAAATTACACACATAGACACTGCAATCCTGATCCTCCAAAACGTGGAAAACATGTGTCTTTGGATTCAGCCATATATTTACATATACACAAGTTGAGCAGGCATGGTTTTGGGGTACAGAAACAAGCACAGAAGCAAGCAGTGGAAATCCTAAAGCAGCCTCAGCTCCTCATAAACCTGTCAGAATCACTTCAGCTAGGAAAACAAGCAGACAGATGTATGACCCCAAAAATCACAGTAGAATTGTGATGGCCTGGGATTCAGGACTCAGAAGCTGAACCTGAGGAATCCCAGCCTGCACAGGAGTCTCTGCCTCCAGAACCAGCTGAGCTGGGGCTGGGGCTTGAGCCTGAAGGGTCCTCACCTGTGCTGGATCCTCAGGTGCCGCCACCTGAGTCTGCTCTGGCTCCTGAGGTGATGGAGGACCCATTGCCTGCAGGTGCTCCACTCTCAGCCCCGTCAGGGGAAGCTGAGGTTGCCTCTGGGTCCGGTAACCCTCCAGCCTCTCCTGAGCTGCAGAGGTGCAAGGCAGAGCGGCAGAGGGAACTAAGTTCCCACAGGAGGAGTGCTTGCCTCCAGGCCAGGAGAGGCGAGTCACCTGTGGACCGGGGCCGCCCTATGCCTTGGGGCAGATAAAAGCCAGCCAGCCCGGTCCCAGGTTGCAGGAGCAACATTGTTGGCAGCCTGTTCCTGCCTGCACCCTGTCCTGCTCTTCTGCCAGAGTTTCTGACCTCACCCAACTCCCTGCCTTGGACCCAGCTTCAGCTTTGACAGACTGCCTCCATACCGCACCCTCAACCTCAGACTGGACTCGGACCTTGCTGCACGGTTAACCCTCAGGACCAGCACAAGAATCTTGGAAGTAACCCTTTTCTGCTGCAGCCACTTGCCCCCTTGATAAACCAGCCACATGAAAGAGACAGCTAATCTGAATGCTAGGAGAGCATGAATGGCAGAACTACATGAACAAAGGAGGTGAGCTCCCGCCCCTTTGTCCCATTGATCCCTCACATCCTCTCAGTTTGATTTTTAGAACACCTGCATAATATTCCCAATGGAGAGCTTTGTTACAGTGCAATCTTATGCATGCCTACTTGGAAGCGGTAAGATACACAGAAAATCACACCGAGACAAAAGAAAAGAAAATAGAATATATCCTTCATTTCTTTTTACAAACAGAGATCAACAGAACTTTTAAACGTATATTCCACAGCACCACAGGATGAATTTGGGAACAATGCAATAGGCTGCGCTGAAAATCAGGTCAAAGTATTCTGTTCTCATAGTGGCCAACTAGATGCTTATGGGAAGCCTACAAACAAGTCCCCAGTGCAAAAGCATTCTGATAATACGTGGTTCCCAACACCTGATATTCAGACATCTGCCATCACCAACACTTGATGTAGAACATAAGCATCATAGATTGTAGCCAATGAAAGCTCTATCTTCCATGAATTTGTTGGATCCTATCTTGAAGCAGTAGTGATGTATGGAAGTGAGAGCTGGACCATCAAGAAGGCTGATCACCAAAGAATTGGTGCTTTTGAATTCTGGTGCTGGAGGAGACTCTTGAGAGTCCCATGGACTGCAAGAAGATCAAACCTATCCATTCTTAAGGAAATCAGCCCTGAGTGCTCACTGGAAGGACAGATCCTGAAGCTAAGGCTCCAATACTTTGGCCACCTCATGAGAAGAGAAGAGTCCATGGGAAAGACCCTGATGTTGGGAAAGATTGAGGGCACAAGGAGAAGGGGACGACGGAGGACGAGATGGTTGGACAGTGTTCTCAAAGCTACCAGCATGAGTTTGACCAAACTGCGGGAGGCAGTAGAAGACAGGAGTGCCTGGTGTGCTCTGGTCCATGGGGTAATGAAGAGTCAGACAAGACTAAACGACTAAGCAACAACATCTTGAAGCCATGCAAGCTGCTAGCCACCACTGCCTCTTGTGGTGCACATTCCATAATTTATGCTTTCGATTGTCTGTCCTGAAACTTCCAGCTTTCAGCTCCATTGAAAAGCCCTAAATCCCAGAATTAAGAGAGGAATAAAAACGCCATTTCACCCACAGGTGTCAACATTTATATTCATCGTAACCAGATTAAAATTCTCTAGGGCCACTGCAGGAGTCAGAATCCTGCCCACGGGTTGTTAGGTGGCCATCTCTTATTTAAGCTGTTCCTCTGTGTCTTTATGGAGACAGTCATTGGAGAGTCCTTGAAACAAGCCTTGGCACCTATTTGGTTTCAGTCACTCTGCTGCCACCCCCATCCTTCAAATCTCGCTTCCTTGAGAACACCAAGCAAACTTGTCCTTGTCATTCTAGTTCTGTCATTTGCCTTAATGTCTTTGGAAGGAGTACAATGCTTTGAAAAAAATCATTTTTATAGTGCGGGATGAGCTAAAATGAATATTGGGGGAGGATTCTATTATGCTGAGAGAGAGAGAGAGAGAGAGAGAGAGAGAGAGAGAGAGAGAGAGAGAGAGGGCAGAGGACCTTGAAAATGGGCTCTTGAGGTTCTCCCTCTCTTTCTCTTTTAATGCTTCTTCCCAATCTTGCAGAGGTCAAAAGACAGGGGCATCTTAAGAGTAGAGATTCAGGCCGATATGCAGAGTGAGACACACTCTTACGACGCTGGAAGATGAGTTTTCGAAAGGCAAATGTCTCTCAGCTGGATTGAACGCCAGTCTAAATAAGCTGACGCGTGGGGGTATTTTATCATCATTATTATTTCTTAAATGTCAGCAGAATTCCTGAAGGGCAGTATTATCATTTCTCAGCAAATGGTATTAACAAGAGAGATTGTGCACCTCCCGATTTCACAAGGAGACACCCATCAGTGATAACCTGATGGGATGGTAAGCTTGGCTACTGGCTGGCAGTATCACTTCCAGGACCACCCCTAGCATTGGGCAGAGGGAGGAACTGGCAGCAAGGAGTTAGAAGATGGATTGTGTGTGCTGCTCAGCCTGCCCTAGGCCCTCTAAGCCAACCTGGTGCCCTCAAGTGTGGTGGAAGACACTATCTCATCACCGGTGCAATAAAACTTGGCCCAGCACTCAGAGCTTCCAGGAGGCTGGGGAAGAGGACTAAACATCATTGCACTTCCCAGAATTTCTCTTTTGCTGCTGTCAATTCCCTTTGGAGCCCAGCCTGCTATGAAGACCCATCTGCTCTGAAATGCATTTAAGCCAGACTGCTTAGGTTCCTTGGAGTGCCCCAAAACCAGCAGCTGGAACTTTATTCTCTATTTTTCCATCTCCACCGTATTAAGCAGGTGGTCCCTTATCTTTCTTGCCCTGATCTGGCCACAGTGATCCATGCGACGGTCACCTCCAGGCTTGATTATTGTAAGTCGCTCTACGTGGGGCCGCCCTTGAAGCTGACCCAGAAACTCCAGTGGGTGCAGAATGCCACTGTGAGGCTCCTTACGGGGTCCTTGTCGCGGGATCACATTCATCCAGTGCTTTACCAACTGCACTGGCTCCCGGTGGAGTACAGGGTCAGGTTTAAGGTGTTGGTTTTGACCTTTAAAGCCCTGTGCGGCCTAGGACCCATGTACCTATGGAATCGTTTCTCCTGGTATGCCCTGCGGAGGACCTTAAGGTCCACAAATAACAACACTTTGGAGGTCCCGAGCCCCAAGGAGGTTACATTGGTTTCAACTAGGGCCAGGGCCTTTTCAGCATTGGCCCCAACTTGGTGGAATGCTCTATCACAAGAGACTAGGGTCCTGCGGGACTTGAGATCTTTCTGCAGGGCCTGCAAGACAGAGCTGTTCCGCCTGGCCTTTGGTTTGGACTCAGTCTGACCCTTATGTTTCCCTCACCTTATGGTCTTGATTTATCAGCTATTTTAAAATGAGGCTGCATTTTAAATTGTATTTTAACCTGTATTTTAAATTGGGGTTTGTTTGTTTTTTCATTCTCCCCCCCCCCCCCCGCTCTTTCCTCCCTATTATGTTTTTACTGTGATTTTATTGGTGTTAGCCTCTCTGAGCCAGGCTCTGGCTGGGGAGGGCGGGGTATAAATAAAATTTATTATTATTATTATTAATTTTATTTTTCCTTTCTACTTATGGATCAAAGTTTAGTTTATTTCTCTTGCGATATTAAATTTATTCTACACTTGCTGAATTGTTGGATTTTTGGCCTACTTGGATTTGTTGATATGTCTTGTAAAATGATGTCTCTCCCGCACTGCTGAGCTCCTCCGCATGCAGTGGCGTAGCGTGGGGGGTGCAGGGGGGCCGGCCGCACCGGGCGCAACATCTGGGGGTTAGGGGGCGCACATCCACGGGTTAGGGGGCGCAAATTACTTGCCTTGCCCCGGGTGCTGACAACCCACGCTACGCCACTGTCCGCATGCTGATGTTTTTAATGCTTTCTTTCTTTCTTTCTTTCTTTCTTTCTTTCTTTCTTTCTTTCTTTCTTTCTTTTTCTTTCTTTCTTTCTTTCCTAAGCCATTTCTCAGTCAAATGAATCCCAAAGTGTCTTACAAACATGAAATAAAATAACAGAGCGTAATAGCACATCACAAGTATAGCATAAATCGTATAAAATAATCAACAAATCATCAATTAAAAAATTACTATCTGTAAAACACTATTAACAAAGCAGGGCTGTGCACAGTTCCCCCACCCACCCAATCACGGGTCCAAAATCAGGAAGAGGAAGAGGAAGAGGAAGAAGAAGAAGAAGAAGAAGAAGAAGAAGAAGAAGAAGAAGAAGAAGTTTGGATTTGATATATATAACAACTGCACCACACTATCTCTCTAGCTCCCCATTCATGGAATACTGCCACCTTTTACTGAGTTGATTCTCAATGGCACTTTCCATTGGGTAGAGTATGACCCTAGAAGACATTGTCACTATGCCTATGGGACAAAATCTTCATTGGATGTGAGCAAGACTTCTCCTATCAGCTGTAATGGATTACTGGACTCATACAAATTGAACTGGGAGCATGAGCCTCTGCCTCAGGAGAAGCAACTGAGAAGAAAAAGCACATCTGCTTAAAACTATGCACTTCCATAAAACGTATGTAAGAGTCAAGGGGTTCCCTCCCCCCCCCCCAAGCTGGAACTCACCAAAACTCAGTTCAGGCACCATTGTCATGCTAAGAGAATGAGGGAGCTGTTCATGGTGAGTTCCACTACCTCTTTTCTAGAAAAATAAGTGGAAGACCGGAGTGCCTGGCGTGCTCTGGTCCATGGGGTCATGAAGAGTCGGACATGACTAAGCGACTAAACAACAAGAGCTAAACTGCATGTTCAGCAACAGTGCATGACACAGCTCCCATGGCATGGAATATTCGACTTCAGAATGCAGGAGTGTGTGGAGAGACTGTTGTATATGTGAGCAGCAATCTGATAGAGCAGGCCTAATAGGAAAACTGCTAAGTTACTGTTCCTTGATGTGCCAGCTTCGAATGCAGGGGACTCTCTTGACATGGAAGAAGCATTGTCATGTAATTCCTCACCTGCATTCTGAAATCTAATAAACAAACAATTAAAATAAACTCTCTTTCTTTTCTTTTAACAAATCTGTCCATAGGCATCTATTATACCTCGTCTGATGGAACTGTTTTCTGCTGTGCTGCCAGGGAATAATTGGGATAGAAGGAGTCGCTGATTCCTGATTAAAAGGGCAAAAAGGCTTAGCTAAGTTTGAATAATTGGCACTTATAAAGTTCCTAACAGCTGCCCTCTAATGCAAGTGATTCACAAGCACTCAACTTCCCAGCCCCATTAAGACTCCCTTAAAAATCTCCATGATGGATGATTCTACTAAATACTTTATAGGCAATGGGTTTACAGTCAGAATTTCGTACAAAGCTTCCTTTCTCCATAAATCAAACTCTGAATACGGATAGCTACACCTTCCACTTATCTAAAAGTTTCATGTGTTATACATTATATACAATCAACCAGATTTTTCTGCCTTTTTTGGGGTCTTTTCTGTTGAAAACATACCTGCAGAGTGGCTCTAATATATGCCAGTATATAGCATTTATATACCAAGGAATGATTCCATCACAAAAGGCTGCCAGTCTAAGCCAATTTATTATATGCTATACAAGTGTTAAACTGCCTTAAATCAATAGTTAAGAAGACAGGGGAATATTCGGGGCGCAGTAAGTCATCATTTTAATGAAATATAGATTATTCCAAGACTATTAAAGAAGTGGTTGGGTGTCAGGGAAATGGCCCACATTTTCCCCAGCGTTAAACAAAACCCATCTATTTTAGTGGAACAAAATCAATACGGAGCTGCGACCTGCCATGTAACCTGAATGTGTAAGTAAATTTATAGGCAGAGTTACCCATTGCTAAATAGACAGGCTATGCTTGCAGGCCTAGGCCAGTTCATCTGATCCAATTAAAGGCATGGTTAGAGGCAATCGAAGGGATGAAGTGAGAAAACTCTGGGAGCACGGGCTTTTCTTGAATGACACTTCACCACAGAGCAGACAGCCATTTACACGGCAACTTGTTCAAATACCAACCATAATAATCTCAGAGATGGGAGCAACATTCCTGTGGTGCTGTCACACATTGCTGATCCAATGTGGTGAATTGGTTAGGGTGTTGGAGTAGGACCTGGAAGATCAGGGTTCGAATCCCAACTCACCCATGAAGTTCGCTGGCTGACCTTGAACGAGTCTCTCTCTCTCTCTCTCTTTAAAATAATTTTTATTAATTTTCAAACATGATAATTATCATACATTCCACAAAATTCCACCTCTTATACAATCTTTTTGGATTTCCATCAGCACCTCTGGTGATCTTCCATTTTTATAATTTCTTCTGCATTTCTTAAATTCACATTGCCTTTAATTATCATAATTAACGCCATCTTTTTCATTCAATAATGCAATAGTTCCAAATATTCCCCTTACAAAACTTCCTGCAAACCTACAAATGTAATCTGGTCATCACAACTACTTTTCAAATAGTCCTTGAACGAGTCTCTCAGCTGTAACTCCCAGGGTTATTATGAGAATTACTGTACTTTTCCTTCTACTGTACTTTCCCCCATGTATAAGACGCCCCCTATTTTTGGGGACTCAAATTTAAGAAAATGGGGGGAGACAGCACAGAGTTGTTGAGCTTTTTCTGCGGAGGATTGCCCAGGGTTGTTGAGGTTTTTTTAGGGGGGATTGCCGAAAATCACTCACCCACACCGCCTCCTGTCTGTCCCAACACCTGCAGAAGCTGCCAATCACCTGCCCAACTGCTGGAGCATCAGCCAATCAATACCACCCATTGACGCAGCAACCAATAACATGCACAATAGCCGCTGACAGCCATGGCAGCAACCAATCAAACATTCACCCTATACACTATCCACGTATAAGATGACCCCCACTTTTTAGGATGATTTTAAAAGAAAAAAACATAGTCTTATACACAGAAAAGTATGATAAATGGAGAGGGGAAGAGCCATGTGTGCTGCCCTGAGTTACTTAGAGAAAAAAGTGGGATATAAATGGTCCTTGGGGAAAAGGGGTGTGCAAATTATTATTGCTAATATATGCACTTAACAATATCTATGCAAATATAGTCGTACCTTAGTTTTCGAACAGCTGAGTTCTTGAATGACTTGGCTCCTGAATGCTGCAAACTCGGAAGTGACTGTTCCGGTTTGCGAACTATTTTTGGAAGCTTCCTGTAGCCAATCAGAAGCCACACTTTGGTTTCTGAACGTTTTGAAAGTTGAACGGACTTCCGGAATGGATTCCATTTGACTTCCAAGGTGCCACGGTACTAGAAAAATTTGCACAAATACAAAGGTACATTTTAAAATCAAATCCTGGTAGTATATGTTCAAATTTCAGGTGCATATATGAGAAAGCTGTGAAACTGTGCACATTGACTTCTGTATGAGGGATGGGGAGAAATTTGTCTGGCTCTGTTTTTATTTCAAATCTATCTAATCTACAGAGAGTCATAAAAAGAAAAGTGACACTCTTCCCCAACTCAAAAATTGTTCAGAAAAATGCAGATATTATTGAAAATGTGGTAGAAAACTGCATTATACTGCAGGAAATTCATTGCAAAAAACAATGTTTTCTTAGAGAGAGAAAAGTGCAGATTGCTGTAGAAATCAGTTTAAATGAACTGAAAGGTAAATAAGAAATTGAGTGCATTCTATCCATCCATCCCTCTCACTCAGCTGCCCAGTGTAATACACACAACCGCACACATTTAAAAATTGCATTTAGATAATATTTTATGTCAAAATATGTGTTTCTGAAGGCACTGTTTCTCAAAGGTCTTCTAGAACACACCTATATCTATATCTATATCTATATCTATATCTATATCTATATCTATATCTATATCTATATCTATATCATCTATCTATATCTATATCATCTATCTATATCTAAGAAGAAGAAGAAGAAGAGTTTGGATTTGATATCCCGCCTTTCACTCCCCTTCAGGAGTCTCAAAGCGGCTAACATTCTCCTTTCCCTTCCTCCCCCACAACAAACACTCTGTGAGGTGAGTGGGTTTGAGAGACTTCACAGAAGTGTGACTGGCCCAAGGTCACCCAGCATGTGGAGGAGCGGAGACGCGAACCCGGTTTCCCAGATTACGTGACTACAGCTCTTAACCACTACACCACACTGGATCTATATCTATATCTATATCTATATCTATATCTATATCTATATCTATATCTATATCTATATCTATATCTATATCTATATCTATATCTATATCTATATCTATATCTATATCTATATCTGTATCTATATATCTGCCTGAGTTGAGACCTGATTAGGAAAGTTCTGGAAGTGAAAAACTAACAAAATTGCAATTTGCACATTAGTCTGAGTGGTGCAGATGAGTTCAATGCTTCCTGGAATTTGCAAATATCACATTCCACAAGCATTTCTACTCCTTCGCTTAGGCTGGCAGTGGTGGATTAGTTGCCAAGCAGTTCATGGGATAGACTGATTTGTCATTGGCATAGACATGGTAGACCGTCTACTTCAGTATCAGTGGCTACGCAGGGTTGCAAATATGGGTCTCTCCCAGCCCTAGAGATGCCCAGAACTAAACCTGGGGTCTTCTGAATGTAAAGCACTTCCAGGAAATATGAAGAGATGCACAACCTTCTAATGGTTTGCCCCCCCCTCCAAACTGAAGATGGGAGTGTAATGTACTGAATAAATGTGAGAATATATTTGTTCCTAATGGCAGCAGTGAATTTGGAAATTAAGCTCAGCAGGTAAGAAGAGCCTGTTCAGTTTCCAAATGAGATCATTTGTCCTTGTACTAAAGTGTGTTGATTGTATGATTGTTTTGTGCTGCTCCTTCCCTCCCACCCAGTCCACCCCCTTTCACCCACATCCTGGTTCCCTGCTGGTTTCAGTAAAACGAGTCAAAAGTTATGTGGAGTAAATTTGTAATAACAGCAAATAATTTCCTACGCGGATACGTCTAGACAGGTTTCTTTCAGCCAAGCGGGCTGGAATCAAAATAATTCGCCCTAATTAGACAACAGATTGGGTTGTTTTGCTACTAGTCCCAATTGCTTGGTTCACTGTACCTTGGGACGAGGGAGGAACATGGGTGGCTGTGGTTCTGAAGTGAACACAACTGATCCAATATGTCCAAGCCAGTGAAGGTATCAGGATGGAGGTCCACTCCAACTCATGACATTTGGAGCCAGTGAGCACACCTGGAATCTTGAGAAAGTATCATGGGCCCCAGTCTCAAAATGGTGGGTGTTGGATATGTGACGTAACACAAAATGTTGGCTGTAGGGGCATAGCACACAATAGCTGTCACACCTGAAGCAGGAAGAGATAAGGTGCATCATAGCTCTCCATCGATCACACAAATGCACCATGAATGGGAAAAACTTACAGCAAAACAGGAAGGTCGGTGTCCAATCCTGGCATCTAGAGGAATATGGGCAGAGATTTTTTTCTGGGGGTACACAGGGGTACACATACCCCTAAATATTTTGTGAATCTAACAGAAGAAGAAACTTTAAAAAATAAAATGTTTAGTTTCTTCTCTAGCACAGTGAATCGTCAGTTCTGTTGCTACCCCCAATAGTGACCTCATTTCCTGTCACGGTGTTTCCTGAGTCTCAGATGGAAGCGAGCGTTTAATGTGTGAAGTAGGAGTTGGAATCTAGCACGGTGATTGGTCAGTTTCATTGTTACCACCTCCGATGGCAGCTTCCTTTCCTTTCCCGGTGTAATGCATGTTCTTTGTGCTTTTGTCCATTTACTGTATTTATTTCCCCCGATTTGAACTATAGAATGGTGATTTTCTTGAGTCAAAATGGGAGTACCCCTAAACATTTTTTTTAAGAAGAAAAAAAAAAGCACTGAATATGGGCATGCTTTAAGGGGTTATGGTCAATGTAATGGAGGATGAGCTAGTGAAAACAGGGACACGTCAGGGAGAACAATCAGTCTCTTATGTTTTGCAGATTTTTGAGGAGATATTTCTGGAGACTTGGTTGGGTACCATAGAAGGTACTGGTGGGAACATGGGTGGTTCACTTAACTTATATAGGTTAGCTCACTATGTGAAATCATGTGCTTCCTGTTCTACAGTTCTAGGATTTTAGGATGCTGGACAAGATGGGCTACTGGTCTGATCCAGTGGTATCTTCTCATCTTTTTTTATTGGAAAAATCCTAGAAAACCTTGCAATCAGCAACAAAAGCAAGTTACAGTTACTTTTTGACAAGATCCATTGACATGTGTAGGGAACCTGCCATGATTCTTACTGAGATCAGAAAATTGGTCTCTTCGGACCACAGGGGTGTGTGGTTTTTCGGGGAATCTGATTGAAAGCTCCCTTGTTGAAAGCTTCTGGAACAATATTAAAGAATATAAAACTGTGCGGGGGGGAAACAATGACAGTATAAACAGTACAATGAGAATGATTGCAAGACTCATTTGTCAGAAGTAAGTGTTTAATTTAGTATTAATTAGGAAGATTAAGTTTTTTTATTTATGTAAATTTGCCTTTTCTTCTTCTTTTTCCTATATTTTCTTCTTTTCTTTTTTCTTAATTGTTTTTTCTTAAATTTTCTTTTTGTAGTATGAGGTTTTGTAAATTCTTTGTAAATTCTTTGTATAAGTGTGTAATTTAAATTAATAAAGATAATTTTAAAAAGTAAAAGAAAGCTCCCTTGTAGTATCCTCTGGTGGGTGGTGTTTTTGTTTTAATTTCCCATGTATCACTGGTTTTCAGGAAGCATAGCCTTGTTCCTGATGTCTAGGTTTCCATGTGCAAGAAAGTTTTTGCATGGATGAAGCCTGAAGTGATCTAGACCAGATACTGGCTTAACACTTCAGGGAGAATTACATCTAGGATTTATTGTAGAGCAATGTAATGTTGAACCAGTGTGAGAGGAGGACAAGGAAGAGGAAGAAGTTGGGGGAGGAGAAATGAAGAAGCTCAGAAAAGAACAGGCCAAGGTAGCTGAAGTAATTATATCTGTTAAATATGCTCACTCATGCCTTGCGGTGTGAGCAGGCAGCTCCTCCGGCAATATTAGGCTAAATTTCCCTTATGCTCTTAAACAATAGCTGTTCACTGTAAGCTTACTTACCAGGGGATATTTCCCCAGAGCTCACACTGCCAGCTTCATTTAAGATGACATTAATTAAACAACCAAGGACAAAGATTGCTTCTCTCTGGCACTGGTGATATTAATGCCATGGGCCAGAGGTCTTGGCTCCCAGCTCTTGGGATCTGTAGGTTGGTGGGTGGGTGGATTTGTGGGTATGCTTCCATGGTGGCTAACAAATTTAAAATTCAAATATATATCACAGCAATAAATAAAGCAAAACAGGAGAGAACGTGGACAAAAACTAAGAGAGGAAATCCAAGACTGCCTGGAGAAGCACAGCCGTAGAGCTGCTGTCATGAGCCAAGGCTCCAACTCTCCTCATCAGGGGAAGAAGCTGTAGACTCAAAGGGCATCTCAGACCAGGAGAAGAATGTGCCCCCTGAACCAGTCTTTGATATCCCTGCCTCCTCAGAAGTTCAGGAACCAGAGGAGTCCATGATGCCAGCACCTATCCAGCCTGAAGAGATTGCATTCTTCAGAATCCAAGGTTTTCAGCTGGAAAGTTATATTAATACCTAGTTTTCTTCTTTGGTGATCACTTGTAGTCGAGTAAGATTGTCTTCCATAAACACGGTTTTATCAATGAGTCCATAAGTGACTGTGGAGGCCAATTCTGGATCCACACATCCTTCCACAGTGGGGACATTGGTTTCTGGGAGGGAGTTGATCACGGTGTGGATTTGCCAAGCGTGCCTTCCTCTTAGCACGTTTCTCCCTTGCGTCCTGAGTTCAAGTGTCTTCAAAGCCCATGATGCCTTTGTTAAAGGCTGTTCTCCAATTGGAGCGCTCGCAGGCAAATGTTTCCCAATTGTTGGTGTTTATACTACATTTTTTTTTAGATTTGCCTTGAGACAGTCTTTAAACCTCTTTTGTTGACCACCAGCATTACGCTTTCCATTTTTAAGTTCAGAATAGAGCAGTTGTTTTGGAAGACAATCATCAGGCATCCACACAACATGACCAGTCCAATGAAGTTGATGTTGAAGAATCATTGCTTCAAAACTGGTGATTGTTGCTTCTTCCAGTACACTGGTATTAGTTTGCCTGTCTTCCCAAGTGATGTGGAAAAATTTTCGGAGACACCGTTGATGGAATCTAGTGTCACTGTGCTATAGTTCCGAAACACACTAGACACCTTTGTAAATAGAGGCTCTGCTCAACAGAGTAGAGTATGGGCTAGCTGACCAGAAGAAGCTGCATTCCTGTTTAACACACATGCTGTCTTTGTTGGTTCCTGGAACAATAGTTAAGTCTGCATTGTCTGGCTTTCAGCCAAAAATGCCACTTGGAGCTATCCAGGGTGCTAGTCACCTTGCAGGCCTTCCTTTGGGGCTTAGTCCTCTGTTGTTGTTTTTTTGTTGTTGTTGTTGTTGTTGTTTTTTAAGTCCTCCTTATTTTTGAACAGATGGCATTTGGCAATGTGGCAATTTACCTGTCATTACCTGCTGCGGCCTGCTGCTTGAATCTGGTTGCTGCAATATATTGTTTTATATTATTTTGCTGCACTCCCCCATGTTTTCATTTTTCATTCTTCCACCTTTGTTAATTTTTGAGTTTATGCGATGTTAATTGCTCCTCTTGATCTTTGGTATCCTAAGGTACCAAAATTGGAGATAGCGTGTTTTCAGATAAATAAATAAACAAACAAATAAATAAATATTTAAATAATTTATTTATTTTTAAAGGAGGGAGTGAGAGACAAGAAGTGGGGAAACTGGAAAGAAGAAAGGCAGGTTTTAGTGAAGCGCTATTGTGGAAACCTGAAAGCAAATACGCAATGCTGATTTGCCCTTTTCAGAAGGAGAAAGGGGAACCTCAAACTAAAGCATTATAGTGCCACGGAATTGTAGAATTTGAAGAGACTCGAAAGGGTAATCCAGTCCAACATCCTACAATGTAAGAATGCATCAGAGAGAGATAAAACTTTATTCGCATTAGCCAATGGCCATAGCAACAGTAAAACATTACTGTATACGCAGAAAAGGAAGTTTGATATAAAAGCACAATTTAGAGTCCTGAATCAGCAGTCAGTTAGTGGCCCTTATTCTGATTGCCCCTGCTATGAACCCAGCAACCTTTGCTGTTATCTGCTCATTTTGATCTGACGGAAGAAAGGATATTGTGGCAGTGCTTGAGCGCCCTGGGATGGTTAGTATGAGTGGGGTGATGATCTCGTTCCTCAGGTCTTTGTAGAGAGTACAGGACAGGAGGACGTGTGCCACTGTTTCGGTGCTACCATCTCCACGGGCAAAGACGTTTCTCAGGCGGGATCATGAAGAACGCATCAGAGCTCAACAGTGCAGAAATGAGACAGGAAGTTACAATAGTGCAAAACAATATGGGATGGTGTCATAGTCCCCTCTGAGCTGCCTGATTCAGAACAGGAGTGGGAGGCACTTGAGGATGAAGATTGGAAGGAGAAGCAGATGATCCTATGGAGCAGAACCCACTTGGTGGCTCCCACCCCCCACCTCTGCCCCGAGATGTGCCTGATGACGTGGGAGATCCAGGAGCTGTCAGGGGATGATGAGGGCTGCTCAGACTTCCAGCCTGATGGGACAGCATGAGAGAGTTTAGAGGATGAGCTGTGGGTGTCAACATCTCCCAGGAAGAGGTACCACAACAACAGACTTGTCCTTCACTAGTCTTTAGGCCAAGAATCCTTGCAGGGAGAGGGCTTTTCACAAGTAACTGAGTTTTCTCCATTGCTGTTTACAAACTTGAAGGGTAAACTGGTGGGAGCAACTTTGCAGCTCCCATGTGGCTTGGATCTCTTGGTACTCCTCCTTAACTCCTGAACCTCATCCCTTGGTCTCAGATGTGATAGTTACTACACTTTTCCCTTGTAAGAGCACCTAGACTGGATTCTGTTCTTTCCTAGCCACTGAGTTTGCACCATTCAACTGTAGTAGTAGTAATAATAATAATAATAATAATAATAATAATAATAATAATAATACTTCTTTACTCCTAAGCAAACACCACTGTGGTTTAGTCTTGGGCAGAAGCCAAGCCAGAGGAATGCCTTTCTGCCTACAACAAAGGCATGGCTGAAAATAACTCAGCAATGCTCCTCTACTCCCGCCAGCTTTGTTGATTGTGCTGGAAAGGCACACAAACTTGGCACAGGGGAAAACCATCAGGCCTGAATGATTTGTGTTTGTCTGCAGAAGCTGCTGGTGTGGCTTTGTTTGGAATCACACACTGGACACATTTGAAAAAGTCAGCAGTTTTTTACCAGTCTTGCAAAGGCTAGTCACTTCAGTGTTCAGATGATGTGTGAGAATAACAGAAGAGTCCCATTAGATCAGAGCAAGGGTTTGGATTTCAGCCTTTAGATGACTTACAATGGAACTCAATTGGTTGTTCCTGCTGGTGGATGGAGGAAGCAAGGAGTGAAGAGATGAAGACTCAAAGAGAGAGGAAGCGTCAAGCGATAAGGACCAAGTCCATTGTTTCCTTCTACCATATTCAGTTAACATTAAACAATATTAGAACTGGATGCACAGTTCCAACAAAACTTCAAGTAGGAGAGCCCATTTTGCTGAGTATTGTCCAGGGGAGGTCTCAAATTATGCAACAGCTACAGGGCCCTGGTGGACCACCAGAACTGTCCTATTAGAATATCTCAGCGATTGAAGTGGTTGCTGTGATTGCCCCTCCTACTTGCTTAGGGTAATTACCAGGGAGTCCCATTATCACTAAGTGACTTTCTTTTCTTATTTTATTTAATTATTACTCAGCCTTCAAGGAATTCCCATCGTCAAGAATGTAATCTGCTGCTATTGTTGAAAGCTGTACTTGTATAACAAATCTTTAATTTATTTTTATTTTATTTTATTTTAAAAAAGGAAGAAAAAAGAACATTTCAATGGGTCTTCTCTGAATATGACTTTGCTGGATACCACTCTCAGGCTCCTGGTAGTAGATGAATGGGGAACTGGAAAGTACATACTTATAAAGGGGAAAATATGTGCATCTAATTTATTTATTTATTTTACTATTGTCAATGTCACATGTGTTCATTCCTAAGCCCATTGTGTCCCCCTTTCCACATTTATTGCAAAAATGTTTGTATTAAAATATGCATTTTATCACAAAACTCATTATGTTCAGTATGTATCCAGTTTTGGTATGTCTCAGAAATGTGTTCCAACATTCAAAGAAAGTGAAAAAAGGATAATTAATTAATTTTGAATCTGTATGATAGTCTGGAACATAAGAAAAAACTGGCTGCTAAATAAATAAATATATTATTATTATTATTATTATTATTATTATTATTATTATTATTATTATTATTATTCCCCCCATCTGACTGGGTTGCCCCAGCCACTCTAGGCAGATCCCAACAAAAAATAGTAAAAGCACAATACAATTTCATACAATGGAAACTTCTCTGAACAGGGCTGCCTTCAGAATCAGGTCAAAAGACCACCCAATCCAGTCTTCTGTTCTTACCGTGGCCAACCAGCTGCCAATGGGAAGCATGGAAACAGAACCTCAAGGCAACCAGGTATTCCCCACCCACGATTCCCAGAGAAGTTGTATTCAAAGTCATACTGCCTTCAACAGCAGAGGTAGACCATAGCCATAATGCTAAGTAGTCAGGTAGGTGAAAACTAGGCCAAGTCACTTGAAGGTATGGGCTGAACAAACTTATTCACCACCCCTTGGTCTTTATGAGTCTTTCTCCACTGTTCACATTTTACACCTGCCATTCTGCTCCTGAATCTCTTTGCCACGGCAGGTCTCCAAGGAAATAACCCCAGTCCAGGAATCTCTGCCAAATACTTTGAATTGTTCTCAGGTTATTCCCAGTGTAACATCATACTGTCAAAGAGAAAGGGAAAAAAATAAATCAAAGTCAGATCATTTAAGAACAGAGGACTAACCCACTAGAGATTCCACGTTGTGGCCGTATGTTGCCATTGGAAATGAATGTCAAAGTCCGAGGCCTTCCTCCGTCTAATGAGATTCAAGAAGTACTTCTTGACATCTTATCAAAAGGACATTTATCACCTTGGTTATAAGTGAGGTGTGAGGAGACTAGAAGGTTGTATATTAAGCCGAGCTTTCTGTACACTTCATTGTAATCACCCCTTGCTTCCCTTATAGTTCGCATAACTCTCCTTCCAGATTTTCTGTCGGAATGGAATAAAAACCAATCCATTTAATTCCCCAATGACTATGTGCAGACAGTGATTCCCGTGGAGTTATTCACTGTGTCCTCTATGAAACCTCTAAATCCTGTCTAAAAGTTGATGCCACTTCTTTCTGGATTAAATCTATATAGCTTTGTCACCTACTGGTGACTCAAATTCTCAGCGCAGTCGTCATTCACTTAGGGACTCTGAGAACCACTAAGGTAATTATCAAGGGGTTTTAAAGCACCCACAAAACAAAGCCAGCTTCCAAAGAATATCCGATCCTGCTTTCCCACCACTGTTGTGACATCGTGCAGGCTTAAAATACAGGCAACAAAAACTAAAGATAGAAATTTCACTTTGTGGATGAAGAAAGGGGGGCAGAAAGGAGGCGAGCGGCTACAAAGCCATATATCACCAGCTTTGCATAAAGGAATCTGATCTATTAACTTTAAAAGGTGACATTCTTTCAGCTGTCTCTTTAGAGAAATGCCAGTACAACGAGGGCAGGGATTCAAACTAAAAGGGTTGGGTTTTTAAGAGGTGGCACAACCACACAGATAATCTGTCAGAATACGAGGGATCCTTCTTCTTTCCTCCTGCCCCTCCCCCAGTTATGCTGAGATTACATATATTCTGAAAAAGATCTATTACGCACAAGTGCAAATACAGTGGTGCCTCGCAAGACGAAATTAATCCGTTCCGCGAGTCTCTTCATCTTGCGGTTTTTTCGTCTTGCGAAGTACGGCTATTAGCGGCTTAGCGGCTATTAACGGCTTAGCGGCTTTAAGAAAAAAGAAACAAACTCACAAGAACTCGCAAGACGTTTCGTCTTGCGAAGCAAGCCCATAGGGAAATTCATCTTGCGAAGCGACTCAAAAAACGCAAAACCCTTTCATCTAGCGAGTTTTTCATCTTGCAAGGCATTCGTCTTGCGAGGTACCACTGTAGGAACCTCCATGAATGCAAGACAGTGGGAACAAGTACAGTCATACCTTGGTTCTCAACTTCCCAAATGTTCGGAAACCAAGGCATGGTTTCCGATTGGCTGCAGGAAGCTCCTGCAGCCAATCAGAAGCCGCGTAGGATGTTCTGTGAAGAGAATCAGAACTTACAGGGTTAAACAGTTCTGAGTGACGTCTCACATTCTGAGGCGTGGCTATGTTCACATACGGGAGTGGTTTCTCTGTGTCTTCTTTCGTTTTTACCGAGAGGCGAAAGATGTGTGCTATTTCGCCGGGATGATTTAAGATGTTTTGCTACACGATTAAAGACTGTTGGAGATAAGTAACAAGCCTGCGTACAGTCTGATTTATTACACACACATTGCAACAGTTTTCTACCGCTGCGGAGACTCTGCTGAAGGACGCTGACAGTGAGCTACGCACGGGAGTCGAGAGTGGCGCAGTGGAAATGTGCCGGACTCCATCATCAAGCCACATGTTCAGCTTCCAAAAATAGTCCGCAAACCGGAACACTCACTTCTGAGTTTGTGGCGTTCAGGAGCCAAAACAATCGAGAACTATGCTGTTCAAAAACCAAGGTATGACTGTAATGGGTTCAGGCTTCACCATCTGCTTCTGGGCTTCTTAGAGAAGTAGTGGGGAATTTCTATGGTTCTAATTAGGCCCATTGGGCCTCCCCATTGGACCCCTGAGATCACGTTGTGCAAGCCCCAAACCCCACATATGTTACACCAGGTGCAAGGCAGGCAAAGGCAGAACTGAGCCAAAAAAGGAGTTGCAGATGCAAGTGATCAGCTCATTGACATCACCTGCAAAGCTTTCGACGATCAGGCAATCATCAGGTCTAACAAAGCCCATCACACCATTTTTGCAGGTCCTGATGAACAGCTGATGGTTGGGACATGCAAAACACCATGCATAGGAGGTAAAGCCATCTGACTAGTCATAACTGGGGGGAAATGATACAAGACTGGACAGATTCTTTGCCTGACTTAGCTGGGCTCTTATATTATTAATCTTGCACTCCCTTAAAATATGCAGAAGGGTTCCAGACAACCAATTTCCCCATTTGCTGGCTACACATTGCCATGTGTCGAGAGATGGAAAGTCCTGGCTGCATGATGCTCCAGTATTGCATCACCAGCTGCAAGTAGAGAGGGCACATCAATGCTTAACAAGCTGTTGGTGTACTAAACGTTAATATATAGTGCATGACTGGCAAGGGAAACATTTGCTCATAGTGGTGACAGAGCTATCCATAATGGTTAGCACTGATTTATACCAGACCTGGAGCGTTTGAAAGAGCATTTCCTAGTGCAGGGGCCAATGCAGCCTTGTGCTTATCTTAAAGAGGTCTCCCCGCCCATCCCTGCAGTCAGTTGTTGCTTGACAATTACAAATGGAGCTAAGCCAAGACTGAGTTAGTGTGTGAGAGTGTGTTCCTCCAAACAAAACAGATGCACTTTCTTCTTTTCTCTGTGTGTGTTTTTTTAAGGGGGATGGAGGAACTATATTGACATGCTGATGGCAGATGGCTTAAGAACTAAACTTGGTCCTAGGCCAGCGGTTCTGAACCTGTGGGTCCCCAGATGTTGTTGGACTACAACTCTCATCATCCCTGAGCTTTGGCCTTGCTAGCTAGGGATGACGGGAGTTGTAGTCCAACAACATCTGGGGACCCACAGGTTGAGAACCACTGGCCTAGGACATAAGAATATAAGAAGCTGCCTTGTACTCAGTCAGACCATTGGTCCCTCCATTTCAGTATTGCCAACACTGACTGGAAACAATTCTCCAGGGTCTGTCCCAGGTCTTCCTGTGGATGCTGGAGACGGAGCCAGTTACCTTCTTCATGCAAATCAGAGCATTGGTCCATCTAGCTCAGTATTGTCTATACCGACTGGCAGTGAGACTCTCTCCAGGGTTTCAGACAGATGCTATTCCCTGACAGATGTCAGGACCGGCCCAAGACATTTTAGCACCTGAGGCAAACCACAAAATGATGTCCCGGCTCCCCACCAGGGAAGAAGAGTGAGTGAAGATCTACATCAGGAACAAGACACGAATAAAGATATACATTGGGAACTGCTGGTCCTGTGGATTCTGCTGCCTGAGGCAGTCGCCTTACCTTGCCTCATAGGTGGGCCGGCCCCACCAGTTCTCCCTGGAGAGACTGGGGATTGAACCAGGGACCTTCTGCATGCAAAGCCTATGGTTAATCACTGAGCTATGGAACTCTGCACGACTAAGTACTATCAAATACCCCATCCCTGGTGGCACAGCTCAAGGAGAAATACCATACAAATTGTTCATGGATTACAGCTTCTCCATTTCTCCCCCTCCACAAACACCACATTTAAAAAATAGCATCTCTTCCTCATATTAGTTTTGCATTACCAAGTGATATCAAATCAACCCTCAGTATACGATGGAAATAATTCTCCCAATTCTTGTGATTCTGAGCAATATTCATGAGGAAATGTGGTAGGCTGATCTTCTTTAGAAAACTGATCTCCAAATCCCATGGAATGATGGAAATGGAAGGCACGTCTTAACGTTGGCAGAGTTTAATGTTCTGCAGCAATTTTAAACTGCACTGAGCCGAATGGCTGTCATATTCCCCACAACTTCTCCTCATCTTCTCTTTCAAATTGCTTTGCTAATCAATCCCAAAGCCGTTACAATGAAGAGAGTGGCCAGCAAAATGGGGGGGAATAGAGTTCCATACAATCGTGTATGTGTATCTCTTTCCTTCTTTGAAGATGCCTGCAGCACGACAGAACTTAATGAAAACACTGTCAGTGCTTTGGAAAGTGGAGAAACATCTGGGCAGCAAAAGAGGGAGGTTTCCAGAAGCATTCATAAAAAGGAAAAGCTTTGGAGGGAGGGGAATGCAATCTCCTGAGATCTGGGAATGCAAAAGAAATGACAGCAGAAGGGAACGTGAACGACCAGCCGCTGGGGACCCGTTCAATATGCAGAAGTCTTTGGAGCTGTTCACGTGAAACTGACAGAGGGACTTGGCCAGCCTTACATGAAGAGATTTCAAGAGGTCAGTAAAAAACAGCTGCAACAAAGGGCTAAAAAAGAATCTCACATGCACACCAGGGCATGGCAGTGTTCCGGCTGACAATACTCAAGGAAAAAGTTGATGTGTATATCACAGGTGGAGCACTGCAGGGAACCAAACAGGTGAATTTAAGCAGCACCTAGCCAACAAGGAAGCAATCTGCATGGACATCTGTTGGAGGGAATATCTATGCAGATATTTATTTCTATATAGTTATATTCCTGCACTGCAGGGGCTTGGATTAGATGACCCTAAGTGTCTCATACAACTCTACAGTTCTATGATTAGAAGCAACTGCCCCTGCTCACTTCATTCACCAACCCAGCCTACCACTTTGCCCTTTCCCCACACCTGATAAACTACTGTGTGAAGGTCCTGCCCTGCTTTTTTTTCCAACTTCACTGGAAATGTGTTTCACAGTGCCCCCACCCCATTAAACAGCTCACCCGGGCCTGCCAGCCTCTCGTCATCCTGCACAGGCATAGCTGCCTATTGGTGGCCATGCAAACTGGAGAGCTTGATGCTGCCTTACATTTTTATGTATATAGGAAGATAACTATTATCTATCTATATCTATATTATCTATCTATTATCTAGCTAGCTAGCTAGCTACCCATAGATTCAAAACCAGGGTGGAGATTTCCCAAGGTATCTCCTTGGGAATTGTGGGTGCCCTTTGTGGGATTGTGCACTGTGCTACAGTTCCCAGGGAACTTAATGGCAAACAGGGGCAGACCTGCCTCTCAGTGTTATCATTGGAACGCCCAGCCTCAGTAATCAAGTTTCTTGCTGGGAGGTGGGGCCAGTCCCATTTATAAATAGGGGGTGGAGCTGACAGCAGCCAGGCAGTCAGCTCAGGAGATTCACCCTCCCTTAGTTTAATGTTTTCTTGTTTGCAGGTTAACTTTTTCTTCCTGTTTAGCAGGCGCTGCTATGGCCTTTGACTGGTTGCTGTTGAAGGACCTGGAAAAAAATTCCCTGAATTGGCAGGTTTTGTCTTCCCCATAGCAATTTGTCACAACTTTGACGGTTTATGGCCTTGGGTGGAATCCTTTGGTCTTTTCTTCCCTATATTGGGAAGGGGGCATGAAGTGGTGATTCACCCCCCTGTGATGGCGATTCCAGGGTCCCCTCTTAAAGGGGTTGTAATATGGGTGTCACTGGCCATACACTGAAAAGTTGTCAGTGAACTACCTTGCGTGTGGGGATATGGACTGGGCTGCCTGCATACACATGCATCTCGCAGGGCACCCCTATATCCCATTTACCCTAATGAGCCCCAGTTCCCCCAACTGGGGGGGGGCTGGGAGGGAAACACGCCCAAGGCCAAAGCCAAGGTCTTCCTACATTCGGAAGTTTAATAAAGTTGTGGCCTAATTTTAATTCCATACCATGTTGTCAGAATCTTTATTCCTTTCTCATGATCCCTGGGGCCTAGGGCTGTCGCAGCTTGGTCACGCGATACCTTCATTTGTTCTGTGTAGCAAGCTGGTCAGCCCATGGAGGCTTCTTTGTTTTATATGGGGGTGGGGGACAAACATGCTCCTGCTCTATACGCAGGAGTGGCATTGAGACAAATCTTCCTGCAGTGCGACCAAAGATTAAGCTTGTTTGATGAACAGTTGGCATTTATATCATCTGATGAACCACAAAGAAAATATTATAGGTTCCAACAGGTGGGAAGCAAAGGTGATGCTGAACGTAGAGGAGCGACATCAAGCCCAAAGGGAAATGGAAGAATGTTCTGTAATGTGAAGGTTATTGCTGTCAAGGTTTCAGAATAACATTAAGAGCTTAGTTATGGTAGGTATCCACAGGAGAGGAGCCATCACAGCATTTAGTCTTCTTTTTTATTTTTATTTATTAAATTTATATACCACCCTTCATCCGAAGATCACAGGGCAATTTACACTGTAAAGAACACAAACTATATTACAACAACAAACCCCAAACATGTTTAAAAAGCCATAGATTGTTTAACATGTTGTTGTTTAGTCGTTTAGTCTTGACCGACTCTTCGTGACCCCATGGACCAGAGCACGCCAGGCACTCCTGTCTTTCACTGCCTCCCGCAGTTTGGTCAGACTCATGTTTGTAGCTTCGAGAACACTGTCCAACCATCTCGTCCTCTGTCGTCTCCTTCTCCTTGTGCCCTCAATCTTTCCCAACATCAGGGTCTTTTCCAGGGAGTCTTCTCTTCTCATGAGGTGGCCAAAGTATTGGAGCCTCAGCTTCAGGATCTGTCCTTCCAGTGAGCACTCAGGACTGATTTCCTTAAGAATGGATAGGCTTGATCTTCTTGCAGTCCATGGGACTCTCAAGAGTCTCCTCCAGCACCAGAATTCAAAAGCATCAATTCTTCCGCGATATGGTCCAGCTCTCACTTCCATACATCACTACTGGTAAAACCATGGCTTTAACTATATGGACCTTTGTTGGTAAGGTGATGTCTCTGCTTTTTAAGATGCTGTCCAGGTTTGCCATCCCCTTTCTCCCAAGGAGCAGGCGTCTTTTAATTTTGTGACTGCTGTCACCATCTGCAGTGATCATGGAGCCCAAGAAAGTAAAATCTCTCACTGCCTCCATTTCTTCCCCTTCTATTTGCCAGGAGGTGATGGGCCCAGTGGCCATGATCTTCGTTTTTTTGATGTTGAGCTTCAGACCATATTGTTTAACATAGATCGGTAGATAGACCTGTTATGAGTACAACTGGGTGGCGCTTTAACATACAGATAATTGTATTAGTGAAACACCTTCCTTCCTTCCTTCCTTCCTTCCTTCCTTCCTTCCTTCCTTCCTTCCTTCCTTCCTTCCTTCTCTTAATCTATACCCTTTTCTCTTTTGTCCCCCACTGAAAAGAAAGGAAGAAAGAGGAAGAGCATAGCTGAATTGCTGCTGAATTAAATTGTTTCCTTTATTTTGTATTTATCGTAATGTCTAAGTTTTAAATATGCTCTTGCTCAACAGTGCATATGAGGAACGATTTGTTTTTATGGTGTCTTCTTTTTCTTTTTTTATCAGAAGGAACTGGGAATCGTTCTTTGTTGCAATAAATAATCATTTCATTCAGGGAAGGCAAGAAGGACACCAGCTCGCTGTACTGCTTTCCTTTTCTGGTCTGGTGGCTTCCTCTCTTTTCTGTTTTGCTCATGCATATGCAAACCATCTTGATTCAGGCAGAAGTGTTTCAAATGCCTGAAGATGAACCAACCCTAAGAAAGAAGGAAAGGCACTTATGGAATAATCTGATATTTTCTGCCCAGCTAGACTATTATATATCAGGTGACATATCCAGGTTCACTTTTAGAACAGGTGTGCAATAAATGTAGGGATAAGGGAGAAATTCATTTCAGTTCACATTTAAAGGTGTCAACTTACATAATTCACACTTTACAAAACGTTATGCAAACCACAACGCAGTCATTCTTTGGGATCCATGCTCTTCCAGATTTTTGCAATGCAGTTTTTCAGACAAACAATGTATTAAAAAATACATATGCTATTACATAAAAGGTGTAATTTTTTAATGTACAAAAATGTGTTCCATTAGGCCAAAATGAAAATAAAATATGTGTATATGAGGAAAGATTCACACACACAAAATCCAATGATTTTTCATGAGGCCTTTAAAACACCAACAACAACCTTGTGTGGAAATCTGGAGAACTGAATTTAGGATCGGGGCAATGAGAAATGTTGAGAAACCAATAACAACAACAACAAATTATTTATATCCTGCCCTCCCCAGCCGAAGCCGGGCTCAGAGCAGCTAACAACAGTAAAATGATACAACATTCTAAAATCATTTCAATATAAAATCACTGACAGATTCACACATCCCAAGTTAGAAGCTACGTGTTTCTACAGTATATTGAGGCAGCTCTGTATTCCCAAGGACCACATTTCCTCAGGGGAAAGCTGGCAGAGTTTACAGACTGCCTGTGGGAAGGGCAAATATCTGCACCAGGAAGAATTGTATCTGATTTTATGTTCACCTGGCTTTTGAACCAGCCCAGCCACATACTTTCTTTTCCAGTTTGTCTCTTTTCAAAGTACAATGTCAATAATAGCTCACGTCAGGAAACCAAAGATGAACAGAGATGCACGATGCTTCAGAGGATCAGTAGTTCTGTGGCTGCCAGATAGATCAGGAAGGGGTGGGATCTGTGGAAACAAAGCTGAACAACAAGGGGGAGGTTAATTACCATCCATAGCCAGAGATTTTTTACGAAACCTGTTCATCAGGTGTGCCCACGCTCCCATTATGGAAGTAAACATATGACATTTTTATGCAACCATCTTGTAAATCAGAGATAGGGAACATTTTTTCCAAAACAGAAGACAACGTTCATATGATAGCCATGTTCAAATATATAAAAGGATGTCACATAGAGGAGGGAGAAAGGTTGTTTTCTGCTGCTCCAGAGAAGCGGACACGGAGCAATGGATCCAAACTACAAGAAAGAAGATTCCACCTAAACATTAGGAAGAACTTCCTGACAGTAAGAGCTGTTCAACAGTGGAATTTGCTGCCAAGGAGTGTGGTGGAGTCTCCTTCTTTGGAGGTCTTTAAGCAGAGGCTTGACAACCATATGTCAAGAGTGCTCTGATGGTGTTTCCTGCTTGGCAGGGGGTTGGACTCGATGGCCCTTGTGGTCTCTTCCAACTCTATGATTCTATGATCTTTGGGGAACATTGCTGTGGATCACTTGCCAGTTGAGAGGAAGGTCAGAGGCAACAGAGAGCAGAGCAATACATGTAGATTTTATGTTTCTTCACATTCACACATTCCTCTCTACCTTCCACCCAGCATTATCACAGTTCGAGGACACATTCCAAAATGCTTTGGAGCAGGACCAGTAAGAATCCCAAAAGCCCTAGAGAATTGGAGAGCTTCATTTGGACCCCAAGCCCAAGAGTACCCCATATGGTATCCTCCAGAGCTTGTGAACATCAGTCAGCACCAGCAAACATGGTCCATGGCTTGGCATGATGGAGTGAGAATCCACAATATCTTGAAGGAACCACCTTAGCTCCCCTTAGCGATGTTGGAGAATTCAGATGGAGATGGAAATGGGAGAGGAGGAGGAGGAGGAGGAGGAGGAGGAGAGTTTGAATTTGATATCCCACTTTATCACTACCCTAAGGAGTCTCAAAGCGGCTAACATTCTCCTTTCCCTTCCTCCCCCACAACAAACACTCTGTGAGGTGAGTGGGGCTGAGAGACTTCAGAGAAGTGTGACTAGCCCAAGGTCACCCAGCAGCTGCATGTGGAGGAGCGGGGAATCGAACCCGGTTCACCATATTATGAGTCTACCGCTCTTAACCACTACACCACACTGGCTCTCTAAGTTCTTGGTTTTGGTTTATTTGTCCCATGTCTGAAATGTCAATCCAGTGAGTATGATAGTCGTTCACTGTTGTTTCCAGGCAGGTGAAAATATGGTGGCAAAGAGGTTGAAGATGTGTAAACTGGGAGAGAGTGTGGCCTGGGGGAAGTCTCAAGGCCCAGATAGAGAGATGTTGAAAGCCACATTTGGCCTCTGGGCTTGAGACTCTCTTTGCCTGTGGCAATTTTTTTCCTTGTATAGATTATCCTCATCCTCAGTTTCCCTCTTGGATGGCACTGGCTGACATTTCCAGCCAATAAAATATGCTTAGGCCCAAGTCATTGGGATATTGGCCATGCTGTTCAGGTCTACAGGCAATGATGATCTCCTCATCAAACACGGGTGTGGGTGTTTGGTGGTCAGTGCAGAGAAGTGTGATCTTGTTTCTCTACAGCAGTCTTGGTCAAACTTGACGCTCCCGCTGTTTTGGGACTACAACTTCCATCATCCTTGACCACTGGTCCTGTTAACTAGGGATGATGGGAGTTGTAGTCCCAAAACAGCAGGAGGACCAAGTTTGGCCATGCCTGCTCTTCAGGGAGAAGACCACTCAAAATGGCCATATATATTTCATTCTATCAGCATTTAGCATTCCTATCAAGGAACAGTTAATCGCGTCCCCTGCAATAAATAGTATTATTCATGTCACTATGACATGGATGTAAAGTCTGTCATTATGGGATCATTACAAGCCATTACTTTATCTTGAGCCTACAAGCTAAAAGACCCGATAATTGTTATTGCTAATAAAAGTAACTGCTACAGCTCTGGATTTTCAAATATAATTACATAGAGAGGATATTCTGCTGCCATTTACTTACCCAGCCCTTCTAATAAGCATATAACTGAATTAGAAACAGGGGAGGTGTGGGTAACAGAGATTAAATCCAAAAGCTTGCCCCCCACTGTTTGTAAGGCAGAGGGCTGGTGCATGCCTTCCTTCCTGTCTCTCTTCCAACAAAAAACAAAGACTGGAAGTAGGCAGAAATCAGGGAAATGGGAAGGACGTGCTTCAGATATGGATGCAAATGGACAGCTTCCCCAGACATGTGCCTTGACATCCAAGGCAATTACAGCTCCACTCACCACTTAGGAACTCTAGTTTCCCCTTTCTCATGCCAGCTTGATACCAGCTTGTCATAGCAGGTCAGCAGGAAAGGGTGGGTGGTGGGACAAGGGAGAGAATGAGCGCGGGGGGGGGATATTAATGGCGATATGAGCTTATCGAAGAATTGATGCTTTTGAATTATGGTGCTGGAGGAGACTCTTGAGAGTCCCATGGACTGCATGAAGATCAAACCTATCCATTCTTAAGGAAATCAGTCTTGAGTGCCCACTGGAAGGACAGATCCTGAAGCTGAGGTCACCTCATGAGAAGAGAAGACTCCCTGGAAAAGACCCTGATGTTGGGAAAGATCGAAGACACAAGGAGAAGAGGATGACAGAGGATGAGATGGTTGGACAGTGTTCTCGAAGCTACCAGCATAAGTTTGACCAAACTGCAGGAGGCAGTGGAAGACAGGAGTGCCTGGCGTGCTCTGGTCCATGGGGTCACGAAGAGTCGGACACGACTAAACAACAACAAATGAGCTTATCAGTGGCTCCAGGCATGACGGCTTTGCTCTTCCTCCATTGTTGGAGGTAATAATGCTTCTGAATGCTAGCTGGAGGGGAGAAGGGTATTGTGTATAATAATAATAATAATAATAATAATAATAATAATAATAATAATAATAATAATAATAATAATAATAATTTGTTATTTATACCCTGCCCATCTGGCTGTGTTTTCCCAACCACTCTGGGCAGCTCCCAACAGAATATTAAAAACATAATAAAACATCAAACACTAAAAACTTCCCTAAACAGGGCTGCCTTCAGATGTCTTCTAAAAGTGAGATAATTGTTTATTTCTTTGACATCTGATGGGAGGGCGTTCCACAGAGAGGGCACCACTACCTCGTTCCCTGTAACATTGCTTCTTACAGTGAGGGAAGTGCCAGAAGGCCCTCAGAGCTGGACCTCAGTGTCCTGGCTGAATGATAGGGGTGGAGATGCTCCTTCAGGTATACTCCTTCAGGTCCTACTTGAGGATTTGCTGCAGGGATCTGGGTGGCCACCATGAGAACAAGATGCTGAACTAAATAGACTATTGACCTGATTCAGCAGGGTAGCCTCTCTCCTACTGCACCAGGGAATGTATAGAAGAGATGCTGGTGACATTTGCCCAACCCTGCCTAGGAAATTAACTTCCCAGCCGTGCAAACTCATTTTCAGCTGAGCCAGGTGTGACGTTAACATATGAGAGTGCTGGAGGTGAAATAGTTAAACAGGTTACCCAATCAGAACCCGGGTGGTGGAGTCAGAGGGACTATAAAACCAGCTCTGGGAGGGGCGAAAGGAGGAGTTCGTTGGGAGTTGGTTGGTTGGTTGGAGTGGGAGTGAATTGGGGTAGAGTCTATGGGTAGGTTGAGTTAGTGTAGCGAAATAAGCTGAGTCAGGAACAGTTAGGAGCTAGGAAGCCAAGGAAATATCTGAGAGGTGGGTTAGTGAGTGAGAGCAGGTAGCGGAAGTTATAGGTCTGGATAGGCACCCCGTGATTGTAATTGACCGATACCGTTTATGAAACCACACGCTTGTTAAACTGCAATAAATAAACATAAGTTTATGTTCTAATTTAACCCTGACTGGACTCAGTATTGTACTAAGTAGGGCCTTGGTGGTGGCAGCGAGAAATAAAGTGGTGGCACAGGGATCAATAGACGGTGAAATGTCCGGGGACCCTGTGTGATTGCCACACCAGGTTTTTACTTTCCCCACACCTGATGTCATATATAGCACCAGGTTTAGGGCAAGTGAGTGTAGCTTGGCATCCCCACAGGCCTGTTTTAAGAGCTCCTAATATACTTGCTGGTAGAACTTCATAGCTCCACTCAGGATCTATTTCAAGTCCCACCATCAAGCATTTTTTTCTGGCTTGAGTCAATACCTGGGCTGGACAGAAACATGTCTATCAGCTCACCCCACACCCCAAAGCCCTGCCAGACACCTTCTCTACCAGGCATTTATGTGGGGCAGGAAATTTCTCTGTGCTTTGTTTTTCCATGGGAAATTTTCCACTTCATTACTAACAATGAATGGATGCCAGCAGAAGGCAAGCTTGGCAGTTTCAGAGTTTCCAGCTTTGTTTGCTAAATGCAAGTGCAACAAAGTTGCGAAATTGGATCACTGTCTAACTAAAGCATCAGAATTTCTTTTTCTAATGCAAACTGAGACATTTCCATTGCAAATTACGCTGTACAAATTACCATAATTTGTATATGCGGAAAACTCATCACTGTGTGCAAGCAAAGACAATAACAGTGAGCAGGGAGAATAGCTCACCTTTCCTTAAGGTTAAGTGCTCTGGCATTAGTGAACTCAGCCTCCCCATTTTAGGTGGAATTCACTGATGTCAGAGGTTCTAAGTCAAGAAGGTCTTTTTAAAGATATATCTTCCTCTTCCTGTTCCTACATGTGTCCCCAGAGTATTATTACTTTTTCCCTATAATTTCTTCTCCCTTTCTCCTTTAACTGTCAACTCATACCTTATCCCCTCTTACCTAAATTGCCAGCATTCATCCATCCATCCTTTCTGGTCCTTTTACATTCATTTCTTCCTCCTAAAACAGCTTTCCCTTCCATAACAGCTTTCCCTCCTATTCAGTCCAGAGTTTGTTATGCAAATGGAAAGTCACTTGGCCAGACTGTGGCATGGATGTGGCACATGAAAGTGACCCAAGACTCACTGTTGGGTCCTAGCCCACTACTCAAGGAACAGAGGTCCACATTGACCCACAGTGGCTCTCCAGGATTTCACACCAGGCTCTCTCCTAGCCCAACCTGGAACAGAATCATTGAAATGTAGAGTTGTAGAGTTGGAAGCGAACATGGGGGTCATCTAGTCCAGCCCTCTGCAATGCAGGAATATTTTGACCAATATGGGGGCTCGAACTTACAACCTTGAGATCAAGAGTCTCCTATTCTACCATCTAAGCAATCCCAGTTTGTCAACCGATCAACCTTCTGCATGAGAAAAAGTTGAATCCAATAATGCGAAATTGTGCATTGCTGTTGAAGATGTAACACACGAGACAAGCGTGAATTTCCTATAACATCCAGAGGAGGAAACAAGATGCAATTACATTGAAAGTCATGTGGTCTGTTGCTATGGAGAGATGTTTTCACTCTATATGGCTTTATTGATGTCTTAATTCCATTGTTCTTGCCACTTTTGCCGTGTGTCAACATTGTTGTTGCCAAAACAAACATTGCAAATATTTCAGGGGGAAGTTCTGCATTGGCACTGAGAATCTCAAATCACAGAGATGAAATGATGGTTTGAACTCTTTGTTTTTCCTTTTTTGAGAAAATGGACCTTCTTGGGCATAAGGGGAAATGTTTCCTTTCTAAGAATTGAATCTGGCTTTGAACTGGTAACTCTTAAACCACCTAGGTAAGTTAGGGCTGTAGAATGACCATACAGTTTAATCTCTTTAAAAATATGGAGATGGTGATGTACCCATCCACCATCTCCATGATGATTTTAGTAACTGAACACTAGCGGTCAATGCTATGCACAAGAAGCTGGCACGAAGCAGTGTAAATCAAGCTGGCATAAAGTTACACCAGATCGAAACCCCA
This sequence comes from Podarcis bocagei, assembly GCF_964188305.1. Taxonomy (NCBI): domain Eukaryota; kingdom Metazoa; phylum Chordata; class Lepidosauria; order Squamata; family Lacertidae; genus Podarcis; species Podarcis bocagei. The sequence continues at coordinate 84,759,842 of NC_138133.1, read as the reverse complement.
TTCAGAAGCAGGACTGCTGCTGCTGCTGTCTAATCCTGGCAGAGGGAAAACAAGCCTTCAAAATAGCGTTCTACACTGAGTTTCCAGGTCACACAACAATGCTGACTGAGTTAGGGTCCAGCCTAAATTTCCCTCTCTGGTTCTGCCCAGGGCCAGATTTAGCTTTGATGAGGTCCTAAGCTACTGAAGGCAATGGGGCCCTTTATATGTCCAGCTGTCCTTTGTCAACAACAAATTGTCACTGTTTTTTGTGTTGAATATATGCTATATGGCAATTTATGGACCTAATAGGTATCTAAAGCCATTTGCACATCTTGTCGTGCAACCAGTCCATGCAGAATGTAGGCACCCTATATACAGAAATGAGCAAAACAGTGATATTTTAGGGAGCAGGCTAGCAGGCGGGGCCCATTACTTACATCATAGGAGCCTACACAACACAAAATACTGTTGCTGTATGTAGGTTTTATTTTATTTGTTTTTTATCTTATATTTTGGAAATGTACACCCAAGTGTTTTTTTTCTTTAATCTTTTTTTTGGGCCCCCGCCAACAGAGTGGGCCTCTAAGCTATAACTTGTTTAGCTTATACTTAAATCCGGCACTGGTTCTGCCACGCTACACTCCAGGAACGCCCCGTTCGTCTTCTTTTTTGAGAACTGTCACTGCAGAACCTCCACTGCAGAACACTCCACTGCCAGTGTGGTGTAGTGGTTAAGAGCGGAAGACTCGTAATCTGGTGAACTGGGTTCGCTTCCCCGCTCCTCCACATGCAGCTGCTGGGTGACCTTGGATTAGCTACACTTCTCTGAAGTCTCTCAGCCTCACTCACCTCAGTGTGTTTGTTGTGGGGGAGGAAGGGAAAGGAGAATGTTAGCTGCTTTGAGACTCCTTCGGGTAGTGATAAAGCGGGATATCAAATCCAAACTCTTCTTCTTCCACCACCATTATAGTCATACCTTCTCCGGGTATTCTAAATTAATACTCTGCGTTCTCTTAAATGTGTTTGTGGGAAGGGGAAGTTCTTGCTTTGTTTTTGTTCTGTTTATTTATGCTTACTTATCCTGTAATTTTATCTCATGAACAACCCTGAGATCTTTGGATGAAGGGCTGTACAGTGGTACAGTGTGTCCTTTTAATTAATCCTGCTTGCCTAGATGGGAGGATGGATACATGTGCGGAGAAACTATGCTACTTACTGCAGAAACGTAAATTCTGCATTCATTGTTCTACCCATTTTTGCCTTTGGCCCCTCCCACTACTGGTTCATGGACCCCGAGAATTCACCCTGTAGTAAACCTGGTCCTCAGGTAGTTCCCCAACCCTATCCTAACTGATTGCCTTTATAAGCCTTCCCATCATCAGGGATCTTGATCCCAGAGGGATCCCAGTTTCGGAGAGGCTTACAGGAATACTCAACTGAAATCACTTACCTTGTAGATCTTCCTGCTGAATTATAGAAGGTCGGGGTTGAAGGAGCCAATTCATGAGACATTTATAATACCTGAAGGGGTCTTCACTGTTCTGTATATCCAGACTGAGCTTTCTGCCAGTGGTGGACACCTGGTTGTCCTCCAGTTGTGGTTGGACTCCAAATCTCTCCATTCAGCTCTGGTCAAGGAGGTTGGCAGTTGCAATCCATCAACACCTGGAGGGTTTTGCATTAGACACCCCTTGTGAAAACAAAGGCATCTATTCCTCCTTCGTCACTTGACCTCCTTTCCCAGGGATAAGAGAAGGGGAGTCGGATGCTTTTGAGGGTTTGTTGAAACGAAATCCCTATTGCTGTGAACATAGCCAGGCAGAGTACATGCTGATCACATTCCACAAAGCAGCCATGCTCCAGCTCCATGGGAATCCAGAATACACAACTCACAACTCTATAGAACTTCGCGGAGACACACCATGCCTCCCAGAACAAAAAGCCAGCCTACCGCTTCATAAGGCAGAAGCCATGCAGCGTCACAATGACTCCTGGATCAATTTTTAATAGGACAACCATGCTCTCTCTGCATGGCATCTCTCAGTGTGTTGTTTAGTCATCTGTGAAAATCCACATAAAGGATTTGATCATGCAGTTCAGTTTCCCATGCCTTAGTCAGTAGATTGCATACCTATACCCTGGTATAGCTTAGACCCAGACCCTCCAAGTGTCTCTGTTTTCCAGTGATAGTCCCAGATTTACAGAAGCTGTCCTGGTTTCTGATTTGATGCTGAAATGTCCTGTTTTTCCTTAGGATGTCCCTATTTTCATCAGAAAAATATCAGCAGGTACGGAGTCACGTGACCCCTGAGCCAAGGAGATAAGTACAATGTTTAGAAGACATCTGAAGGCAGCCCATGTTTTATTATGTGTTTTATATATGCTGGAAGCCACCCAGAGTTGTTGTTGTTGCTATATAGGATGTCCCTATTTTCATCAGAGAAATGTTGGAGGGCACGTACACCCTTGTATAAATTAATTGAAACAAACAATGAATTTAGTAGTTTATTGTACAAAACTCACATATACATGTACAAAACTCACATATATGTACATTAGTAACAGATATGACCTCCACTATTTTTAAGCAGCATTTGAACACGGTTTGGCATGGAGTCTACTAGTTTCGAACAGTCACTGTTGATTTTTGGATCCCTGTACCACACTTGAATCAGTGCCTGAATGAAATTGTCCATAGTTATACAGTCTACAGGATTGAGGAGACTCTTGCACATAGCCCACAAATTCTCAGTGGGATTTATGTCCGGGGAATTCCCTGGCCAATCAAGTACCTGTGTTTGCTGCTCTGTCATGAATTTCTTCACCACTTTCGATGTGTGACAGGGGGCTAGGTCCTTCGCAATATCCCAGTACCGTCAGGATACCTCTTTTCCAGCTCTGGAATAACTCTCTTTCGTAGAACCTCAATATATTGCGGCGAGCGCATCATTCCTTCTATTGGCTGCAGGCTTCCGACACCATAATGATCAACTGACTTTTCGTGTTTGTTTTGAGTACAGGAATACGAGTAAGATAGAAAACATGCTTTGTTTCAATTAATTTCCACAAGGGTGTAGATCCTGCACCTCTAACACAGCTAACAAGATGTATGGAAATGGGGAACATAGGGAAGCTGCCTTATAGCATTGTGCCAGCTGCAACCATTTGGGTGGGCTGCCCTTGTACCTGGTCCGGAAGCTGCAGTTTGTGCAGGTGGCCACACGGATCACAGGAGCAGGTTACCGGCAACGTGTGTTAGTATCTCAGCTTACAGTCAGAGGTAACTGGCCTCCCCCAGGCAATTAAGCTGGATACTTGATGACCTCTCCGCTGCGACTCCCAGCAGGCAAGGTCATAACTCCGGCGATTCTCCTCATCAATCAGACGTGAAGAACACACCCTCTGCTACTTTGTTTCTCTCCCTCCCTGCATTGTCCCCAGGGAGGGGAAATGAGACAGACAGGAGTCCTATTTACATGTTTTATTCCTGTCATTCAGCAGTACATAGAAATGCGACTGCACCCTTCAGTCTCCATCAGAAGAGTCACAACTCCACCCCTGTACTTCCAGCACAGGTCACATGACACTCTGAGCTAACATCCGGTGCTCAGTACAGAGAATAGGCTCCACCTTTTCTCTAGCAGTACATCTGCAAAACACAACATCCTGTTTTTCATTCCAGCCATCTGGAGCTGGCTTTTGCCTTGGTGCTTTTTTTGACAACGTGTTACTCCTTTGCTGAGAGAGCTTCAGAGGCTGCCAACTTGCTACTGGGCCAGATTCGGGGTATTGTGTTAATTCACAAAACCCTAAACAACTTGAGCCCAAACTACCTTGATTCCTTATGCCCCTCTTCAATTATTGAGATCTTATGAGGTGGCAATTCTGGTAGCCCTCCCCACACCCCTAAGGTTTGGCAGACATTTACTTTAGACTGAGCTGTTAGTATGCCCTGTGGAACTCCTTGCCACTAGAGGTTTGGCAGGAGTTATCCCTACTTTCTTCCCACCATCTTCTTTAAGAAGTGTATTGTTCAGGCCGGCCTTTCAAATGTCATTTTTTTGTTATAATTAAGCATTTTTTTAAAAATCCATATGCCATTGATATTTTTATTATTGTGTGTAGTGTTGTGCTTTCATGTTGTATTCTGCCTTGCTATATTTTCTTTGAAAGTGTGGTTTATAAATATTTGAATAAAAATAAAATAGAATGTAGTAACAAACTATGTGCAACCCCGAAAGTTCATCTGCTTTGGCCTTTTCATGTTTGCCTAACCATTTATCTTCAGTCTAGGGAAACTCATTACATCTAAAGAAAGACTCACACAAAAACACATAGAAAACACATACTGAATACATATTTTCCCTTCCTTGCCCAGCACAGCAGGTTGCCTGTGATGTTATTGTGATGCGGTTGCTAACCGAATGACAGTTGCTACATTTCCAATGTTTTAGGGAAACTTGCTCATTAGTTATACTCGGTTCAATTTCTATCTTTGAGAACTTCATCTGGGTGCATTTAATATTCAACCTTTCGATTTTCTTTTTTCAGTTCATTAATTTGAACAGTAATCTCATCATTTTCAGCACAGAGCCACTATTGTGCACTGTCTCAGTAAAACAGTCTCCAATAAAGTCATTTCCCTCACTCCAGCTATTTCCCTTATGAAGCACACATTACCTTAACCTTCAATGCACTAAAGATGGACCTGCTGTGAGCAAGGCCAGAACCTGCAGTATGCTATTAAGTTTTTCCCAGGATATTTCGATTTTTTGACAAGAAGTTGAGGCTCAACCTTGCCCTAGCTGAACATCAAGTGGAATCCAATATAGAACCCCAAAACTGTGGGGCAGAAAGACTTCCATACAGACCCTGGACCTCCCATGCTGAGCCTCTTTATGCATACTTCGGATGGACAGAAGAATCCACTCCAGAATTCATGCAGAAGAGAACATGAGCCTGATGCCTTCAGCATCACAAAGCTTTGTCCATTGCATTCAATGTGGACAATGTGTGGCAGGATCTAGCCCAAGTTTGGTCACTCCCTGATTCCAACAGGAGAAGTTTCAGCATGTAACACTGAAAGAAATGGGATGGGGGGGGGATATCCGTTAGCTGGATTTTATCCTCGCTTGACACAGTGAAGCTTGGGGTGAAGCTCATAGAATTATAGGATTGGAAGGGACCTTGAGGATCATCTAGTCCAACCTTTGCTGAAGAATACTTCTGCCTTCCACAGAATATCCTGAACCTCCTACTCTTATGTTTCTGGGGTTGTCCTCTGTCTTGGACTTTTTCAACTTGTCTAGTTCTGGGACTGATGGGGTCAACTACATCCTCTTCCACTGAGGAATCTCTCTCCCTCCCCTGTGCCATGAGTGATAGTGATTCCTCAGAAAGTTGGCTCCCATCCAGTCCGCCTTTCCTGTGTTGATAAGTCACATTCCTTACAGCTACAAAGGGAGGCACTGGCAGCCCATTGGTTCCAGCTGTCTGAAAAATCTGCAAGTCTCCCTTTTCTCCTTCTGCCTGACTGCCTTCTAGCTCAGGCTGCCCTTCTCAGTTTTGGACTGCTGTGTCCATGACAACCATGCTCTAACCAACTGAGTTAAGTCAGTGCTTCCATCCTGTTACAATTCTTGGTTTGCATTCAATCACATACTGGCACATTCACGTTGCACAACGAAAGATGATTTGCACAACCAGGACCATAAGGACTGCTTGCATCTTTTATGTTCCCCGTTGGTCATTGAGATCCACCAATGGGGCACTTCTTCTGGCTCCCTACACCCTTGAGGTTCAGTCGGCCTTCAATAGGGACAGTGTGGCAGGCCCTGCCCTATGGAAATCCATGCCAGTAGAGGTTGGGCAGCGATCACCTATGCTTTCTTTTAAAAGAGTGTCATTCAGACAGCGAACAAAAGGAACTTAAAAAACAAACATCAGGAAAGGAGAGGTGGGAAGTTAGGAAGAAACTTTGTGTATTATTATTATTATTATTATTATTATTATTATTATTATTATTTGTATATGACAATAAATATTTTGGAATATTTTTGGAGATTTAATAAAAAATGTATATGTATATAGTGTCATTCAGGCCTTTGCAATGTGGATTTCTTTTTACCGATAATATTTACTGCTGCTTTTACTGATGCTTTCATTGATCTTATTGTATGATGTACACTACCTTCCTGTATTTTATTTCCGTGAAACTATGGTTTATAAGAATTTTAATAAATAGATCAACAAAATAAGCAAACCTACTTTCCTCCCCTGCAAAAAACCCCAAGACCTCTTGCAATAATGAATAATGGGATAATGACCTCTTCCAATAATGGGATAATGCACCGAGAAGTTTAGGGTAACATTTGTGTGATGCCATCCGACCTGATCTCCTTGCAAAGAAGTCAGAATCAATGCTCACAATTTAATGACATTGTCTAACTTTCTGCAAACAAATTAGGGTGAATGCTCAATAAGCAAGTTGTCTGGAAGGCTCTTTATATTATGCAATTTGTGCAACCCACATGCAATGATGCTGAACCCCAAGCAGGCCAGAAACAGACAGACCCTCCCATCCCTATGATCAAGTTACTCTTCTGAAGAATGGGTGCTGTAATAGGTATGAGTTACTCGTGTGTAAGCTGGTGCCTTTCTCGGTTCATTTTGCCTTGTTAAACCTTTCTAACTGCACAGCCCCTTCTCATCGTGGCTGCCTCAGTCACTGGCAGAATCCGTCAGTGGGCGTTTCTTGAACCTCTTCCAATATAAAAGTTGTTTGACACCCAGTCTCCTCCTCCTCTCACTGCGCGGGAGTCTTCTGCGCAGGGAAGGCGTGGGTAGCGGAGGACCTGGGCTCTCCTCACTGATGTCCAGTGAAGAGTCCTGGAGCCCTCTCTCCAATTCCCCCATCTGCCCCCCTTTATCCCTGGTGTTGCGCTGATTGGCTTCCCCCTCTACTGAGCTGTTTCTCCCCCTGCTGCTGGGTCCTTCGCCAGCATCATCTGGGAGCCTCCCCTTCGCCTCTCCCTCCGATGTCAGTTCCCTGACAGGTGCAGCTGGTACATTAGCTTGAATTGGCAAAGAGGTGCTATGCACTTCTCTTTGCCATCTGGGGCTCTAGGTAGGATCAGAAGGACTTCCCACACTTGCTCCTTCTGTGGAAGAGTTTAATCCCATGCAAAACAGGGGGACTCTCCATTGATCAGGCCCAGTAATAACATTATCTCGCCTGCACAGAGCAAGGAATATTTCCAGCCGATCTATATTTGCGATAGTTTTGATTTGCCAAAGCAGAAGATAGTAATTCTGAACTTGGCAAATGAATTCAATTTCATCGCACAGGACTATTAAGATCGTGAAAGAGAAAACAGCGCGTTGTCGCCAAAGTTCGTGCCCTCTGTTACTTTAATAGATTTCGCTCAAGGAACAAATATTGACAGATAATTTTCGGATGTTTAGAAAATAAAATGCACAGGACAAGCGAGCATTTTATAAACCATCTGCTCAACAATACATCTGAAGGGTGCATTTTAGCCTATTAAGGAGGGACAAATGTATTTTCCTTTGTAAACACTGAGAAGGGAAAGAAAGCCATTAGCGACCCATTACTTATTTGTTCAAGATATTAAAACTGATCCTTAAATATGATATTTCTGCAGATGCATTTAAATAGCCAGCTGATCTGAAGCTAAGCACTTACACAGTCAACAATGAAAATCTTCCTCCATGGATATTAAGACTCACAAAATATTGAATGCATGGTTACAACTGCTTTGGACCACTAACGCAGCAGAATTAAGAATGTATAACTGCCTCAGTTAATTGCTAGGTCAGGGGTAGGCAAACTAAGGGGCCGGATATGGCCCAATCGCCTTCTAAATCCAGCCCGCGGACAGTCTGGGAATCAGTGTGTTTTTACATGAGTAGAATGTGTCCTTTTATTTAAAATGCATCTCTGGGTTATTTGTGGGGCATAGGAATTCATTCCTTGTTTTTCTTTACAAAATATAGTCTGGCCCCCCACAAGGTCTGAGGGACAGTGGACCAGTCCCCTGCTGAAAAAGTTCGCTGACCCCTGAGCTAGGTCTTAACCTGGCCCTTAAACTGAGCTAAAGTTGGTGCCAAACAGACCTCAGAAGGGAGAGAGGCAGCTTCTAAATACGCGTGTTATGTGTCTCCAGCAAGCTGCTCCAGCAGCATTCTAACAGTCACATTCTGGGTTAGCTGCAGCTTCATGGTCACCTTCAAGGGCAGCACCACGCAAAGTGCATTACAACAATCTAGTCAGGAAATTTCCAGAGGATGAGCTACTCTGGCAAGCTATCTTGAAGGAATGGGTTTCCCAAACCCAAAACTGACTGTATAGGCAGTTTGAAACTGCACCAAAATCCCTATTTTTCCTTAGCTAAAATCCATTAACTTGAGCTCTGAGTCAATGTATAAACAAAAAGCCGGCTGTGCTCAAGGCTCTCTCCTTTATCAGTTTGTGACGGCAAGTATGGCCTTCACTGTACCAGTAGAACAGAGAAGATGCGTCTGTGCCTTATCTTACGTCCTGACCACAAAGAACACAGACCCAGTCTGGGAACAGCGCCAGAGTGCGTTCTCGGAGATGATGACCTCTTCCTCCAAGATGAGAGTAGGAAGAGGAAGATCCTTTTATGGTCAGAAGTACAGGAAGGAAGATCCTTTCATGGTTAAGAATACCAGAGCAGGAACATATGTGATGTCAACCTGTGTACATCGGCTGACGTGGTTGGATTCCTAGGGAAGGAGGGAGAGGGTGCCTGGAGGATATATATACTGCATGAAATTTCTTATTTCTTTGGACTTGCTGTGGACTCACCACACAAGTGCCTTCTGCTATCCGGAGAGCAGAATAAACTCTTTCTTGGAATCAACCTCGGTGTCATTTGACTTCCTTCCTCCTGTCCCGGAGCAACGCAGACCCAATCGGTGAACTCCAATAAGGCTACAATCTCAGTCCAGGAATAGTCATAGCTGGTCAATCAACCACACTTGGCCATAGGGATTCTGAGCCACTGAAGCCACTTTAGCCAAGATGTAACTAGGAATACCTCAAAATAGACACAAGGTATAAATTACCGGTATATTCAGTTTTCATTTAAAGGTGGATCTGCCAAATGCACACTTTCTGAAAAATGTTAAACAAAACACAGCAATCCTTCAAAATCCTTCAACTGGCAGATTCGCAAATCCCTACTTCCCAGTATTATTATTATTATTATTATTATTATTATTATTATTATTATTATTATTATTATTCCGCCCATCTGGCTGGGTTTCCCCAGCCACTCTGAGCGGCTTCCAACAAAAGATTAAAAATATATTAAAACATCCATCATTAAAAACTTCCCTAAATAGGGCTGTCTTCAGATGTCTTCTAAACGTCAGATAGTTGTTTATTTCTTTGACATCTAATGAGAGAGCATTCCACAGGGTGGGCACCACTACCTGGTTCCCTGTAACTTCACTTCTCACAGTGAGGGAACCGCCAGAAGTCCCTCGGAACTGGAACTCAGTGTCCGGGCTGAACAAGGAGCCAGTGTGGTGTAGTGGTTAAGAGCGGTAGTCTCGTAATCTGGGGAACCGGGTTCGCGTCTCCGCTCCTCCACATGCAGCTGCTGGGTGACCTTGGGCCAGTCACACTTCTTTGAAGTCTCTCAGCCCCACTCACCTCACAGAGTGTTTGTTGTGGGGGAGGAAGGGAAAGGAGAATGTTAGCCGCTTTGAGACTCCTTAAAGGGAGTGAAAGGCGGGATATCAAATCCAAACAATGGGGGTGTAGATGCCCCTTCAGGTATACTGGGCTTGTAACTTGTAACATCATCTAAAGTAAGTTCCTTGTCTAAGTCCAACAGTTGAGAACTATCAACCCACAATACCCTCATCTTGGTGGGATTCAGACTCAGTTTAGGGATTCATTCTCAGGCATTGTACAGCCTCAACTGAGTCATATTTGAGCCCCGAACCTGAAGTACCCCATTCCTATTCTTGGATATATTTTCACAGAACTCTGGAGGGCTGAAATTCTTCCAGCTAGTTAGAAAGGGGGTCACGGAAGCACAGTTGTTGACCTGGCACCACCATTCTCTGACCATGTCTACAGGAAATAGCATCACCTGGGTAATCGGTCAAGAAGGAGATTGTGGGGAGCTGCACACATTCTGCAAACTGTTGGCTGCCCATTCTGGCATGATGGGATGGGCTACTTGCTTGACTGTGGCGGACAATTTTCCATCTGCACAAATGGAGAAATATTGACACAAGTTAAACAGCCAACCTTGCAGAAACACACATTAAGGAGGTTAGATGGATGGGAGGGACCATAAAAGAAGACAGTCTAAATTTAAGTCTAACTAATTGAAGCCTCTTTAATTCAACAGCACAACTATTTCATCGGAGCAGCAAGAATATTCCACTGTTGCAGTGTTTGAGCTCTCATGCCAAACATTGATTAGGTGAGTTCTTACCTCTAAATTATTATGCGGGGAATATGAAGAATTTAAGTTCACCTGCTTGGTTTGTCTTGCTGTTATTGTATAGATATGTTGTTGTTGTTTTCTAATGGTGTGTTACACACAGTTAGAGAATGATAGATCAGGGTGGGGCAGGAGAGAGAACAAACAGGCAGGGGAAACAGGCTGTTGCAACAATTAGGGTTCTGACCCAGGAATCAATTCTCCCAGGAAGGGAACAGATAAAGGGCTGAGGGTGTGTGTATGATGGGAAGGGGTAGGGTAAGGAGCAGAAAAGATCAAATGAAAAAGAGTTACTATTGAGTTGATATTAACAGAGATAGATTTCATCAAAGGAGTGGTAATAACACAGGCAAAGGAGCTTTTCTTGGGTCTGTGACATATTGTGCATCTAAAGGTCAGCTGAAAGTTGCGAGGAAGAGTCGAGAAATCAATTTGTCACATGCTGCTCTGCATAAAAAAGCCATGCTGTCAATGGATTGGGAAGGTTAGCGCGCAGCAAACAGAGCCCTGACAATATGACAATAGCAAACACTCACCTTGGGCACTTCCCGTTTTGAAGGAACGGCTGCTTGCATCACCTTGCAGAGGTTGTCACTGTCATCCTGCTTAAAGATCTTATCAGGGTGAGCAGGATTTGTTCTGAAAAGCATATTGGTGCATCACCTTCTACAGTGCTTATGTGAATCGGCTTGTCGGATCAGATAACTTCGTCCAGCATTATCATACCCTCCAAGTGTCCCGATTCTCTAGGGACAGTCCACAAAAGCCACCCCGGCTTCTGATTTGATCCCAGAATGTCCCTATTTTCTCTGCCACTGCTGCCACCACCAAACTCAGGAAGGAGCTTGTTCCAAGTGGTTGCTGCGAGGGACCATCCCTGTCAGGAGTGTGTGTAGGAGCCAGGCCCTGGGACCAGTAGGGCTTCGCAGGACTGGGGACTTCCTAAGTTTGTTCTGGAGAGGCAAGGTGCAGCCACAAAGGTGAGGCTGCTTGGTAACTCACTGCACCTGGTGGCAAGAGCTGGGAAGGGATATAAGGTCAGCATTTCCCTTCGGCTCTTCGCCACAGCAACACGTTTCCTGCCTTGTTGCGGTTGGCTTCTTGCTTCCTGATCCTTGGACCTTGGCTTCTTGACTCCTTGTTTCTTGACCCTTGGACCCTTGACATTGTGACTCCCTGCTTCCTGATCCTCAGACCCCTAGCTTCTGGACTCTCGTTCCTGCTCCCACCCCGCCATCTTGCCCCCGGTCCCGATGCCCTCAGCTGGGACTTCAATCGCCTGTAGACTGGACCGTGAGAATCCCATTGCCTCTCGATAGCTGCCACTGCCAATTTCCTCCCTTGGGCATCAAAGGGTTTTCTCAGGACGGTGGAGAGTGTGTATTCTGTGTCCCGTTGGTACAGTGGTGGCGACACTCGCCCTTCTTCTGATAAAAAGGGGGGAGGTTGAGGGTTGAGGAGGGTCAGTTGTGGGGAGTGAGAACTCCGGGGGGGGGGGGAGAGAGGCAGAAACTCAGATGCCGAAGGGGCTGCATACCCTTAGTGGTGATGTGCCATCATTTTTTTTATTTGGACTATTCTTTGCCATGTGATGAAATGCCACTTGTTTAACACTCCGTTCACATGTCGCTTTAATATTTGAGTCCAGCCATACTCTGTTATAAAAGTAACATGAATAAGGATAAACCGGGGGGGGGGGGGAGTTGAGAAGGAGATCTCTGCATTAGGGAGTTGGGGGGGGGGCAATTATCAAAAAGCTTGTGCGCTGTTCCGCTGCAATAATGCATAGCTGTCTCCTAACAAGTCAGTCCTTGGCTCACGTCAGCGGGATTCATTTGATGCCCAATAATGAGATGAGCTGTGGCAATGTCTTGCTCCTAGGAAAGGAAAGCAGGTCAGGAGCATTTACAAAGGATCATGCTAATGAGTTAAAAGGGAAGGCAGGATGGAACCAATAAAAAATTAAAGTGCTTTTCAAGCCCAGCTGCCAAACGACAGGCTTCAGTCTCTAGTCACTTCCCAAAAGGAAGACATGGGTAGAGGAAAGACCAGAACTGAAAATGTTTTCCCTTTTTTTGTAATAAGCATGGTTATGCAATTCTCCAGTGAACCCTTCTATTTCCATAGATTGATGTGAGAGGCCCAAGCAGTTAATGTGAGGTTGTGGAAATAAAGCCTAAGAATTGGGAACAGGGACACATGGCTTAGGTCTTCCTTTACCCATTTTGGACTCCAACCCCCATATAAGAATAGACAAGTCTGTCAATAATTTCAGTTTTCTTCCGTTTCTAATTATCCCATTCCTAAATTCAGTTCAATTAATATTTTACTAAACCCTTTGTATCTTCATTCATTTTATCCCTTTAAATCAGGGGTAGCAAACTTTTTCAGCAGGAGGCCGGTCCACTGTCCCTCAGACCTTGTTGGGGGCTGGACTATATTTTTTGTGGGGCAGGGGAATGAACAAATTCCTATGCCCCACAAATAACCCAGAGATGGATTTTAAATAAAAGGACACATTCTACTCATGTAAAAACATGTTGATTCCCGGACCGTCTATGGGCCAGATTGAGAAAGTGATGGGGCCACATCTGGCCCCCGGGCCTTTGTTTGCCTACTCATACTTTAAATGAAGTTCATTTTCAAAAAAAGAGAATTTTTTCTTTCTACCTCTCCCTATATGTATATTGTTAACTAGAAACAAAAACTACTATTTAATAATAGAATAGTAAAGGGGGAAATATAATGCATGTTATTAACTAACTCATGCATTTTGACCTGCCATGTTTTTGGACATAGTCACATTTATTGAGGATCAATGTATACCGATGTCGGGGATTGGGCACAGGTGGAATAGTGGAGACTGCCTCCTCATCCTGACCCTTCCAGGGAGGAGGAAGAGGAAGACAGTATAGATTCACAACAGGGGTTCAAGGGAGGTCGCAGCTCAGAGGCAGATGAGGGGGAAAGTTGGGAAATCACGGGAGAGCCAGAGCAACACCTGGCTGACATGTCATTAGAAACCATACCAGACCCACCATCTCCCAGAACCCGGCGAGCTTTAAAAGTAGGAGAGCAAAGAGCTGAAAGACAGAGGGCGTAGCAGCATCCATAGAGGAGATGATAAGAATGACAAATGAGGAAGTGGGAGAGAAGTGGGTGGAGATTCACTCAGGACAATGTCATTATCCAAGAGGCTGGCTTCTATACCCTCTCTTTGTAAAGATTGAAATAAAAAAAGGATGGTAAAAAGCCAGTGTGGTATAGTGGTTAAGAGCGGTAGACTCGTAATCTGGTGAATCGGGTTCGCGTCTCCGCTTCTCCACATGCAGCTGCTGGATGACCTTGGGCCAGTCACACTTCTTTGAAGTCTCTGAAGCCCCACTCACCTCACAGAGTGTTTGTTGTGGGGGAGGAAGGGAAAATGAGATTGTTAGCCACTTTGAGACTCCTTCGGGTAGTGATAAAGAGGGATATCAAATCCAAACTCTTTTTCTCCTTCTTCTTTTCCTTGTCTTTATACTTTCTTGGGCAACCAGCCAAGAGCCACTGACAGGATCCTGACAACCCCTCTCCACACACACACAAAGAGAGAGAGACACTGTGCCCAGGGCCCTGCAGACCATAAATCTACCACTATGTTTTTACCTATAGTCTCACCCTGCTCCTTTCCATTTCCCTAGTAACATATGAACTGTGTGGTTTTTTAAAAAAATAATAAAAAATTAAACATGCATTTTATACCAAGATGCATATTTAAACCAGCTTTTTCATATGTCTAAGCTGTCAAGTACTGTGTCACAACATTTGGAGATATAGGAAATAAGATGGATAGCTAACTGAAGTGGAAGAGTAGAAGATTTGGGACAGACGAAAAGAAGAATAGCTTCATATAACACATAGAAAGACTATAGAATTTGCTTCCACAACAAGTGGTGATTGCCATTGACCCAAACATTAATAAAAGGGGATTGGACATAAGAAGAGCCTGCTGGATGAAGCCCAGGTCCATCTAGGGCATCATCCTGTTCTCACAGTGGCCAAAAAGATGCTTATGGGAAGCCCACAGCAGGACATGAGAACAGCAACACCCAGTACAATGGCTTGTAGCCACTTACTGCTTTATCCTCCAATAATTTGCTTAATCCTCTTTTTAATGTTGTCAGATTTGGTGGCCATCACACTCCCACTTGCGGGAGTAAATCCCATAATTTAACTATGTGCTGTTTGAAGAAGGACTTTGTCTTGTCTGTCCTGAATCTTCCAAAATCCAGCTTCATTAGATAACTCAGCGTTCTAGAGTTATGAGAGATGGAGCGAAACCTTTCCCTGTCTGTTTTTCTCTCCAAACCATGCATTCACGGAGGACAAGGTGATTCAATGGAGGTTAAGATTTTCTCTATATGTATCCCTGCACACAGAATGCTATATGTCTGGAATTTAAAAGATGTAATCCTAAAATAATATAATATATATTGCCCCCCCCCTTTTGGAGCTCACAATGCATGACACCTGAAATGGGTCATACATAGCCTTCATTTCTGAAGGATGTTGTTATGATGAGAAATGATGCAGTATTTGTTCTTCTTCACTTACTTATGGGATCCAAGATCTCTCACAGTTTAAAAGAGTTTGGAAAGTGACCTGCCAAAAACAGTTGGATGGGATCCCTCTTCCCAGTAGAGCAGGTATCTTCAACCTTTTCAGATCCAGGACCCACTTTTAATCCAACCATGCATTTGGGATCCATTTTAAAAAAATCTTTCACCATGTATTTGCATGGTGGCAGTGGTCCTGTTGCAACTCACCTTGGTTCAGTCTGTGATCACTCATGGATCCATACCCACCAGTTGAAGACCAGTGCTCTAAGGTAAATGCTTTTCTCCATCCTCTGTGCCCACAGGTAGGATTGGTAAAATTAATTGTCCACTGAACTGGATGGGCATATGTTCTGACTCAGCAAAGAGCAGCTGTGTTCTATGTTCTGTTTATTTGCAAGGATGCATGAACTGCGTGTGCTGGCTTTGTATAAGGAGTGAAAGAAACCCTGAGAAGTAGTTGATCACAGGAGAATAGAACTGAGGAAACAGTCCATCCTCCATCCTCTCCAATATTCCAGTCCCTAATAAAAATTCATATTCTGAAGATAACCACCTCTCTAGAGAAAGCTTTTCTTGGCAACACCTTGCCACTTGTTATGTTGGAACATAATCACCTTATGATTGCCGCGGCACAGTCTTGATTGCTTAATAATACGTTTCCTGTATTGGACAGAGTAAAGGAATAAAGAGGATAAATAAAGATCTTTCTGGGTTGATTGTTTCCCATCTAATGGGAAATGAAGCTGTAGTAGAGCAAATAAAGGGGGGAGACGACCCTATTTTTGGTTTCATTGCTATCTCTGCAAGGAACAGACCAATGTATATCAGTGAAGGTGTTGATGCTGCTCAGATATCCAAAGGCTCTTTCAAGCCATGGGGAATCAAAAGGGGAGAAATGTGCATTTTCTAATTTGGATCAGGACAACTTACTACACCATGTGGTTGACCCTGAAAAAGCTTCGTTACTGTTCTGTGAACTGTCCTGAGACCTCCGGGTATAGGGTGGTGTATAAATTCAATAAATAATAATAATAATTTCTTTTTGCTAGCACAATCTCAGAAAGTGGTGGTCAGCAAAGACTGCTTTGCCTCCCATGCAAGATTTGGTGTTCCGCAAAGGTCTGTTTTGCCACTCGTGTTGTTAACCATTTGAGTTTTATAGGTATGCAAATGATGTTCAACTCTACTTACCATATTTTTTCCCGTGGAAGCAGTGGTCTCAGTTAGTTCCCAGCCACTTTGAACACTTGCAGCTTGCTACAGTTTGTCAAGTGTGGTTACAGTTGTTGTTGTTGTTTAGTCATTTAGTTGTGTCCGACTCTTCGTGACCCCATGGACCAGAGCATGCCAGGCACTCCTGTCTTCCACTGCCTCCCGCAGTTTGGTCAAACTCATGCTGGTAGCTTCGAGAAGACTGTCCCACCATCTCATCCTCTGTTGTCCCCTTCTCCTTGTGCCCTCCATTTTTTCCCAACATCAGGGTCCTTTCCAGGGAGTCTTCTCTTCTCATGAGGTGGCCAAAGTATTGGAGTCTCAGCTTCCGGATCTGTCCTTCCAGTGAGCACTCAGGGCTGATTTCCCTCAGAATGGATATGTTTGCTCTTCTTGCAGTCCATGGGACTCTCAAGAGTCTCCTCCAGCACCATAATTCAAAAGCATCAATTCTTCAGCGATCAGCCTTCTTTATGGTCCAGCTTTCGCATAAGGTACCAATGGGGCTACCCATTCAAACTTCTAATAACTTATGAAGGCGCAACTAAAGTTGCCTCCACACAACTGAAAGCTAATTTTTTTTTAAAAAAAAAATCAACTGGCAGTGCAACCAAATGAAGACAAACAACTGAGAGAAGCAGGCAATGGAGAGGAAGACACAGAATTTGAAGGAGACTGGTACCATTTCTGAGTGCATTGTCAATATAGCCTGAATAAACAATGCAACCTGCATCTTTCTTGCAGGGGGAAAACAGCAGCATTGAAGGTGAATATCCTTCGCAAAATCTTATTTGAATTTAATAATGTATCTATTGTGAAGGCCTGGCAGAAAATATTACTTATCATTTTCTGACAAAAACAACGAAGACTTTCACAAGTGACATTGCAGAAACCTTATAATTAGTGGAAGGCTGAATTTCCTCAGTGTTTTGACTGATTATTATGCCACCTGCTAGAAATCTTTTATTCTTCTTCTTCTTATAGATAATGGTTCATTGCAGTAAACTATGGGTTTGAATACTGTAGCAAAAATCCTTCCCAGTTCCTCCTCTTTCTATATAGAAGATTATTTAAATCTTGTTCAAACCTACATATAATCTTTTCTTACTTGCAACATTATCTGCCTAGGATAAAATTTTAAAAAATGATTGAGTCCTGAAATGTCATTGTTAACTTCCTTTATATTTAATGAAGGCTTTGCTCTGTCGGGAAATGAATACAGCTGGATTATCCATGGGTTAGTGAGATCCATGCATGTAACTCAGAAAAAGCTGTGTGGACTAGAGATGGAGTATCGGTGGCCCTTGCTGAACTCCAGCTCCCATCATCCCTTGCCAGTATGGCCAAGGGCCAATCGTAGTCTGACAACATCCAGAGAGCCACTGGTTAGTCATCCCTCCTATAGAATTCTTGTTTGGCTTTCCACATATGCTCACAGCATATAGAACTAAGACTGATAGATATTGATAGTTTTTATCCAGCGATGGGAGCAATCCTATACACAAGAAGCTGGCGTGAAGCAAGCTGCTATAGTTTTAGCTAGTGTAAGGTTATTGCCACATCCAAATTCTATTCAGGAGCAAGGCTGAACCATTCTGTAGACCTGAAGTAGCGTCTCCACCCCCATCATTCAGTGAAGTCCAGCTTCGAGGGCCTCCTAGTTGTTCCCTCACTGTGAGAAATGGGGTTATAGGGAAACAGGCAGAGGACCTTCTTGGTAGTGGCACCCACCCTGTGGAATACCCTCCTGTCAGATGTCAAGGAAATAAATTACCTGACTTTTAGAAGACACTTTAAGGCAGCCCTGTGCAGGGAAGTTTTTAATGTTTGAAGTTTTACTGTGCTTAATGTTTTTAATTTGTGGGAAGCCACCCAGAGTCACGTGCGGAGGAAGAGGGGGAGCGCATCGCCCCCAGCACCACGATCCCGGTGGGGTGCCATCGCGGCCGCTCCCCCCGTGCTGGGCACCATGCCCCTGCGGGTGGCGCGCCATGTTCCATTGAGCGTCCATTTCGGCTGAGAACAGCAGGACTGTTGTGTGTCCAGTCCACTTCCACTGTGCAAGCCTGCTCCTCCTGGCTACAGCAGAGAAACTTGCACAGTGTGTGCCTGTGTGGAAGAATCTCAGCCATGCAGTAAAACTCACGTACAGCAGTTTCCCATTCTGCAAAGCTTTTATTGTACAGCAGCAAAACAAATAAACATCAGCCAGGAGAGAGCTATGGCATGATGCTTCTCCTATCACGCCAAAACAGAAAGTAAACCGCTCACATAACAAAGATGCGAACACACCCCCAGTGACAGGACGTCATTTCCTGAGCTGTTAACCCTGTAAGCTCTGGGTATCCTCACACGCCACACCCACAGGACGCGTGCCAGCCACGGTCCCACTTGCTCTCCGCCCCCGGTGCTGGAGTATGAAACTCTGCCACTGCCCAGAGTGGCTAGGGCAACCCTGTTAGATGGGAAACAGGTCACTTGGGAAGACAGGAAAATTAATACCAGTGTACTGGAAGAAGCAAAGATCACCATTGTCAAAGCAATGATTCTTCAACATCAGCTTTGTTGAACTGGTCGTGTTGTGTGGATGCCTGATTATCGTCTTCCAAAGCGACTACGCTACTCCAAACTTAAAAATGGAAAGAGTAATGCTGGTGGTCAGCAAAAGAGTTTCAAAGGCTCTCTCAAGGCAAATATTAAAACACTGACAACTGGGGAACACTGACCTGTGAGCACTCCAATTGGAGAACAGCCTTTGCCAAAGGTGTCATGGATTTTGAAGACACTCGAACTTCACTATGAAAGGGAGAAATGCACTAAGAGGAAGGCACGCTTGGCAAACCCTCACCATGATCAACTCCCACCCAGAAAACTATGTCCCCACTGCGGAAGGATGTGTGGATCAACAATTGGCCTCCACAGTCACTTACGTTCTCGCTTTTAAAACCGTGTTCAGGGAAGACAACCTTACTCGGCTATGAGTGATCGCCAAAGAAGAAGAAGAAGAAGAAGAAGAAGAAGAAGAAGAAGAAGAAGAAATAAATAAACAAATAAATGATGATGGTGATGATTGCAAGCATGTCAGGGGGAAAGCAAGCCTCTAAAACGGAGTTTGACTTACAGTACCCATTTTTTTCCAGGTCACATGACTGAGTTGAACGGAGATAGGATTCAGTTTAGGGACCCCTCTACCAAGGGAAGGATTTAGGGGAGCGGGACTCAATCAGCCACACTAGGCGCAGAGCCTTGGGGGTTCTACCACAACTATTATTTACAATGCAACACAAGAGGCAGAGGGGTGCTGGATTTTGGTGTCGCACATGGTGCCACTGAAATTTGAGACCCTACCCAGTCCCAGTCCCACTGTGCCTTTTGGGGGATGTGTACTGGCTTGGTTCAGCCAGCTTTGGCTGATCCAGTCATGAGTTAAATCTCGGGCTGATCCTGGGATCTGCTCAGCCCGAGATCTGCTCCCTCCTAACCTTCTCATGCTAGCAGATCTTGTAATACGATTGCCCCCGGTATTGTATTCAGTGCAGA
This sequence comes from Podarcis bocagei, assembly GCF_964188305.1. Classification (NCBI taxonomy): domain Eukaryota; kingdom Metazoa; phylum Chordata; class Lepidosauria; order Squamata; family Lacertidae; genus Podarcis; species Podarcis bocagei. The sequence continues at coordinate 84,739,999 of NC_138133.1, read as the reverse complement.
CCCATTGAAAAGAACAGACATTATTTGTGAGAAAGGAAGATACGTACAGGGAGCTGCCAGAGAGAAGAGGCAAGAGCATGTATGAGAGGCAGGTCATAGTGATTTTTCTCAGGGTGGGAGTCCGAGGAAGTGGAAGCTCTCCAGGTAGAGAGGTGGGAAGATTCAACTCTCTGTATGTGTGAAGATTAAGATAAAATGGTGGCTGAGGGCTACATTGATATATTTATAATTTTGTTTTTTATGAGGGTTATTATTATAATATATATAGTTTGAATTTTATGGTATATCAGGTTGAAAACCTTTAATAAAATTGATTAGAAAAGAAAGAAACCAATGGACACGACTCACTCAAATCCATTGATTTCAGTGGGTCTTCTCTGAGTATGCCTTAGCTGGGCATAACCCAAATATATCTAACAAATGGATAAGTAAGAAAGAAAATGTGTTCTTAATTCCATATATATCAGCAGTATAAGCACATGCCTGGGAGAACTCATTACATGAGGACTGAACGTTAAAAAAATAAGTCTTTAAGATGCTTGTTTTGATAGGCATCATATTGGCCCAAGACGTGGATTTGCCTCTGTTTCTTTAAAGACACTCATTTGTATGTAAATTGCAGGTACAGACATCTCTCAGCCTTCCTCTTTCATTTGTTTGTAATGGCGCCAAGTAGCTATCTGCATCCAGCTATCACTGAAAATGTTCAAAAGGTCAAGGGCATTAGTAGCGAGCTGAATATACCCAGTAATTTCACAGGAACAATGTCAACAATATCCTTTCAAATACATCTGTTTGGTGCGAAGACCTCATTACAAAATGTGCTGCGCTGAGCAGAATGCATAATGGGAGAGAGAGGCAAGGAATTTGTGGCTGAGCTCTCTTGTCAGACCTCAAATCCACTCAAACTAGTGTTGAGACAAACGCTAACCAGCAGGGAATGATAAACGTGCTGATAGGCTTGTGGCGCTGCTGTCTTCTATTGAATAACAATCATCACCACAAATCTAAATCTGCCCTGCCTAACATCATCGCCACGTCCATGCACTGAGGCCTTGACAATCTGCTTGCGCATGAAAACAGTGCTATTTCTGAGCATGTGCTTAGAGGCTTTCCTCTCCCACTTTAGTTCCAGATCAAGCCAGCAAAACAGAGTTGGGGGGCTTCATAGGAATGCTGGATCAGGTCCACCAGGTGCCTATGGGATGTCCGCAAGCCTGACCTGAGTGAAACAGCACTCTTCCCACTTGCGATTTCCAGCAACTGGTATCCAGAAGCTGGAAGTGGATGTAGAACATGGGCACCATGTCTAGTAGCCATTGATAGCCTTATGGTAGCCATTAATGTCTCTAATTCTGCAAGGCTATCCAAGCACACCAGGTCTTTAGATCTGACCTGTGAGACCTTTCTGGGTCAACCATGCTCATCCTGACATTAGGTAATGTCATCCATGGGATACTGAAAACCATTCCTAGCCACCTGACACCATCTTATATCAACTGTGGGATGTCTAAAGGCATGTCCAATCTTCTGATATCTTACAGCAACCATAGGGTGTTTAGAATTATTCCTATTCAAACCCACAGGTTGAACAGGTTTACATTGCTCCTTCTTTCAAAGCTGGCTGAACTGAGGCTGAGGTAAGTTTCAAAAAAGGAGTGGATCCTAAGCACATTCAGATCAGTCACTTGACCAGGGGCAGATCTACTGTGAAACAACTTCTCCTCCTCCTCCTCCTCCTCATTGAATTTATATACTGTCCTAATCCCGGGGGTCGCTGGGCAGTTTACAGAATAAAGTCAAAATATAAAACCACAAAATACATAATAAAAATAAAAACAACAACCTAATAGCCCCCCCCCCCAAGAAAACATTTTAAAAGGGCCCAGCATGTAAATTAGATCAACCGAAGGCCTGGTTAAAAATGAATGTTTTGCCTGATGCCTAACAGTACATAATGAAGGCACCAGGTGAACTTCCCTGGGGAGAGCATTCCATAGACGGGGAGCCACTGCAGAGAAGGCCCTGTTCTTGTGTTGCCGCCCTCCGGACCTCTCAAGGAGGAGACACACAAAGGAGGGCCTCATAAGATGATCTCAGGGTCTGGGTAGGTTCATATGGAGAGAGGAGGTCCTTGAGGTATTGCGGTCCTGAGCCGTTTAAGGCTTTATAGGTCAATACTGTAGCACCCTGCTTGTGGTTAAGGCTTAGCTGGAATGAAATATTCAACGCAGCAATAGAGAAATTGAAATAATAATTTATTTGTCAGACAAATAAATGATAGGCACAGTGGTATATGGTTACCAAAGCTCTGCCCACTCCAGCCCTGATGGCCAGCACTTATATTTCCTCAGCCCAGCCCCCTTGCTCCTCCTTTGGCTGCCTCTGTCCAATCAGCCTGGTTGAAATTCCTATTGGCTGTTTTCTAGAACCAATCATAAAAGATACACCCATTTCCTATTACCTTTTATGGGAGACAAAGAGCTATATTTCCTTCTATCCATAAATGGCAGACAAGTAGCCATATATCTTGCATTTGCCTCGACAAGGCACCTTAATTACCAGATCACCTTTTGCCCCTGTTGCCCCTCCATTCCAAAACAAATGGCTAAAACAGATGGCTCATGGTATTAAATTCTATCTTAAACAGAGATCTTGGGTTCACATTCTCACACACCATCAATGAAATAAGAATCTAACATAAGAATCTAACATTTCTTACTTTCTAAATCCTTTGCATAATTGCATTTAAGCCAACAAATTTCATACATAACATAGATAGCTTTTTAGAAGAAAAGGCCTTTGCAAAGTAAAAAAAGGAACTCAGTAGAAAACAGCTTCAAAAAAGCCTCTTCAGTTTACACCCCCCCTTTCCCAGCCAGCTGCTTTTCCCATTAGCTCTTGCCCTTTAACCTTAGGAAAATACGACTAGAGTCTGATGGGAGGCACATAGTATTATTTTCTGTTAAACAATAAATCTTACTATTTACCAACTCTTAATTAGTGTTTCTGCAGCTTGATTGTATTCTGTAATATGTAGGGTCAGTATAACCTTTCTTCCCAGCCTGTAATTCCCTTTTACAACTTTGAGAAATTTGTCTCCTGCTACTGCTATAAATCAGGGGGGCCCTTGTTCAGGAGAGCAGGAAGATAAACACTGCCAGAGTACTTAGCCAGCTGCTTTTCTGCCTGGCATGAAACATACAAACATTTGCAAATATATTTTTAAGCTCATTTTAAAATACAGGCCTTGATCAGATGCCTCAATACCAGCACTTTGAATTGAGCCTGGAAACTAATTGGTAGCCAGTGCAGTTGGACCAGGATCGGTGTACTACTACTACTACTACTACTACTACTATACTGCCCTATAACCACAGGTCTCAGGGCGGTTTCACAAAGAAGCTTAATTTTCTGGGCCCCAAATCCCAAAAGAGCCCCAGAAGCGACTCTAATCCACATTGCTTAAAGAAATTGATTTAAAAAATGCATCATGCATGTATATAACATTTCCCTAATTTCTCCTAATTTTTACACACACACAAATGCACCTACTCAGAATCATAGATTAGTTGAAAGGGACCACAAGGATCATTTAGTCCAGCCATCCTGCAACACAGGAATATTTTGCCCCATGTGGGGCTCAAACCCATGATCCGAAGATTAAGAATCTCATGCTCTACCAAGTGGGCTATAACTCAAAAACTAGAAGGCATTGGAGATTTTTATTTACACCAGTGACATGTGAGATAATCTAGTACAGTGGTGCCCCGCAAGACGAATGCCTCGCAAGACGGAAAACTCGCTAGACGAAAGAGTTTTCCGTTTTGGAGGTGCTTCGCAAAACGAATTTCCCATGGGCTTGCTTCGCAAGACGACAATGTCTTGCGAGTTCCTGCTGGATTTTTTTTTTCTTCCCCCCTTTTTCTAAGCCGCTAAGCCGCTTATCAGCTGATCCGATCAGCAGATAAGCCGCTAAAAGCCGCTAAAAGCCACTAATAGCGCTAATCCGCTAATCCGTCAATGGGCTTGCTTCGCAAGACAAAAAAAACGCTAGATGAAGAGAATCACAGAACGGATTCTTTTCGTCTTGCGAGGCACCACTGTACAGCAATTTAAATCAAAATCTGACATCTATTTTTTAAAAATAAAAAATTGTGGTGATCTTCGTGGAACTAACGTCCTGAAGGAGGTAACAGTGGTTCCCCAGACCTCATGAATGCATAACAGTTCAAGCTTCAGGGCTACCCATAATGCAGGTCCGCACATGACCAGATGACCTGGCATTTAACGCTATTTTAAAGTCTTGTTTTCTTGCTGCCAGGATTAGGAAGGGCTGCCACTGCTGAACCAGGTTTGGATCTGGTGTAACTTTATAGCTGTTTAATTTGCAATAGCTTGCTTCACGCTAGCTTCTTGCACATAGAATTGTCCCACAATACCTTTGGTCCCAGGGACGTGGGTGGTGCTGTGGGTTAAACCACAGAGCCTAGGACTTGCCGATCAGAAGGTCAGCGGTTCGCATCCCCGCAATGGGGTGAGCTCCTGTTGCTCGGTCCCTGCTCCTACCAACCTAGTAGTTTGAAAGCGCATCAAAGTGCAAGTAGATAAATAGGTACTGCTCCGGTGGGAAGGTAAACGGTGTTTCCGTGCACTGCTCTGGTTTGCCAGAAGCAGCTTAGTCATGCTGTCCACATGACCCAGAAGCTGTACGCCGGCTCCCTCGGCCAATAAAGCGAGATGAGCGACCCCAGAGTCAGCCACGACTGGACCTAATGGTCAGGGGTCCCTTTACCTTTGGTCCCACCCCTACCCCCAGATGCACTAAGGTGGAATTTAGACACACACACACACTGCGAAACTGAATTTTTAAAAATAAGATGTTTTGAAAAAATATTGAATTTGCCTTAGCTCACCATTGCCATCTGGTGTCACTTTTGTATAATGCACATTAAAGTAAAGGTAAAGGTACCCCTGCCTGTACAGGCCAGTCTTGACAGACTCCAGGGTTGTGCGCTCATCTCACTCTAGAGGCCGGGAGCCAGTGCTGTCCGCAGACACTTCCGGGTCACGTGGCCAGCGTGACGAAGCTGCTCCGGTGAACCGGCACCAGAGCAGCACACAGAACGCCGTTTACCTTCCCGCTATAAAGCAGTACCTATTTATCTACTTGCACTTAAGGGTGCTTTCGAACTGCTAGGTGGGCCTGAGCTGGGACCGAATGACGGGAGCTCACCCCGCCGTGGGGATTCGAACCGCTGACCATGCGATCGGCAAGTCCTAGGTGCTGAGGTTTTACCCACAGCGCCACCCACGTCCCACATTACATGCACATTACATGCACATTACAACACACTTAAAACCTTTTATCTGCAGCTGTATAGCTGAGCCCTAAGGCAGTGAGTCATGTTGGTTTTTTTCTGGATTTCTTCCCCAAGCATGCCATATCACTTTTGGAGAAAGCAGGGATATTGGTAAGATCAAGGGTCCCCATTCCTTGCATCAGCATCTTCACCTCTGTGTAGCACATCCCTGTTGCAGCTTGCTTGTTCACTGGAGCTTATTTAAACCACACGGTGGATTTGCTAGAGGACAAACAACATTCGTTGCTGGAGGGGTTTCCTTTGTCACAGATACCTAATGAGATCAGTTGCTTCAAATGTGAAGCTACTGTATACCTGGAGCATAGGTAACTGCCACGAAGTAGCATGGGGAAGAATGACTTCTTGAATGTCACCAAGGGAGGAGACAAAGGGTCACCTCATTGCCAACTGTTTCTGCTTTTGAGACAGTTCACTGAAGCTGCCATTGCTGGAAGGGACAGAAAGTTCATAAGGAGGACAGATAACTTGAACATGCAACCTAGCTCAGTGGGACTGAAACGGTTGCATGTGGAATTTAATCTGTGCGGATTCCAGAGATGAATGAAACTGTTCTGCACCTCTAAAACAAGCAAATGGATTGCAACTTAGTTATTCGGCAGCTTTTGTGCTTCCAAAACATTTAACGCATCTTCTTTACTTATTTATAAAAGCATCTCTATACCGCCACAATGCTAAAATGTAGTATCAATGAAAATACAGATACATTAAGGTGACTGGCTATCAAAAATTTAAAAAGCTACAAAGGCCTGTCGGCATAATATAGATAGTCAGTTTTCAGTTGAAAACAATGCATCCATGAAAATGAAAATTTTGAAGGAAAAACATTTTTAGAAATGTGCATTTTGATGCAGAACATGTTTTGGAATTAATGTGAATTTTTGCATGTTTTAAAAGAATTGCACGTTAATATAATAACATATTATATTACTAGACCATAAAGTCTGATCGCCAAAGAATTGATGTTTTTGATTTATGGTGCTGGAGGAGACTCTTGACTGCAGGAAGATCAAACCTATCCATTCTTAAGGAAATCAGCCCTGAGTGCTCACTGCAAGGACAGATCCTGAAGCTGAGGCTCCAATACTTTGGCCACCTCATGCAAAGAGAAGGCTCCCTGATGTTGGGAAAGATGGAGGGCACAAGGAGAAGGGGACGACAAAAGACGAAATGGTTGGACAGTGTTCTCAAAGCTACCAGCATGAGTTTGACCAAACTGAGGGAGGCAGTGGAAGACAGGAGTGCCTGGCGTGCTCTGGTCCATGGGGTCATGAAGAGTCGGACACGACTAAACAACTAAACAACAACAACAACATATACTGAACCATTGGTCCATCTCACTCAGTACTGTTGACACTGCCAGGTAGACTCTCTTTGGGGTTTCAGGCAGGATTCACTCCTGGGGACCTGAAGATGCCAGGGATCAAATCTGGAACCTTTTGCATGCAGAGCAGACACATGCTTTGCCACCAAACTATGACCCTTCTCCATGCTAACAGGAAATAACATAGAAACAGATGTGAAAGTGACATGGACTGGGAACAGATGGTGCGAGATTTCCCGGCTGAGCTGAGTATGGGGAGTTACACTAGGGTAGCCTGGCTGCATGATGAACCTCCCAGCACAGCCAAAAATTTGTTGCATCCAACCTTCCCATCCTGGTGGATCTTGCTATAGCATTGTTCCCTTAGGCTGGTTCACATGGAAATCTGCTGCACTCCACAGCCCTCCTCCATCCAGAGCTGCAATGTTCTGTGGTTTGCAACCTAGTGACAGCATAGGTTGAGATTTCAGCCAGTTTTCAAATGCTGAGACACCAAATCTTTGAAGTGCCCTAACAAATGAAGCTTGCAATTATTCTGAATGGTCCATTAGGAAGAACTTCCTGACAGTAAGAGCTGTTCGACAGTGGAATTTGCTGCCAAGGAGTGTGGTGGAGTCTCCTTCTTTGGAGGTCTTTAAGCAGAGGCTTGACAACCATATGTCAGGAGTGCTCTGATGGTGTTTCCTGCTTGGCAGGGGGTTGGACTCAATGGCCCTTGTGGTCTCTTCCAACTCTATGATTCTATGGTCCTGATAATCATCTCTCTCTCTCTCTCTCTCTCTCTCTCTCTCTCTCTCTCTCTCTCTCTCTCACACACACACACACACACACACACACACACACACACACACACACAATTTTATAAGACTTGGTGCCGGCACAAACACTTGCCTGGTTTACTCCTTGCCCATCCACAATGCCGGCATTGTTAAGTCATTTGGGTAGGTTATTAACTGTGCTGCCCCGTGGCATGGCCTCCAAATTACTGTATGCAATTGCAAAAGGAGGCACTTTTATTTCTGCAACATAAATAGGTGAACAGGCCTAATAAAAACAGATGAATTGCAGGGCAGAGCAAATTGGACTGCTGTAGTGGATTTCTGCACTGAGCACCATGAAATAGCGGCACATGTGATTAGGTTTACTACTTTGGAGATAGTTGCTTTTAATCGGGTCATTCGTATCAAACTACCAATCGGTCTTTCTTAAGCAGCGTTTTTCATCTACATTTTTCTCCTTGAATGTGGCAAATAGTTTTGCTGACACCTGGGTGTTCTCTCCCCCCCCCAAAAAAAACCAGGGCATTTGAGCTCTTAATTTAGGGCTGCACTAAATGTTCATCAATTGATTTTTTTTTCAGGGGGAGGGGATGCAAATAGAACCTCCCAAATAGAATCCAACCTTCCCTCAAGCCCACGTGCTTTCATGAGATGTCCCAGAAGCACATAATTGTAGAGTTGGAAGGAACCACATGGATAATCTAGTCCACCCCCTGCAAAGCAGGAACCTCTTTGTGCAACGTGGGTCTCTAACCCACAACCCTGAGATTAAAAGTCTTGTGCTGTACCTACTGAGCCATCCCTCTGTTCTGCTCCTTTGGTGCTTTGAATCATAGAATTATAGAGTTGCAAGGGACCCTGAGGGTCATCTAGTTCAACCAGTGGCGTAGCGTGGGTTGTCAGCACCCGGGGCAAGGCAAGTAATTTGCGCCCCCTAACCCGTGGATTTGTGCCCCCTAACACATGGATTTGCGCCCCCTAACCCCCAGATGTTGCGCCCAGTGCGGCCGGCTCCCCCTGCACCCCCCACGCTACGCCACTGAGTTCAACCTGCTGCAATTCACGAACCACAGCTGAAGTATTCCTGACAGATATAATAATAATAATTTTTATTTATACCCCGCCCTCCCTAGCCAAGGCTGGGCTCAGGGCGGCTAACAAGCAATAATAAAAACAAGTTGAATGAATACAACTTAAAAACAAAATTAAAATACAACATTAAAATATTGAAACATTAAAATATTAAAATGTAGCCTCATCGCAGAAGGAGAAAGGAAAAGAAAAAAGAAAGAGGGGGAGGGAATCAAATTGGCTCCAAGCCAAAGGCCAGGCGGAACAACTCTGTCTTACAGGCCCTGCGGAAAGGAATCAGATCCTGCAGGGTCCTGGTCTCATGAGGCAGAGCGTTCTCCCAGGAGCCTGGCCTGGTTGAAGCTAACCTAACTTCCTTAGGGCCCAGGACCACTAGGATGTTGCTATTTATGGACCTTGAGATATGATACGATAATATAATCTTTATTGTCATTGTCCCATACACAACAACGAAACTGAAAATATCTACATCAGACATTCAGAAACCAACATGCCTGCTATCCCAGCTATCCCAGCCTGGTTAACCCCCTAAAAACTCTGGTACCCCATAATTAAATACAATATACTCCCATAGAGACTACCTTACACTGCGTTTAAAACCAAAATCGCATTTGGATAGAAACTGTTTCTCAGGCGGCTAGTCCTAGTCTTTATAACCCTGTACCTTCTTCCAGAAGGCAGAAGCAGAAAGAGATCATTTCCAGGGTGCGCACTATCCTTCACTATCTCTGCAGCTTTCTTATGACACCTGGAAGTGTAGATTTGATCCAAGGTGGGAAGAGTGCACCCAATTATTCTCTCTGCAGTCTTTACAACCCTGGACAGCATTGTTTGTCCCCATACCATGCAGCTCCCAAACCACACACACAGGCCATAAGTTAATACACTCTCAACGGTACAATGGTGAAATGCCATCAACAGGTCTTTTGAGAGATTGTTTTTCTGAGGATTCTCAGAAAATATAACCTCTGCTGTGCTCTCTTCATCAGGTCTTTACTGTTTTCTCCCCAGGTTAGGTCATCTCTCAACTTCATTCCCAGAAATCGAAACACCAAGACCTACCTGTTCTGCACACAGATGACCATCCAGCCTCTTTAAAAACCTCCAAGGAAGGAGAGTCCACCACCTTCTGACATAGTCCATGCCACTGTCAAACAGCCCCATGCCCAACACTTTATAACCACACACAGGGAGAAATCCTATGCACAGGAATCTGGCTTCAAGCATGCTGGGGGTAATTCACTGTTGAATGTAATGTTTCACCAGACCCAAATCCGGTTCAGATTCAGGGCTGCTGCTGCTGCTGCTCTGTTAAAATCTGGAAGAGGTGAAACAAACTTTTAAAAGAGTGTTCTGTGCTGGGTTGCCTGGTCACACAACTGAAACTCAAAAACTTGGGATCTAGCCTAAGTCTCCCTCTCTCTGGTCCCACCTCTTCCATGCCCCATTAACACTACTTCCTGATAACTTATACAAGCCTTGACTCAACCAGCTTCTCCCTAGCTGGGTGAGCACCAGCCAGAATGAGCAATTTACACCAGTGTACTTTCAACTTTGCAGGATTTGGGAGCCAGGAATCAGCCCACTTAGCCAGAGATCTGCTGCATCCAAAGATGTTCATTTTGGCTGATCTGGCCATAAGATTGCCTCCATTGAAGGTGACCCAGAAACTACAACTAATCCAGAATGCGGTAGCTAGACTGGTGACTGGGGGCGGCCGCCGAGACCACATAACACCGGTCTTGTAAGACCTACATTGGCTCCCAGTACATTTCCGAGCACAATTCAAAGTGTTGGTGCTGACCTTTAAAGCCCTAAATGGCCTCGGCCCAGTGTACCTGAAGGAGCGTCTCCACCTCCACCGTTCTGCTTGGACGCTGAGGTCCAGCACCGAGGGCCTTCTGGCGGTTCCCTCATTGCGAGAAGCAAAGCTACAGGAAACCAGGCAGAGGGCCTTCTCGATAGTGGCACCCACCCTGTGGAACGCCCTCCCATCAGATGTCAAAGAGATAAACAACTACCTGACATTCAGAAGACATCTTAAGGCAGCCCTGTTCAGGGAAGTTTTTAATGTGTGACATTTTAGTACATTTTTGGTCTCTGTGGAAGCTGCCCAGAGTGGCTGGGGAGACCCAGCCAGATGGGCGGGGTACAAATAATAAATTATTATTATTATTATCCATGTTCCTTGAACACACGAATATGGCTTTTTGATTCACAATTGATGCTGCTTTCAGCATTTCAGGAAGAACTTCGGTTTACAAAACAAATTAATGAAAAGGCGAAAGCGGGGCATAAACTTCTTGTATAGCTCCGATTTCCAGGAAAACCATTTGACTTTGAAAATGGCTTGTTCCAAAAGACTGAAGTGAACTTCTGTGCTACAAAAAGCCAAATCTCTCTCTCACTCACTCACTATTTTTTATTTTATTTTTAAAAAGGCTTTTAAGAACATGCTGTGTGCTTTTTATGGTTACCGCTCTTAGCAATTCTAGAAATATTTCTATAGCTTAGGTGATGGAAAGAAAAGTCTTTCCAGTGGATTTCACCTTCAGGAGCAAGAGACAATGGAAAGTCAGAGCAGAGGATTCTGGGTAGAGCAGCAAGTTGCTGACAAAGGCCAAGGTTTAAATAAAACATGTTCCGCAGAGTTAAATCAATACTTTATTTGTTAAGGAGAAGTAAAAGTACAAAAAAGCTTGTACGACTAGGCATAAAAAAGTGAGAAATCAATTCTAGTTAATTCAGAATGCTTGAGGAGTCACCTATGCTGTTATGTATGAATAATTCACGAACAGATATTTATTGCCGACATACGTTGTTTGCTTGGGATGGCGCTATGCCCCTCGTTTGACCTGAATCCTGTAAAGAATGATATTCAACTAATTGAAATAACATTTTGCAAGTCAGACAATGCCTTGGGGATATTTCCAGACTAATCTCGGAATGGAATGGGGGAAGAGATGAAATGTCTGATAAGTTTTATATAAATAGTGCTATTTTACAGTGTGTTAACAGTGGGATGGAAGGGGGCTTTTCCAGCCGAGCAGTGTTGCCTCTTGGGAACAAATCTCGCTTTGTTTTGCTGCCTGTAATAATGAGCGTCAATTAGGCAGAGCAAACGTTTGCAGGAACTCACAACTCCCTTTCACCACCGCCCTTTGCGTCTTTTGAGTTCGTTTCCCTTCCTTTAACACAAAGATATTTTGCAAGGACTTATTGCACCTGCCTCTGCTCCTAACCTCTGCATTTTGGCTCCTTGCTTTCATATTGACTCCCTAGCTGAATTCTCTGGTTTAAAGGTAAAAGAAAAGGAACCCCTGACAGTTAGGTCCAGTCGTGGATGATTCTGGGGTTGCGCGTTCATCTCGCTCTATAGGCTGAGGGAGCTGGCGTTTGTCTGCAGACAGCCATGTGGCCAGCATGACTAAGCCGCTTCTGGCAAACCAGAGCAGCACATGGAAACACCATTTACCTTCCCGCCAGAGTGGTACCTATTTATCTACTTGCACTTTGATGTGCTTTTGAACTGCTAGGTGGGCAGGAATTGGGACCGAACAACAGGAGCTTACCCCGTCGTGGGGATTCGAACCGCTGACCTTCTGATCGGCAAGCCCTAGGCTCTGTGGCTTAGACCACAACTCTGTTTTAGGGTTGCTCAATTCCCCCAGGGAAGCTGGGAGTGCAGAGAGGAGAGCAAGAAAGAACCACAGTCTGGATGAACCTCTGAGTTCTGGAGAAATTGCTAAACTTTGCGTGCAAAGCCTAGACTTTCCAGAGTAGTGTTTTTCAAACTTGGACTACGACTTCCTTCATCGTAGCTAGCAGGACTAGTGGCTAGGGGTGATAGGATTTGTAGTCCAAAACCAGATGGAGAACCAAGTCTGGGAAACTCTGTGTAAACCTGCACTTTTTTTGGAAGGAGGAATAAGAACCTAAGAGCCTTGCTGAATCTTTCTTCCCACAGTGGATGGCCAGATGCTTCTCATAAGCACACAGCAGGGCCTGTAGTCCTATTCAGCAACTGGTATTCCATGACATAGAACTGAATTGTAGACATGAATGGGACCCTGAGGGCCATCTAGTCTAACCCCCTGCAATGCAGGAATCTCAACACGCGGTCTCCCATCCCATTGGAAACCATACTGGACCCTGCTTAGCTGTGCAAATGTGCTAGAAGTTCTATTCCTCTGAACATGGCAACTGCACACCGTTGCATAGTTATAGCTGCAACCAGGGGCACCATCTTGCCCTCAGGATTGTTGGTGCCCACCACGATGTCACACAAACTTGCCTGCACATAGTGTGTGATGTCACACAGCCAGCAGCCAGTGAGGCAACGTTTTCTGTGCCGAGGGACTTGGACTTGAACTCAGAGAGCCAGTGTGATGTAGTGGTTAAGAGCGGTAGACTCGTAATCTTGTGAACCAGGTTCATGTCTCCGCTCCTCCACCTGCAGCTGCTGGGTGATCTTGGGCTACTCACACTTCTCTGAAGTCTCTCAGCCCCACTCACCTCACAGAGTGTTTGTTGTGGAGGAGGAAGGGAAAGGAGAATGTTAGCCGCTTTGAGACTCCTTCAGGTAGTGATAAAGCGGGATATCAAATCCAAACTCTTCTCCGTCTCCTTCTCCTTCTCCAAGGCAGAGAGAATCTGCCTCTGTGCCCCAGCCCCAGGCCTTGGAAAAGGATGCCTCACTGGCTGGCTATGGAGGATGGAGCTGAACTGCTTTTCTCCCTGCCATCTTTTTTCATTGACTTTGTGGGTTCCTGGCCCCACAATTATATTATTGTGGCTGCCCAAGCACCCACAGCCCCCTGGAGTTGGCTCCTATGGTTGCAACTCATATTAAAGTAGCCAGACCTGAAGGTCTGACATGAAGTTCCCAGACTTGCCTGGCTCCCTGCAAGTGGTATGTGGAATGCTTGAGTTTCCAGGTGGGGAAGAAGAAGAAGCAACAGAAGAAGAAGAAGAAGAAGAAGAAGAAGAAGAAGAAGAAGAAGAAGAAGAAGAAGAAGAAGAAGACGACGACGACGACTGTGTATGGCACTTGCAAGCTTCAGCCCAGCAGGAGCTAGTTGAAACTTATAGCATACAAACTCTGGGGGAAATGTCTCCCCTCCTCCACTCCCCTCTCTCAGTTAACCTCCAATTCCAGAACTCAGCCCCATAACATCACCAGAGGCTGTTGCTAGGTTTCAGGTTTGGGTCCTGAAATCTCAGTCGGGGAAGAGAAAGTCGCAGCATGTATGCAATGCCCTATGCCCACGGCAGTTTATCTGATTAGCCTAGAAGCCATGAAAGGTTGGCAACACCTGATCAGTTCAACCCATTAGCCCCATCCAGGCACTAGGGTTTATTCAATATGAAAAACTGGCAGCCTTGCTCCAACCTTGACACAGCAATTGTGTGTTTCGCCATAAGCATTACTGGTTATACAACCAGTCTCCATTCTTACCTGACTTTCATTAAAGTTCCTTGGCACTGAAGATCCTTCTCACCTGAAGTTAGGTACCAGAGTTAAACCCTGATTTTGTGACTCATTAGTCACTGAGATCTGCCTGATTTAGGAATGCTTGAGGGAGTTGTATTAATCAGCCGGGTCCATTAACTTAACTTTACACCAGACTCTACACCAGTGTAGAGGGCTGCCTTGTGCACATCACAAAGAATCACAGAACCCAAACAGGGTTCAGCTTTGGTCTTCCACAACAGTCTCTGTATTGTGTACATTAAAAAAAAACCCAAAACCAACCAAGTTAACATAAAAGCCAGTGTGCTGTTGCAAACAATAAAACAAATTATATGTATATAAATCCAAAGTATCACTGGGGCTACAAATAATAATACTTATCTGGCCATTGAGTGGCACTGCATAAATATATGTTCAATCAAGTGGGCTCTCAGAGAATACAGGTTGCCTTTTCAAATAGAGCAAGTATCTAAGTTTTAGCCCACCTACAATGTCCAACACTCCAAACTAATTAAAGGCTTGATAAATGCCCAGCCTTACAGCATTGAACCTGAAAGATTAAGTGTGTGTTTGTGAGAGAGAGTATGTATACTGTATCTAGGGACATGAGTGGCGCTGTGGTCTAAAACACTTCGCCTCTTCGGCTTGATGATCAGAAGGTCAGCGGTTCGAATCCCCACAACGGAGTGAGCTCCCGTTGCTCTGTTCCAGCTCCTGCCAACCTAGCAGTTTGAAAGCATGCCAGTGCAAGTAGATAAATAGGTACCACTATGGCAGGGAGGTAAACAGAGTTTCTGTGTGCTCTGGCTTCTGTCACAGTGTCCTGTTGCACCAGAAGTGGTTTAGTCATGCTGGCCACATGACCTGGAAAGCTGTCTGTGGCCAAAGCCGGCTCCCTCGGCCTGAAAGTAAGATGAGTGCCACAACCCCATAGTCGCCTTTGACTGGACTAAACCATCCTGGTGTCCTTTACCTTTACCTTACCTATACTGTATCTACCAGTCCAAGGAAGAATCCAATACATGAGTGAAGGGGGGGTGAAGTTTACATGGTAATATTCATCAATGTAAAATCTTCTGTACATAAGCCCCCTTGATTATTATCAGATTTTCTATTGACATATTACTGGAAAAAAACAAAACCTGATGTGTGACTTTGGAGGTTCATTCTGAGGTGAGAGGAATGAGAAATTTCAAGGAGGACCTCTCGATAAATTGAGAGGAAAATTTATGGGGCTTCTGCACATTCAAGTCTGCCAATATAAAATCAAAATTAAACTAAATTTGGAGTTTCTTCATCAATGTAAACAAATAAGTTAAACAACAATGCACTTTAGAGATGCTATTGCAATTGGAAAAAAAGTTGGCATCCTATTCTTTTTCTCCCTTTTCTTTTTTTTAAAAAAGAAAGAAGCAATGAACATGAGCCCAGTGACCTGTAGCTAAAATTGTAATTACACCAAACAATTTTTATTGAGGCATGCATCATTATCTTCTCGGTTAAAAAATTCAGCAGGCCATCTTCCCGACATAATGCATGTAATTTCTCACAATGCAGTGATTCTCCTCGTTCTCTCCACTTTTGGTTTAATGGGAGGCCTGGGCTTAACAGACATACCTCTTTTTGGGAATATTGGTTTTATTTTGCTTTTATTTTCCACCTCCACATTTAATATGGTAAAATGTGGCATTGTAAAGGCATCAGAATCATTTGCACATTCTTTTCTTGCAACTGCACGTTGTTTTGCATGACATTTTATTTCATATGGACCGTGGTGCATTTTTAACAGCAAAAGTTAGATGGTTTTTGACATGTTTCTTTATCTGATAGATAGATCAGTTGCTGCAAGCCATGATAGCTATGCAATACCTGCATTGTCAGAGGTGATATGCTTCTGAATGCCAGTTGTTGGAAATCACAAGTGGGAAGACTTCTTGTTGCTGATATTAATATAGTGCAGTTTGAAGCGACGGGAAGCATAAGAACTGACTCCTTTCGGAATAAATCATTGTCCAGGCCAGTGTAAGTCCCCCAAAAGGGCTATTTGGGAGGGTGAACCAAGGGTGATACTGCCCAGGAGAGACTTACGGTGGATACTAACTCAGTCACATGCCGTAGCAAAATGGGTTGTGTTAGTCAAACTATTTTAAAGGCTCAGTGGACAGTAGCCTTGCTCATGAATGAGGTCTGGATCGGGTATATTCATACACTGCCTTCATTTGCACTGGCTTGCTTTATTCCAGCTTCTTTTGGATAGGATTGCTCCCTAACCCACCTGTAAGATGAGCCCCGCATATGCAAACTGCTCCCAGCCATCTTTGGGAAGCATCCAAAGATTGGTCTACCATATGTGGTGGGAATGTGATAAGATGAAAAATTTTTGGGACCTAATATATAATGAACTCATGAAACTTTTTAGGTACAGTGGTGCCCCGCAAGACGAATGCCTCGCAAGACGGAAAACTCGCTAGACGAAAGAGTTTTCCGTTTTGGAGGTGCTTCGCAAAACGAATTTCCTATGGGTTTGCTTCGCAAGACGACAATGTCTTGTGAGTTCCTGCTGGGTTTTTTTTTTCCTTCCCCCCCCCTTTTTCTAAGCCGCTAAGCAGCTTATCAGCTGATCCGATCAGCAGATAAGCCTCTAAAAGCCGCTAAAAGCCGCTAATAGCGCTAATCCGCTAATCCTTCAATGGGCTTGCTTCGCAAGACGAAAAAAACCGCTAGACGAAGAGAATCACAGAACGGATTCTTTTCGTCTTGCGAGGCACCACTGTACACATTCTCAAAAAAACCGGAGGCTTTCTTACTAGGGATAATAGGGGAGGAAGTTAAAAAGGAGGATCATCAATTATTCCAATATGCCATGGTAGCAGCTAGGATCCTTGTAGCCCAAAAATGGAAGTCACCGGAGATCCCAACAGTTATGGAATGGCAGGCTAAATTTTTTGAATACACAGAATTAGCGAAAATGATGTATAAAACCCAACACCAAAAAGGGGCAAAATTTGTAGAAGAATGGGGTAAATTTGTAACATATATAGGAATTAACTGTAGAAGTTTAAAAACTACAGCAGGGTTAATATAATTCTTGTGACATGTATAGAAATGTAGAAGAAACTGTAAGAGAAGATGTATATTAAGAAAACTGCAACTGGGAAGGAAGGAAGTCAAGGCGTGATTCTATGCAGTGTAAATAAGATGACGCTAAGAATGTGAAATATACTCAGAGTCGCAAAGTGATTTCATGCTCTTTATTCAGCTCATAGTGGTGAGAAGGAATGAATGAATGTCCCCTCAGAGTATCTGCTTATATACATTATTTACACAATGGGCTGCACATGATTGGCTAATTCTGGAATTCTACTGTAAGCCAATCAGGTTGTGGATTCACTTATATCTGGAGCATGATTGGGTGGTTCCTGCCAACCAATCATACTGCTGCATTGTTCTAGGACCAATCAGACTGCTGCAATTTGGATCCTATTGTTCTAGGACCAATCAGACTGCTGCAGTTTGGATCCTATTCAACTCAGTACATAACACCCCTCCCCTCTAAGTTCCAGTCCTGCCCGGGAGGTCGCATTCATAGTCCTTGAGGTACGCCAGCGGCCTACGTGTGCGTTGCGGCCTGTGGTGTTCCCTGGTCCGGGGTTCAGGTTCTGGCTCGTGTTCCAAGGATGCTGGCTGTGATGGGCCTGTTTGGTCTGGCGCAACCGGCTCGCTCAGTCGTGGTTCTGGTTCCAGTGTCCTTTTGGCCTCACGGGTCCTCTCTGTATTTACTGATTCTGCCTCTCCTGCTGGCCCCTCCTGCTCTATGGGCCTCACTGCCCCTCTGTTCCCTTGGGACTCCTCTGACCTTTCCTCCTCCTGGTTTTCTCCCGGGAATTTGGATCCTATTGTTCTAGGACCAATCAGACTGCTGCAGTTTGGATCCTATTCAACTCAGTACATAACAGAATGACTGTAAAGATTGTTTTCTTTTGTTTATGGAAAAATTCAATAAAAGGCATTTTTAAAAAACAAAGATTGGTCTCATGCTTGTTGTGTGTTACTGTTCAGAAAGATGCATTCATATTTCAGGTTATCTGTTTCATTTATTTAACAGTTCTATGTGTTTTCAAGAATCTTCTTCGCAGACCCCCCGGGAGCAGTGGGACTGAACACTGAGATGGATTGATCTATCTAATTAAATCAAGACAAGGTGTGGGGGTTGGTTCAAAGCTGTGCTGGGCAGAGCTGAAAGCCAAGTGGGGTTGAGGGAATTCCTTGAAGAGCTGTCCTCAAAGCTCTGGGTGGCAGACTCTTTACCCACTATTAAAGCTCTATTATAGCCTTCTTCCAAACATTTGGTACCATTTAACGTAGCGGCTGTCCGGCGCTAGCACAAAGAGTTATCTTCAAAGTCAAGGGTAAAGAACAGAGCAATCAATAAGTCACTTTGCAAGGTGTCCCACTGTTGTTTTATCAACAAGGAAGTGAATCAGGAATAACTATCTATTCCTGACAGGCCTCCCCTGCATTTAGGCCATCTGATGTTCGGCATCGAGCTCCTGTGCATAAACAAAGTCAATGTCAATTAACATCCAACTGTTTCTGTTTATCTGCTGCCTCGGCGGCAAGCACCCAGGCCTCTGCAGTATCAATGTGAGACTAGGTCTCCGAAAATGGTGGTTTGCAAACTTTCCACCTTCAGATTGTTCTGCATTGGCTCACAAGTCAAAGCACACTTGAACGCAGTGATGGTTTTCTTTCTGGGCTGGGGATGCAGGTTTGCCTAATCCACACTTCCTGAAACAATAAGTGAACTGGTACATAGCAGTCTACACCAGTGACCTCATGCTCCCAGAGGGCTGCTCACCTGTGTAAGAAATGCAGTAGGCAAGAGTTAAGAGAGTGGCAGAGGAGTCAAAGATTCTAAGTGAGAAGGTTACAAATCTTCAACTATCCAAAGGGCTATCATGTGGAAGAATGGAGCAAGCTTATTTTCAGCTTCTCTAGGGCGTAAGATTTTGAATTCTGGTGCTGGAGGAGACTCTTGAGAGTCCCATGGACTGCATGAAGATCAAACCTATCCATTCTGAAGGAAATCAGCCCTGAGTGCTCACTGGAATGATAGATCCTGAAGCTGAGGCTCCAATACTTTGGCCACCTCATGAGAAGAGAAGACTCCCTGGAAAAGACCCTGATGTTGGGAAAGATGGAGGGCACAAGAAGAAGGGGACGACAGATGATGAGATGGTTGGACAGTGTTCTCGAAGCTACCAGCATGAGTTTGACCATACTGCGGGAGGCAATGGAAGACAGGAGTGCCTGGCGTGCTCTGGTCCATGGGGTCATGAAGAGTCGGACACGACTAAATGACTAAACAGCAACAACAAGGGCGTAAGACCTGAACCAATGGATTCAAATTACAAGGAAGGTGATTCCAACTAAACATGAGCAAGAACTTTCTGACAGTAAAAGCTGTTTGCAGTGGAACAGGCTCCCACAAGAGATGGTGGACTCTCCTTCATTGGAGGTTTTTAAACCCAGGTTGGTGGGATCTGTCAAAGATTCTTTAGTAGGGATTCTTGCAATATAGGAGGTTGAATGAGATGACCATTGAGGTCCCTCAGAACTCATTAAGCCTATGATTCTATACACTGTAGGCCTTCCATTCTTCATGAAGGGGATAAAACCAAAGTATAGGGATTTAAGACTTCAGTTGAGCTGCAGATCATGTCAGAGTAAGTTGCTGGATCAGAAGTCTCCATATACCTTTAGCTGTTGCCTGTTATTTGGCTGCTACTACCATGAAGATATCTCTATGTGGGAAGAAATCTCTATGTGGGACAAGAAGCTACAGTTAGAACTGGATATGGAACAACTGATTGGTTCAAAATTGGGAAAGGAGTAAGACAAGGCTGTATATTGTCTCCCTGCTTATTTAACTTATATGCAGAATTCACCATGCAAAAGGCTGGGCTGGATGACTCCGAAGCCGGAATTAAGATTGCCGGAAGAAATATCAACAACCTCAGATATGCAGATGACACAACCTTGATGGCAGAAAGTGAGGAGGAATTAAAGAACCTTTTATGGAGGGTGAAAGAGGAGAGCGCAAAATATGGTCTGAAGCTCAACATCAAAAAAACGAAGATCATGGCCACTGGTCCCATAACCTCCTGGCAAATAGAAGGGGAAGAAATGGAGGCAGTAAGAGATTTTACTTTCTTGGGCTCCATGATCACTGCAGATGGTGACAGCAGTCACAAAATTAAAAGACGCCTGCTTCTTGGGAGAAAAGCAATGACAAACCTAGACAGCATCTTAAAAAGTAGAGACATCACCTTGCCAACAAAGGTCTGTATAGTAAAAGCTATGGTTTTCCCAGTAGTGATGTATGGAAGTGAGAGCTGGATCATAAAGAAGGCTGATTGTCGAAGAATTGATGCTTTTGAATTATGGTGCTGGAGGAGGCTCTTGAGAGTCCCATGGACTGCAGGAAGATCAAACCTATCCATTCTTAAGGAAATCAGCCCTGAGTGCTCACTGGAAAGCCAGATCGTGAAGCTGAGGCTCCAGTACTTTGGCCACCTCATGAGAAGAGAAGACTCCCTGGAAAAGACCCTGATGTTGGGAAAGATTGAGGGCACAAGGAGAAGGGGACGACAGAGGATGAGATGGTTGGATGGTGTTCTTGAAGCTTCCAGCATGAGTTTGATCAAACTGCGGGAGGCAGTGGATGACAGAAGTGCCTGGCGTGCTCTGGTCCATGGGGTCCAAAGAGTCGGACACGACTAAACGACTAAACAACGACAGGAAAAACCACGAAGATCCACCTGATAGGTATAGACTTGCCACCAAAATTCTCTCTCTCCCTCTCTCTGCCCCATCCTCTCTCTCACACACACAAATTTTGGATCAACACAACATCACCATCACTTCCAAATATCTGTCTGGTGACCTATGCAGAGAGAGGGGGGGGGCATACTTTCCCGTGTTGCTGAGCAATATTGGACCATTATCGCACCTTGCACAATTTCATCATTGTTCATATAAGTGCAATGCTGCTGCTCATATGCATCACAGTAATGAGTAAAAAGAAAGATGCATATTAACAGAAAGAGCTAAAAGCTATGCCAAACTGCATGAACTCTGGAAATCCAACACTAAAGAATAGCGGACAACTAATACACCAACATAGCTCCACATTCAAGAATGGGTAATTCTGAACCCTAAACCCTGGAAAGAAAATTGTGAATAATTTCTTAAACATGCTTTCTAAATCTTAATTCAAAAATTCTGAAATCTGCAGTGCTTGCTTTCAATATCTTCCTTGGATTAGATTTCCATTTCTGTGCAGTACTTTGCATATCATAACCTTTCCTGTGACTTCTTTCTTTCTTTCTTAGCATCATGCATGAAAGCAGCAGGTTCTTCAGCCTCAAGACTACAAAACCCATCATGCAGATGACTGTGAAGGAAACCCCCATGATCAGCAATGTACTTAAGTGATAGTATTGAACAAAATGGTGGGAAATTGGGGGGGGGGGGCTGCTGCATGATTGTGCTGAACATGTATATTAGCCCCAAGTCTCTGGGATGAAACCTATTGCTAAACTTACGCACTGAACTATGCAACTTTGCATGAGATGACAGAACTAAGGGGATTTGATGACAGGCTTTAGTAGTACTTGACACTTTAAGTACCCAGAGAAATTAAAGGTAGATACAGTGCACTGTTTGCATAAAGGAAGTTCTCACCTCCTGCTGCACACTTCTGAATGTACAGATGTCTTCAGTCCAGTGTGTAGGAGGCACTGCCTGCTCCTTGGCATGTGAAATGAGCACAGCACAATGTGTTCACAATTGAGGCTGATAGGCATTTGGTTGCTTTGTCGCATTGTCCCCCAGGATGCCAGCAATCTTATTCCCAAGCAAACAACAATAAAGCCCAGACTGTCAAATCTTCCCCACCCACCCTCAGAACTTGCCTCTGGGGTCTTCCTAGGAAGCTTTTGTTGCTGGCTATTCTAATTTCATGACTAGCTGAAGACGTGGATCACCTGTGATTATAGAAGCCGCAGGAAAGATGGCTGGGAATTGAGTTGACATTGTGCAAGAGAAGAAGGAGGGAAGGAGGCAGGAATGGCCAGAACTGAAATTCAGATGCCCTGGGAGGAAACTCAGCAAAGGAAGGTTTGCTTTTCAAATAGCTTCTTAGAAAGTCTGCCAAGCTTTCTGATGTACAGTTAACAAGCTGGGCTGCTAATAAATTAACCAAACTAGTGTACTCTCCGCCACGTATTTGTGTTTATTGATGCCTAGCAAAAGCATTGCCAAGTTCCTTGGAACTACGTCTACCCACCCCTAACCCACTACAGAGATGCCAGCCTCTGATTCCAATGAAATGAGTGGTTAGTTCCCAATTTCATAAGGAATGCAAGCCACATCCTGTGTTGTAGTCCCTGGGCATATGGTCTTCTCCCATCGTCTCGATTTGAGCTGTGTGAATGGAGTTCATTGGCCATAGGGACAGTAATCTGAACAAGTTGAATGGTGTAGCTACAGTTTGTCCTGTAGAAATGCTTTATGGGCACTAAGGTTGGGGGGAAACTTTGGTTCACTTCCCATTGTAATGCAAAATTAACTAATTTGCACTTCCAGGGGTGGGGCGAGGATGCAAGCCAAAGCACAGCTCTCCTTTGAAATTTACACGGAATGTTGTGATGCAGTTCTCCAATCAAATAATGGGCATCAAGAAAAGGATTGTAAAATCACACAGTTGGAAGGCCAAACCCCTGCAATGCAGGAATCTCAGCTTAAGCATCCATAACAGATGGCCACCCAACCTCTGCTTAAAAACCTCCATGGAAGGAGAGCCCACAACCTCCTGAGGGAGACTGTTCCACTGTAAAACAGCTCTTACTGTCAGAAAGGTCTTCCAGATGTTTAGTCGGAATTTTCTTTATTGCAATTTTAAGTCATTGGTTCGAGTCCTACCCTCCAGAACAGGAGAAAACAAGCTTGCTCCATCTTCCATGTGACATCCTTTGAGATATTTGAAGATGGCTATCATATCTGCTCACGTTCTCCTCCTTTCCAGGCTAAACATATACAGCTCCTTCATCCCTTCATTTAAATGGGGAAAGTGTATATAAAATGCATACACCCCTGAAAAGCAACATGGCAGGGGAAATCGCTTACAAAAATGGGTGCACTGTGCAGAATTACATACCAAAATATGTGTTTTAGGAAAAATACTTTCTAAAATACCGGCAAACTATCACAGATACATATTAATTTTGGGGGGTGAAAATAGAATTCAAAAGCAGTTATGGAAATGTAGAGAACAAAAGACGGGAAAAATCCGAAACTAAGACAAACCAAAATTGACAGATTCGCCCAACAATACTCAAATAACTTGTAAAAGGCTGGGCTGCATGCAATTCATTCTTCTCTGTATGGTCTCTCAGTGCAAGACTGCATGCCCAAGCATGGTGAGGGGACAACCATAGAAGCAAAACATAGGACACTTGAATTGCCATGAGAAACAGCCACAATCTTATCACTTACAGATGTTAGTAGGTTTTGGCCAAGGCACTAGGTATGTATCCATCATCAAGCAGTCTCCACCCCCATCATTCTGCCCAGACACTGTGGTCCAGCGCCAAGGGCCTTCTGGCGGTTCCCTCACTGCGAGAAGTCAAGTTACAAGGAACCAGGCAGAGGGCCTCTTGGTAGTGGCACCCTGAAATATACTCAGAGTCGCAAAGTGATTTCATGCTCTTTATTCAGCTCATAGTGGTGAGGAGGAATGAATGAAAGTCCCCTCAAAGTATCTGCTTTATATACATTATTTACACAATGGGCTGCACATGATTGGTTAATTCTGGAATTCTACTGTAAGCCAATCAGGTTGTGGATTCACTTATATCTGGAGCATGATTGGGTGGTTCCTGCCAACCAATCATACTGCTGCATTGTTCTTGGACCAATCAGACTGCTGCAGTTTGGATCCTATTCAACTCAGTACATAACACACCCACCCTGTGGAACGCCCTCCCAACAGATGTCAAAGAGAAGAACAACTACCAGACTTTTAGAAGACATCTGAAGGCAGCCCTGTTTAGGGAAGATTTCAATGTTTAACAGACCACTGTATTTTAATACTTTGTTGGAAGCTGCCCAGAGTGGCTGGGGAAACCCAGCCAGATGGGCGGGGTATAAAGAAATTATTGCTGCTATTATTGTTGTTGTTGTTGTTAAGCAAGGTGGGGTCAACCGTGAGTTTGAGGATCACTCCCTGACATGCACCAGGATCCTACCCAGGCCACATCTGGGAAGGTGCTATTGCTCATTGGCCCCTGTGTGGGCTCCCAGACAGAGACACCCCTCCTGGATCCCTTTAACAGGATATTCGGTCAGTTAAGGATCCAACTCAATGCCTTATCTGCCAGAGTTGCGACATTTGCTATGAGGCAGTCAAAAAACCCTCAGACTGGCCAATTTGTCCGTGGGGAAAATTCCTCCTTGGCCCAGAATACGTAGACCAAATAAACTATAGTAAGGTCCTCACACTGACCTGCCTGCTCACCTTTGGGCAGGCACAACAGAATAGGCGGGTGGTAAATCCCATCAAGATGTCTGGCGCTTAATCATGGCAATTTTCAGGATCAGGACCTGTAAATCACAAACTCCATCAGAGGCAGGAGCTGATACCCAAGTGTGAAATCTCCCTACCATTCCTAATCCAATTTGAGCACAGTTAATCTCTAATCCTTAGAAACCAGCGAGTTGTGGCATTTCAAGCAAGCATAAACACTAATAAAAAGGTTCTAGAAATTCTGAATTCACGGCCAAATAGCTGCAATAATACGGCATGTTCCCTCATTAATTTTTTTCCCTCATTGCCGAAGCCAATTTAATTTTCACTTCGCCTTTAATGCCAGTGAAAATGTAATTTGGATTTTCTCTTTATTATTTTATTTTAAAACTCATCTAGTCTGCTGCTCTCCCCTAATGGCGGTACGATGGAAACAATTTAAAACATTTAGAGGCAAATGCTAAGGTTAACCTTTCGGTCGAGCCTCTAGAAAAAAAAAAAATATTCGGCCATTACCAATAGCAAAATGTTAATATAACTGCCAGGAATTGTTAAAAGAACAACGCATGAGCTGTCTTAAAAAAAAAAAAAAGGAACAGCAACATAAATGTATTGACCTAATTTTCTAAAGATTGATGGAGGTGGATTGAAGGAGACCTGTGGGTGTAAATTATGTATTTCCCAAATTACCAAGGAAGTAGGGAGTGAGGATTCCAATGACCCTTTGCAGAATTAATACACAGAAGTACGCAACGCTATCCAGTGACCTTTTGGTGAACTGGAATAAGTTTAAGAAGGGCATACTGTAAACTAAGAAACACCTACGGTCCCAAGAAACCACGTGCTTTGAGTGAATCAACTGAAAGCCAAAGGGGAAGGGAGATAGATAACAAATTGAAAATGGTATCAGATCTGATTTTACCAGCCATACAAATCTGACCTGATCTCTAGGCTCATGTGAGGCTGAGATGAAAGGGCGCAGGGTTGCCATATCCGCCGCCCTGAGCAGCCTTGCAAGGCTCAGATTGGGGGAAGGTTATGCAAGAAGGATGCAACAACCATGAAGAATTTCTATAAGGTGGTTGCCTGACCTCTGCTTCAAGACCCTCAACAAGGGAAAGAGAGCTACCCGCCCACTGTAGGAAATTGGTTCCACTTTCTAACTTCTCTTACTCTCAAGATGTTCAGCTGAAGCTGGCCTCCCTGAAACTTATATTCATGAGATCAAGAGAAAGAAGAGTCTAAATAGGAGCCAGTCTAAACATAAACAGAATCATATGATTCAGCAGGTTCCCCGACACCTAGAACAAAGCCACAACAAGACAGAACTGGCTAAAAAGGTTTTATTTCTTTAAATTTCACAATGAAGAACTTGTTCCAATCACATCCATCAAGTGTGGGTGGGTAAAACACCCACAGGCTGATAGAAAATCTCTTGTCTGTTGCTAAAGGCCAAAGCATCCGAGATCAACGCCATCACCCATGATGGCGTGAAGTCAATAGCGTCTTCCCATAAACAAAAGTCATGGGTGTCCAACCTGAGAGGGGCCTGCCACCCTCAAACCAACTGCTCAGGATTCAAAAGGTGGCCCCTGCCAAGGCCTGAGAGCACCAAACCAAGCAGCCCCTCCAAGCCAGTTGACAATACGAAGTGATTAGTGAAGAGAGCTCCACCCAACTTGCACCAGGGCGCTGAGCATGTTTAGCCTGCACTAAATGCCAAATAAGCCAACCAGACAAAATGAACACCAAGCCCCCCATAAGCCAACAAAATGACATGCAGTGTGAAGTAGTTGGTTCTGACTAAACTTCAGGAAAAACTTTCTGAGAGTCTTCCTATTCTTTGGTGATCACCCGTAGCTGAGAAAGATTGTCTTCCATAAACGTGGTTTTAACAATGAGCCTGAAAGTAATTGTGGAGGCCAATTCTG
Source organism: Podarcis bocagei (assembly GCF_964188305.1). Classification (NCBI taxonomy): domain Eukaryota; kingdom Metazoa; phylum Chordata; class Lepidosauria; order Squamata; family Lacertidae; genus Podarcis; species Podarcis bocagei. Next base: position 84,713,431 of record NC_138133.1, on the reverse strand, counting down.
GATCCACACGTCTTTCCACAGTGGGGACATTGGTTTCCGGGCGGGAGCTGATCATAGTGTGGATTTGCCAAGCGTGCCTTCCTCCTAGCACGTTTCTCCCTTGCGTCCCGAGTTCGAGCGTCTTCAAAGCCCATGACACCTTTGGTAAAGGCTGTTCTCCAACTGGAGCGCTCACAGGCCAGTGTTTCCCAGTTGTTGGTGTTTATACTAAAAAAAATTAGCCCTGAGACAGTCTTTAAATCTCTTTTGTTGACCACCAGCATTACGCTTTCCATTTTTAAGTTCAGAATAGAGTAGTGCCTTTCTTAGCGTTTTTTAAACAGAGCTCAGATGGCCATCTGTCATGTATTGGGGTGCAAAGTCCTGGGGGTCCACCCCTTTGGCCCCCCAATATTTTGTGGGGCATCCCCCCAATCTCCAGGGCCAAGCATGCAGGGGCGAACGAAGGCGTTGTGATACCCGGGACAGGGCATCACTATGTAGCGCCCATGTGCAGCGTCACTACGTACAATGCATGTGGCGTACGTAGCGCCACCGCACATGCACTGTACATAGCGGTTTGCCACCAGTGCCACTTCAGCACCATACGGACGGTGCCGGAATCCTCTGCTTGTGGCTGCAGCCATGAACAGAGGATCCTCTACATGTGGTTGTAGTGGTGACAGAGAGATCCCACCGCCGTCTGTACGGCGCTTGAACGGTACTGGCAGCAAACCGCTATGTACAGTGCCTGTGTGGCATCGTTATGTACAGCTCATGCGTGCGACACCCCACATGCGCTGTACATAGCGGTTTGCTGCTGGCACTGGAATCCTCTGCTCGTGGCTGCAGCTGCCAACGGAGGATCCTCCACATGCGGCTGTGGTGGTGCGAAGACATGGAACCGGGAGCGCACCGCCCCCTCGCCCCTGTTGCAATGCCACTGCAAGCATGGAGCTTAGTGTGGCTTCAGTGGCTGGCCTCTCCTCTTGCCATGATGGGAAAGGAGGGAGGAAGCAGAAGCAGAAGGAGGAGCCACCGGCCATTGAAGCCACGCTGTGGCCACATTCCTGTTTCCTCCAATGTCCTGACACAATGTTGGGATGTCACACGATGTCCTGATGCAACATTGAGACGTCACATGCATGACGTCGGCCCCCCAATTTCTCTCACAAGTTGGCACCTCTGTCAGATCTGATCTAATTGAGATTCCTGAATTGCAGGCGATCCCTCCCAGCTCTTCAGTTCTATGCACTAAAAACTTCCTACTCAACCCCAAGTGTCCACTGGCAAAACTGACACTGCTTGAAGGGTGTGAGGGCAGGATGGTGTTCAGAAGAAGAAGGAAGTGTTTGGGGAAAGGGCACCATTCATAGGTAACCACTTCCTCAGTGGTGAGAGAACTCTGTTGTGATTAAATCCCTTTGTCTTGCAAACCGAATTACTTTACCTAAATTCCCCAATCCCATTGCTTTGAGGGAAGGATGTTGCAATATATAAAAAAGCTTATTGCTCTTTCGCAAGATGTGTCTCTGAGGAACGGTAACATCATTGAAAGAGTTTTTGTAGAACAGTTGGAGCAAGCATTTCCTGTGCTTACATCTAACCCAGTGCATCCCTGTACCAATCCTTTTCTTTCAAATACTATAGTTCTTTATCATTTATGACTTGTGATACAATCTTTATGCTATTTTAAGTCTGCTGTTGCTTGTTTGTTCTTCTTAGAGTCAGTGTGCTCCCTCCCTTCCCCTTAGGATAGTCTTGACTGGAGCACTTTTCTTTAAATTCAGTGCGGTCTGTTTTATTTACTCTGTCTCGCGTGATTTTATTCAGTTCTTAGATGGAAGAGCACTATGAATCTGTGTGGTTCCCTAGCCATGACTTCTCCCTCCCAATATACCTGGGACCCTTCCTTTTTATTGCACATTCATGATTATTTGTGCTCATGAGCGTATCAGGGTAGTTATACATGACCCTTCTTTTTCAAATCTGTTTGTGCCTGCGAAAGATTTGAGGTGGACGTACTACTTCATTCCCAGTTGGTGTGTGCCCTACAGTTTCCTGGTGGAATCCTGTAGCTTTTCATGCTATGAATGTCTGTTGGGGTCAGGGTTGTTCCAATTTTGCTGGGATGTAGCACAAGAGTTCACCTCCAGTTGAGGAAGCATTGCAGAACATTAAGTAGAATGGGTCCAGTATAAATCCATCACTAATGCACTATTATTGCATCAATAATGTGTTGCAGAATATACCAGCAAACTCTCACCAGTCTGGATGAACCTTCTGACTAGAGGAAAGAATATGCCTTTACAATTTGTTACCTACTGGGCTAAAGTGAGTTAATGCAGACCCCAATCGGAGTCTCATATGCCTTCTGCTTCCCTGAACCATAAAAAATGGAACAGGCCAAGATGCATAATTTGGGATGTAGAATGTAAAGTTATCTCCCGTTGGGACTACTGAAATGCACTCTGCCTTTGGAGGTGACCCGGAAAGTGCAATTAATCCAGAATGCGGCAGCTAGACTGGTGACTGGGAGTGGCTGCCGAGACCGCATAACACTGGTCCTGAGAGATCTGCATTGACTCCCAATACGTTTCTGAGCACAATTCAAACTGTTGGTGCTGACCTTTAAAGCCCTAAACGGCCTCGGTCCTGTATACCTGAAGGAGCGTCTCCACCCCCGTCGTTTAGCCCGGACACTGACATCCAGCGCCGAGGGCCTTCTGGTGGTTCCCTCATTGCAAGAAGTGAGGTTACAGTGAACCAGACAGAGGGCCTTCTCGGTAGTGGTGCCCACCCTGTGGAACACCCTCCCATCAGATGTGAAGGAAATAAGCAGCTATGTTATCTTTAAAAGACATCTGAAGTCAGCCCTGTTTAGAGAAGTTTTTAATATCTAATGCTGTATTGTTTTTAACACTCGATTGGGAGTCGCCCAGAGTGGCTGGGGAAACTCAGCCCGATGGGCGGGGTATAAATAAATGATGATGATGATGATGATGATTAAGCCTTCCATAGACTCAACCTATCATATATTCTTGAAATACAGAGCTTGATGATGGGTTGGTGCTGTCAAAGGAATCCACACCTCCTCCTCTAGTTCTGGATTGCTTGCACTGAGTGGGGATTGGACTGGATGCTCTGCAAGCGTGCGCACACACACACCACATTCTGTGAGTCTATGGTCCATTCTCAATGCAGTGTTAGATATGTGTTTTGCTTATTATTTCATTATCTGGCATGCTGATATCCTACCTTAAAAGGGAAATGGGTGGTGCTGTGGTATAAACCACTGAGCCTCTTAGGCTTGCCGATCAGAAGGTCAGCAGTTCGAATCTGCGTGACAGGGTGAGATCCTGTTGCTTCTGCCAACCTAGCAGTTCGAAAGCATGCTAGTGCAAGTAGATAAATAGGTACCACTGGGGCGGACAGGTAAACAGCCTTTCCATGCGCTCTGGTTTCCGTCACAGTGTTCCATTGTGCCAGAAGCGTTTTAGTCATGCTGGTCACATGGCCCAGAAAGCTGTCTGTGGACAAACGCCTCCTCTCTTGGCCTGAAGTGAGATGAGCGCTGCAACCCCATAGTCACCTTTAACTTTTACCCCAACTTACAGCCCTAAGAGACTTTCGAAGTGGCTTACAAAATATTCTCACAATAGCAATCACATTCACAAGTGTTATCAGGAACAGAAATAATTGTGGTGTCAAGATCATTCAGGAGTTGTTTTCTACCTCCATTCTTGTTCTTCCGTAGAGTTTCTCTTTAGTTTCTCTTTAGTCTCCATCTGCCAGGCAGAAGAGCCCACTGATGCCCTTTGAGCCAAGGAAATGGGGTTAGGCAGCCCATGAGGGAGATTAATCTTCCATTGCTTGTTGTTGCCAAGCAATAATTCTCACCGAAATTTTATCAGGTAAGGGAGTGGGACTGTCGAAGGTGGATCTGGCTCACTGAAACTACTACGCTAGCTTATTGGAAGGTGGGTCGCTATTGTTTACAGGGAGGGAGAGGTGCAAAGTTCCCGGGTTATCGACACATTGCATATGCACTGGTGAAGTTAATCTACCATTCCTGCTAATTCGTTTGCACCTTGCTGACTTCCCCATCTCCCTCCAGCTAAGCAACAGCGACCCACCAGCTTGGAAGCTAGGATAGTGGCTGCACCTCATCCAGCAAGCCTCTTCTGCTTTGAGGACCTATGGGGCAAGGAAACAGCGCTGAACAGCTGGAACTTGCTCAGCCTGAGATGACTACTCAGACTACACTGTATGAAGCAATGGCCCAATGAACTCCACTTCCCTCTTCACCCTGCCATGTTCTTCTTTATGACTTTCAAGAGTTTAAATGACAGGAAAGGGTAGAGCACCAAGGCTGCTGAGCCAACATGCGCTCGTGAGCTACCTGAAAAGGGAGGCGAAAGGCAATGTTAATTCCTCCAGGAGCCACAAAGTAGATAAACGTTCCATATATGGATTCCAATTATGTTCTTGCCTGGAGGTGCTCAATAGGGGTGGGATGTAATGAACCTAAATTCCTTCCATATCATGAAATATCCCCAAAATATCCTGTCCTGCTCTGGCAAGCAAGACGGTAGCAGCAACACATAGATTTTAAGCAGTTTAACCCCTCACACCACTTGTTAAGCTCCTCATGTGCCACTGAGGATTAATTTATTATTTTTACCCCAGGAGATAATTTTGAGATTTTTTTTTTTTGGGGGGGGGGGAGGATTGAAATCTGATGAACACCACATGGCAGTACAGGATTGCGGTGAGAGAGCAAACCTCACCTCTCACCAGAGGAATTATGTTGTTAGGATGAGGCCTGATGGAAGCGTTCAAATGCAAGTTCTTCCTTATCAAGAATATAGCATCTTCATTGCCTGGTGTAAGAACTGCTCTGGAAGCTCTGCTCATGTCATCTTGGCACTCAAGATAACCCTATAATTAATTGGTAGTTGCTATAGCCACGAGCCCATATGCGTTTAGGGTTGGAATATTCCAAAAAGTAATAACCAGGACACCTCAGACATCAATTCTGCCTTTGAAATCCTTTACAGATAGGTGGACTATCTGCAATGTTTGGGTGGGTGGGTGTCACGTGCACCCTTTGGTGAGGTGGCTGGTGTGGACTGCCTGATGTCGACAGTGTGCACTTTTGCTTGGATGCAAACAAGCCATCTTGTTGCATAATACATCCCCTGTAATAATAATAATAAATAATAATAATAATAATAATAATAATAATAATAATAATAATAATAATAATATCCCACCCTCCCCAGCCGAAGCCGGGCTCAGGGCAGCTAACAACAATAAAATAGTACAACATTCTAAAATCATTCATTATAAAATTAATACAAATCAAATTGATGGCAACCATTGGGCTAGAGTTCTGTGAAGATTACCAAAGGAGGGTGTCAGGCTGTGCCCTGACCAAAGGCCTGGTGGAACAGCTCTGTCTTGCAGGCCCTGCAGAAAGATGTCAAGTCCCGCAGGGCCCTAGACTCTTGTGACAGAGTGTTCCACCAGATTGGAGCCACAGCTGAAAAAGCCCTGGCTCTAGTTGAGGCCAGCCTAACCTCTCTGTGGCCTGGGACCTTCAAGATGTTTTTGTTTGAAGACCGTAAGTTCCTCTGTGGGATATACCAGGAGAGGTGGTCCCGTAGGTACGAGGGTCCTAGGCCGTATAGGTCTTTAAAGGTTAAATATTATTATTATTATTTATGAAAAGGCTCGGAGAACTGACAAGTCGCTTTGCTGTAAGCCTACACCTTTCTGCAATAAAGCATTAGAACGGGCCATTCAGGTGTCTCTGGAATCCGTCCTTGTGTCTTACGACACAGGTACTCCTGTGTCTTACGAACCCCCACAACCTCTCCTCAAGCTCCGGGGCTGTGGTTTGCAATGAGATCCTTTCCACCCACTTTTCAGCAGAGATGCAATGGATTGAAATGAAAACCTTCTGCGTGAAAAGCAAGTGCTCCTCCACTGAGCTCTGGCCTCCCCATCTGCCACAGTGGACAGCGAGAAAAGCTGTGTGGAGCTGGTGCCAGTATTGATTGACTCCAACTCCTGTGATAACAGCCAGCCCCCATAAAAACATGCATAATAATTCCATGTGTTTCCTGATCGTCACTACAGCAGCAGCTAGTTCATTTAATGTATGTCTTCAGGGGCCATCTTGACGGCTGTTTCCTTGTTCTTCACATCCCAACACAACAGCCAAGCATATATTTGCTGCAAATTAAACGTGGATAAATTTATTCAGGTCTGGAGGAAGCTGGGTGGGGAAAGAGCTCATTCAAGCACACATTGAGGTGTCCGTTGAATGTTCAAGCCATGTAGGAGCTCCTTATCCATGTGGCTGGGGGCAGTGCATGAATAACCCTAACATTTACCAGGACCTAATATGAGGAGGGGTGTTATGTACTGAGTTGAATAGGATCCAAAATGCAGCAGTCTGATTGGTCCTAGAACAATAGGACCCAGAATGCAGCAGTCTCATTGGTCCACAGGAGCCACCCAATCCAGCTCCAGGTGGAAGTGAATCTGCAACCTGATTGGCCTACAGGAGAATCCCAGAATTAGCCAATCACGTGGGACCCATTGTGTAAATAATGTATATAAAGCAGACATTCTGGGGAAACTTCCATTCCTCCTCACCACTATGAGCTGAATAAAGAGCATGAAATCCACTCTAAACTCCGAGTATATGTCAAGGGGCCTTCGCCCTCAGCCACACTCACATGGTTATTTAAATAAGGAATAGGAAACCTCTGGTCTATGGGACAATGTGCCCCCCAGACTTCTCAGCCTGGCCCCAGGACACACTCATTTTTTACCCTTCAGTGTGCCCTCATCCAGCACTTTTGTCTAGCTGGAATCTGCCCTTAAACTGTGATATTGCCTCCTGCTTGCCTAGATGTTTTGGGGGTTTTGAAGGTGGGATTTATGGCTTCTGCAAAATCCAGGGGGCCCTGGGAACCCAGGCACCCACAATTTTTTTGCTGTGGGTACCTGCTGCTGCCCCTGCCACTGCTGTGTGCCACCGGCCACTGCCACCTTACCTCTGCCACTCTGGTGAAGCTCACAGGCTCTGGACCAGTCACTGCCATGGGGTCTCTGAGAGGTGGAGGTGCAGTCCCTGGCCCAGTTGCCACAGTGCTTGAGCGCGTGCCCCGCACCGCGACATCATGATGTCACATCCTCTTCAACATTTCTCCAATGAGAAAAGGGGCGTCCCATTCTATCATGATAATTTTACTATTTATGTCCCGCACATCTTACTGGGTTGCCCCAGGCACTCTGGGAAGCTTCCGACATAAATAAAAACGTAATAAAACATTAAACATTTAAATAAAAAACACTTTCCCATACAGGATTGCCTTCAGACAGGTAGAATAACTCCATACACTCCAACATTTCTCCAATGAAAATAGGGACATCCTAAGGAAAAGTGGTGGGACGTGGGTGGCGCTGTGGGTTAAACCACAGAGCCTAGGACTTGCCGATCAGAAGGTCGGCGGTTCGAATCCCCGTGATGGGGTGAGCTCCCGTTGCTCAGTCCCTGCTCCTGCCAACCTAGCAGTTCGAAAGCACGTCAAAGTGCAAGTAGACAAATAGGTACCGCTCCGGCGGGAAGGTAAACGGCGTTTCAGTGTGCTGCTCTGGTTCACCAGAAGCGGCTCAGTCATGCTGGCCACATGACCCAGAAGCTGTATGCCAGCTCCCTCGGCCAGTAAACCGATATGAGCGCCACAACCCCAGAGTCGGCCACGACTGGACCTAATGGTCAGGGGTCCCTTTACCCTTCACCTTTTAAGGAAAAGTGGGACATCCCAGGATCAAATCAGAAACTGGGGCGGCTTTTCTAAATCAGGGATGTCCCTGGAAAATAGAGATATTTCGAGGGTCTGATGTTGTGGTGCTGGATATGGCCCAGTTAGTGCCCTGGGCTTCTATATGCCTAGCATGCAAACTCGTGTACTGAGATAAGAGAGGTAAGTGTTGCTTTTCCTAATTTTACTTCTGGTCCCACCCACTTTGGACACAAGGCCTCTGGAAAGTTGCCTGCGATGGAATGTGGCCCCTGCCTGAAGTTAAACAAAAATGTTTCCTACCCCTGGTTTAAGTGTCCTCCCCAACTGTACATAATCTGCTCCCAAGCAGCTCTCGCATGGTCGGGAAGCAATTGAAAAGCCATTTGGATTCTCTCTTGCTTCTTTAAAGCTTGTTTATAAAGGCAGGGAACATTGCCGTGTGTTAATCATAGTCTACATGCGCTAATGTGGATTGTAAAATCACTCTTTGCCAAGGGTGAAGTGACTTGAGAGAAAAGATGTGACAAGGAAGCAATTTATTCACTCATTGAAATTGCTTACTTTAAGCTGGGGATTGTTGGTGTCAGGCCTGGAATCTGTTTCACAAAATAATGGCAGACCCTGGAGCCCGAGTCTCCTCAATCTGGCGTTTGTTCCATAATCATACATATATTATTTATTTTCACACAGAGACGAGTGGAAGAAGATAGGGATTCTGAGCAGAGCACTCTTTCAAGACTACTGAATAGAGCTGTGCCACTTCTTCTCAGACTTAAATATGAATTTCTTCAGAGCAATGGCTCATCTCAAACCCACCAACACTTCTCTGATGAAAAAAGGGACGTCCTATTCCATAACAATAATAATAAAACAATATTTTATCCCCTATCCATCTGACTGGGTTGCCTCAGCCGCTCTGGGTGGCCTCCAACATATATAAAAATATAAGAAAACGTCAAACTTTTTTTTTAAAAAAACAAAACACTTCCCTATACAGGGCTGCATCCAGATGGCTCAGGGTTTGGAAAACTCCATACCCTCCAACATTTCTCTGATGAAAATACAGACATCTTAGCATACCTTAGCAATTCAAAGTGTTGGTGCTGACCTTTAAAGCCCTAAACGGCCTCGGCCCAGTATACCTGAAGGAGCGTCTCCACCTCCATCGTTCTGTCCGGACACTGAGGTCCAGCTCTGAGGACCTTCTGGCAGTTCCCTCGCTGCGAGAAGCCAAGTTACAGGGAACGAGGCAGAGGGCCTTCTTGGTAGTGGCACCCTCCCTGTGGAACGCCCTCCCACCAGATGTCAAAGAGAACAACAACTACCAGACTTTTAGAAGACATCTGAAGGCAGCCCTGTTTAGGGAAGCTTTTAATGTTTGATGTATCACAGTATTTTAATATTCTTTTGGAAGCCGCCCAGAGGGGCTGGGGAAACCCAACCAGATGGGCGAGGTATGAATAATAAATTATTATTATTATACCTGGCAGCATTTCCCCAATAAAAATAGGGATCTCCTAAGGAAAAGCCTGGATATTCTGGGATCAAATCAGAAACCAGGTTGGCTTCTGTGAATCGAGGACTGTTCTTGGAAAATAGGTACGCTTGGGGCAAATGCCATCTAGTCCAAATTCCTGTTCTGACAGTGGCAAAGTAGACACCTGTGGGAAACCCACAAGCAAAACTCGAGGACAAGACCCCTCTCCCCAGTGGCGGAGCATGTCATCATCATCATCATCATCATCATCATCATCATCATCATCATTTTTTATTTGTATGCCGCCTTTCCACCCTTAAAAAAAATGCTCAAGGCAGCTTTCAGCATAACAAGATTTACATAATTACAAAAGTCAAAAGTAATAAATAAACCACCTCAAAAAATACACAACCAAATGGGAAACAATTTCTGTTAAGTTATGGGTGAACATATCAGGCAACACAGTGATTCTTCAAACAGCTCCTGACTGACCGAACCCAAAGAGTGCTCATCAATGGTTCCTCTTCATCCTGGAGAAGAGTGACTAGTGGGGTGCCACAGGGTTCTGTCTTGGGCCCGGTCTTATTCAACATCTTTATCAACGACTTGGATGATGGACTCAAGGGCATCCTGATCAAATTTGCAGATGACACCAAACTGGGAGGGGTGGCTAACACCCCAGAGGACAGGATCACACTTCAAAACGACCTTGACAGATTAGAGAACTGGGCCAAAACAAACAAGATGAATTTTAACAGGGAGAAATGTAAAGTATTGCACTTGGGCAAAAAAAATGAGAGGCACAAATACAAGATGGGTGACACCTGGCTTGAGAGCAGTACATGTGAAAAGGATCTAGGAGTCTTGGTTGACCACAAACTTGACATGAGCCAACAGTGTGACGCGGCAGCTAAAAAAGCCAATGCAATTCTGGGCTGCATCAATAGGAGTATAGCATCTAGATCAAGGGAAGTAATAGTGCCACTGTATTCTGCTCTGGTCAGACCTCACCTGGAGTACTGTGTCCAGTTCTGGGCACCACAATTCAAGAAGGACACTGACAAACTGGAACGTGTCCAGAGGAGGGCAACCAAAATGGTCAAAGGCCTGGAAACGATGCCTTATGAGGAACGGTTAAGGGAGCTGGGCATGTTTAGCCTGGAGAAGAGGAGGTTAAGGGGTGATATGATAGCCATGTTCAAATATATAAAAGGATGTCACATAGAGGAGGGAGAAAGGTTGTTTTCTGCTGCTCCAGAGAAGCGGACACGGAGCAATGGATCCAAACTACAAGAAAGAAGATTCCACCTAAACATTAGGAAGAACTTCCTGACAGTAAGAGCTGTTCGACAGTGGAATTTGCTGCCAAGGAGTGTGGTGGAGTCTCCTACTTTGGAGGTCTTTAAGCAGAGGCTTGACAACCATATGTCAGGAGTGCTCTGATGGTGTTTCCTGCTTGGCAGGGGGTTGGACTCGATGGCCCTTGTGGTCTCTTCCAACTCTATGATTCTATGATTCTATGATTCTATGATTCTATGATTCTATGATTCTATGATTCTATGATTCTATGATTCTATGATTCTATGATTCTATTCACAGGCCAGAACAGAACTGAACTGAAAGGTTCAGCCAGCCTGCTTATATAGAGCTCCAGTACAACACAACAGTAACAACTTTCTGTAACTATCCAATCACTGAACGTCACTTTCAATTCCTTATTTGCATATGTGGACCTGAGTGAAAACTATCTACAGTATCCCCCTGCTGGCCCAGGGTGAGAACTTTGGTACATAACAATTTCCACATAAATCAAAATCTAAAACTAATAATACAGTGGTGCCCTGCAAGACGAATGCCTCACAAGACGGAAAACTCGCTAGACGAAAGATTTTTCCGTTTTGGAGGTGCTTCGCAAAACGAATTTCCTATGGGCTTGCTTCGCAAGACGACAATGTCTTGCGAGTTCCTGCTGGTTTTTTCCCTCCCCCCCTTTTTCTAAGCCGCTAAGCCGCTTATCAGCTGATCCAATCAGCAGATAAGCCGCTAAAAGCCGCTAAAAGCCGCTAAAAGCCGCTAAAAGCCGCTAAAAGCCGCTAATAGCGCTAATCCGCTAATCCGCTAATCCGTCAATGGGCTTGCTTCGCAAGACGAAAAAACCGCTAGACGAAGAGAATCACAGAACGGATTCTTTTCGTCTTGCGAGGCACCACTGTACAGCATTAATATCAAAGTTTAAAACGACACAGGTAAAAAACAATTTAAACAAAAAATGAAAATGAAACAAAATGGAGCCCTCTCTGCACAGCAGCAGCGGTTGCAGTCCTTTATAGAGCCCATCAGGCCCCACCCTAGGCCAGGTGTTGAGTGGCAGGACTGGGGCCCCCAGGCGATGAGCAGGAGAGTCCTGCCCATGCTGCCCAGGGTGTGCGTGCTCCTGAGGGTGGCAGGGTGCAGAGGGTGCAGGATAGTCACTCGGGTGCACAGAGAGGTGCACAAGCCCTGCAGCTGGGGCTGGAGTGAGCTGCCCATGGTGGACATTCGGTATGCCACCCGCCCACAGCTCCCAAGCCTCCCCCTGCTGTCAAAACGAAGGGGGAACAGGGGGAATGCCGCCAGCAAAGCGGTGCAGCTCTTCCCCTTACTCCGATGGCTTGGGATAGGCTTGGGAGTTGCGGGTGGGCGGCTCGCCAAATGTCACCGCCCCTTAGCGAAGACACTTGGGGCAGTCCGCCCCCCACCCCCCTTTCCTCTGCCCCTGCCCCTCCTCTCCCGTAGTTTCCAGCAGCTAGTGTTCAGAAGCATTACTGCTTGACTGTAGAGGCAGAGCAAAGGAATAATAGCAACCATTAATAGCCCTCTCCTCCATGAATTTGTCTAATCCATGGAGGTGCAGGTCAATTCTGTGTCCAGGGCAGCTGTCTGCCAGCTCCATCTGGTACGCAGGCTGAGACCCTACCTGCCCACAGACTGTCTTGCCAGAGTGGTGCATGTTCTAGTTATCTCCCGCTTGGACTACTGCAATGCGCTCTGTGTGGGGCTACCTTGGAAGGTGACTCGGAAACTGCAATTAATCCAGAATGCAGCAGCTAGACTGGTGACTGGGAGAGGCTGCCGAGACCATATAACACCGGTCTTGAAAGACCAACATTGGCTCCCAATACGTTTCCGAGCACAATTCAAAGTGTTGGTACTGACCTTGAAAGCCCTAAACGGCCTCAGTCCTGTATACCTGAAGGAGCATCTCCACCCCCATCAACCAGCCCGGACACTGAGGTCCAGCGCCGAGGGCCTTCTGGCGGTTCCCTCGCTGCGAGAAGTGAGGTTACAGTGAACCAGGCAGAGGGCCTTCTTGGTAGTGGTGCCTGCCCTGTGGATCGCCCTCCCAGCAGATGTCAAGGCAATAAACAACTATTTTACTTTTAAAAGACAACTGAAGGCGACCCTGGTTAGGGAAGTTTTTAATGTCTAATGCTGTACTGTTTTTAATATTCATTTGGAAGCCGCCCAGAGTGGCAGGGGAAACCCAGCCAGATGCGTGGGGTATAAATAATAAATTATTATTATTATATATTATATAATCGCCTCTTAGATCCAAGTTGGCAGCAATCTCTACCTCCTGTGGGAGTGAGTTCATAATTTACCCAAGTCTGTGTTGGTTTGGTTGAAAATATTTTTTGGTTGTGGTAGAAATTCTCCCCCAAAAGCACTTTATTTGTTTGAATATTTACCTTTTTTAAAAAAATAAATAAAAATAACCCTATTTATTCAATCTCATAATTCTTTCTTCCCTATCTTCAGGATCTGCTGATGCTCTTGCACAGCATATATCCCTGGTAGATTATTCTTCCCCCTTCTTGGATTAATCATGTGAGTGGTAGTAACCAATCAGGGATCATGTTGTCATAGGATGATGTCACAATGCTATGTAGCCGATTGGATTGGCTTGTTCAAATATATCATCAAGGGCAAACGAGGTCACATGGGGGGGCAATTGTATAGTCAGGTACATTTCACAGCCTATTTTATTTGTGAGTCCTACAGACAGTTTTGAGGCATACCATCAAAATACTATATGAAATGTTGAATGCTCGATAACTAGGGATGTCCACTAACCCCAATTCAGTGTTTCAGAAAAGAGAATCTCATTCAGCTTGGGAATTGAACCCGAATCCTAAATTTGGAAAAACAAAGCTTTGGCCCAGTCCCATTCACTATAATGGAGAAACAAACAAGCAAACAAAAAGTCTATAATTTATTTTGACTGAATTGGATGTCGTTTGCAGGTGTAATATCCATTCTGGAGTGGATGATACTTGCCAGATTGCAGGCAGATGAGTCTAGAGGTTTTTGTGCTGGTCACCATTGAAAACTGTTCCGGCTCCACCACAAGGAAACAACGTATATAATTGGGGGTGGGGGGGGGGCAGAAGTGGGTGAAAATTTGCAGGCATGGTAGCTTTCTCAGGAGATGAACCCTGATAAACTTTGGAAGAATAGTTATTGTTTTGTTTTCTAGAACAGTGAAATATATGGAGTCGAGAGTGGATTTCATTCTCTTTATTCAGCTCATAGTGGTGAGGAGGAATTTCCTCCAGAATGCCTGCTTTATATACATTATTTACACAATGGGCCCCACATGATTGGCTAATTCCGGGATTCTCCTGTAGGCCAATCAGGTTGCGGATTCACTCCCCCCCTGGAGCTGGATTGGGTGACTCCTGTGGACCAATCAGACTGCTGCATTCTGAATCCTATTGTTCTAGGACCAATCAGATTGCTGAATTCTGAATCCTATTGTTCTAGGACCAATCAGACTGCTGCATTTTGGATCCTATTCAACTCAGTACATAACAAACAGCAACCTTAAAAATTATGGGGTTGCTTAAGGGGGGGGGGGTACCTTTAATCTCCCCTATTGTTTTGTTGGCAAGATGCATGAAAACAACACACAATGGAGGGGAATCAGCCCCTAATAGGAGTTTGCTCCTTTACATTGTTAAACCTGTTCCCTGACCTCCAGCCTCATTATTTATCCCTCCTGTCTGCAACAGATTGGGCTGCTGGTGTATTTGCCCAAATTCAAAGCCCTATCTTACTATTATTATAGCTGGCTTTGTTTGTGTTCTTTTTAAAGCAGAAAAACACAGACACAAAGATTTCATATTCTCGGCACAACTTTAATTAAAACTGCAGTCAAGGCTACCAAATTTTATTCACCGATAAAGAGGGTGAAGATAACTTTCCCCATCAACTTGCACAGAAGCAACCTCATATTTGGGCATTTTGCTACCTGGTACCTGCCAGGTATGTAGCTGTTAAAGGTAGACACCTTCCTTTGTTCGTTCTAGAATACAAACTTTGCAAATGCATTTCACAGAGAAACAGGAGGCATCTGCTCAGATAATGCACTGGAGATATCTGCATAAATGAGGATAAATTATGTTTATTAGGGCAAAGCACTGCATCTTCAAAAGCATTTTTTCCCCTTCAGGGTAAATGAGGGTGGGGGTTCTGAAGCATTTCCTCAATATTGTGATTATCTCCCGCCTCACAAAAATATATCCTCCCACTCTAGTTGTGATTATAATTTACTTTAAACTGTTTTCAAAGTTGTATTTTACATGGTTGTGACCCGCCCTGGGACTTTCTATGAAGGGCAGGTAATCAACATAAAATTATTCAAAAATACATAATCATATAGTAAAGATGGAACTTGTGATGGGAAAGAATTTTGAGCTTAAACATAACAGATCAATGCACCGTTTATGGTAAAATCTAATTGTGGCTGCTTTTACAGTTAATCCCTGTGACAGGAAGTCTGTGCTAATTTTGACAAGCTAAATCCAGATACCTGAATTAGTTCTATTTTCTGTCTGTTTATTATGACATTTATATCCTACTTTCCCTGCAAACACTTATAGGTGACTCCTCATTTTATCCTCATGACAGTGGTACCTCGGGTTAAGTACTTAATTCATTCCGGAGGTCCGTTCTTAACTTGAAACTGTTCTTAACCTGAAGCACCACTTTAGCTAATAGGACCTCCTGCTGCTGCCGTGCCACTGGAGCACAATTTCTGTTCTCATCCTGAAGCAAAGTTCTTAACCTGAAGCACTATTTCTGGGTTAGCGGAGTCTGTAACCTGAAGCGTATGTAACCTGAAGCGTCTGTAACCCGAGGTACCACTGTACTTACACTTCTCAGGTACGTAGATTAATCTAAGTGATCATTAATGGCCCAAGTGAAGCTTCATGGCTGAGTGGGAATTTGAACCCAAGCCTCTCAACCCCTATTCTGAAACTCTAACCAGTGCCTCATCCTTCACAGGCAAACCATGTGTTGCTAAGATTGCCTCGTTCAGTTCCTTTTGCTCTGATCTTGGACATGTCATCTCCTGTTTAAACAAGCTTGCAGGTAACTACAGCTGAAGAAGCAGATGACCTCGTGTTAATGAAATTGCACATGTTGTTTGTGTGCGACCTGTGTTGGCCAAGTCCCAACTGAAGGCAACAGAGTGACAGTGTTATCAATTTACCATCATTACCCAACGGGAAAACAATTATATCTTTGCAAGGTTCTGAGAAATGGCGAGGCACCAGATATCTGTATGTTTTGCTTCAATTTGACCTCTTTCTTGTTCTCTGTCAAGTTCAAGGTGTGTTGAGAGGCTAGCCAGAAGGGGAAAGGATATGGCAGCTATTATTTTTGTTTGTTTGTTTGTTTGTTTGTAAAACAGTAGCTACAGATAGACTAATAACTTCTTCATGTAGATAGCACTTAAGGTCTGCTGTGAACCTGTGAACCTGATCTTCGGCCTCTCGGATACAATGACTCAAGAATCAAGCTTACTTTCAGTAATAAAGGGATGTTTGCTGAGTTAGACCATTTAGTGCTTCTCTTCATTGCTTGCTAGGAAATGCTTCAGGCATTTACTACCAAAGGACCTTCCTTAATTTACCATCATGGTCCTAACCGAAGGTACTTATTCCATCATGGTTTATCCAAGAATAAGACACATGTGGCTGTATCTTACTAATGGCTGCAATAGTATACCCACTGAAATTAATGGACCTAAATTCAGGTAGGTAGCCATGTTGGTCTGACACAGTCGATATATAAAAAAATAATAAAAAATGTCAAGTAGCACCTTAGACACCAACTAAGTTTGTTATTGGTATGAGCTTTTGTGTGCATGTACACTTCTTCAGAAAGGGCGCGGGTGGTGCTGTGGGTTAAACCACAGAGCCTAGGACTTGCCGATCAGAAGGTCGGCGGTTCGAATCCCTGCGACGGGGTGAGCTCCCATTGCTCGGTCCCTGCTCCTGCCAACCTATAAGTTTGAAAGCACCTCAAAGTGCAAGTAGGTAAATAGGTACCGCTCCAGCGGGAAGGTAAACAGCGTTTCCGTGCGCTGCTCTGGTTCGCCAGAAGCGGCTTAGTCATGCTGGCCACATGACCCAGAAGCTGTACGCAGGCTCCCTCGGCCAATAAAGCGAGATGAGCGCCGCAACCCCAGAGTCGGTCACGACTGGACCTAATGGTCAGGGGTCCCTTTACCTTTTTACACTTCTTCAGATACCAGTCCACTGTGATTTTATCTGAAATGGTGTTCCTTATACCTTGTAATCCATCATTGTGTGGGATTCCACATCCATAGTGGCTAGTATAGTATTGTTAGGTAGTATTGTTCAAAGATTGTGTTTTCCTCAGAAAGTCTGTGGTGTCACGTACATAGCTAGGAACACTGATGGCATACAGTTTCAGAACAGAGTCCATATATCCAGAAACACCTACTGCGCTAGTGCCGATACCTGAGATGATGGGTTGTCCTGGATTTCCTGGTTTGTGTGTTTTGGGTAGAAGATAGAAGGTTCTTGGTCGAGGTTCTGTTGGTGTGTTTGAGAGGATCTGTTACTGTTAACTTAGGCCCTTAATGGACCTAAGTTAGTCATGCTCATTGATTTCAATGGGTCTACTCTGAGTAGTGCTATCACTAGACACAATCCAGAGGCCCATTGTCCCCAGATTGTTGCCCACTAGTGAATCTGCCTCCAGGGCTGAAAATAGTTGTTTTTTCCCCAACCCTCTTTTAGTGCTTTCCACTATGTGATCTATTTCAGCACTGAGTGGCCTGTAATCCTATATACAGTCCAATAAAAATCAGGCATAAGAAATTGGGAAATATTTTGTATACTAAGTTTTCCATGTTGCTGAAGGAATGTAAGCAAGATCTATGTGAATCAGCTACTCCAAGGAGGTGTTTGTGGAAACATTTAAAAGAAAGAGCTCTGTGGCAAACAGAAGTTGCCTAGCTTTTCATGGGATACTCCAAGGACTTCTAAAAGTTTTTCAGCCTGTCTCCTTGAATTGGCTTCTAAGGTTTCTCTTCTTTAATTTATGTTAACAGCTGCAGAGGTGAAGCCCCGAAGGTGTCCACAGAGATGACAGTTTTAGCAAGAGCAAGAAAGTAGTCATTATTTGCTCTGGAGAAAGCCAGTGAACAGGCTTTGCCCTGCCTATTAAGTTTTTCACCAATGTTCAACCGGGGGGGGGGGGGGATCAAACACACTCCATTTGATGCTCATGTTTTAACAATATCCTGTTTGCATTATCTTAACCTCTAAAAGAGCTACGTTCCCTAAACACAGTTTCATCATTGGATCGCGATTTTAGAGACACTTAGCCAATCATCAATCATGGCAGGTAAGAGAAATGGCCAATCAGGAGAGTAAAGAAGGTAAAAAGAGAATTTGACAGTATAATGGGCAGGTAGGATCTGGCTACAGAGGTAGCCAGGGGCGCTTAAGGAATTGTCAGGATAAACCTGTTTAATTTCCTCAGGTAGAGGACAAGGATGTAGAAAGGGTCTAGATCTGCCTTCTCAGGAAGGATGCAGTTTTAACAGAAACAGTTCCGTTAAAGCAAGAAACAGCATTTGTTGCAGGAAAAAAATCAGCTTCTTCAATAGAGAAACCATAAAGTCCCTTGTTGAGTATTGGTTAATAATAGAAATGCTGTTTTTTGTTTGCATCATGCCTCAGCTTTAATTTATATCTAGTTCAGGGAATACGTCATCGCGGTAACCCCCAATTTCAAGAATCCTTGCTGCGGGTTTAAGCAATCCCCACATGTTGGGAATCCCCAAATTCTCAGTTGTTTTAGACAGGGAATCACCAGGGTTAAATCACAGGCACAGTTTGTGTATGATTTTGACCAGTGTGAATTAAAATTAAAATGCAAATCGAATTAAATCCCCCCCCCCTTTTCCTAGAACCAAGGCATGCCTAAGCACTGGGGACAAAGCAGCTGCCTAAGGATGCCACATACTGGTTAAAGATTTGTTGTTGTTGTTTAGTTGTTTAGTCGTGTCCGTGGCTAACACCCCAGAGGACAGGATCACACTTCAAAACGACCTTGACAGATTAGAGAACTGGGCCAAAACAAACAAGATGAATTTTAACAGGGAGAAATGTAAAGTATTGCACTTGGGCAAAAAAAATGAGAGGCACAAATACAAGATGGGGGACACCTGGCTTGAGAGCAGTACATGTGAAAAGGATCTAGGAGTCTTGGTTGACCACAAACTTGACATGAGCCAACAGTGTGACGCGGCAGCTAAAAAAGCCAATGCAATTCTGGGCTGCATCAATAGGAGTATAGCATCTAGGTCAAGGGAAGTAATAGTGCCACTGTATTCTGCTCTGGTCAGACCTCACCTGGAGTACTGTGTCCAGTTCTGGACACCACAGTTCAAGAAGGACACTGACAAACTGGAACGTGTCCAGAGGAGGGCAACCAAAATGGTCAAAGGCCTGGAAACGATGCCTTATGAGGAACGGCTAAGGGAGCTGGGCATGTTTAGCCTGGAGAAGAGGAGGTTAAGGGGTGATATGATAGCCATGTTCAAATATATAAAAGGATGTCACATAGAGGAGGGAGAAAGGTTGTTTTCTGCTGCTCAAGAGAAGCGGACACGGAGCAATGGATTCAAACTACAAGAAAGAAGATTCCACCTAAACATTCGGAAGAACTTCCTGACAGTAAGAGCTGTTCGACAGTGGAATTTGCTGCCAAGGAGTGTGGTGGAGTCTCCAACTTTGGAGGTCTTTAAGCAGAGGCTTGACAACCATATGTCAGGAGTGCTCTGATGGTGTTTCCTGCTTGGCAGGGGGTTGGACTCGATGGCCCTTGTGGTCTCTTCCAACTCTATGATTCTATGATTCTATGATTCTTCGTGATCCCATGGACCAGAGCACGCCAGGCACTCCTGTCTTCCACTGCCTCCTGCAACTTGGTCAAACTCATGTTGGTAGCTTTGAGAACACTGTCCAACCATCTCGTCCTCTGTCGTCCCCTTCTCCTTGTGCCCTCAATCTTTCCCAACATCAGCGTCTTTTCCAGGGAGCCTTCTCTTCTCATGAGGTGGCCAAAGTATTGGAGCCTCAGCTTCAGGATCTGTCCTTCCAGTGAGCACAAAGGGCTGATTTCCTTCAGAATGGATAGGTTTGATCTTCTTGCTGTCCATGGGAATCTCAAGAGTCTCCTCCAGCACCATAATTCAAAAGCATCAATTCTTCAGTGATCAGCCTTCTTTATGGTCCAGCTCTCACTTCCATACATCACTACTGGGAAAACCATAGCTTTAACTATACGGACCTTTGTTGGCAAGGTGATGTCTCTGCTTTTTAAGATGCTGTCTAGGTTTGTCATTGATTTTGTCCCAAGGTTGAAGTTTTAACAGTCCCTATATATTTTGCCTTTGCAAGACAACATTCAGGGGGTCAAATCAGAACATGGCATAAAGGGATGGATTAACCCCACCCTTTCCCAGCACCATGGTCCAAACTCAAAGTAGGGAAAGATGTGATTGTTATTAATATTCTTAAAAAGCTGCTGAAGATCCTGTTCAAAGATCTCCTATTCCATCCTTGTGCTGCAACTCATACACCCAGCTTCTGGTCCAGCAATGAATTTGGGAAGTGCATCTCAGGGATGGAGAAATTCAGGCCCTGGACCAGCCTCTGGGCTCTGTCTGACCCTAAGGACTCTCCCCAGCCACACTTCCTCTCCTCAAGCCACATCCCTCGCTGACTTTCTCTTTGAATGTTTTTGCCAGGCTGGAAAGCATCCTTGAAGGCTCACGATGCAATAACCTCCAACGTTTCTCTGATAAAAATAGAAATATCCCCTCCAACATTTCTCCAATGAAAATAGGGACATCCTACCACAGCATTCAACATTTCTCTGGTGAAAGTAGGGATGTCCAAAGGAAAAGTGGGATGGCTGGGTTGCTGGGGTAAATTCTATGTTACAATTTGGTGGGAAGAATCGAATGTTTCAAATTCTGTGCATGCAGCTCTGAGCTTTCTCTTTCGCTGCACCGGATCACCCACCCACCCTAATTTTAGGGGTTTTGCGCCTGTGATGGGGTCGTCTGCCATTGGGGCAGGGGCCTGGTAGGAATTTTGTCCATCTGGCTGGGCCATTTGGTTTCTCCTACTGTGTAGCAAATCGTCACAACTTGTAAGGTTGCGGTTAGGCATTGGTTATCAATTGGTTGGAGGAGAGGTAAGGATTGTCTGGGCCTGCCCCTCCAATGCTCCTGCGGAAAGGGAATTCCATTAAAGGTATCCAGGGGCTTGCCATGATTTCGTCCAAATCCCTGGAATGGGGCTAGGGCCAGCAAGCCCTGGGGAGCATGCTGGGAGAGGGCCTGTGGCTCAGCTCCATTTCTCCCCAACATTGTTTTCCCTTACTGGCTTTTGCGGTAGTTTGGAAGTCATTTCTGTCCCCAGGTGTGGGGACAGATAGTCTTAACCAATGCCTAAGCAACCACTCACATTTATGTATTTTAATAAAGCTGTGGCCAAAATCATGCCAAAAACCTTAAACAAAAATTATGTGTGAGTTGTGAGTTATTTGAGGGGTGGCTTGGGGACCTCGACACGCAAACGAGGATGGCTTCTCTAAATCTGGGACTGTCCTTGGAAAATAGGGACACTTGGAAGATCTGTGGTGACTCTTGATTGCCGGGGTGGGGGGGAGAGAAGAGTGCATGAGTGTACACTATGCAGAACATAACCCACTTCACAAAGGTAAATTTCACACTTGTTGCTCCGCCCACTTTTCCTTCTGGCCCCACCCACTTCTGGCATGTGGCCTCCAGAGGGTTGTTCTACTGTCATGTGATCCTCAGGCTGATAACCCCCCCCATCCCTAAGTTACAGGTTCCTATGAGCTTCTTCTTTCCCAGTAGTGATGTATGGAAGTGAGAGCTGGACCATAAAGAAGGCTGATCGCTGAAGAATTGATGCTTTTGAATTATGGTGCTGGAGGAGACTCTTGAGAGTCCCATGGACTGCAAGAAGATCAAACCTATCCATTCTTAAGGAAATCAGCCCTGAGTGCTCACTGGAAGGACAGATCCTGAAGCTGAGACTCCAATACTTTGGCCACCACAGGAGAAGAGAAGACTCCCTTGAAAAGACCCTGATTTTGGGAAAGATGGAGGGCACAAGGAGAAGGGGACGACAGAGGACAAGATGGTTGGACAGTGTTCTTGAAGCTACCAGCATGAGTTTGACCAAACTGCGGGAGGCAGTGGAAGACAGGAGTGCCTGGCGTGCTCTGGTCCATGGGGTCACGAAGAGTTGGACACGACTAAGCGACTAAACAACAACAACATGAGCTTCTTCACAGCCCAAACACTTCTGAATGTGCAGCACTCCATATTGCAAAGACCACTGTGTGTTTTCCACATCATCACAATTCAAATGAGAAAATTGCTTCCCCCTGGAAGGTGTTTCCTTCCTCTCCTCCATGCTTTGCTTCCTGACAGCATGTTTCTCTTATACCCAATTAGACTTTCTCTCGGGAAGGCTTGTCTATACTTACTCGATAATAAATGCCGTTTAACCCAGGCACACTTACGGTGTGACCTCCACACTAAGTGATTTACTAAGCAAAACACTGGAGGCCTCTTTGGTGGTTAAGAATTATTCAGTCCAAAGATGTAGCTTGTGCACAGATAAATATTCAGTCAGGTCAGAGTCTGTTTACATCATGGCTCAGCCTTAAAACCCAACAGAGACGAGATGACCAAAAATCAATCTCTTCTAAAGGTTGTAAAAACCAGAAGCCTAGTAATTGTACACACCATTATTCAAGAAGTATTCCAAAGTATGTTTCTGCATAAATCTCCCATAAATCAGCATAAGATTAGGTGCCATCGCTATCTCCTGGGAGAAAGAAAAGGACATATTTTATGAAACGACAACACCTTCGCTTAGATTACAGAAACACGGGGCTCTTTTGGAAGAGAAGGAAATTCTACAAGGTATTTGTTTGGTTTATATATTTATAAAATTCGCTCCCTGCTTTTCATTATAAAGTAATCCCAAAGTGGGATTACAGCATTAATAGATCGTAATCAAATCATGCAATAAGTCAATAAAGAGTGAAGCAGGCAAGAGCACATAGACAATTGAAATAGTTCTTTGCAAAGGGCAGCAATTCAGTCAAGAGCCTGGGTGAATAAGGAGGTCTTCAGGTGGTGCTGAAGACTTGTAAGACTTGATGTCTCCTGACAGTATCTGAGGGTAGACATTCATAAAACTGAGGGTGCATTCTCTCTTTCTCTCTCCCTTTTGCTCAACACATTCCAGGAGCAAAAAAGGAAATTATCATGTGGTTTTCTATCCACAGGAACTTCCCCATCTACAGGGGAGGCCTAGCTGTTTCACCTGATGATGTGTGATAATTGACTATCAGCAGCAGGGCCTTTAGGGTGGTGTCACCATCGATTTGTAACACTGTTCCTGGAGAACACTGCCTGTATCTCTCCCTCCTCCCGTTCTGTTGTAGGTTATTTGTGTGGACAGGCGGAGTCCCCAGATCCCGAGCGCCCCCCCCCCGTCATGTGGAATAACGACTCAAGACAACGTGCTATGGGGTTAAATTGGCCACAACTTTATTATATTTCAGATGTGGGTAGACCTTGGCTCAGGCATTGGGCGTTTATCCCTCCCAGTCCCCAGCCGGGGATCTAGGGAACATCAAGGTTATCCAGTGTGTGTGGGGGGGGGATGGGCCGGCTCTGGAGAACATATGTTCAAGCAGAGATAGCCGCCCCTGTTACGCCGCCGCCACAGGGGAGAGCAATGACGACCTTTCGGCGTACGGTCAAAGCCTCCCTTCAGAAACCCCTTTAACGGGGAACCCTGGTATCGCCGCCGCAAAGAGGAAGATGGACTAAAGGATTCCGCCCAAGGCCTGATACTGCCAAAGTTGTGATGTTTTGCTATGGGAAAGGCGAAACCTGCCAATGCAGGGAAATTCCTTTCCGGCCCTTTAACAGCAACCTTAACGTAGCAGCGCCCGCATGCCTGTGAAGAAAAGTTAACCTGCAAAATAAGACATTAACTGAGGGTGGGTAGGGTGGGAGAAGCTCTGGAGCCAAGTGAGGATTCCCAGGTAAGATCCTCCCTCTATTGTGTGGGCAGGTAATCCCTCCCCTACCTGGCCTGGTCTCCTTGGCAACGCTTCCCCCAGGTGGGATTGGGCAACTGACTGGGGTAGGTGGAGACCTCCAGGTATCCCTCCTGAGGGAAGGCAAAGCCAAGCCTATGCTGATGGAGCCGCTCAGATCCAGGGGCTGCGCGTGTCTACGCAAAGGACGCCCCCCGTTTTAAGCGGGGAGCGGTCATTGTGTAAGCCTTTCTTTTGTGGGTCATTTGTCTTCTAGAAAGGAGGTCACCATGACTGAAAAAGCTAGAACTGTATTTTTAATGTTGTGAACCACTCTGAGATCTACGGATGAAGGGTGGTATACAAATTTAATAAATAAATATAAATAAATAAATAAATAAATTACGGCAGTCTGTGCAGAACAATGGGCCAGTGCAACAGAATAGTGCACCAGGTCCTGTTTTTCAAACCAGACCAGATACGGTAATTCTGGATTCTAAACTCTGGAGAGAAATGGGAACGGGGAGAATTTATGACGCACCACTAGCATCCTTTGATCTCAGGCATTTTCCTTTTCCCTTTTATCTTTCTTTTATTTATTTTACAACTTGGTAGCAGCAAAGGAAATGTTGCTCAAGTGTATGCATATTTTTTGTGTGTGCATTAAAGGAAGAATAAAATAATAAAAAAGAAGTGGAGAAACAGATGTTTATAAACCATCAAAATAAATAAAAAAACCAAAGACATCTGTTAGGAAAACTATTCCTTAAGGTGTTTCCAATGAAATAAACAGTCAGACATCCTTTTGCATTTTATTACACTAATGCATTGGTGTGTGTTTTTTTTTTTTCATTTTTCAATGACCTTGGCCTTTCCTCCTTCTCTACATATTTGTTAACTTGTGGCTATGTTCTATACCTCTACTATTAGATGCAGCACATTTCTGAATATCAGTTCCTGAAAATTACAGGACGGATGAGTTCTCATGTACTCAGGTCCTGCTTGCAAACTTCTCATGGGCATTTAGTTGGCCACTGTAGGAACAAGGTGCTGGATTAGATGGGACACAGGCCTTATGCAATGGGTTCTCTTTCCTTATATTCTTAACCACATGGGTTGGCCCCAACACCCTTAATATGCCATCATCTAATGCAGTCGCACATATCCCCCCCCCCTGCCCTCGCTCGTTATAACAGACTGCTATTTGGGTGTTCAGTTTTGTAAAAAAAACTATCTGCAGCTCAAGTGAATCTCTCTGTGTGTGGCTTCCATCATGTGGAGAATTGATCTGGCATCTCTAGATTACAGTCCTCACTACAGAAAGAGACGTACAATCCCCTTTCAAGCCTGTCACCTTTAATGATAATCATTCAAAGGCAAATACATTCCGTTTTATCCATGCTCAACTGCGGACTAAGAAAGCTGTGATTATCTTCAGAGAGAGAAAGAGAGAGAATCTCCATGTCTCCCTGTTGCTTCATAGCAGGGGTAGCCAATGTGGTACCCACCAGATGTTTTGGACTACAATTCCCATCAGCATGGCCACTGGTAAGTGTTGTAGTCCAAACTTTATGGAGGTACCACACAGAGTACTTTGCTTTATAGAAAAGTAGCTAATTGTCCCGACAACTGACCTTATACAGAATGTGGCAGCCAGATTATTGAGCAGGGCTACATCGCTTGAACATATATAATTCTTCTTTTTTAAAAAATGATATTTATTAGGAGTTTGAAAATTACAGAAAGAGAAAAAGAACAATAGAGAATTAAACATAACAAAACAATACCTTACAATACATCAAAAAAAGCAAAAACAAAAAACAAAAAAACAATACAATAAAACAATGAAAAAACAGAACAAAAACATTTAAAAACACATCCAGCCTTTCCATGTCTTTACCTTTCATATACTTGTTTCATCGACCTCCTCACACCTCCCTTTTTTGTATTCTAGTTCAATTAGCTATTTCAGCAAGTCCTTTCCATCTTTCTCAGTTTTTGTTCTAAAATTTAACTTAAGACATTCTAACCTTAAATTTTCCACTTTGGTCCATTAACAATCTATTTTTACTTAATTCTTTATAACATTTCTGCTAAAGCCATATAACTTCGTTCCAGCATCCTTCTAACATTCATTAATTTTGCAATATTTCTGTAAATATACTTTAATTTTTTTCCAATCTTCTTCCACCGACTCTTCTCCCTGGTCTCGGATTCTGCCAGTCATTTCTGCCAATTCCATGTAGTCCATCAGCTTCATCTGCCATTCTTCCCGGGTGGGTAGATCATATAAAAAAACATATATAACTCTTGTACTGGCATGGGCTGCCAATTGGTTCTGATCCCCATTTAAATGGACCTATAAACCACTGTATGGCTCAGGACCCAGGATGGCTTTCCTCGAATTGACGTGCCCAGACATTGTAATCAACATCTAAACCCTTCTTTTCATGCCCCTGACAAAATAAGTTTTGAAGGTGGCAATGAGAGAACGAGCCTTTTTCTGTGGTAGCTCCCCAGTTGTGGAATATTGTCCCCAATAAAGCTCACCCTGCATTGGCATTGTCGTATTTCTAGCATCAGGGACGTGGGTGGTGATGTGGTCTGAACCACTGAGCCTCTTGGGCTTGCCGATTGGAAGGTTGGAGGTTCGAATCCCCGCAATGGGGTGAGCTCCCGTTGCTCTATCGCAGCTCCTGCAAACCTAGCAGTTTAAAAGCATGCCAGTGCAAGTAGATAAATAGGTATTGCTGTGGCGGGAAGGTAAACCATGTTTCCATGCGCTCTCGCTTCCATCACAGTGTTCCATTGCACTAGAGCCAGTTTAGTCCTGCTGGCCACATGATCCAGAAAGCTTTCTGTGGACAAACGCTGGCTCCCTCAGCCTGAAAGCGAGATGAGTGCTGTAACTACAGAGTCGCTTTTGACTGGACTTAACCATCCAGGGGTCTTTTACCTTTTTAACCTTCAGCTATTTCTAGCATCAAGCAAATACAACTTTATTTTCCTGGACATTTGAACAGTGCTAGTGGCCTGGCTTTTGGGTAGATTTGCCTAGTAATCAACCTTTCTTGGATAGGGCTAGATATTTTATGTTCTTAGATTTATTTTAAAAATGTAGCACTGGTTTATTGGTACTGTATTGCATTTTTTCCAGTGGTTCCCAGGTTATATACAGTGGTGCCTCGCAAGACGAAAAGAATCCGTTCTGTGATTCTCTTCGTCTAGCGGTTTTTTCGTCTTGCGAAGCAAGCCCATTGACGGATTAGCAGATTAGCGCTATTAGCGGCTTTTAGCGGCTTATCTGCTGATCGGATCAGGTGATAAGCGGCTTAGCGGCTTAGAAAAAGGGGGGGGAAGGGGAAAAATAACCAGCAGGAACTCGCAAGACATTGTCGTCTTGCGAAGCAAGCCCATAGGAGATTCGTTTTGTGAAGCACCTCCAAAACGGAAAACCCTTTCGTCTAGCGAGTTTTCCGTCTTGCGAGGCATTCGTCTTGCGGGGCACCACTGTATTTATTTCTCTGTATCTTACTTCTTATTCTGGAAAACTCTCTGGGACATTCACTGATTGTGGGACGCAATTAACACATTTAATGAACTAACTCATCTAACTAGTTCAGGAACATCAGGAAGGATGCAGGTTAGCCCCCCCCTGCTCTAATAGACTCTTTCACCATAAGAAGTCAATAGGCTTCATAGACTTGAGCTTGCTCTGAGTTAAGCTCATAATCTTTCTCTTCTTAGAGAATCTTCTCTGCAGATGGATCAAGGCACGAAGAGTCTCCTGCTATTAGGATGGAACAGGAATATTCTCTGCAAAGGTCACAGACAATCTGAGCAGCCCAAACTAGGATAGAGAAGTCTCCTTTCATTACACAAGCTTTATCAGCCAAGCCCTCTTGAGCCATGCCAAGAGAGATGGATAAATTGAGGAAATGATCCAGTTAAATGGCCAGGCATATACTGGTCCATATAACTCGGTGGTACTGGATGATTGGGTCATACTAATTGTTGTTGCTGCTTACCAGGAAGCCTCTTCGAAATCCTGTGGGTGTTTCAATGCCAAATCATGTTTTGTCTCTTTTATTGCTGTTTCCATCAATATTTCAAAGTTTTTCAGTTCTACAAAATAAAGTAGAGAAAGAAAAAAATAAGAAGAAAACTCAGTATATGGTATATCTGTGTATTTGCGTGCACACTAATACATATATGATTATCAATATGCTATTATATTCTGTATAAACACACTCCAAATATCAATATATTTTTCCAGACCAAGTCTGTGTCCATAAACAATCCATTCATATTTTGTACTGTCATGTCTTCAATCCATTGGTTAAAGGGAACCATCGTTTTATTTTTCCAGTTCATTGATACCTGTCTGAGCAACCCAGGACCTCCATACACACTGCCTAAGACCGCACCCCAAGGAGATCACTTCAGTGCTACTAACACATTGGCTTGCCTTTGCCCCTGGAGGTGCACTCCATTGTTTACTGAGACAGGTGGATGCCAAGTCAACTCCACCCCTTATTTAGAGACCCAACAGATCGCTTTCTGAAACCTTTGTTCGCACAAGCAAGGAGGTACAGAAATGGCCCAGTTTCTTTTGAGTGACAGTAACAGCATCATGACACACACAGTTGGCCCTCTATGCACT
The DNA here is from genome assembly GCF_964188305.1 of Podarcis bocagei. Lineage (NCBI taxonomy): Eukaryota > Metazoa > Chordata > Lepidosauria > Squamata > Lacertidae > Podarcis > Podarcis bocagei. The sequence continues at coordinate 84,685,023 of NC_138133.1, read as the reverse complement.
GACTGTTAAAAAAAAAGGTCAGGAAAAAGAAGTTAGACTATCCGAATCACATCTGAGTTTGTTCGCTGATGGTTCCTGAAATATGGAGAGGAATTAGGAGTATTTATAGATCAATCAGGTGACCAGACTATTGCAGGGGACAAATGGTAGATTCACCATAGGATACAGAAAGAAGGGGGGGACGAGGAGAAACAGAACAAGACTATAAAAAGCAAACCCACAAGTATAATGGCTCTGGAGCAAGGCTTGAGGCCAACGACAGATTGCAAAGAATGAACCATCGCCCCAGTCTTGGTGTGCTGCCAGAGTTGACATATTGGCTGACAGCATAATACATTTAGCCCTAATCTAATATATAACCCTGTTGCAATTAAAACCCAGCACATTTTAAACAAGGTCACATTTAGTTTTATTGACCACTGTGATGCGGGAGAGAAGATTTATGAAGATGGCTTGAAATGTTTCAAGTGCCGAAGCAAATAGACGTAAAATATTTCCTGTTCGACAAACTGGCTGGGTAATTGTCCTTTTCTGTAGCGATGGTTTCTCTCCCTCTCTCTGACACACACAGACATACACTTCTTTGTCAGTTGAGAGAGGCAGCATAGATCACCCTGGAAATTCATGGAGTCATTGTTTTTCTGTGAAATCTTCTTAGAATGGGTGCTTTCATGTGGCTGTGTAAATTTCCCAAATACATGTTGTCTTCATGGGGAAGCATCCTTCATTTGGATCTTTTTGCTGGAGAGTCCGTCTGAATTATGAATGAAACACTCCCTCTCTTCTCTTTCTTGATGTTTATTTGGAATCACTCTGCCCCGCATTCTTTCCCCTTATCCTGATTCACCAAAGGATATAGCTTAATTTAGTTTAATTAGGAGAATTCCTGAAATTCTGAGATCGGAGCATGTACAGATCATCACTGCTTTCAGTTCAATCAGGTTATTTTCCTTTTTCTATTTCAGCACGGCTTCCTGCCCACACATTATTATTATTATTATTATTATTATTATTATTATTATTATTATTATTATTTTGGGGGGGAGGTTGAGAAAATTGTATCTGCCCTCTCAGCAGAGCGCCATCGCTAGTAAGCAGCAGTCCTAACATAATTTTTTTAAAAGAAACACTAAAAAAAGAATTGCATCACTACTACTGAATATGGAAAACTCTCTCAGGGATTTTTTCTTTTAGAATTCTCCCCTGAAAAACAACTCTCCCCAAATTGGTGCATTTGGAAGGGATGGTGATTTATTTTTTTTAGTGGGTGGTCGTGCTTTTGATCTCCCTCGCTTTGTCAATATTGCATGCAAGGTGGGAGAGGGCATGAAAATGAAATAAAGGGGCTGAATCCATGGGCAATCTGCACATGCTCCAATTTTGCTGTGTCAATGAAGCAAAGTTTCTGCCTCATTTGGGACATGCATGTTCTGCAATGTGCTGCACACCTTTAACTGTATCTGTGTAGAGAATTGGGAAAGCAGGCAGGAGGAAAAACTGGCAGAGCAATCCTAACTCCTAGATGGGGGAGGTTAGAGTTGCACAAACACAAAGGTGTTTGCTTTTGTGTTAGGGAAAAAGACCTGTGCTGGGGGTGGGAGGCCCCCACTACACCTGTGAAAAGCTCTAGAGGCTGAGCTATACTGCAGAAGCAATCCCACCATCAATAGGTTTCCACTGCCACTGGAATCTTAGCTGGTCTTTTTTGGAAGCAAACAGCTCAAAATACTTCAATTCTAATCACCAGTTAGGTAGTCAGTGGCTACTAACCATTATTATTATTATTATTATTATTATTATTATTATTATTATTATTATTATTATTATTATTATTATTATTATACTATCCATCATCTGAAGATCTCGGTGCTGTTTACTGTCTCAAAAGACAAGATAAAAACACAAAATGCACAATGAAAACAAGAACAAAAGCAAAACCATGGCTACTTTCTTCCTCCACTGTTGAAGGCAGTATGCTTCTGTAATTTCTGAAAACGGCAGGAGGGAATCATAGAATTCTAGAATTGGAAGGGACCTCAGGGGTCAGGTAGTCCAAACCCCTGCAATGGAAGAATCTCAACTAAATCATCCTTGACAGATGGCCTTCAACCTCTACTTAAAAACCTCCAGTGAAGGGGAGTCCAACACTGTCAAATGGCTCTTACCATTAGAAAATTCTTCCTGCGGTTTAGTTGGAATCTCCTTTCTTGTAACTCGAAGAGTGCTCCTGTGCTCAGTTTACCTTAGGCATCTTGTTGGCCACTGAGCTACGGACCTTCTTAGTTGCACCAACAACATGGATCATAGAGTGTCAGGGGACTGCCATTGGGACACAGAGAGCCTCTAACGCTTCTGAGGAGCAGCTCCTGGTCCAATGGTGGGGAAAGCCACACCTCCAGTGGAGCAGAGGGGGAAGAGGGAAGCCGAGTGAGGGGAGGGCTCGAAGATGCTACTGAGAGCCCAAGCACTTCACCTAACTCGGCTGGCCAGGAAATAGGCACGCCGTTTCCGTCGCCCAGCTTGCACAGAGGGGAGAAACGTAAGGAGGAGAGGCAGAGATTTGGGGTGTCTAAGTTCTTATGTTGGGGGAGAAACTGGAAGGGGCCACTCCCGGAATCTGCAAGTGACTAAGACGGACATGAACTTTGTGTTTCTGCACTGTAAATAGTTTTGCACCAGATAAAACCTGTAAAAGACAGGTCAGAGTCCTGCCCGGTTACTCATGAATATCCACCACCAGCACCTGACAGAGAGATATGACCACTGGGCATATTGGCACAAGCCCTTCCTTGTTAAATTTTAACAAATTTAAATAGTTGTTACTTCTTTAACCAGTTCTTCTCTTCTCCAGTCTTCCTCTGGGTGTGGGACAAGTACATATTATGGAGGAATTGCACCAAAATGGTGATGAATATTCTTGAAGAGACTGAGAGGAGATATGATAGCCATCTTCAAATATCTAAAGGGCTGTCACATGGAAGATGGAGCAAGCTTGTTTTCTCCTGCTCTGGAGGGTAGGACTTGAACCAATGGATTGAAGTTTCAATAAAAGAGATTCTGAACATCAGGAAGACCTTTTTCTGACAGTAAGAGCTGTTTGACAATGTAATGGACTACCTCGAGAGGTTGTGGACTCTCCTTCCTTGGAGGTTTTTAAGCAGAGGTTGGGTGGCCATCTGTCATGGATGCTTTAGTCAAGATTTATAAATTGCAGGGGGTTGGACCTGAAGGAGTGCCTTCACCCCCATTGTTCTGCCTGGACACTGAGGTCTAGCTCCGAGGGCCTTCTGGCGGTTCCCTCACTGTGAAAGCAAAGCTACAGGGAACCAGGCAGAGGACCTTCTCGGTAGTGGCACCCGCCCTGTGGAACACCCTCCCACCAGATGTCAAAGAGAACAACATCTACCAGATTTTTAGAAGACATCTGAAGGCAGCCCTCTTTAGGGAAGCTTTTAATGTTTAACAGACCACTGTATTTTAATACTTTGATGGAAGCCACACAGAGTAGCTACGGAAACCCAGACAGATGGGTGGGGTACAAATAAATTATTATTATTATTATTATTATTATTATTATTATTATTATTATTATTATTATTATTGGACTAGATGGCCCTTGAGTCCCTTCCAACTCTACGATTCTGTGAGGACTTGAAAAGAAATCCAGAAACTGATGTGAAAATGTGGAGAACAAAACTTAAGATTGGGAAAATGAGAAACTGGAAAATTGAAATTGACTGATGCACTCTCTCAGAAGAACAACAACCCTCTGAGGTAGGTTAGGCTGAAGTTAAGAGACAGGTGGATGGCAAGGAAACTAATCCAAGGCCACCCAGTGAGTTTCATGAATGAGGAAGCTTTTGAACCCATCTTTCCTCTGTCATGGTCCAACTCTTTTTTGCCTGTTAAGGCTGATGCAAAGTGGCCTTCTCAGTCTCATGGTCTTTTTTTCTGCAAGCAATTAAATTGTGTGTGTGTTTGCATTCAATGGTTTTCAGGGAGAATTAAAGGGGAAGGGATCTGGAAGTCTTCAGCACTGGCAACAGAAGAAGAAGAAAGTTTGTAACAGAGAACTTTAGCTCAGCCTTAAAAACTACACCAGCCTATGCGTTTGAAGAATGTATGAAGCACATTCACTTTATCTCTCCCTCTGCACACACACACCCCGGCACCCTCTTTAAATATGAGTTTGGGGAAATTACTTAATGGAGTTATTTTGCCCCGCAAATCTGTTTCATCTCTGCCGAGATAACCCATTTACCACATGCATAATGTAGTCGAGGGCAGAAATAAAGGGCATCTGACTGTGAGCAGAATGAACACATGAACTGGCTCTGATTCACAATGCTTTTTAGCCATTCAAACCTCAATCCCTTTAGATGGAATATTTGGCAAATGAAAATGCATAACCTTTGTAGTGCACAGAGGGAAATGGGTTAAATGGGGACCTCGAGTCCCTGGGTCACAGCAGCCTGGAAATCCCTGCTGGTCCCTTTCCTTACCGTTGAAATGCCAAAAGGTTTGTGAGTAGGTCATTTTCTGGAGTTGCTCAAACATTTGTAAACAACCTCAGGAACATGGGAAGCTGCCTTGTACCAAGCCAGACCTCTGACTCCTCTAGCTCAGCGCTGTCTCCTCCAAGCAGCTAAGGCACAGTCAGAGTCCTTTGCTAGCACCGCTTTCCAAAATCCTTTCAACTGGAGAAGCCTGCAACAGCAATAATATATTAAAATAAACCTTGGGCTTTGTGAATGCAGAGTGTGTGCTCCACCATTGCTCTCTAGGTGCTTGAGATTTAACCTTGCTTTTTATTCTGCTGCGTGGGATAAGATTTGTGGGAGTTGAAAAGAATGTGGGAGGATTTGTGGGAGGATATTCCTGTCCCAGAAGGGACGCGGGTGGCACTGTGGGTTAAACCACAGAGCCTAGGACTTGCCGATCAGAAGGTCGGTGGTTCGAATCCCCACGATGGGGTGAGCTCCCGTTGCTCGGTCCCTGCTCCTGCCAACCTAGCAGTTCGAAAGCACGTCAAAGTGCAAGTAGATAAATAGGTACCACTCCGGCGGGAAGGTAAACGGCATTTCCGTGCACTGCTCTGATTCGCCAGAAGTGGCTTAGTCATGCTGGCCACATGACCCGGAAGCTGTACACTGGCTCCCTCAGCCAATAATGTGAGATGAGCGCTGCAACCCCAGAGTCGGCCACAACTGGACCTTTGCTTTATTCCTGTCCCAGAAGTTGAAACGAAAAAGGGACGACTTCAACATTCAGAACTTAGAACAGGAGTAGTCAAGTCGTGGTGCTTTCCAGACAGTGGCAGACTTGGGGTTCTCAAATTTCAACAGTGCCCTGTATGGCAATAAAATTTGGTGCCTTCTCCACCTCTCGCAATCCATTCTACAACATTGTTTTGGTGCCCCCTGCAGTGCGGCACTCGGTGCGGCCAAACTGGTCATGCTAACCTAAAAATGCCTCTGTTCTAGGGATGGCTGTGGGCAGGATTCCTGCATTGCATGGGGTTGGGCTAGATGACCTTTGGGGTACCTTCCCACTCTATGATTCCATGCTAAATGACAATTTCCATCATCCATGAGCATTGGCCATTTTGGCTGAGGCTGTTCCGAGTTAAGAACGTAAGAAGAGCCTACTGGATCAGGCCAATGGTGTCAGTTTGCATTTCTTAGTGCAGAAAGTCTTATCTGATGTGTAGAGCAGTGTTTCCCAAACTTTTTTGGGCAACGGCACACCTGTTTACTGAAAAAAAATCTCGCGGCACACCACCATTAAAGCCCCACCCCGTGACGTCAGCGCGCAGCGTCACGCCGGGAGGGACGCACGAAAGTGAAAGTTTTTTCCCTCCCCCCTCAGTCCCTCGCTCGGAATTCAGCTCGTTTGGGGCATCGCTCCGGCTGCTCCCTCTCCCGCCGCGCAGGAGCGATGCCTCTCTCTGGCTCTCCCTCCGCGCAGGCTGAGGGAGGGAGGGAGGTGCGCGTGTGACCCGTCTCTGCTGGGAGACCAAACCCAGCGAGGCAGAGTCGCGCGGAGGCGCCCAGGCAGCGCTGCCGGCTGCGAGGAGGAGCGCCAGGCAGCAGCAGGAGGCGCGGCCTCTCCTCGCCGCCGCCGCCCCGCCTCTCGCCGCCCGACTCGCCCGCCTCCCTCCAGGCATCTCACGGCACACCAGCCGATGTCTCACGGAACACCGGTTGGGAAACACTGGTGTAGAGATCTTTCCTATACTGATTAATTCAATAATAATAATAATAATAATAATAATAATAATAATAATAATAATAATACCCCACCCTCCCCAGCCAGAGCTGGGCTCAGGACGGCTAACACCAATAAAATCAGAGTGAAAACATAATTGGGGGGGGGGGCAATTTAAAATACAGGTTAAAATGCAATTTAAAATGCAGCCTTATTTTAAAAGTAGCTCATAGATCAAAACCATAAGGGGAGGGAAACATAAGGGTCAGACTGAGTCCAAACCAAAGGCCAGGTGGAACAGCTCTGTCTTGCAGGCCCTGCGGAAAGATGTCAAGTCCCACAGGGCCCTAGTCTCTTGTGACAGAGTGTTCCACCAAGTCTGGGCCAGTACTGAAAAGGCCCTGGCCCTAGTTGAGACCAATCTAATCACTTTGTGACCTGGGACCTTCAAAATGTTGTCATTTGTGGACCTTAAGGTCCTCTGCGGGGTTCTGGAAGCTTCTCTGTGTGAAAGAAGCTAGCAGAAGATTCATGATGTTTGGGTTATTCCTTCAGAGAAGCTGAATACAGCTGGTTTAAACTGGTTCTATTATCTCTTTTCTGTCAAGGTCGTGCTGACTATCATAGCAAGGCCAGAAGGAGTCTGGGGTTCACTTTCTCTTTCTGTCTCTTTTCCTTCTGGTGTGGTGTTCTGTAGATAGTATGCTTAGTGTTAACGTTTAGACTTATTGTAAGTTATTGTAAGTTTAAGTTAAGTCTACTGCAACTGGATTTCTTTCTTTCTTTCTTTCTTTCTTTCTTTCTTTCTTTCTTTCTTTCTTTCTTTTTAAACTTAATTTTTTTTGACTTAAGAAAATTATACAGACAGCAAAACAAAGAGGCCTAAATTAACATTGCCTTCTACCGATAAGAAATAATAATAACTATTACAATAATGAAAATACTAAAAATACATTTACTTCCCCTTCTGAACTTCTATTTTAGTTACAATATATTACTATTCTATAAGAATCTATTATATCCTTTTATCATTTTATATATATTATTTTATTTCCCAGATTCAACCTAACCCTCCCCTCCTCCCCACTGCTTCCCTTCACCTGTGTGAGATCTTCCCATCATACTATTTTTTTTCTAGTTGTTTTAATAAAATAGAATAACATGAAAACTGTTAAATTATAATTACTTATTTTGTCCTTACATGCTTAACAACTGAATCCTGCAACGTGTTGAAGTTGTTAGTCTGCTAACTATACATTGGAATCTACTCTGGATCAATACTGAGTAGAATTTCAATGACAAGTGGTCCATCCATTCCAGCATCCTCTTTTCACAGTGGCCAAACAGATGCCTCTAGGAAAAGCACAAGTTGAACCAGAGCACAAGAATATTCATCTTCCATATGGTCTCCAACAACTAGTGTTCAAAAGCACTACTGCCTTTGGCACTTGTTGAAATCCAGCAATATCTGGAGGGTGCTACATTGGGGCATCACTGCTATGGAATTTCAACTGAACTGAAGTTTCTGAAATCAGATGAAAATTCTTAGATTATTTTCCCCTGGTATTTTATTGAAAAAGGAATATTCTTATTTGTGCCTTCTCTGCGAAGTCATTTTGCAGGAAAGTGTCTGAATATTCTCTGCTGTCAGTACCTCACTAATGCTGCACTGGGCGTGGGGCATTATGGGATGCAAAATGAGTGTCAGGCTGCCAACATGTTGGCAGACAACCATCAAAGCAACCCATCATTGAGGGGAAAGGAAGAAGCTAAGTCTCTGCTGGTAGGCAGCACTGCCCAATATAAAACATTGGAGAGAATCCTCTGCAAAGAAAATTCACCAGAATGTTACTGCTACCTCTCCTGCCTACAAATGGAACATTTTTAGGGCCAAATTTCCAGTTGTAGAAATCTCAAAACACACATGGAAATCTTGCCTTGGACAAACATATCAGAGGGGAGGAAAAGATGTTTTCAATATTCTCCAGCTTTGGTTTTTGCATAAAAACAAACAAACAGCCATGTTAATTGGGTTGAGATATTTCCTGAAAATGCTTTGATTGTATGCCCCACCCTCAGTCTTGTTACTTTAGGCCATTTCTTCTTTCTCCTTCTCAGATTAGTCACATCATTATTCCACACAACCAGGGATCACAGACTTAATGGGCTGATGTCCTACAGATTTGGCTACATGAGAGTCACTGAGGGCAAGGAAAGCCAGTTGAGAGGGAGAACAATGTGGGGGGGGGGGCAAGTTGGAAGTTTCCATGCACAATTCTGAAAAAAATCATAATAAAAATAAGGTGTCTTTGACATGGTCAAACAGTTTTTGTTTTTAGTTTTTTAATGCAGTATGTTTTTGTTCTATCTTAGTTTTGGTGAGACTAGTAAAATCTCTCAGTGGGACTTGAACCATCCATACTGCATTCATAACTTGCAGAAGTTGTTCAATAAAATATATTTCTTTTCCTCCTGGTCTGAGGAAGTCTGAAGAGTAGCTGTAATGAGATATTTCCAATTTACCATCTCAGTGCAAATTCTGCAAAGCAGGTGGGTTCTCTCGGAAACAAAGCAAAGCAAAAATTTGAGAAACATCATATGATTCCAAATAAGGATCCATTTTATTTTATTTTATTTTTTGCAAGGAAGAGTCTTGTGGACCACCCACTAAGCAGGAGCTGCCACCCCTGCTGTACAACATACTCTTTTTCTTTGCGTGGATAACAGCAGGAAGCAAAGGATACAGTCTTCAAAACCTCTGCTTGCCCAAGAAAGCCACACTCCTGGGAGAAAACTCGTTGATTTAGGTTGGCTTTCTGCTGTTCTTGGGTGAGATGCAAGAGGAGGAGTGCTGGCAAGACAAAGCCTGAACTGACCCCTGTGATCACACTCTCCTTTGAAGGTAATCTCTGCGTGGAAATAAATTGCCCAACCTACAATCCACCCCTACTGGGTCCTTGCCAGTGTTTATGGATCATTTAGAAAGCATTCATGAGTACCTAGCTAGCAAGAGGCAGTTTGAAATGCCCAAATGGATGTTATTTGTGTAATGAGGTTTCACGTATCGTAACGCTGTTCACGCGCAATGAACTGCAGGCTTGCCTGATAGGTATCTATTAAAGGAAGCAGGGCGCAGCCATTATTTCAGAAGGCGGTGGAGAGAATCGGCGTGATGGATGGACGTAGCATCAGGCAGAGTGAAGGTTGCAAGAGAATAACCTCTCAGAGGTTCCTGCTTGGGTGAGAACATCTGAGGAACGCCAAGGGGATTATAGAGAAGCTCCGTCAATGTGGCTGCCATCGGTATGTGTCCACTGGCCCTGTTACAAAATGCCTCCCCCAATTTGCACCCCACCTGTAAGGGAGAACTTTGGGAGGGACATTTCATTGCAAGCAGTAGCCCTGTTTGGCTGTGGGAAGGAGGTTGTTTATTTATTTTGCCCCCATAAGACTCAGTACAACTTATCAAGTTGTATTTAATAGAAATCATAGAATTTTTGATTTCGAAGGGACCCTGAAGATCTAGTTCAGCCCCCTGTGATGCAGGAATATGCAGCTGTCCCATACGGGGATCAAACCTGCGACTTTAGTGTTATCAGCACCGCACTCTAACCAACTGAGCTATCCTATAAAATATAACTGATTGGAAGATTTGCGTGTCGAGGGTCCCCAAGCCACCGCTAAATAATTCACAATTCACACATGATTTTTGTTTAAGGTTTTCGGCATAATTTTGGCCACAACTTTATTAAAATACATAAATGTGAGTGGTTGCTTAGGCATTGGTTATGACTATCTGTCCCCACGCCCGGGGACAGAACTGACTTCCAGATTCCAGCGAAATCCAGTGAGGGAAAACAATATTGGGGAGAGCATGGAGCCGGGCACCAGACCCTCATCCCTCCCCCACATGCTCCCTAAGCCCCATTCAGGGGTACGGACGAAAGAATGGCAAGCCCCTGGATTCCTTTAACGAAATTCCCTTGCAGCAGTAGAATTGGAGGGGCAGGCACTGCCAATCCTTACCCCTCCACCAACCAATTTTTTAACCAATGCCTAACCGCAACCTTACAAGTTGTGACGATTTGCTACGCAGTAGGCAAAAACCAAATGGCACCAGCCAATCAGCCAAATGGACAAAATTCCTACCAGGCCCCTGCCCCCAAAGCAGATGACCCCATGACAGGCATAGCAAGGTCAACGCAATAGCCCTAGATTAGGGAGGGTGGGCGGGTGATCCAATGCACGCAGCAAAATAGCCCAGTCAGTGCTGCGTGATTTGATTTTATAAGCTTTGGTCCATCCCCCTAAATGGCAACACCAAAATTTGCCCAGTAACCCAACCTCCCAATCACTGTGGATGGTCATCCATACTAACCCACCCAGCAACAGAGGGGTAGCCTGTCAGACCCCAGTGCAACACGTGCTCTCTATGAAGGAGAACACGCTTTGCCAGTTAGCCAAATAACTAAGCATAGGCAGGGGAATTCAGTTCTAACATAAGAGGGCAGAATCCACCAGCCCCATCAGCGTGTGAGGCTATTCGGTCCCAAACCAGGAACTGGAAGAAGCATCACCCTCCTTGCTATGTGAGCTTTAGGTTATAGAAGGCCAACCTGCACATCTGGGCCCCACTCCCCAGCATTCCCCATCGTGCACAGGCCAGGACACCCCTACACATCCCCAAGCCTCAGGCTATGAGTGGTGGGTGAACATTTCTGTCCAAAGACGTCCACCAAGAGAAATCTCTGATGCCTTTCTGACAACAGGTCAAAATCTTTCCTTTCCTTGCAAATATTCAAAATTCCTGGTTAAAATAAGCACAAGCTTCCCATGTGGGGAAAAAGCAGATGGTGATGACAACAAATAAATAAATATGACACTTCTTAAAATTTGACCCCAGTTGCTACATGTGAATCTTAAAAACACCTCCTTCCTATCTTACAGAGCTGCAGGAAAGAAAGAAGAAAGGGGTGCTGAAGATTTTGCTTAAACCCAGCATAAGCCAGATTTCTTTCTAATTTAAGAGTCTTTTCTGGGGATGAGCTGTCATTTCAGTGTCTATTTAACTAAATATGGAAGAGTTTAAAGTCCTTAGAAGAGGAGGTATTACCGTGAAGGCACTCTCTATCCACAAATAATCATCGCTTCTGTCTGCCATACTCCTAAATCTAAGCTATCATTAACGTATGAGGCAAGTAACTTGCATAAGCTTGCACATGGTCTGGGAGAGCTGTGCTCTCAACATATCAGCAGCGGAAACAAAGGATCCACAGAGGAATGTCTGTGTCCAGAATAGAAATAGACCAACTTAAATGCAAAAGAACCCAATCCATTTTTTTTACACTATTCTAGGATCATGTTTCCTGTGTTCTAAGAACAAACTCATCCAGCCATATGCACTGTGTATTACCAAGTATTTATTCTCATTCTGCAATATGAGTAGCAAACTGCTGGGTTTTTTTTGCTGATGCCCTTATCCTGCCATAACTTAAGTCACCAGCTCAGCAGTTTTCCAAAACATCTTTTATTTCTGATTGTGACTTGCTAGCACAATGACGGCTTTTGTGTGCTATGAACGAGGGAGGCAAGGCAAGCGAAACTGCAAGCGTGGGAGGTTCATATTTTGCAGTGTTGCTGGACTACACCTGATGAGCAGCTATGGGGCAGCAAATGTCCCTGGGGCTCACCTTTCAGAGACAAAGAGCCACATCATAGCTGTCAAGTGTCCCTTATTTGAAGGGACAGTCCCTTATTCCAGCGCCATGTCCCACTGCTGTCCTTTATTGATGGATGTCCCTTAAATGTCCCTTAAATGATGTCCCTTAAATTTCAAAGGAAGCAGCTCCTCTCCTTCCCTCCCTGCCGGCCAGGGAGGAGGGAGGCTCCAACTGTGTTGCTTGGCTGTGTTGCTCACCCAATAAGAAGTCTAAGAACGACTGGGGGGTGGAGCTTGCATGCCTTGTGTGTGGCTAGTTAATGCAAGCTGAGGGTTTTTTTGAATGCTGGACGCCATTTTGTTGCACATGCTGCTGTAACTTTGCAGTGCAAAGCCAGGCCGGGGAGCCATCTTAAGTTGAGGCTGCATAGGCCTTGTGGTGCATGTGATTCAGATTCTATTCAGTTGAACCTCTGGTTACAAAGTTGATTGGACAGTGTTCTCGAAGCTACCCAGCATGAGTTTGACCAGACTGCAGGAGGACAGGAAGACTGGAGTGCCTGAAACAGGTGAGGCTGCAGGTCCCTTATTTTGGCTGCTGGTCCCTTATTTTCAAGGCTGCTGGTCCCTTATTTTCAAATCTGTAAATTGACAGCTATGAGTCACATCCATCTCCAAGAAACCGCGAAGTGACAGCAGCAGTGGTCAAAACACACAACACTATATTTAGGAGAGAGCAGGGAAGTTCCTTGGTCTGTGCCCATTCAATTGTTAGAATCGAATTGTGGGTCTATTGACCTTCCTGTCAATTTCACAGAAAGAATCCCATATAATTTTAGTAAATAAACACTTTATATGCAGGATAAGCCTATATTTGAAAAAGAAAGGGAGAGAGAGAGAAATTTCTTCCAACAACTTCTAAGCCAAAGCTATTAAGAAGCAGTCCTATTAAAGGTGGCCTTTTCAATCTCCATTTGGATACAGAATAAATATTTGAATAGTAATTATTTGAATAGTAATGGTTGCATCAGCTTATATCTCAGCTAATGACATTGCTGCATGCTGATCTAGAAGTATTTATTCATCCACCGCCCCGAGCTCTTTCAATTCAGTCAGGATCATCTATATCTGCAATCCTATGCACGCTTACTTGGGGAGTAAGAATCACTTTGATAATGGGATTTACAAGTAAACATGCATAGTATCCTGACAATTGTTCAAGGTGTGTCAGGCTGTGGTCAAAAGCAAACAAAAGTCATTTTTCAGCATCATGGGTAGGGATTTGTGAATTTTTGTTTCTCTCGATTTCTCAGTTTTGCCAGTCTGCATTTCAGTTCTGCATATTTCTGCAGCAATTTTTAAAAAATGTCACCAAAATTAATCCATTAGTTTCAGTGCATAACAATTTGTGTGCAGTTTCTATTCTTAAAAGGGAGCAGGCTTTGTGAGTCACAGAGTCTGCGTATTTCCTGTTCACAGGAAGTATATGTTTTGTCTATTGCTTTCGTTTCTCTCTCTGTGCCTGAGACATCGAAGCAGGCAGTCATTTGTTTTCTTTGTTCTGATCAACGCTGAATAAAGTTGTAAAAATGCTCTCCTGAGTGCGCCTTTCGTTGTGCGAACTCTGCACGAGCTCTGGAATGTGGCAAGCTATTTCTGAGGCTTCGTGTGGCTAATTGACTGATACTGTATCTATGGGAGATCGATGGATCATCCGGCATCGGTGTGGGGGCATAATGGACTTTGTCTCCCTGGCAGTATCCCAACAATATACACATTTTTGCTAGTCTCACGAGTCCTGAGGCATTGCTGGGTACAGGTGTGGAATGGTAGGAGGAAATGGATGAGATGGGAGTATGGAACATGGGGCTGTGGCTGAGGAACAGAGACTTGAGGAGCCTGGTACTCTTGCAGGATATAGCTAGGATATAACTGTTCTGGATGGGGAAGCAAAACTCCTACTTCCCCTCTTCCCTCCAGGGAAGGAAACAGCATTGGTGGAAACCAGGGAGGGCATCAACCAATCACTTGGGGCAGAGAAACCAAAGCCAAAAGATGAGGGCACAGCATGGTTGTCCAGGACCCAGCAGTGATGCCATCACTGGGAACACACACACACTGATGGAGTGCACTCAATATTTTGAAAGGCACAGGAGTCTCGTAAGCTCACCTTGCCTCACCTTTAAAAGGCAGGTGGATATGCCAACCTGTTGGGACGACTCAGTTGTTTCCATTGAGTTCTGAACTCCTTGCACTGTTCTTGCACTTTTTAAACCAGGACCACTGCTTTCATCCAAGCTAGTTTCACCTTTCCTGCCACCTAGCCTGAGCTTTGAAGCTGCTGGGACTGTGTGTCTGCTGTCAAGCCTTTACTCTGGCACAGCAAAGATCTCTTCCTTACTCTCAAGTAAGAACCTCCATTGTGGTGGTCTGAGCAGGAGCCAGAACAGCTACCAATTTATCCTAATATATTTGTGGATTTCCACTAATATATTCATTTTTATGCACACTTTCCCCCCAAATATGAATCTTTGTACATGTACTTTCATGGGATATTTGCATTGTGAAATTATGAGAATTTTGAAGGATATCTCTGTGTTTTTTTGTTCATGCATAGGTTTGAGAAGTGAATATTAGGTCCTTTGCCAACATACCCTATAATGAAGATTCAAGAAAAAGGAATGATGGGAAAGTCACAGTTATTAAAATATAAACAATAGAAGATCTCCAAAATAATGAGTAATTATGTGCAGGTGGGATTGAATCAATGTCCCGGCATCAGCAAATGGTGGGACTGAGTGAAGAAGAACAGTTTGGATTTGATATCCCACCTTTCACTCCCCTTCAGGAGTCTCAAAGCGGCTAACATTCTCCTTTCCCTTCCTCCCCCACAACAAACACTCTGTGAGGTGAGTGGGGCTGAGAGACTTCAAAGAAGTGTGACTGGCCCAAGGTCACCCAGCAGCTGCATGTGGAGGAGCGGAGACGCAAACCCGGTTCACCAGATTACGAGACTACCGCTCTTAACCACTACACCACACTGGCTCTGAGTGGGGAGAAAGGTGCAGCAGAGAAAGAAATAATGTTTTGGGATCAGTGAAAGGACTGGTCTCTGCTATGTTCCTAATTGCATTGCTGCCTCAACAGGGGTTTAGACTCAATGATGTTTGATGTTCTTTGGATGTGGTTTAGAACTAACGGAATTATTTCCCAGGTTTTGGGGAAAACAGAATATTTCCCAGATGCAGAGTTCACCCTATCACTATTTTGTATGTACCAAATTATCAAAGTTGCAGGATAAATTGGAAGAACTCTAGTCACGTATGACCCATCTCTAATACTTTGTGTCCTTTCCACTGTCCACACTGCTTATCTCACTGACCACCCCATACTTTTGATTCTTGTGTCCCCACGTAGTTGAGAATTATTTGACTCAAGATCTGATTATTTGGAGATGGGAGTTCCTGAATGTCAGCAAAGTACATCTGGATATAATAAGCACTGAGAGCTGCTCAAAGAAAGATGTCAAAGCAATGGAAAGAAGAGCACTGAGGGAAATGTGAACCATTGGAAAAGAAATTACTTTACGCCTGAGGGTTATTCCTCCACCTAGCTGCAAGAGTGGCGGGACCAGGGAAATGTCAATGGGGGAGAACAAGAAAGTGCCAGAAATGAACAAGAGATAAGAAAAAGCAGAGGTGAAAAGTGCATTGCTAGAAATGTTGTCCAGGATGGAGGTAGCTGTGATGTGACATTAGCGGAGCAGACACAAGGCAGTGATAAGGACAAAACTCCACACGAGGAAATGGAAATTAAGATGCAATTAGAAATAATGTTGTGGGTTTGTTTGTTTGTTGCAACTTCTCAGAAAGCTCAGCGAAAGAAAGACAGGTGGGCAGACAGAGAGAAAGAAGGAAAGGAGGCCTTCTAAGTTATAAGGGACTACAGTGGCGTAGTATAAAACTGACTTTCAACATTACATTGTAGAGCTAATCCATGTTGCTACTTTTATATCTGATGTTGTGGGTTATGACTTTTGAACATTTCATTGTCTATTTTCTGTGACCTGTTTTGAGTGCAATATATTTGTAGGAAATGCAGGAGAGAGATACAACTTAGCTATGGCTTTGTAACATGGACGGTTCAACAAAACTTGGAACACACATTCTAGGACATGGTATCCACCAAATGTTATTGGACTACAACTTCCATTAGCCTCAGCCAGCATGGCTAATGGCCAAAAAACTAATGGAAGCTAACACATGGCTGCCTCTATTCTAGGATATGTACTCAGTTCATTGAGAGAGCGTCCCATTCTCTCACCCAGCCTAGGATGGAAAACCTTGAACTATATCCATTGCCATTCCCTTTATCTTTTGGGCGCAAGAGGTCTTATGTTCTCTCTCACTCATTAATCACATGAATCAAAAATGGCTGTCAAAAAGCGACACAGTCTTTGTCAACAAAACAATGGCAAGTCAGGAAGCCTTGTCAGCTTATTAACTTTTGACGAATTGCCCTGGAACTATGATCGACCTCCACTGACAGTTTGGTCTTGTGTGAGGAAATGATTGCTATTAGTACCAAAACAGTGTGTGTGTGTTTGTGTGTGCAATTTTTAATGCTCTGCCTTCCACTCTATACCTGAAGGAACATCTCCACTGTTATCATTCAGCCTGGACACTAAGTTCCAGCTCCAAAGCCTTCTGGTGGTTCCCTCACTGCGAGAAGCGAAGCTACAGGGAACCAGGCAGGGGGTCTTCTCAGTAGTGACGCCCACCCCGTGGAATGCCCTCCCATCAGATGTCAAGGAAATAAGCAACTATCTGACTTTTAGAAGACATGTGAAGGTAGACCTGTATAGAAAATGTGAATTAGGTAGGTTTGCCTTTATATGTATACAGAATAAAATTTATCCTCCATCCCTACCTGGGAGTAAACCCCATGGAACTCAGTGGGACTAATTGCTGACTACAAATGCATACAATAGCACTACTGATATGACTATCAACTTCCTCAGAGTAATGCTTCCTCTAAAATGAAAAACGGGTATGGCATGTAGCATTTCCAGATATAGATACCTGCTGAAGCAAAATCCAGAGAGAATGTGATGAGGGTGGGATATTTTCCTCAAGTGAAGCAGGTAAGGAGGAAGCCCAAACAATATCTCTCTCTCTCTCTCTCTCTCTCTCTCTCTCTCTCTCTCTCTCTCTCTCTCTTTCTCTCTCTCTCTCTCTCTCTCTCTCTCTCTCTCTCTCTCTCTCTGTTGCTGTTTAGTTGTTTAGTCATGTCCGACTCTTCATGACCCCATGGCCAGGCACTCCTGTCTTCCACTGCCTCCCGCAGTTTGGACAGTTTGGTTTGTAGCTTCGAGAACACTGTCCAACCATCTCGTCCTCTGTCGTCCCCTTCTTCTTTTGCCCTCAATCTTTCCCAACATCAGGGTCTTTTCCAGGGAGTCTTCTCTTCTCATGAGGTGGCCAAAGTATTGGAGCCTCAGCTTCACGATCTGTCCTTCCAGTGAGCACTCAGGGCTGATTTCCTTAAGAATGGATAGGATTGTTCTTCTTGCAGTCCATGGGACTCTCAAGAGTCTCCTCCAGCACCATAATTCAAAAGCATCAATTCTTCAGCGATCAGCCTTCTTTATGGTCCAGCTTTCACTTCCATACATCACTACTGGGAAAACCATAGCTTTAACTATACGGACTTTTTTGGCAAGGTGATGTCTCTGCTTTTTAAGATGCTGTCTAGGTTTGTCATTGCTTTTCTCCCAAGAAGCAGGCGCCTTTTAATTTCTCTCTCTCTCTCTCTCTCTCTCTCTCTCTCTCTCTCTATATATATATATATATATATATTCTGGGATAGGGGTGCAACCCTGGTTGAAGTGCTGAACAGATGGCCCGCCCTGTTACCACCCAAAAAAATGAGATCAAAGAAGAGGGTAGGGAGGAGAAGAGAGTAAGGGAAAGGCCAACAAAATGCATTACCATCCTGTTCAGCATGCTTCAGAAGCAGGGCAGTTCTTCCAAGAGGAAAACATTCTCTCACTCGATCAAGCATTGCTCAAATGAACCTTGAAAGGGTATATATTTTCTTTCATTTTCCAGGTGATGCTCACGAGACAGAAGGCGTGCAATAATGAAGAAGCTTTAATGAATTTGCCAGCCTCAGACAGTGGAGTAAACCGTGCTTGATTAAGACAGCAAAATGTGTTGATCCTAATTAGAACTGACAAACTGTGGGTTTGTTTGTTTTTTCCTTCGCTCCCTCCCTCCCTCTCCATTCCGGACCCTGTTTTCAGGCTTGTGATAGCACAGTTCGCTAAAGGTGGTGATTATCTGGGGATCTCTTGGCCACATGACACTGGTACACAATTGAAAGCGGACTCCTTGCATGGAACCCAAAGGTCTGCCAGAAACACAGAGGCCACTGGCTTCAAATGATGACATGGTAATTGCCTCAGAAAGAGAGAGGGAGAGATGTTGGCAGACCTTTCCAGGATTCCTGCAGGTCTGGACTTTGGAGGACCTTACTGGAGATTATCATTTGAAAGAGAGAATTTGCATCATATTCTGCCTGGGGCAGCATTTCTCAAATGGTGAGCCAGAGACCACTTGAGGACCTCAACTCATTTCCTGGTAGGCCTCAGCACTGTAGCCCACCCCCTCATGAGGCAGTAACATTTAGGTTACACAGTCGCTAGCAGCACCATCTTGAAAAGTAATAATAATTAATTTGGGATAGCGAGGAAGAGAGCACAGAAGCTGTACAGGAGGAAGAAATAAATGAAAAAAAAATGCTGGGAACAAGGATGAAAGAAATGGGCAATTTTTTGGGGGGGGGGTAGAAACAGGGTACAAGTTAAGAATGAAAAGAGAAGAAGAGAAGAGATGACAAAAGATGAGTAAAAATGCCAGATCTTGCTATGGACAGCATGGTTGCTGTATTTGGGACCAGGTAGGTATTGCTGGGAAAGATTGAGGGCACAAGGAAAAGGGGACAACAGAGGATGAGATGGTTGGACAGTGTTTTCGAAGAGTTACCAACATGAGTTTGACCAAACTGGGGGAGGCAGTGGAAGACAGAAGTGCCCGGTGTGCTCTGGTCCATGGGGCGATGAAGAGTCAAACACAACTAAACAACGAAACAACAACAACAGGTATTTCCCCACCTGGTAAATTGGCTCTTGCCTTGTGGTTTTGCTTACCTTATAGGAATCATCACAACTTCATGGTTAGGCATTGGGTAGGCTTAAACTTGGATGGCGAGGGGAGGCTGTAGAATCTGCCTGCCCCTCCCATTAAAGGGATCTGGGGGAGCTACTGCTGTCCACAAACCCAGTCGGGCCTAAGGCCATAGCATTCCCAAAATGGCAGCCCAGCGTCGGAACTCCTACTTGATGTAGGTCATAGGATTCCCTCGCTTCTGGATTGATCCCAAAATAAAGTCCTTCCAACAGGCAGGCTGGAAGCCATCGATTTTACCCAGTGTCTATGCCAAACCTCCTACATCTGCTGTCAATAAAGTTGTGGCCTGATTTGACCCAATGCGTATGTTGTCACGTTTGATTATTTAATCCTCATTCAAGATGGGTGCTAGGGCACTTGTGTACACATCAGCTGAGTGTACCAGTGTATCATCAGCTGAGCTGGGGTTGGGTACTTAATTCCAGCTGAGCCAGAATTCAGCAGGCTGAGCTGGAGAACTGTGGTACGCAATCGTGCTCATTGTGGCCTATCTTACCAAAGGGTTGCCCTCTGAATCTCTGCCATTGGTAACATCTCCAGGATTTCAGATAATGCTGGGAGAAGTCAATGCCCAAGCCCTTATTATTTTATAAATAACTATGCATACAGTGGTACCTTGGGTTAAGAACTTAATTTGTTCCGGAGGTCCATTCTTAACCTGAAACTGCTCTTAACCTAAAGCACCACTTTAGCTAATGGGGCCTCCTGCTGCTGTCGCGCCACCGGAGCACGATTTCTGTTCTCTTCCTGAAGCAAAGTTCTTAACCCGAGGTACTGTTTCTGGGTTAGCGGAGTCTGTAACCCAAAGCGTATGTAACCTGAAGCGTATGTAACCCGAGGTACCACTGTACTTCTTTGTTCCAAAGTAAATGTGGATAGAATAACAACAACAACAATATTAATAATAGCAATAACAACTCCTTAGTCACATGGGAGATCCCAGTCAATCAGGGATCACACTGTGAATGGAATGGTGTGACTGATCATCATCATCACCATCATCAGTATAATAATAATTTTTTATTTATAGCCTGCCCATCTGGCTGAGTTTCCCCAGCCACTCTAGGCAGCTCCCAATTGAGTGTTAAAAACAATACAGCATTAAATATTAAAAGCTTCACCCAACCAAGTCTCTGTCACACATGCCAGGTCAAGTCCTCAATCAGGTCGTGGTTGGCAGTGGTTTTATTCATCATTGACCTGGCATTGCACAGCAACACTTTCAGTTCATGTGGGTTTCCCTTGCTGATTCCAGTATCCTTCCGGTCAGGACAAGACCTGGAGGCAGGGATAGTCCTCAAACAACAACTAAACCTGCCTCCTCAGTAATGACATGGTATAGTCTTAGTGTAGCTCCTCCTCCTGCCCGTGATCACTGAGATCTGGTGTCCCAATACATCCCCCATGTGGAACCTGCCCCAGCCATTCTGTTGGCTGAGGCTATTAATTGGCTATGTGATAACTTCACGAAGGGGAAGTGAAGCAAGTTGAGAATGAGAGCAAGAGAGGGCAATGAAAAGGAACCTCACAACATTTTTGTGAATGCTAGAAATTGATTTAAAAAGGAGAGATTTTAGCAGGCTGCTGAAAACGTTCAGAAGGCACTGTGAACAGCATTGGTTCATCTCTGATGAAGAAGTGTAAGATTTAATATCTCAAAGCCAGATTTTGACAGTACTGTACACTGAGATTAAGAGATAACACATGTTTTCATATATATCGATTTTTGCAGTGAATGTTTTAGAAGCTGTTATTACAGCGAAGCTTAATGTTCTTTGAAGCTAACTGAGAAAGCTCAAGCACCATGTCACCAAGAGGGCAAGCTCTGCTTCCATATTAAGTATGCTCCAAACAACTTTCTCCAAGCTCTCTGTTTTGCCTGGAAAGGGTCTTGTTTTGTGCCACCCCAATCTCCGAGTGGCACAAGATTCTAGAGATTCCAGGGTTCCGTTTCCTTGGACTGAGGGACAGTGGAAACTGTGGTGTCATTAGGATATATGGTTTATTTAAAGACATATACAATCTGAGGGGACACGGGTGGCGCTATGGGTTAAACCACAGAGCCTAGGACTTGCCGATCAGAAGGTCGGCGGTTCGCATCCCCGCAATGGGGTGAGCTCCCATTGCTCGGTCCCTGCTCCTGCCAACCTAGCAGTTTGAAAATACATCAAAGTGCAAGTAGATAAATAGGTACCACTCTGGTGGGAAGGTAAACGGTGTTTCCGTGCACTGCTCTGGTTCTCCAGAAGCGTCTTAGTCATGCTGGCCACATGACCTGGAAGCTGTATGCGGACAAATGCCGGCTCCCTCAGCCAGTAAAGCGAGATGAGTGCCGTAACCCCAGAGTCGGTCATGACTGGACCTAATGGTCAGGGGTCCCTTTACCTTTACAATCTGAGCCTAAGATGGAGGAGCTCACAACATTAACATCCCAGAAGTTTTTGCTTCTCCCATAATCACAACCCTGGATTCAAGTAGAATTGAAGCATGGATCTCACTCTCTGGCTTCTGCCTACAGCCTGCTTCCAGCTCTCTCTCTCTCTCATACAATTCTTGCCTTGGCTTTTGTCCTCACTACCAGCCAATGGCACAAAGCAACTTCCTTTCTTATACTAAACACCTGTGCTTAGAGCCATTGACTCACTGAGAAACTTGTCTGGCTCCTTCAACAGTAACAGTGGAGTCCCACAAACTCACAAAGGTATATTAAGTTGAGGCTTGGAGAGCAATCCTATGCACGAGAGGCTAACAGAAAACAAGCCATTGTAAATTAAGCCAGCATAAAGTTACACCCAATCCAAACTCTGCTGGGCAGTAGGGCTGCTGCTCTGCCACAGGGGTGTAGCTGTCAGCAGCTTGCCCTATTCTTGAGTAGGACCATGGCAGAGACACATTCCCGACTGGCATGTTCCCTCCCTCCCAGTCGATCTTTCGGGAGCTTCAATAGCTTTATTCTGCCCAAACATCACAGCGCCTGATGCCAACAGAAATTGGCACACTTAGGGATCCGCAGAGTCTTCGCAGGTTGTGTAACATACCTCAGCACCTCAGCATTTTGGCTAATCTACTTTATTTACATATAAACACACACGGAGCACTGCAACATGGCTCCCTCTCTCTCTAGCAACAGACAACAAAGAGAAAGAACAAAGGACAACAGTCCCACTTCATGGAACACAGTAACACAAACATCCTGTCTCCGTCACTTCCCACTCTGAGGAGTCAAAACATACACCGTCATGTGATAGACAAAAATCCTATGACTGCAACCACGGAGCAGGAATTCTAACAGCAGCAAGGGGTGTGTGGTAGGTGCGGCCAGGTGTCCACACTGAGGGGGGGGGGTGGCAAAATGGCTGGAGGCACTCATTGCGGAGCCTGCTGTGTGCCTGAGACATGCATCTCCAGTGCCCGTAGGCTCCACACTGTCTGACCGCTACCTCCCCCCAGCTGTGGGATGGCTGAGGCCCCGCAGTTCACCCGGTTTCTATAGGTGCCACACACCCCATCCCATCCCTCCCTATGGGTACTGTGCTCCCTGCCCCCCTTATGGGCAGTTCGCCCTGCCCCTGGGAACGCAACCCCAGGTGCCCGAGAGGCTTCCTCCACCGCTGCTCTGCCAGAGCCTGGCAGATGGAAAACAAGCCTTTAAGGTAGTGGCTTATGCACAGTTTACAGGTCATATAACTGAGCTGAATGGGCTTATGATCCTGCCTCTCTGGTCCCATCCCTGCCACACTCCCAGAGCAGCCATTTTTTGGAGACTTACACTGGCCTTGACTCAGCCAGTTAAGCCCCAGCTGAACTATTACATGTTATGCCAGCATGTCTTCAGAGTTGGTTTTAGAGTTGCGTCCCCAGCCCCGGCATCCAGTTTGGACACTGAGATCCAGCTCTGAGGGTTTTCTGATGGTTCTCTCATTGCGAGAGGTGAGGTTACAGAGAATTGGACAGAGGGCTTTCTCGGTAGTCTCACCTGCCCTGTGGAACACCCTCTCATAGAATCATAGAATCATAGAATCATAGAATCATAGAATCATAGAATCATAGAATCATAGAATCATAGAATCATAGAATCATAGAATCATAGAATCATAGAGTTGGAAGAGACCACAAGGGCCATCGAGTCCAACCCCTGCCAAGCAGCAAACACCATCAGAGCACTCCTGACATATGGTTGTCAAGCCTCTGCTTAAAGACCTCCAAAGTAGGAGACTCCACCACACTCCTTGGCAGCAAATTCCACTGTCGAACAGCTCTTACTGTCAGGAAGTTCTTCCTAATGTTTAGGTGGAATCTTCCTTCTTGTAGTTTGGCTCCATTGCTCCGTGTCCGCTTCTCTGGAGCAGCAGAAAACAACCTTTCTCCCTCCTCTATGTGACATCCTTTTATATATTTGAACATGGCTATCATATCACCCCTTAACCTCCTCTTCTCCAGGCTAAACATGCCCAGCTCCCTTAGCCGTTCCTCATAAGGCATCGTTTCCAGGCCTTTGACCATTTTGGTTGCCCTCCTCTGGACACGTTCCAGTTTGTCAGTGTCCTTCTTGAACTGTGGTGCCCAGAACTGGACACAGTACTCCAGGTGAGGTCTGACCAGAGCAGAATACAGTGGCACTATTACGTCCCTTGATCTAGATGCTATACTCCTATTGATGAGGCCCAGAATTGCATTGGCTTTTTTAGCTGTCGCGTCACACTGTTGGCTCATGTCAAGTTTGTGGTCAACCAAGACTCCTAGATCCTTTTCACATGTACTGCTCTCAAGCCAGGTGTCACCCATCTTGTATTTGTGCCTCTCATTTTTTTTTGCCCAAGTGCAATACTTTACATTTCTCCCTGTTAAAATTCATCTTGTTTGTTTTTGCCCAGTTCTCTAATCTGTCAAGGTCGTTTTGAAGTGTGATCCTGTCCTCTGGGGTGTTAGCCACCCCTCCCAGTTTGGTGTCATCTGCAAATTTGATCAGGATGCCCTTGAGTCCATCATCCAAGTCGTTGATAAAGATGTTGAATAAGACTGGGCCCAAGACAGAACCCTGTGGCACCCCACTAGTCACTCTTCTCCAGGATGAAGAGGAACCATTGATGAGCACCCTTTGGGTTCGGTCAGTCAGCCAGTTACAAATCCACTGAGTGGTAGCATAGTCAAGACCCCATTTTACCAGCTTCTTTACAAGAATATCATGGGGCACCTTGTCAAATGCCTTACTGAAATCAAGGTAGGCTATATCCACTGAGTTCCCTTCATCTACCAGGCTTGTAATTCTGTCAAAAAACGAGATCAGGTTAGTCTGACATGACTTATTTTTCAGAAATCCATGCTGACTATTGGTGATCACAGCATTCCTTTCTAGGTGCTCACAGACTGTTTTCTTAATGATCTGCTCCAGAATCTTCCCTGGTATTGATGTCAGACTGACTGGGCGGTAATTATTTGGGTCCTCTCTTTTCCCCTTTTTGAAAATAGGGACAACATTTGCCCTCCTCCAGTCTGCCGGGACTTCGCCTGTTCTCCAGGAATTCTCAAAGATGACTGCCAGTGGTTCTGAGATCACATTTGCCAGTTCTTTTAATACTCTTGGATGCAGTTCATCTGGCCCTGGAGACTTGAATACATCTAAACTAGCCAAGTATTCTTGTACTATCTCCTTAGTTATTCTGGGCTGTGTTTCCTCTGCTGAATCATTTGCTCCAAATTCTTCAGGTTGGGCATTGTTTTCTTTATCGGAGAAGACTGAGGCAAAGAAGGCATTGAGGAGTTCAGCCCTTTCTGTGTCCCCTGTTTGCATTTCACCATCTTCTCCTCTGAGTGACCCCACTGTTTCTTTGTTCTTCCTTTTGCTACGAACATACCCATAAAAGCCTTTTTTGTTGCTTTTAACCTCTCTAGCAAGCCTGAGTTCATTCTGTGCTTTAGCTTTTCTGACTTTGTGTCTACATGTGCTGGCTATTTGTTTGAATTCCTCTTTGGTGGTTTCCCCCCTTTTCCATTTTTTGTACACATCCTTTTTTAATCTTAACTCAGTTAAAAGTTCTTTAGATAGCCACCCTGGCTTCTTTAGGCACCTTCCATGTTTCCGTCTCATTGGTATTACCTGACGTTGTGCTTTTACTATCTCCCTCTTAACAAACTCCCAGCCATCATGAACTCCCTTTCCTTTTAGTATTACTGTCCATGGGATCTCACCCAGCACTTCCCTAAGTTTTATGAAGTCGGCTTTCTTAAAGTCAAGAAATTGAGTCCTAGTATGCTTGGCTGCTCCTTTCCGCTGTATAGTAAACTTCAGAAGAGCATGATCACTCGCGCCTAATGATCCTTCCACTTCTACCCCACTAACCAGCTCATCAACATTGGTTAGGACCAGATCTAAAATGGCTGTTCCTCTTGTTGCTTCTCCCACTTTCTGGACAATGAAGTTGTCTGCAAGGCCAGTGAGGAATCTGTTTGACCTTATGCTCTTGGCTGAGTTTGACATCCAACAAATATCCGGGTAATTGAAGTCCCCCATTACTACTATCTCCCTTCCTTTTGCATACTTGGCCATCTGTTCCAGGAAGGCATCATCTATGTCCTCCGTTTGGCTTGGGGATGTATAGTAAACTCCCACAATGAGGTCTCTGTTATTCTTCTCTCCCTTAATTTTGACCCAAATGCTCTCACTTTGGCTTTGAGGTTCTAAATCTTGGATCTCTTCACAGGTATACACATCCCTGACATATAACGCCACTCCTCCTCCTTTCTTGTCTGGTCTGTTTCTCTGAAATAGATTGTATCCCCCCATTATTACATTCCAATCGTGGGACTTATCCCACCAGGTTTCAGTGATGCCTATTATGTCATATTTAGTTTGCTGTACCAAGAGCTCAAGCTCATCTTGTTTATTTCCCATGCTTTGCGCATTAGTGTACAGACATTGAAGTCCATTAATCATTCCCCCATGGCTCTTATTTAAGGATTTCTTCCTCCCACCACTAGGTCTGCGTGCTGTTTGCTCCATTTGGTCTATGACATTTGGATGATCATCTTCATCAATTGATAGACTCCTACCTTCAGGAGCACTGTCTCCCTCCCCCACATTAGTCAGTTTAAAGCCCTCCTGATGAGGTTTCTGAGATTTTTGGCAAAAACATTTCTCCCAACCGTTGTGAGGTGCAGCCCATCGCTTGCCAGAAGTCCATCTTCAAGAAACTGCAGTCCGTGATCTAAGAATCCAAACCGTTCCTGTTTACACCATTTGCGAAGCCAGCTGTTCACTTCCACTATTTTTCCCTCACTCCCTGGGCCACGTCGTTCAACTGGGAGGACAGATAGCTGTCTCATCAGATGTCAAACATGTAAACAGCTATGTGATTTTTAAAAGACATCTGAAGGCAGTTCAGGGAAGTTTTTAACGTGCAATGTTGTATTGTGTTTCTACTATTTTTTGTTGGGAGTGCCCCAGAGTGGCTGGGGCAACCCAGTCAGATAAAATATTATTATTGTTATAGCATGACTGGTGCAGTCATGCTGGGCTCCGTGCTGCAGGGGGCAACACAAAGCTGAAGACTTTTAGTGTCAAACAGGGCACCACTGAAAATTGAGAGCCCAAAGTCCACCACTGATGTCTTCAGCTGAGCTGGGGTTGGGGACTTACTGAGATCTACTGCATCCTAAGTTGCTCGTCCAGGCAAATCTTGCCATAGGCTCACCCCCTTACATATAGGTAAAGGTAAAGGGACCCAGACCATTAGGTCCAGTCGTGGCCGACTCTGGGGTTGCGGTGCTCATCTAGCTTTATTGGCCAAGGGAGCTGGCATACAGCTTCCGGGTCACGTGGCCAGCGTGACTAAGCTGCTTCTGGCGAACCAGAGCATGGCGAACCAGAGTCCCATGGACTGCAAGAAGAACAATCCTATCCATTCTTAAGGAAATCAGCCCTGAGTGCTCACTGGAAGGACAGATCGTGAAGCTGAGGCTCCAATACTTTGGCCACCTCATGAGAAGAGAAGACTCCCTGGAAAAGACCCTGATGTTGGGAAAGATTGAGGGCACAAGGAGAAGGGGACGACAGAGGACGAGATGGCTGGACAGTGTTCTCGAAGCTACCAGCATGAGTTTGACCAAACTGCGGGAGGCAGTGGAAGACAGGAGTGCCTGGCGTGCTCTGGTCCATGGGGTCATGAAGAGTCGGACACGACTAAATGCCTAAACATCAACAACAACAATACAGCTGTATTCTGCCTTGGTAAGACCCCAACTGGAATAGTGTGTCCAGTTCTGGGCACCAGAGTTTAAGAAGGATGATGACAAGCTGGAACATGTGCAGAGGTGGGCGACCAAGATGATCAAGGGTCAGGGAACCCAGCCTTATGAGGAGCGGTTGAGGAAACTGGTTATATTTGGCCTTGAGACAAAATTCTTCCACAAGGAGGGATGGGATTTCACTTGCCAACAAGCCATCACTGGACGAGCAGTGGACATTTTGGGTGCTGGGTATAATTGGAAGCTACTGTACATTATTTCATGGGACTTGGGAATAATTCTCTCTGCTTAAAAAGACATAAGCTAATTTTGAATGAAATCCCCTTACTGTCATCTGCTATAGCACATTCAATTTAGATAAATCCTTGGACTGAGATTCCTTTTGCATAATATATGCAGCTAAGCAAATAGAGGCAGAACTGGAACATTAATAGTGCTCAAATGATTGCTCAGATTTAGGTGCCTTGGCTGTTGAAT
This sequence comes from Podarcis bocagei, assembly GCF_964188305.1. Taxonomy (NCBI): domain Eukaryota; kingdom Metazoa; phylum Chordata; class Lepidosauria; order Squamata; family Lacertidae; genus Podarcis; species Podarcis bocagei. Next base: position 84,657,186 of record NC_138133.1, on the reverse strand, counting down.
ATATGTGTGTGTGTGCATATATATATATATATATATATATATATATATATATATATATGATTGCAAACAAAAGGCAGAATGAAAAGATTAACAATCTTCAAGTGGGTGATGAGGTTCCGGAAGAGTCCTTGTATTTTCACAGCAAGTGGAGTGCATATTCCGGCAGAAATGTTAGCCGGCTGATCTATATGTTAATTAGACTGTAATTTGGGAGACAAGTGGAATTGGAGTATTTCCATCTCCTTTGAAGTGCAAACCACCAAAGACAGTGTAACATAATCAGTGATGGTATACAGCTTCCGAGTATTTTCAACCACACAGTCTATTGTTTTCTCCAATCACCAAGGGTCAACTTAGCATGGTGCTTAGCACTCCATGGAATAAGGGCCTGTTTGGACTGGGGTCCCTGGAACAGTCCAGTTGTCTTGGAGTTAACCCATGCAAAAAGAGAGAGGAGAGACATTTTCTTCTTCCGTCTTCTAAAAGTGGGCTTCCTACAAGTGTTCCAGAAAATATTATACATTTTTTTTAAAAAATTTACAGGCAAATGGGATCGTCTAAATAGATAGTCCTGGTTGCGGGCAGACCCTCAAACTGGTTCACCCCACCCCACCCTGTTGTGGGTGGAGCTATCACCCTTATTGCCCAAACATTTTGAAGGGTGATTGTGGGGGAAAGTATAAAAGTGGCAGCACGACTTGTGCCAATCTCCTGCTTCGTGCTGCCGAACACCCGCCCACCCTCCCTTTAATTTAAGTGTCCTTTGGCCTTGCTTTGGACTTTGGTTGGTTGCCCATCTTGAGTCAGGGACCGGGTAGGAATTTTTTCCATTTGGCAAACAGCTGCCCTGGACGCAGAATTGACCTGTGCCTCCATAGACAGCTGTGAGTCCAAAATGACTCCCAGGCTGCACACCTGGTCCTTCAAGGGCACAGTTACCCCTTTCAGGACCAGGGAGTCCTCCACACCTGCCCACCTCCTGTCCCCCATAAACAGTACTTCTGTCTTGTCAGGATTCAACCCCAATCTGTTAGCCGCCATCCATCCTCCAACCGCCTCCAGGCACTCACACAGGACCTTCACTGCCTTCAATACGATCCACTGGGGTGATCAGCTTAGGATACAGTGGATCGCCAGTTGAGCTGGAAAAGTTCCTGGCTCAGCCAGCGTTATGTCTCCAACAGTGGTGGACCTTGGCCTCTCAAATTTCACTGGGGCTCTGTGGGATGCCAAAATCCAGTGCCCCCTCCCACCTTTTGCCTTCTGTTGGACTTTATAGTTGTGGTACCTGCTCTGGCACCCCAAAAGCTACTCACCCGGTGCAAATGAACCAATTGTCCTTGCCTAGATCCTCATTTGTCCACGACAAGGCCTCACCTGGCAGAGCTGAAGCTGTCTGAACCAAGGTAAATCTCGAAATGGGAGCATTTCAGTGCGATGGTGTGGTGTTGTAGGATCAAGTAGAGGGGAGTTAAGCTGGATCCTAACCCTGTTCAGCTCAGTCAAGTGATCCGGCAGAAAAAGTCCGTTTCAAAGGCTTGCTTTCCTTCTGAAAGGCTTAGGCCTGATCAGCTGGCAGTAACCTTGTTCCTGAATGGTGTTTGGATCAAGAATAATTTTAACTTAGGCCACCTTCTTGGATATAGGTTTGCTCCCCTTCGTTACACATGCCTCAGCTATCCACTTCGGCAAAGGCATTTCAACAATGAACGCTGTAGGAAAACTCCTTTGCTATTGACTAGCAGTAAATTCTGAAGGAGCGTCTCCACCCCCATCATTCTACCCAGACACTGAGGTCCAGCACCGAGGGCCTCCTGGTGGTTCCCTCCCTGCGAGAAGCCAAGTTACAGGGAACCAGGCAGAAGGCCTTCTCGGTAGTGGCACCCTCCCTGTGGAACGTCCTCCCACCAGATGTCAAAGAGAACAACAACTACCAGACTTTTAGAAGACATCTGAAGGCAGCCCTGTTTAGGGAAGCTTTTAATGTTTGATGTATTACAGTATTTTAATATTTTTTGGAAGCCGCCCAGAGTGGCTGGGGAAGCCCAGCCAGATGGGTGGGGTGTAAATAATAAATTATTATTATTATATTATTATTATAATAAATTGAATATATTTTTATATTTATGTGTAACAAATTTTGTTTCTGGCTCGGTTATTGTTGCTGTTTTTTAAAAAAACAGAAAATCTCTCCTACAGTTTTAAATAAATAAATAAATAAATAAATACACACCGTTTCTAGTTTGTTGTTTTCTGCATAGTTGCTTCCAAAACAGCCTGCAGACAAAAAAAATGTGTACTCTGAAGTATTTCAAAACATTAACTCTAGGTGTCATTTCTCTCTCTTTTTTTTCCTGCTCAATGTGCAATGTTTTATGTTGGCAAAATATTTGACATTCTCTCATTCAGTTCTGGACTTTTTATTAGGTAGTCAGTGAAGTTTTCAACACATTTCACCACTGATATCTTTCACAGCGGGAAAACACTGTCAAGCGCTGTTTCTACAGTCGGATGCTGTGGAAGAGAGCCATGTCTGCTCCAGTTTAAAAAGAAAATGAAAGGAGCACATCCAGAGCACTCTGCTTACTGTTATTGCTATCATTGTTGTGGTTATTATTAGCATAATAACCTCTGTGGAATGCTTTCCATAATGAAGTTTGCCCGGTGCACGTGCTGACATACTTTTAATTCCAAGTAAAAAATAGCCTCCTTCTGCCCCTGCCAAACTTTTCATTGGGTGTTGGTTAAGTTGTCAAAGCTTCTGCCACTGTTATTGCAGTTGGCTTTCTTCAATTCCTACAAATTGCATGTGTTTATATATAAGGGAAGGGACGCGGGTGGTGCTGTGGGTTAAACCACAGAGCCTAGGACTTGCCGATCAGAAGGTCGGCGGTTCGAATCCCCACGATGGGATGAGCTTCCGTTGCTCGGTCCCTGCTCCTGCCAACCTAGCAGTTCGAAAGCACGTCAAAGTGCAAGTAGATAAAAAGGTACCACTCCAACCATGGCTTTAACTATACGGACCTTTGTTGGCAAGGTGATGTCTCTGCTTTTTAAGACGCTGTCTAGGTTTGCCATCGCCTTTCTCCCAAGGAGCAGGCGTCTTTTAATTTCGTGACTGCTGTCACCATCTGCAGTGATCATGGAGCCCAAGAAAGGAAAATCTCTCACTGCCTCCATTTCTTCCCCTTCTATTTTCCAGGAGGTGATGGGCCCAGATTCCTTTAATCTGGATGCTTACTTCTGTTGGAAGGAAATATGGGGGTCATCGACTCCAAACCCCCTGCAATGCAGGAATCTTTTGCCCAATGTGTGGCTTGAACCCACAACTCTAAAATTAAGAGCCTCGTGCTCTACTGACTGTGCTGATGTCAATAACCCCCTCAGTCTGTTAGCCCCCACCCCCAAAGCCTTGTGTTGCTTTTTCTGTGCTTTTCCATATAGTTCGATATTTCTCTAGGTCTATGGGTCTTTCAAGAAGTGATACTGTCTAAAATGTTTTCCCCGCACCACTGTACCTTGTTGTGTTTTAACAGGAGGACCAGCAGCAGAACCCCCAGAGCTCTGCAGTGACTGGAGAGGCGGGAGGAGGGAATAGTAGGGTTATTTTGAATCACAGTGTCATAGAATCACAGAATTGTAGAGTTGGAAGGGACTACAAGGGTCATCTCATCCAATCCCCTGTGATGCAGGAATCTTTTGTCAGGCTCAAACCGACAACCCTGAGATTAGGAATCTCATGCTCTGCCGAATGAACTATCAAGGATTATCTGTATTTACTATTGAAAATGCATAAATAAAGACATTTTTAAAAAGAAAAGAAAAGAAGACTGCAAGTGTCATGAATGAGCCAGCCCCCAGGGAAGGTTTGCAGCTAGATCCCAGGGAAGGTTTGCAACCAGCTGAAAGTGCAGCCAGGAACAGAGAGGGTTAACTGCCAGGCAGGATGAGAAGCAGCTAGTGCCAACTCCCCCACCCCTTGGAATGCGGGTTGGTAAGGGGATGGTGGAGAGTGAGGCAGAAACCTGCCAACACTCTCGAGAAGTGCAAAATGCCACGAACAGAGAAGGAAGCAGTTTTTCAGGTGGGAAAGTGCTAAGAGCCTCTCAGAGAATGGGGAAAAGGTGGGAGCTGACCTGCTCAGTCCTAGGCCTTGGTGAATGAGAAGGCTCAAAGACAGGAAGCAAAACAAGAGATATCAAAAGTGAAAGTTCAGTTGCTTCTGGTCTCACAGGAAGCAGTCTTCAGAAGGGTCATCATGACTGATGAGACTGGTGGCTTGTTAAAACCGTCTGGAGAACTCTGTTTGTTTTTGCAATAAATCTTCCTTTTAAATTAACCACGCTTGCTGTTTTTGTCAAGTCAGAAACCAGGACTCCTGACAGCAGGCAGCATTCTAGATAACCTCATGTTGTGGGACCCCACATCCTGGTTTGTATTGGAACCCTTTGGTGAAGCCAGACAATTGCTTGCATTGTATCCCTGCAAGATTGAGAGAGAAAGAAAGACCTATTGGGATGCCTATACAGTCTATCATAACAACAGAAAGATAGCAAATTCTGGTGCATGTTCTACATCTAGTAGGAGGAGATTATTTTCTAAACAATACAGTGGTACCTTGGTTCTCAAACCTAATCCGTTCCGGAAGTCCGTTCCAAAACCAAAGCGTTCCAAAACCAAGGCACACTTTCCCATAGAAAGTAATGCAAAATGGATTAATCTGTCCCAGACTTTTAAAAACAACCCCTAAAACAGCATTTTAACATGAATTTTAATATCTAACGAGACCATTGATCCATAAAATGAAAGCAATAATCAATGTACTGTGCTATAAAATAGATAAAACAGTATTGTAGATGATGAAAATTAAAATTATTATTTTTTCTTACTTGCTCTGATGATAGTCATTTTTTTGGGGGGGGGACTTTTATCCATTTCTGCAGTCACACAATCAATCAATCAGCTGAACACACACAGTCACAAAAACAAATTAACCGAAAAAGTGTTTTTGGTGTTTGAGAACAAAGGCATTTGAGAACCAAGGTATCACTGTAGGGAGATAATCTTAGCCTTTCATTAGGTTTTTGGATTGAGTTTGGTTACTTTGGAACAGTTTTCCATATGCTTCCCTTGCAGAAGAATGGAGCTTTGTGTCCACACCACTCAAGACTCTTAGCTAAGGGTTAAGAATTTGATCACGTCAGATGCCGTATTTCATATTGTGTTCTGCATTTTTTGAAAGAGTAAAGTGGGGAAACTGATTCCTACTCAGCACTGCCTTGCATTATCCAATAATTTATCCTTATGAAGGGGTCCATAAATCATTCTGGGAGAGGACAGCCTTCATGAGGTAATTGGGGCAAAAATGTACAGCTTATAACGTCCTGATATGAAAGAATGTGCAATACATTTTCAGTTGAAGCCACTTATAGTAGTAGCAAAAGAAAAAATAATTTATGTCTCGCAAATCTGGCACTGGTTTCCTTCTCCCCTCCCCCGAAACATTTCTTTAGGTGCATTAATAATAGATGCTAGATAATAAAATCTAGAAATTTAAAATGAATTTGAAAGAAGAAAAAGCCAAGACCTATTTATGTATTTAGACCCCTTGTAAGAGACATATTTCCCTCAGTCATCATTTAGCAGTTGCTGATGCTATGCATAATATTTTCTCCAGCACAGACTATCTCAAAAGCCCAGATGATCTGCAACGTTGTCTAACTTTTTCCATCAGGGCACAGTTGAACCAGGAAGTTCAGACCACAGTGTTCAAGTGTCCAGCGCCAGTCTCACCAAGAATACATATATACAGTCATACATCAGGTTACAGCTGCTTTAGAATGCGTTTTCTTGGGTTGCGGACTGCCGAAACCCAGAAGTACTGGAACGGGTTACTTCCAGGTTTCGGCGGTCGTGCATGCGCAGACGTGCCGAATTGCAACCCGCGCTTGAGCAGACACTCAGACGCTGGTTGCGAACGCTGCAGGCTGCAAACGTGCATCCTGCATGGATCACGTTCGCAACCCAAGTGTCCACTGTATATATTTCCAGGAAAGATTAGCTTTTAAAGTGGCAATTGGCATGTTTTACAGATGGAAAAGGTGGGACGAGGGTGGCGCTGTGGGTTAAAGCACAGAGCCTCTTGGGCTTGCCAATTGGAAGGTCAGCGGTTCGAATCCCTGTGACGGGGTGAGCTCCCGTTGCTTGGTTCCTGCTCCTGCCAACCTAGCAGTTCGAAAGCACGTCAAAGTGCAAGTAGATAAATAGGTACCGCTCTAGTGGGAAGGTAAACAGCGTTTCCGTGCGCTGCTCTGGTTCACCAGAAGCGGCTTAGTCATGCTGGCCACATGACCTGGAAGCTGTACGCTGGCTCCCTCAGCCAATAAAGCGAGATGAGTGCCGCAACCCCAGAGTTGGCCACGACTGGACCTAATGGTCGGGGTCCCTTTACCTTTACAGATGGAAAGACACACCACTATAGGCATAACCATGTTTTGAGCCGAGGCTGGCTCAACCATTAGACAGAATGAAACAGCTGCCTCAGGTGGCAGATGTTGGGGGCAGCAGCAGTCCCCAGCTGTTCCTCTTGTGAAACCCAACCATTCTGCTCTGTTACCACATGAAGTGCCCTGGGCAGTCTAACTTAGCCTTCTGCCTCAGGTGCTATCCCACCACAGTGCAATATGATTCATTCACTAGTGCTGTTGGAACAAAGAGGGAAACATCCTTTTAGGCTGGCCCTGGTTTTGATTGGCTGTTCGCATTGCCCTTTTGCCATCCAACACAAATGTGCCCAACCTTTAAAGCTAATTCTCTGACCCACTCTGGAAGAATGGCAGATGAAGGTGATGGACTACATGGAATTGGCGGAAATGACTGGCAGAATCCGAGACCAGGGAGAAGAGTCGGTGGAAGAAGATTGGAAGAAATTTAAAGACTACTTACAGAAATATTGTAAAATTAATGAATGTTAGAATGATGTCAGAATGAAGTTAAGTGGTTTTAGCAGCAATGTCATAAAGGTGTATGTAGAAATGGATGGTTAATAGGTGAGAATCTAAAGCTATAATATATTAAGTTAAAGGACTAAGACAAAAACAAAGAGGGAAAGGAATTGCTGAATTAACCAATTGAACTGGAATACAAAAAAGGGAGGTGAGAGGAGGTCAGGAAAGCAAGGAAATGAAATGTAAGATACGGAAGGATTAATTTGTTCCTAAGTGTTTTTTCTATTTTTTTCTATACTTTGTATTTTGTATGTTTTCTCTCTTTTTCCCCCTATATTTTTCCTTGTCTTTTTTACTTTTAACTATGCAATTTTTTTTGTTTCTGAAATTTTAATAAATATCATTTTTTAAAAAATAAAAAATAATAAAGCTAATTCTCTGATTTCCACATCAGCTTGCAATTTTTTTATATAAAAAAAAATCTTTATGAAAATTGATCAGCCGGGGGTGATGAGAGTTCTAGTTCAGCAGTATCTGGGTTTCCATGAGATAGCTCTGTGTTCTATATTTTAAGAAGTCTGCAGCTCATGGATGGCTATCAGCTATAGAATTAAATAAACATAATTAACACCTGAGCAGTTGAAGCTCTGACTTCCTCTATGGGTTTAATTAAGTGGTCTGATGCAGATTCGAATGAGCTTGATAGATGAACCCTCATGACAACGAGCTACTCCAGGACATTTTGATTTCCCAACTGTCAGGCAGGGCTGATCAAACTTTCTCTCTCTTTAAACCTCAGTGATGAATTGTTCCAGCCATCTTCCATATCAATAAAACAACAAATCCAAGGCTGGAAATACCCCAAAGAGCCTTAACAGGGAATTTGTAGGTGTAACTGAAAGTAGGTCAATAAAGCAGAATATGGTTTTATAAACTGCTTGTCTAGCCCACGGTCACCAATATGGTGCTTGTGAGTACTAATGTATCTGCCAGTATCTCCCATTGCACCTACAAAAGGTCTCAGTTATATCCCTCCCCCTTCCTGAAAATGACAATACTTTACATGAGACTCTTTGCTCTTCCTGCTGTTTCTTTTTACATTGGCTCAGCCTATTCTATATTGAAACCATTATGCCATACTCGCACATCAGCCATTTTGTGACTGCCATCCACTATTCTTTCTTAATACTCCAACTGTGCCCACTGGCCCCCAAAGACTGGTGACTTGTAGTCTTGACTATGAGCTTATTGCCATCAAAATACTTTTTAGAAGAAGAAGAAAGGAAGGATGGAAGGAAGGAAGAAAAAGAAAGAAAGAAAGAAAGAAAGAAAGAAAGAAAGAAAGAAAGAAAGAAAGAAAGAAAGAAGACCAATAGAGATATTTGTAGACAATTCCAAGAGATGACAAAACATGGCATAAACATGTAGTATCTTCCCAAGCGCAGCTCAGGTGCAAAAAAAAACCCCACACCCTAGATTTGTCCAATGTTACTGGTACTCAGAGCATACCCATTAAAATTGATGGACACAATCATTGTTGCTGTTGTTTTCTGGGGAGGGGTGCAGGGTGCATGTACCCCTAAACATTTCGTGAATCTAAAGGAAGAAGAATTTTTTTATTTTTTAAAAAAATAGTTTCTTCTCTAGCACGGTGAATTGTCAGTTCCATTGCTATCCCCAATAGTGACCTCATTTCCTGTCATGGTGTTAGGTCCTGAGTCTCAGACAGAAGCGAGTGTTTAATGTGTGAAGTAGGAGTTGGAATCAAGCACGGTGATTGGTCAGTTTTGTTGTTACCACATTCAATGGCGGCTTCCTTTCCTTTCCTGGTGTTCCCTGAGTCTCAGGTAGAAGTGAGTGTTTAATGTGTGAAGCAGTGTGGAATGGGGATATGTGGTGTTTTACTGATGAAAGTCTGGCCTCATTGAAGGACACCAACAGCAAGCAGAGGAATTGGGAAGATGTTAGTGCCCGCAACGTCATGCCAATGTGGAAGTTACTATGAGCTGTCAGCTATGTAATATGAGGTAATGCATGTTCTTTGTACTTTTGTCCATTTACTGTATTCTTCCCAATTTGAACTATAAAATGCTGATTTTCTTGAGTCAAAATGAAAGTACCCCTAACCATTTTTTTTTTTGGTGGGGGGAACACTGGACACAACTAACATAGGTCCATTAATTTCCCTGAGTAAAGGTTTGTTGAGCACAACCCACTTAAGGGATGATGAGAACTGTTGTGGAATATGCAGGTCTTCTGTTTGACTAACAATTTGAAGTGAGTCCAGAGATGCTCTCCCCATTGGGAAGGTCACCAGAAGGTTGGGCTAAGGCACTCTTGGGGAAAAGAGTGTGCAAATCTGTGGGGAATGACTCAGAACTGCCCGAGGTACCTGTCAGCGAGTTCCAGCAAAGGAGCTCCTAATTACAGATGTCAGTTCATCTCCAAGATGACTTGAGAATAGTCCATGGTGTGGGTGGGTGTGTTTGGAAGGGGGAAGAGACCAGGATTTCCAGACCAAAGTGCCCTAGATTTATCTCTATTTTACACTCATATGGTGGGGCTCGGCAGCAATGCCTAAACCAAGGCACCGTTGGCGTCTCCATCATCTACCCCACTTGCTGAAGTTCATTATTCACGCCAGTCCATTCTTATTTTGCATGCAGAAAACGACTGGCATCACCCAGAGGTGATGTTTTTGATTTCAGATAAATTGCTTTGACAGCTCAATACATGGGAGTTATCATGGCCTCGTGCAAATCAGCCGAGGTGCAGCTGCTTCTTCTCTGAACTCGGCGTGTCTCTCCTTCATTGCATTGAAAAAGCCAGACTACGTGGATCTCGAAAATATTTCACCAGCAACTCCCAAATGAATAATATTGCTTATTATAGACTGTGTGTGTGTGTTGTTTTCCTTTCTGTAAATCAAATAAAATAAAGAAATCAGCCTTCTCTCATCACCTCCCAACTATTGACCATGAAGGCTGGTGCTGATGGAAGCTGTAGTTCTTGATATCTGGATGGTGCCATGTCAGGTTAGGCTGCTGTAAATCAAACACAAATCAAAATTAAAAAGCAGGGATGCAGGTGGCGCTGTGGTCTAAACCACACAGCCTCTTGGGCTTGCCAATCAGAAGGTTGGAGGTTCAAATCCGTACAATGGGGTGAGCTCCATTGTTCAGTCCCAGCTCCTGCCAACCTAGCAGTTCGAAAGCACACCAGTGCAAGTAGATAAATAGGTGCCACTCCGGTGGGAAGGTAAACGGTGTTTCCGTGTGCTGCTCTGGTTCACCAGAAGTGGCTTAGTCATGCTGGCCACATGATCCGGAAGCTGTACGCCGGCTCCCTCGGCCAATAAAGCAAGATGAGCGCTGCAACCCCAGAGTTGGTCACGACTGGACATAATGGTCAGGGGTCCCTTTACCTTTACCTTTTAATGTAAAATTATGGAATACAGTTGTCCCGAGTAAAATAACATGGGCACTAAGAATGAACCAGGGACCGCCTCGCCTGGTATGCCCCACGGAGAGCCTCAAGGTCCATAAATAACAACACCCTAGTGGTCCCAGGCCCTAAGGAAGTTAGATTGGCTTCAACCAGAGCCAGGGCCTTTTCAGCACTGGCCCCAACTTGGTGGAACGCTCTGTCTCATGAGACCAGGGCCCTGCAGGATCTGATCTCTTTCCGCAGGGCCTGTAAGACAGAGTTGTTCCGCCTGGCCTTTGGATTGGAGCCAATTTGATTCCCTCCGCCCCCTTTTTTCTTTTTTCTTTTCCTTCTCCTGCAATGAGGCTCCATTTTAATATTTTAATGTTCCATTATTTTAATGTTGTATTTTATTTTTGTTTTTAAGTTGTAATCACTCATCTTGTTTTTATTATTGCTTGTAAGCCGCTCTGAGCCCGGCCTTGGCTGGGGAGGGCGGGGTATAAATAAAAAATTATTATTATTATATTATTATAACATAGCAATATTATTATTATTTTTTGGTACTGAAATTCAAGACAAGACACTCTAGTAGGAAATCCATTCATCATCATAATCATCATTGTTTTATCATTTGTACCCTGTCCACTTGACTGGGTTGCTCCAGCCATAGAGAGATTGAAACTTCTTTTTGTTCTACCTTGTTTTCTTATTCTGTATTTACATACATTTCTGCTATTAGGGATGGAGGATTCTGTCAATTTTTAGTTCACTCAGTTTCTCACATTTGAAATATTAAATTTGGTTCTCCAAACTTCTGCGGCAATTTATGATTTTGTTTGTTTCTTTTAAAAAAGGAAACGTTGAAAATTCCTCAGCAATTTAGTAAAAATTTCTCCTAATAAACACATTTTTAATGCAGTTTGTCAACAGTACAGATTTTTGTGAGCAATTCCCCTTAATATAATGCATTTTTGCATGTTATTAGCACTTTATTCCTAATTTATGCCTGTTTGTACATATTACTTGGCTGGAAAATGGCACGGTAAAAGAGTAAAAATGTCAAAGGATGGCTTTACATCAATTTCTATGTTGTTTTGGAAAGCATGGATTTGGTAAGTTCAGCTTGAAATATGAACTGAGTTGGATTTCATCCCCCTTTCCCTATCTATTATGCTTTTATATTATGTGAGCTTTAACAAGGGAACTCTCAGAGAGAAGCGGTCACAATAGAAATCAAGGGAGCCTCCTTACAGATATTCTTATCTCCCACTGAACAATGTACGCTAGAAGCCCAAATCATTAAGAATGAAACCTGGCATCATTTTTCAAATCAGAAACATCTCCAACAGCTGCACCCATCAATCTTTGTCCCACCCTCTGAAATTTAGTGGGTCTATCTCCCCCAGCACAATCATGTTGAATAGTGATGCCTTCAGGTACTGTTTTATGTGGGGTTCTTTTTGGGGGGGTGAATCATTAGATTTACTGCTTTGCCAATTACAGCTTCTAGGCGATTTGTGGCATGCTTAACTTTGCTGTAGTTTTCTTCATCATCATCTGCTGCTAAACGCTGAATTGTTAGACGAATTAAGGGCTGTTTCCTGTGACAATAGCCATCATAGAAACCCTTCATGTGGAATTCCATCAATACTTTACAGCTGGCCAGCAAATGATTCATGTCGCATTAAATTACTTTCCTGTTCCTTCTGCACAGCCACCTCCCATTTTCCTGACACTTCAATTCATTAAGCAGGCCACGACTGAGACACGTGACTTGGAAATATCGTGTTCGGTAGCATGGGAGTCAGTTGCCTGAAAATCCCATAATCCACCTTCCTTAGCAAAATGTTGTTTTACGCCAGATACTTTCCTAATAATGGATTGAAGCCTCCCTTATGAAAAACCCATTTCTGAAGATTTGTGCATCATTAATGATACCTTGCTCTCGGGTATCCTTCCTCTGCAGCGAAGGCAGAGAGGCTTAACGGGAACCAGTGTTGATTAAGTTGATATTAGATAATTAATTATGCTTCCTAACTACCCCTCACTTAGTGACCACTTTCTCTTTTGTTGAAATCAGGAAGAAGAAGAAAGGTGGGGGAGAATTTCAGCTAATTACATTTTCCTGTATTCCAATCTAGTTATGGGCAGAGATGAGACGGGGGTGGGGGGAATGAAGTAAGACCCGGTTAAGGAGGGGGAGGCAGAAAGAATAAAGAAAGGATATCTGTGAAATGTGATAATAATTTTAGCAGGAAATAAAGGAGCATCCCCCCCCCAACAGCTCTCTCAGAGACAGGACTTTTGCCATTAGTATAGTGTAGTATTCAATATACAGGCATACCTCGGGTTACAGACGCTTCGGGTTGTGCGTTTTCTGGTTGCGCACCACACCAAACCCGGAAGTACCGGAACAGGTTACTTCCGGGTTTCGGCACTCGCGCATGTGCAGAAGCACTAAATCACCCTTTGTGCATGCGCAGAAGCTCCGAATTGCAACCCGCGCATGCACAGACGTGGAGCTGCGGGTTGCGAACGCTGCGGGTTGCGAACGCTGCAGGTTGCAAACATGCCTCCCGCAAGGATCACGTTCACAACCCAAGCGCCCACTGTAGAGAGAAAAAGTCATAATCACTTCACATATTAAGGGAGTTGTGTGTTTACATTTGGACATCTCAGGGCCTAATTAGGGGATGGGCTGAAGTTCAGTAGTCAAAAATCTCCTTTTCAGGAAGAAGGTTCTGGGTTCAGTTCCTGGAATCTCCAGAAAGGGCTGGGACTGGTCCCTGTCTGAAATCCTGGGAAGCAACCTCCACTGTCAGTGCTCTTCAACCTTGAGTCCCCAGCTGCTGGTAAACTACAAATCCCTCGATCCCTGACCATTGGCTAAGCTGGCTGGGGATGATGGGAGTTGTAGTAGAACGACATATGCAGGGAGGGACAGGGTTGACAAAATGACAAAAATGTGAGTTTTTTTAAAAATGGGCTCACAATACTTTTTAGTTCAGTCAACAAACGCAATGAAACATGGACGGCATTGGGCACCACACCGCGAGTGCTGGCACTTATTGTGAGGCCTGCAGCGTGCCCGAGCCATGTGTCTCTCCTGGGAGTGACATGGTGGCGTGGGCACGTGCAGGCTCTGCGCTGCCTGAAATGGCAGGGTGGGGCTTGCATCTGCTCACCGCCTCTCCCTCAGCTGCCCTACAGCAGAGGGGGAGGTGGCGGAGAAGCTCCACCCAGTGCGCCCTGCCCCCATGGGTGGCTTGTCCCACCCCCAGCTGCAGGATGTGTGTGCCGGGCACCCGAGCGGCTAGCTAATCCACTCTATCTATCATCTATCTATCTATCTATCTATCTATCTATCTATCTATCTATCTATCTATCTATCTATCATCTATCTATCATCTATCATCTATCTATCTATCTATCTATCTATCTATCTATCTATCTATCTATCTATCTCTATCATCTATCATCTATCATCTATCATCTATCTATCTATCTATCTATCATCTATCTATCTATCTATCTATCTATCTATCTATCTATCATCTATCTATCTATCTATCTATCATCTATCTATCTATCTATCATCTATCTATCTATCTATCTATCTATCTATCTATCTATCTATCTATCTATCTATCATCTATCTATCATCTATCTATCTATCATCTATCTATCTATCTATCTATCATCTATCTATCTATCTATCTATCTATCTATCTATCTATCTATCTATCTATCATCTATCTATCTATCTCTATCATCTATCTATCTATCTATCTATTGATCTATCTATCTATCTATCTATCTATCTATATCTATCTATCTATCTACCATCTATCGATCTATCATCTATCATCTCTGTGGGTTAAACCACAGAGCCTAGGACTTTGCTGATCAGAAGGTCAGCGGTTCGAATCCCAGCAACAGGGTGAGCTCCCGTTTCTCGGTCCCTGCTCCTGCCAACCTAGCAGTTCGAAAGCACGTCAAAGTGCAAGTAGATAAATAGATAATGCTCCAGCGGGAAGGTAAATGGCATTTCTGTGCGCTGCTCTGGTTCGCCAGAAGCAGCTTAGTCATGCTGGCCACATGACCCGGAAGCTGTACGCCAGCTCCCTCGGCCAATAAAGTGAGATGAGCGCTGCAATCCCAGAGTTGGTCACGACTGGACCTAATGGTCAGGGGTCCCTTTACCTTTATCAATCATCTATCCATCTATCTATCCATTCAAGCAGTGGGGAATTCCCAAGAGCCAAGGGCAGACAGCTATGTACACTCTTTGCGCTCCTCAGCCCTAACATAATGCTCCTGCCCACTCTTTCCTTTTTCACCTAAGCCCCAAGTTTGTGCCAGCATACAGCATCACCAGGCAGGTTCTGGGGTCTCTGCACCTTGTTGGAACCCTCCTCTGACACCTGCCCCATAAAGAGAGCATTGCAGTGCTTCAATCTGGGGGTGATTGGGACTTGCATGACCAGTGCCAGCTTCATTTTCTCCAGGAAAGGCCATAACTTCTGAATCACCTGAACTTGGTTACAAAGTACTCCTGGCAACCATTGCCACCTGGTTTGATTTTAATTACACTTTTATATTTGGAAGCTGCCCAGAGTTGCTAGGGCAACCCAATCAGATAGGCAGGATGTTGTTGTTGTTGTTGTTGTTGTTGTTGTTGTTGTTGTTGTTGTTGTTGTTGTTGTTGTTGTTGTTGTTGTTCCCAGTTTGGAGATCAATCATTTAGAAGCTCTCCATATCCCTTTCTGTATTAATCAATATGATCAATTGGTTTCATCAGAAAATTTGGACACCACCTTGTTTGTCTATGCATTCAGGTGATTTATGAACAACAGCAGAAAGAGATGCTAAGTTTCGTTCTAATTCTCAAGTCATATCATTTTGATGGTGAAAGCTATATACATCCAGGTGAACTCTAGGGGAGGGGGGAATTTTTTGACACTATTGTTATCTTCTTCTGATAAATGTTGGATTTTCATTGCTGCTTCATTTACCACTGTATGCTCATTCACATCACTGACGTGCAGTGAATATTTGTGACTTACTTATTCACAGCTTATGGGAAATAAAAATGTTTTTGTTTGTTTTAAAAAATACAAATATCCACAAGGTTAAGGGGTGATATGATAGCCATGTTCAGATATATAAAAGGATGTCATATAGAGAAGGGAGAAAGGTTGTTTTCTGCTGCTCCAGAGAAGCAGACACGGAGCAATGGATCCAAACTACAAGAAAGAAGATTCCACCTGAACATTAGGAAGAACTTCCTGACAGTAAGAGCTGTTCGACAGTGGAATTTGCTGCCAAGGAGTGTGGTGGAGTCTCCTTCTTTGGAGGTCTTTAAGCAGAGGCTTGACATCCATATGTCAGGAGTGCTCTGATGGTGTTTCCTGCTTGGCAGGGGGTTGGACTCGATGGCCCTTGTGGTCTCTTCCAACTCTATGATTCTATGATTCTATGATTCTATGATTCTAAATCCCTGAACGACCCCATTTCTTAAACCACTCCATTGTGAGAACATTATACTACTCTATTCTTCCTTGGTCAGACCACAGATATTTACCAGCTGGAACGTGTGCAGAGGAGGGCAACCAAGATGATCAAGGGTCTGGAATCCAAGCCTTATGAGGAACTGTTGAAGGAGCTGGGTATGTTTAGAGGAGATATGATAGCCATCTTCAAAGATATCAAGGGCTGTCACATGGAAGATACAGCAAGCTTGTTTTTTCCTGCACTGGAACCAATGGCCTCAATTTACGAGAAAGGAGATTCCAGATAAACTTCAGGGAGAAGCTGCTAACAGTAAGAGATATTTGACAGTGGAATGGTCTCCCTCAGGAAGTTGTGGGCTCTCCTTCCTTGGAGGATTTTAAGCAGAGGTTGGGTGGCCATCTGTCATGGATGCTTCAGCTAAGATTCCTGCATTGCATGGGGTTGTACTAGATTTCCCATAGAGTCCATTCCAAGTCTACAGCTCTGTGATTCTATAATTCCATGTATTCCTATTTTCTGTTTCTTATTGAAACAGTGAACAACTCTGATCCACAAAAGGACCCACTCTCTTATTCCATGACTACTGTGTTTGATCCAGACCCTT
Organism: Podarcis bocagei; assembly: GCF_964188305.1. Classification (NCBI taxonomy): domain Eukaryota; kingdom Metazoa; phylum Chordata; class Lepidosauria; order Squamata; family Lacertidae; genus Podarcis; species Podarcis bocagei. Next base: position 84,640,692 of record NC_138133.1, on the reverse strand, counting down.
CAGTGAATGATTTGGGGGCAAGCTTGTTACAAATTCAAGTACATGATATCTGTGGGATCACCCTTTCCCCACATCTGTTGACATGGAAGAGCATCCAGTCATAGGAGTCCACATCTGGAATGGCACGGTCCACCACAGAATGGCCAACTCTGTGAAAACTAGGCCATTGAAGACCACAGAAGCTCTTGAGGTACAGTATGCCCCACCCCCGCTCTTATTTATATAGCCTTTGATCAAATCATAAAGTACAAAGGCTCATCATATGAATGAGCAGCATGTTTGTGATCAAGTATGAATGATGCTAATGAGCACCTTTTCTCATTTGTCTTACTTTGACTGAACTTTCCATCACCTTTTCTGTTTGGAGAGCCTCAGCCTTCATTTCAGTTAAGTCCTCACTGCAGAACCTGTTTAATTTCTTTTACACGACCGACCTTTCTCACACATCGCTGGCTTGCATGAGCAGAGCAGAGCCGTAAGTTCAGATTTCCCAGTCTGATGCCATTTTAATTGCAGAGAAGGGCATTTTGCTGGCGTATAGGAAAGAAGGCCCAATTACTCAACTCATTAAGCATTTGAATATGATCCTGGTGGGTTATACACAGGGAATGAATAGATTTTCTTTTTCTTCATTTTCTTTTCATCAGAATGAATGGATGCTTGAATGCTCACTAAAACCACAAGTTGTAATTATGTAGCTTTAAAAAAAAATGAATTTCTATATTATTTTTAAAAATTACATGGCCAAAACTTTAGTTGGGGGAAATTGCAAATGGAGAAGTTTGGGGTACATGAAGGATCACATCACCCATCACCTTCTATCAGTAGAACACCCTTTGCCAAACCATGCCAAGGCCATTACCACGAGGATGCCTTACTTGAAATATTCCAAGATCTGGGCTGGAAACCTGTTTACTGACCTTCTTGTTCCTTGAAAATCCTGGATCTCCTGAGATGAGGAGACAAGGATGTGACTATTTCAATCCCTCTCCCTTGTGATCAATCAGTTTCTTTTCCTGCATGACACCCTCTCCCCAGGTTCAGGCCCGATTCATATGGTAATCAAATGTTCTGGGAGCTGCTTCATTTGAAGGCAAGCAAAGTGTATGAGAGGTCCTGAGGCGTTGCTATGGAAAGTTGCATCTGACATGGCACTTATGCAGTTCTTTCCAGCTCTCTAGCCTGGGGTCTGGCAGTTCAGATCACCATGGAACTATTGCCAGAAGCACTGCAGAAGTGGGAACTCTTCATATATTTATTTTAAAATGCTTTTTGAGAAGCCACAAGCTACTGACAGCGTGTAAGCTTAGCATGCAGAAGCTCCCAGGTTCCATCAGTGGAATCTTCTGTTAAAAGGGTCATGGACCAGGTGATTTTCTGCCGGAGACCACAAAGAACTGCTGTCAGTCAGATTAACCAATACAGTGGTACCTCAGGTTACATACGCTTCAGGTTACATACGCTTCAGGTTACAGACTCCTCTAACCCAGAAATAGTGCTTCAGATTAAAAACTTTGCTTCACGATGAAAACAGAAATCATGCTCCGGTGGTGCAGCGGCAGCAGGAGGCCCCATTAGCTAAAGTGGTGCTTCAGGTTAAGAACAGTTTCAGGTTAAGAACGGACCTCCAGAACGAATTAAGTACTTAACCCAAGGTACCACTGTACTACAATCAACAGGCAAATGGTCTAACTTGACATTTGGTGGGATGGATGAATCTGACAATTTTGGTTTCTCTCAGTTTCTCATTTTTCCAGACTTGGTATCACTTCTTCACATTTCTTCATCTGTTTGTGGGGTTGGTTCTTTTTTTAAAGCCCTCATGAGAATTCATTGGTGTTGGAATGAATATTTCTTCTACCATATGCAATTCTGCATAATATACACATTTTTGTAAGAAGAAGAAGAAGTGTTTGGATTTGATATCCCGCTTTATCTTTTTTTTAAAAAAAATGTTATTTATTGAAAAAAGAATTTTTGAAAAAATTACAAAGAAAAAAGACAAAACAGAAAAATAAAAATAAAAAATAAAACCATCATTTTCAAATTCTCCACTTTCATTACCTTCTTTCTATGACCTCCTCCTCCTCCCTTTTCTTGTATCTTGATTAATAGTTGTCACAGCAAATCCTTTCCATAATTCATAGTATTCTGTCATTACATTACCTTACTCTATTTTCATCTTATCTTATAAAAACCTTAAAGCTTAAGACTTAAATCTTATTTTTACCAACTTCTTATAACCATTACCTTTTTACCTAATTCTTTAAACATTTTTACAAGAGCCAAGTAATTTCATTTCAACATTTTTCTAACATTCATCAATTTTATAAGGCATTCCTAATGATAGAAAAAAGAAATAAACAATCCAATCTTCTTCCAGCGTCCCTTCCTCCTGGTCCCGGGTTTGTCAGTCCTTTTTATCCCATTGGTCTGGCACATTAACCTGGTGGTCTTATATCTGAGGCCTTCAAGTCTCTTCCATGTCCCTTCCGCAGCTCTTCTTCATATTTTCCTTTCACTTGTGGGAACTCCAGCTTGGTAGTGTTTTTGACCCTTTTCAACCAATCAGCCCCTTTCCCATAGTCCAGACTAGACTCCATGTGGTATTTTAAGACATGTTTCAAATTCCCTCCAAAATTGGGAGCCCCCACAACTCCAAACATCTGATGGCCCATTGCCAGACTCGGAAAGTCCAAACATCTCTGCGTAGGGGGGTCAGTCCAACCCCCCATTTCCAAATCAATCCAAAATTTATCTTTCCAAATCTGGTTTTTTCAAGTTCATTTGTCCAATCCAAAGGCTCATTTTCCTGCAGGGCCAAAAGTTCCTCCCTTTCTGGCGCCCAAAATTTAGCAACATCCTCTTCTCTCAACTGTTCTGTCATGGCACACTCCTGTTTAAGTTCCTGGGTGGGCTCCACATAGTTTCCCACTACCTGTTCAAATGTTCTGGCCACATTAGTCATCAAATCCGTCTTCTGACTTAACTGATCCAATAGGGCATTTATTTTACAGAAAGCACCCAACAGTGCTTCTGAAAACATTTTCCTGCAAGGTCACAAGTCCTTTCCCACGGTTGTAATCTGTAGCAGCTGCAAGCTCCCTAGAATTAGTTACAGTTTCACAGCCCCCCTCTAGGGGGAAAACTTCTGGTTGTTCTTTCTTTTAAGGACAATAGCAACAAAGTTTCTTTTTTAAAGGTATTTTGCCAATATTTGTTCCTTTAAAATGTGAAAGGAAACAGTGGAATCACAATGTTACTCTTCTTTTAACTGTCTGTCAAAAACATTTGTCTCTGGTCAATGAGCTTCAAACGTCAATTCTGACACCCCGCTCCAGGATCAGGCCGGTGGAAAGTTACTTAACTTTAAACTCACTTCTGCAGGTTTAAACAGTCCAAAAAAGATCCCCCTTCTTCTCCTGCTACCAAAGGGGGGTTCAACGATTTTAAATGGTGAAAACTAATCCTTTGAAAGTGATTTTCTAAGCTCTAGTTTACGTTGTCTTTGCTTTCTTCTGACTACAAGGAAACGGAAGGCTGACTTCCTGTTTAGACCTTCCCGTTTCAGTACCAAATTAAGGTAAATTTTTAAGTCCAATTTCTTTCTAATCGCCAGTTCTTATTTGAAGTCCAATTGCTCAATGTTTAAATACTCACGGGTGATTACTTTAGATGCCAAATTGTCCCAGGAAAAAGGCAGCGCTCTTCGGCAACGGCTGTGCGGCTTCGCTCCACGGAAATAGCAGTTGACTCACAGCACCACGCCACTTCCCCCTCTTCGCTTCGGAGCCCGTTAGTGGGTTCCTTTGCGGGTTGGGGTGGCGCTAAAGGTGCCCGCCGAGTCCCACGGTCACAGGGTTCATCCACCTGTGATTTCTGAAAGGGTTCCCGCTTCGCCGCAGCGGAAAAGACCCGTTTCGCGCGGAGCTGGTCCCTCCGGTTCAGAGGGAGTCCGCCATTGCCGATGGCGCCACCCCGGAAGTCCTTGATATCCCGCTTTATCACTACCTGAAGGAGTCTCAAAGTGGCTAACATTCTCCTTTCCCTTCCTCCCCGACAACAAACACTCTGTGAGGTGAGTGGGGCTCAGAGACTTCAAAGAAGTGTGACTAGCCCAAGGTCACCCAGCAGCTGCATGTGGAGGAGCGGAGACGCAAACCCGGTTCGCCAGATTGCGAGACTACCGCTCTTAACCACTACACCACACTGGCTCTCTGGGTAAGCAATTTCCCCTAATGTAGTGCGTCTTTGCATGTTGTTTCCTCTAAAATGTGCAATTTTTTTAAATGTACGCTTTCCTCTTATACATCTTAGCTTGCTCACAGAGATCATCCAGACAGGTGCTGTTAGTTTTCCCCATGTCATAGAAGACTGACTATCCTCAACTAGAAGTGGGGCATTGAGTGTGAAATGTTATCTCAGCAGACATCAAGCAGGGCAACCTTGCTGATAACCTGCAAACATCTCTTGGAAACTTTCTGTTTTAAAATGCTGACAGACCTATTCAGTTTTTCCTCCCCCCCCCCTTTTTTAATATGAGCCAATCATTTTTGTGATTATTTTGCATTCTTTTTACTGTGTTTTGTGTTTTACTGCATTTGCATCACCTTGATATTTTATGTGAGTGGCCAGTATATAAAAAAGTACTTTTATAAATAAATGCATAAACTAACATCCTCATTTTTGTACATATTATTTGGTTTGCATATTGTTTCAGGAAGTGCAAATTAGGTTTTGCATCACAAATGTGAACCTAATCATATTTCTTCCACATCCCTAGACATAAAAAAGTATCCTTTGTTCCTAAACTAACCACAACCATTACAGATTCAGGTAGGCAGCCGTGTTGGTCTGAAGCAGTTGAAATAAATAAAAAATTGTCCAGTAGCACCTTAGACATGAAAGCTTATATCCAGAACAAGCTTAGTTGGTCTCTAAGGTGTTACAGGACAATTTTTTATTTGTTTCCATAACCATTAAATTCAAATTTAACTGGAGTGGCATAGAAAGTTGCCTGCCATAGAGGCTTCTGGAAACACCATCCCAAGACATTTTGCTACTTGAGGCAAAGGATAAGGTGATGAATGCTCCCTGTTCCATGTACTAAGCTACAACACTTATCCACCCACCCACCAAAAGTTGCCTGCAAAACATTCTTCTGAAAATGTCCACAGATAAAGATTCCACAGATCCATGCTTAGAATTTTGTAAACTGCCTTGAGGGTTGTTGTTTTTTTACAATCAAGCTATCAGTTATTTGTAATAATAATAATAATAATAACAACAACAACAACAACAATAATAATAATAATAATAAAAATAAACGATGATGCTAACTGTACTAATAAACCACTCTTACAATCAGGAGGAAAGTTGACAAGAGAAGCAAGTTGACATGAGTTCAAACGTTCACTCATGAAGTTCAACTCAGGCTGAGTCTCTGTCCCACACGGTAGGTATATGGGGTCTTTTGGGCCACATGACCTTATGGACTACCTTTCAGGGCCAAATGCCAGTGCTTGATGTGTCTGAGGCAGAAGTGGATGGAACAATGAATGTGACTTCCATTTGTACAAGAGGCTAGTGTCCAGTGCTACCGTAGATTCTGGCGTATAAGACGACTTTTTAACCCCAGAAAATCCTGTAAAAAGTCTTATATGCCAGGTATGGGTTTGCTGGGCAGCGGCAGTGGGCCAGTCGCCTAATACACCGGAATCTACAGTATTTTTCTAGAGAAATGGGTGCCAGAACTCACCCCTTGTTCTCTTAGAATGGCAATGGCGCCCATCTCAGAGGAGCCGGAATTGAGTTCTGGCAAGTTCCAGCTGAAAAAATGCCCTGCTAGTGTTTATTTACACACAACTTCCTAACTCCCATCCAGGCAAGAAAGAATAATTGTCAGAGTTCAAGGAAATATTCCAGCCAGGCAAAAACACTTATAGAATCAGAGAATTGTAGTGTTGCAATGGACCCCAAAGTTAATCCAGTCCAACCCCCTGGAATACATGAATTTGAGTAAAGTGTCCATGACGAGTGGCCATTCCAACCTCTGCTTGAGGATAATGTGAAGCCAGGAGAATCCCAAGGGCTGGATAGGAAGTCCTGGAGGACTACATTTGTGCCCCCCACCCCAGCCTGAGGATTGCCACCCATGCCATATACAATGGTACCTCTGGTTATGTACTTAGTTCGTTCCAGAGGTCTGTTCTTAACCAGAAACTGTTCTTAACCTGAAGCACCACTATAGCTAATGGGGCCTCCTGCTGCCACTGCGCTGCCGGAGCACGATTTCTGTTCTCATCCTGAAGCAAAGTTCTTAACCAAAGGTATTATTTTTGGGTTAGCAGAGTCTGTAACCTGAAGCGTATGTAAACTGAAGTGTCTGTAACCTGAGGTACCACTGCATAAATTCATGCAGAGTAATTGGGAAGAGATGTGTGGGCACAGTTTTAGCCCATCACTGCAACACGAGACAACTGGGCATATTATTATTATTATTATTATTATTATTATTATTATTATTATTATTACTATTACTACTACTACTACTACAGTGGTACCTTGGGTTACAGACGTTTTAGGTTACAGATGCTTCAGGTTACAGACTCCGCTAACCCAGAGATAGTACCTCGGGTTAAGAACTTTGCTTCAGGATTAGAACAGAAATCGTGTGCCAGTGGCATGGAAGCAGTGGGAGGCCCCATTAGCTAAAGTGGTGCTTCTGGTTAAGAACAGTTTCAGGTTAAGAACAGACCTCCAGAATGAATTAAGTTCCTAACCCGAGGTACCACATTATTATTATTATTATTATTATTATTATTATTATTATTATTATTATTGACAATTTCAAGGTACTCTGGCTCTTGATGATCCAGTTGTGCATGAATAGAGCACTGTAGATTCAACTTTTTGGCAAAGCCAAAGGAACAGAGGAGTGCAGCTTTCAAAATAATGACTGGGAGCCCTGTGTTGATGCAAAGAATGACAAAAGCCTCATGCAAACATTCAGAGGAAGGAAAAATTGTTTACTGAGAGTGACCATAATTCTTCTCCTTAGGAAAACAGCCAGCTACAAAGGCCAACGCTTTCAACCCACCCACCCTTGCTGATATTATTAAGCATAATCAGAAGTCGGGGGAACCTGGCACGATCCATGAGATGATATTTCCGTATTGCCACCTCTGTGTGATGCTGCACATAATAATTCAATGGTTTTTTTCCCCCTTCTTCACAGCTTACCTAAGAGGCAGCAGGAAGAGGAAAATAACTGAGATCCAGCAGGATGACTTAAGTCAACTAATTATAAAGAATATCTCAACCAGAAGAGTGTCACTTGGACAATAGCCAAGAAAGCTAATTCCCATTTATGCCATTATTTTACCCCCACTGGCAATCTAAATGAACACATGTAGTGCATTAAGGAGATCAAACACATTCAAACATTAGGCTTGATTCATCTCCCAGCTAATGGATCTTCTGCTACTTCCCTTCCAACTGCCAAAGTTAAAGCCTCACACCTTCCGTGATGCTGTTATGCTAGATCGCAAGCAGTGTATGGGAACATCTGCGGTTGATTTGGTTGACTTGGAGAGACATAATCGGCCATAAAGCAGGTTCCTAATGGAAAATCATAGCGGAGGGGACAAGGGACCCACATCTTGAGTGTTTGGAAGATCAGCAGGATAGAAATGCAGTGAAATAAATGCTCTACCTCTCTTTTAAATCAGAATCAGTGAAGGCTGTGAAGGTCCTGTGTGAGTGCCTGGGGGTGATTGGAGGATGGATGGCGGCTAACAGATTGAGGTTGAATCCTGACAAGACAGAAGCAGTGGCGTAGTGTGGGGGGTGCAAGGGGGGGCAGACCGCACCGGGCGCAACATCTGGGGGGGGCGCGCTCGCTGCCTCCGGAGCCGCCGAAGAGCCTCGGGCGCAGGCTGTAGCGGAGCCGCATGTCTCGCGGAACCGACGAGCTGTGCGCGCGTCCGGGCTGAAGGCGCCCGGCAGGCAGCGGCTCTCAGTGCTCGCCGCGGAGGACGCGCCAGGCAGCCCCTCCTCACAGCCCCGCCTCCGCTGCTGCTGCTGCAGCTACTGGGCCGTTGCATTTTCCTCGCCTCTCTGCCCCCCCTCCTCCTCTGGGCAAGCGGCGTCGTTTGGGCGGCAGCGCCAGCGGCAACTCGCAGGTTAGGGGTTGCCTTGCCCCGGGTTAGGGGGCGCAAATTAATTGCGTTGCCCCGGGTGCTGACAACTCACGCTACGCCGCTGGACAGAAGTACTGTTTTGGGGGGACAGGGGGTGGGCAGGTGTGGGGGACTCCTTGGTCCTGAAAGGGGTAACTGTGCCCCTGAAGGACCAGGTGTGTAGCCTGGGAGTTATTTTGGACTCACAGCTGTCCATGGAGGCACCGGTTAGTTCTGTGTCCAGGGCAGCTGTCTACCAGCTCCATTTGGTACGCAGGCTGAGACCCTACCTGCTTTAGACTGTCTCGCCAGAGTGGTGCATGTTCTAGTTATCTCCCGCTTGGACTACTGCAATGCGCTCTACATGGGGCTACCTTTGAAGGTGACCTGGAAACTGCAATTAATCCAGAATGCGGCAGCTAGACTGGTGACTGGGAACGGCCACCAGGACCACATAACACCGGTCCTGAGAGATCTGCATTGGCTCCCAGTACAATCAAAGTGTTGGTGCTGACCTTTAAAGTTCTAAACTGCCTCGGTCCTGTATACCTGAAGGAGCGTCTCCACCCCCATTGTTCAGCCCAAACACTGAGATCCAGTGCTGAGGGCCTTCTGGTGGTTCCCTCATTGCGAGAATTGAGGTTACAGGGAACCAGATAGAGGGCCTTCTTGGTAGTGGCACCCGCCCTGTGGAACGCCCTCCCTTCTGATGTGAAGGAAATAAGCAGCTATCTTAACTTTAAAAGACATCTGAAGGCAGATATTTAATGCTGTATTGTAAAAACAGGGAAGTTTTTAATGTTTAATGCTGTATTGTTTTATCACTCGATTGGGAGCCGCCCAGAGTGGCTGGGGAAACTCAGCCAGATGGGCAGGTGTATAAATAATTTGTTGTTGTTGTTGTTGTTGTTGTTGTTGTTGGATGGCCAGCTTCATAAAGGTGGGACCTACAACCTAGGATGGGTAGATATAACCATTTCGTTCCTTGCTTTTTCCAGTTTTAAAATTCAGTTTTCCACATCAGTTTGTAATTATACATGCATGTAACATCTTCTTTGCACTAGTACATATGTATGTAAATGCAAGCACACGTGAGTACTGAGGCTGCGCATGGTGCACTGTCTGCTGTTACACATGCTAGGTTTCTTTTTGAACCCTCGAGCAATTATGTCCCCACACCCCCTTAATGCATTGCTAATAAAAGACCTTCTTTGCTTTGAAAACAATCCATCACAGGCTCTTTCAAAGCATATGAATGGTGCGGAGAGAGCATGTGGGGAGGAGCATCCAGCAATGCGCAACAGCACATGGAGGTTCAAGTTGTGGTCCCTTGGTGTGGAAACCATGTTAAAATATATAGGAATTTGTCCCTGTTTCAATCCATGGAAAATTGGAGAGTGTGCTAATTTGAGCAGTGCATCACACTGCCTGTTAAATAATGTAATATGCAAATATTTATACCCCATAATGAATTTGCTCAGAGAGATTGTTATCTCTCCAAAACTACCTTAAAAGAGAAGGTCTGTTTCTTTTCTCTCACACACAAAGTAAATTATGCTTTCGCTAATGGATTTTGCCATATTGTCTCAAGCTAGGGTAAATTAAAACAAGACTGTAAACCCGAGAGAAAAGATGATTTGTGGTTTATTTTATTAGTGCGCCAAGATGATCCCGTTCAGAGGCGACTGTATCTGGTGGAAAATTGATCCTCTTAATTTATATTTCCTCACAAAACATTAGAGGTGGCATTTAGATCATAGTTTAATTCACACAACAATAATCATATGCGAGAGCCAGCTGCCCACATTTTGCTTTTGTGGGATTTTCAATTTCTTAAGTTTTCCTGCCATACAGTTTGCTTTTTATGGAAGGTGACAAAGAACCTGCGTTTATAAATGAGATTGCTGGAACAGGTGGGGGGGGGTGAGGAGGGAGGATGTAGCTTGTATTTTGATGGAGGGTCCCTATGGCTTCCGTAAGCATCTTGGGAATCCTGCTGTCAATCTCTATTTTCTAGACAGCATATCAAATTCAGCTTAATAACGGTGCGCCCACAGAGTGTATTGGATTTCAAGGAGATCCTCTCAAAAGATGGGTGGTTGAGTATTGTATATTTAAGACAAACTTCGCTTAGGCTTGTCAATTATTTTGCTGCTCTGAAATCAGAGACGGGGGAGAAATTTGGTTTCATCCACATTTTATATTTGAACCTACCTAATACACAATTCCTCAAACAGGATTGAAACAGAAATACTTTTGAAATTTTGCAAATTTTGCGATGCAATTCTCCAACCACATAATGTTCCAGAAATGAGCATGTTGGGGGGGGGGAGAGTTTGCATAAAAATGCATATATTGGTGAAAGCAACAGACAAAAATGTTAGGGAAATTTGCATGCATAAAAGTATATTTTGGGGCAAAATGGTGCACAAAATGTGTAGAGTGTATTAAGAGAAATATGTACTAAAATGCTGGTGGTTTTTTGGGGGGTGAGAACTTAAAAATATATATTAATGTGGGACACTGAACTGAAGTTTGAAAAAGAAACTGAGAAACCGAGAGAAACCAAAATCACCCATTCCTAATCTGATAGGTCTAACTGTGTTTATTCAACTAACCAGTACTTGGGTTCAAAAAGAAAAGAAAATAAAAGAAAAGAAAACTCCAGATTCTTTCAAGAGCCATGCACGTCCCATCAGTTTCAGCACAGTGCGGTATATGCTACAAAAGTACATGACAACTCTAACTCAAGTCCTGTAAGGAAAGAGATCCTGGAAACTGGACAAAATGTTGAAGCAAATTTGCTGGATCTGTATGGCAGAGTCCAGATGGCGTCCACCTGAGAGTTTTCAAAGAACTCACATGAGAAATTGCCGATCTTCTAACACAAAATATGTAATTGCCCCTCAGATCAGCCTCCAAACCTTAGTACAGTGGTACCTCAGGTTACAAACACCTCGGGTTACAAACATTTCAGGTTACAGACTCCGCTAACCCAGAAGTAGTACTTCGGGTTAAGAACTTTGCCCCAGGATGAGAACAGAAATTGTGTGGCAGTGGCAGCTGGAGGCCTCATTAGCTAAAGTGGTACCTCATGTTAAGAACGGTTTCAGGTTAAAAACCGTCCGGAACGAATTAAGTTCCTAACCAGAGGTACCACTGTACTGGAAAGTAGCCAATGCAGCACCACTTTTGGGTGGGGTTTGGGGATCCAAAGGGTGTATAATTATAATTCATCTTTTTTCTTTTTATTTTGTTTTGTTACTAGTATGAAATGTGCGGAATTCGTGGAAGGGAATTTGGGTCGACTTTAGAAAAGGATTTAAGATTTAAGAATGAACATTGATGTATAAACTTTGATGTTGAAAAAATGGTTTTTTAAATTCAACTAAATATATAAAGGTTAAAAATTGGGGGTAAGAACTTGTTGAATTAACAATTTGAATTGGAATATAAGAAGGGGAGGTGTGGGGAAGTCAGAGAAATATGTTAGAGGAAAAGAAGGGTTCTAAACTGTATATGTTTTCTTTTTTTGTTTTTTCTTTTTGGTTTTTTTTTTTAATGGAAATTCTTAATAAATATCTATTTTTTAAAAAATACCAATGCAGCACCACTTTTTACAAAAGGGAACGCTGAAAACTACAAACCAGTTCATTTAAAGACTTTCCTGTGAAAATGGGTGGAAATTATTGATAAACATGAAATAACAAAGGATGCAGAAGAAGAGGACTTGGAGAAGCAGAGATAGCATGACTTCTTCAAAGGCTAGCCCTGTCTCACAAACCTATTAAGGTTCTTTGAGAGCGACTGCAAGCATATTGACAGAGGTTAACGTAGTGTACCTGGACTTTAAAAAACAAACAAACAAAAACTTTGGGCAAAGTACCTCATCAGGGAAGCTTAGTCATCATGGAACAAGAGGAGAGATCAGGTCTTATTTGGCCCACAGAGACTGGACATTGAGAGGAGTAGACGCTCTCTTTAGGCCAGTTAGGGTATATAAATTATTGGGTTGCCAACTGATGAAATAATTAGTCATCTACCTGTTAGTCAACCAGTTTATTAGTCAATGTCAATGGCATTACAATAGACTAGTATATAACAGCTCCAAGGGCCAATTGTGGCCCTCCCAACCTCTCTGTCAGGCCCTCAACACTCTTTCTCGGCCACACCCTCTCTCACCAGGTCGTATCACTCAGAACCTGCTTTGCACCTCAAGAACTTTGGCCTGGCTAGAAAGCGTCATTGAACTCTCACAATGCCCCTTATAGTGGTGTGGGTGTGGGTGGGTGTAGAAACAAGGCTACTGAGCAATGCTTAATTTCATATATTATTTATATACATCCTTCTGAGGGTAGTATTCCAGCATATGCATTACTGGAATATTGCCCTCAAAAGGTTTCTTCAGAAGGTAATATGGCCGCCGAGCCCTCGGCACTCCTTTTTATTGCCAAAAGCTACCCATAGTTGAAGGGGACGTGGGTGGTGCTGTGGATTAAACCACAGAGCCTAGGACTTGCCAATCAGAAGGTCGGCGGTTTGAATCCCCGCGACGGGGTGAGCTCCCGTTGCTCGGTCCCTGCTCCTGCCAACTTAGCAGTTCGAAAGCACATCAAAGTGCAAGTAGATAAATAGCTACCACTCCGGCGGGAAGGTAAACGACGTTTCCGTGCGCTGCTCTGGTTCACCATAAGTGGCTTAGTTATGTTGGCCACATGACCCGGAAGCTGTACGCCGGCTCTCTAGTCCAATAAAGCGAGATGAGCGTCGCAACCCCAGAGTCGGCCACGACTGGACCTAATGGTCAGGGGTCCCTTTACCTTTACCTTACCCAGAGTTGAAGTTCCACGAAGAAGGACACTCAGAGCTCCGCGAAATTCTGAGAAGACGGCAGTAGTGTCTGGTGCCCAAGTAGGGAATGTCTGGAAATAAAATAAAACAAATTAATAGCCATATATACGTGCAGGTAATATAAGTTTTAACTACAAGCCGCAGTTCCTATCCCAAGGGGAGGAGAAAGGAATAAATCCAATTTCCACTCCGGCAACTTATTTTGAATGTTCTGAGTCATTACTTATAAAGCCCTGCACTGTCCATTTGTGCACAAATGCACTTGAGCTGGTTTTAATTAAAAACAACCTTAATAGCTGGCTTATGCTGTTGAAAAATAATTGGTTTTGCAGCATGATATTTATGTAGGAAATGTCCTCCTTTTATGAAAATATTCGGCTCGCCTCTTCAAGCTACTGAGTCGACTCCATTCTGTGAGCAGTTATCGTTTTTTAAAAAGGCACGAACCTCCAAAATAATGATATGGAAGTAGCACTTTTTTTATTTATTTTTTAAATGGAATTTTAAATCACACTAACTTTAAGGCACCAAGGGATGGAGAAGGATACCCTGAATACACAGCTTGCTATTTGGACTTCTCCAAAACCTTCCCCTGTTATTTCTCAGGGCAATTCTCACCTTCTAGACAAGTGACACCACATTTATATGTGGATATGCAATTTTCATGAGTGCAGGACTTGCTGATATGTTAGTTCGGCTATTAGCATCTTGGGGCATTGCTCTCCTTTCATTTATATATAAAAAAAATATTTTTCTGGAAATGTCTGTACTTACATCTGTATGAGGAATGGGCTCTAGCTCAAGAGGGGAGCACAAAAGAAGACTTTGAGTGCAATCAAATAAAAATGTCTTCGCCCAGCACATATGGATAATAATAATAATAATAATAATAATAATAATAATAATAATAATAATAATAATAAATGGCATAAGGACAACTCACTGGTTACAGGGTGTGTGTGTTTTGTTTTTGTTTTTAAATGAGTTGGGGTGCCATGTCTGAAACGACCCTGTCAAATATCTGATAAGGGATTGATAAGGCCCGGGATAGAAAGGGCCAGCCCTACTAAGAAGCAAAGGGAGATGGCTGCCTCAGGTGGTACCGTATTTTTCGCTCCATAAGATGCACTTTTTTCCTCCTAAAAAGTAAGGGGAAATGTCTGTGCGTCTTATGGAGTGAATGCGAGCTCCCTGGTGCCAAATTATCCAGGGGCGAAAAGAAAGAGGGAAGTGGGTGTTGAGATAAAGCCACTGATCGGCAAGTGATCGGGAGGGAGATAAGGCTGCTGGTAAAAGAGGCTGCCTGGGAGGGGGGAGGTAAAGACAGCACACTTGCAAGGAGAGGAGACAGAAATACTAAAGCAATGAAGAGAGAAATTAGAAGAAAAGGAGGAGCAAAAAACTGCTCCAGTTAAGGAAAAGACACTAAGGCAAACAAGAGGGAAGGGAGTGTTGAAAGGAAGCAGCTGATCAGCAAGCGATCGGGAGGGAGATAAGGGAGGCTAGCGATAAAAGAGGCTGCCTGGGAGAGCAGAGGTAAAAGCCCATGGATCCTCAGGATTTTTGCATTGGGTCACCCCAAATTCACCATCATATCACATATCATGTCCATGGCTACAGCCTGCACCCAAAAAAACACACATCCACTGTTGCGTGGGGCCACAATGGTGCAAAAACTTGGTTACAAAGCACGGATCCACATGGATCCTCAGGATTTTTGCATTGGGCTACCCCAAACTCACTGTCAAATCACATATCATGTCTGTGGCTGCAGCATGAACCACAAAAATCATGCATCCACTGTTTCATTCAGAATATTTTTTTTCTTGTTTTCCTCCTCTAAAAACTTATTGTCAGGTGCGTGTTATGGAGCGAAAAATACGGTAGTTACTGGGGAGTGGCAGCAAGGTGTTGGAGATGTGTGTAATATTGTTTTTGCTGCATCAACAGCACAAAAGTGACCTCTCCAGGGCGCAAGCCTAGTCAGTGTGTATGGAGGTCATGGGCTGCCCAGATGATATGACCCCCTCCTCTTGGTTTCGCTGATGTGGTCCAAAGGAAAGGAAAGCCATACAGAAGAAGGACACTGACAAACTGGAACATGTCCAGAGGAGTGCAACCAAAATGATCAAAGGCCTGGAAACGATGCCTTATGAGGAACGGCTAAGGGAGCTGGGCATGTTTAGCCTGGAGAAGAGGAGGTTAAGGGGTGATATGATAGCCATGTTCAAATATATAAAAGGATGTCACATAGAGGAGGGAGAAAGGTTGTTTTCTGCTGCTCCAGAGAAGAGGACACGGAGCAATGGATCCAAACTACAAGAAAGAAGATTCCACCTAAACATTATGAAGAACGTCCTGACAGTAAGAGCTGTTCGACAGTGGAATTTGCTGCCAAGGAGTGTGGTGGAGTCTCCTTCTTTGGAGCAGAGGCTTGACAACCATATGTCAGGAGTGCTCTGATGGTGTTTCCTGCTTGGCAGGGGGTTGGACTCAGTGGCCCTTGTGGTCTATTCCAACTCTATGATTCTATGATTTCACACCAGCTGGACTGCAGGAGTTGCTAGAAGGAGGCATACAAGACACCATCCAGTCACATTAGGAACTCCACTCCAGATTTGTACAGGGTTTAGTTTTCTCCTCCTGAAGATGTCCCGCAAGGTATGGGTTGTTCCTCAGGGTTTCCATCAAAAGCCTTTCTCAAGGCAGCAGAGGTTTAGGATCACAGTTTCCCTTCTCATTATTGGGCTACCTTTCCAGGCTGATGAGCCCTGCTGCCCTCAGGTGTGTTGGAAGACACTGTCCTCTCACTAGCGTTGAAGAAAAGTTCAACTATCATTACATTTGGCATTTGTTGCCTTCACCTCATGCAAAAAAAAGGTATTGCCTCAAGTTTCCAGGTTCAATACCTGGCATCTCCAAGCTGGGTTTGGAAAAGACTCCTTGCTGGGAAATTCTGGATGACCTCTGCCAGTTAATGTGGATGATATTGATCTAGATTGGTGTTTCCCAAACTTGGATCTGTTTTTGGACTACAGTTCCCATCATCCCTGGTCTGGCTAGCTAGGGATGATGGGACTTGTAGTCCAAAAGCAGCTGGAGACCAAAGTTTGGGAAACCCTGGGCTAGATGAACCAATGATCTGATTTGTATCCCTGTATGTGCACATATCTGTCTCTTCTACGTGATTGGAAGGGATAGCCAGTGAACCTACCAGAGTTTAGACTGGGACATATAAAGAAACAGGCCTCTGTGCCCACACAGGAGTTGTGTTAGATAATGACTAATGGAGAGTTGGGCTCTTCAGACAGCACACATATTTTATTTCATAGCTCCAAACCCACACACATTACACTGTGAGATGTTGATTGTGCCTCCTATAGGCTTCTACGGGTCCCATGCCACTCCAAATAAATGTTCTCTCTGAAGGTCATGACAGTCCCAGGGAACAGGCCAACACTTGCAAGAGAGTCTACATGAAGGCCTTCAGCTTTGAAAGCTATGATTCATCAGTGTTGTCTAAAAGGCCTTTCATCAACTCTGTTTTTTTATTATTATTTAAAAAATCCAAGCCTAGTATTAGGTTAGTAACAAATCAGACCAAAGTTTAGACCTGTTGTTCCAAAAAACATCTCACCTTGATCACAGAAGACGTTTCTGTGAACCTTCTTAATAGCACTTGTCCAGATTCTCTGGACCACAGCAGGTTTTCGACGGGTCTTGCAGAGCAGCATTTTATCCCCTTGTCAAGAGGTGTGATCATGACACTATGATTAAATTTCCTTACTCTTTCAGTTGCACAGCACAGATTCAGAATAAGCTGTTGTGGGCACAGGAAGTTCAGCAATGGAGCAACAGGCCTTCTACAGTTTGTGAACGGCAAATTACTGACACAAACAATAAATAAATGTTTCACAGAGGTAACCCAGATTCTATGTGCAAGGAATTTTTATTGCGCATCTTATTTTTTTTTTTATTCCGTAAGCATTGTCATTGTTCCATTCAGCCATAAAAGCCTCCCAGTGCCGGAGGACAGTGCAACTGGGACACTGCAACTGGGACACCGGCTGCCAAGCCTAGTGGGCGATACAGGATGTCTCAGGTACAGAGTTGTGAATTGAGCAGAATGGAAGGCAAAAGGCAGGGGGAGCCACTGAACTTTGAAAGACCAGAGCACCTTTCGAAATGGCATTTGTAAGATATCCCCTGTCCCCCCGATTACAGCCTAAAATGACGTGTCACAAAATGAAAAGGGAGAGAAGAGGGGGGGAAAGCAAATTCAGGCACAAGTTCTTAAGTTGCAGAGCTCTTGTAGTGGTGAGCTGGAATGGAACTATTTCAAATAGTGTTAAAGCTCTTGTCAGATATGAAAAACAATCCCTTCGGCAATTTTTAAAGGAGGAGGGGTCCGTGAGGACAGGTAAAGCATTTTGCAATTTGCAGTGAGGGGGAGGGAACATCACCCACACTTTTAATTGGCTTTGTTGGCACCCAAACATGATTGGCTACAGAGCATTGTGATGACGATACGACATCATTTTGCTTACTAGAATCATGTGGTCATAAGAAGCATCCACTCGGGCTTTGCTTTAAATGTTGCTAAAGCTGCTACCAATTCTATAGTAGTAGTAGTAGTAGTAGTAGTAGTAGTAGTAGTAGTAGTAATAATAAAATTTTATTTATACCCCGCCCTCCCCGGCCAGAGCTGGGCTCAGGGCGGCTAACACCAGTAAAATCATAATAAAAACATAATAGGGGAGAGGGGGAAAAAACAATTAAAAAAACGGGTTAGAAGACAATTTAAAATGCAGCCTCATTTTAATAGTAGCCCATAGTTCAAAACCATAAGGGGAAGGAAACATAAGGCTCAGACTGAGTCCAGACAAAAGGCCAGGCGGAACAGCTCTGTCTTGCAGGCCCTGCGGAAAGATGTCAAGTCCCACAGGGCCCTAGTCTCTTGTGACAGAGAGTTCCACCAAGTCGGGGGCCAGTACTGAAAAGGTCCTGGCCCTAGTTGAGACCAATCTAATCACCTTGCGACTTGAGACCTCCAAAATGTTGTCATTTGTGGACCTTAAGGTCCTCCACAGGGCATACCAGGAGAGGTGGTCCCGTAGGTACATGGGTCCTAGGCCGCATGAGGAACGTTCTTACAAAAAATAATGAACAAAGCAAGGGGAACTGGTGAGTGTCCCCCACCACAAGCAAATATTTTGCACAGACCTTCTCAAAACTGAAACAGGGGAAAAAAACCTGGGATGTTCCTTAACAGCTTGAAGGTGAAGAGAAGCCGTGGATATTTCTGTAGCTTGCTGTGAAGTTCTAAACATGATGTGTTGTGGTCCCACACTCTGTGCGACCTCTGTGCCTTGGACTGATTGGCAAACAGCCTATGTACCTCTGAGCCTCCCTCAGGCTGAGAAACAGTTGAAACTATCTGTAGGAAGAGGGCAGAGCAATGACCGCTACTATCCTTACATCTGGCAAATAACAGCATTCAGGAGTGAGAGGTAAGCCATCTGACAGATCTGCCAGCACAGCATCGGAACTGTTTTTTTTTTCTCCAGCTCAAAAGTAGCAACAGAGAGGGGGGGGGACAGGTCTCCAGCACATCTGTCAGATGTCATGGCCCTTCACCAAGGCTTCTTTTATCATCTTGCTGTGTTTACATTGTGATGGGATATATCTATATTGTTGGGTTTTATTTTCTATCCCATGGCTCGCTAGAAAGGAATCTCTTTCATTTCCTAGCTGACTGCTTATATATGACACCGTGCATAGGATTTGCAAAACTGGCAAACTACAGTTTTGTTACATTTGCGGTGGCAAGTTGTTTCACAGTTATCACACAGCCGTTGATTATTATTATCATTATTATTTATTAAATTTCTATACCACCCTTCACCTGAGGACCACAGAGCAGTTTACAATAAAAAAACACGTCTCAGGTGCAGCCTTACGTCTTGAGTTCGCCCAGCCCTCAATTGTAAAACGAGCATGGAGTCGAGCCATTTCCTACAGCTCCCACCTACTACCATCGGATGCTCGAATTAGAGGTGGTTTCTCCAATCTGATCCTAAGAGATACTCATAATTCTCCTTGGAAAACTACAATTAATCTCAAATTCCGCTCTCTTCTCAATTTGAACCGCAAAACTGTTTTTAATTTAGAGTGTATAAGCCCGGCAGCCCTACCTCTAATCAAAAAGAAGCTGCAGCAACTTGACTTCTCTAACACAGCTTCCCATGCAAGAGGGCCGTGTTCAGGCTTAGCCCTAGCTATTCCACCCCCTGAAGGGATCCCTCTATACTGCTTTACAATTCCTTCGGAGGCTAAACGAAGGGCCTTTACCTGTGCCCGTCTCAACTGTTTTCCTACAGCAGTTCTGTCGGGTCGTTACTCCAGAGTTCCCAGCGCAAATAGAACATGCTCCTGCAATGACACGGTTCTGGAGACTATGGAACATGTAATGCTCTTCTGTCCCAACTGGACAGATGAAAGATCTCGGTTCCTAACTCCTCTCGTGAACAAGCTTCATCTCCCAATCCAGCCTTGGATAGTGTCCCTTCTTCTGCAGGATTCTGACCGTTGGATTACCGAGATGACAGCTAATTTCCTGCTTAGTGTGATGAAGAGGAAAGCGGCACCAACTCCTTCCTCAATACCACAGATGTAGTCGATACGCCGCACAATCGAACCTGTTTTTTGTATTCTCTGTCACTCAATGTTTTAAATCTCCCGTTACCTTTGTTATCCCCATTTTCTCAAAGTATTCGCCCAGAACGGCATACACTTTTATCTCCCCACCCCCATTTTATGTTGTTATTTCTATGTATATTATGCTATGGCCGCATGGCTAATGCAATAAAATCATTACTACTAAAAAAAAATAAAAAAAAATAAAAATATAAAAACACAAAAATAACGTGAAGGACATCCAAACCGGGCATGTTGTTGTTGTTGTTGTTCTGTATACCACTTATTTTAAAGGGGAAAAAAATCTCAAAGTGGTTTACAACACATTAACAACATCATTTAGACAATCCAGAATAAAACAAATTCAGGCTTCTAGGAAAATATTTCAGATCCTTCTCTAAGTGACATTTGGCTTTCCCCTTAAAGTGGTACCTCGGAAGTCGAACGGAATCTGTTCCAGAAGTCTGTCCGACTTCCAAAACATTTGGAAACCAAGGCACAGCTTCCAATTGGCTGCAGGAAGTTCTTGCAGCCAATCGGAAGCCATGGAAGCTGCGTCAGACATTCAGGTTCCAAAAAACATTCACAAACCAGAACACTCACTTCCGGGTTTGCGGCGTTTGGGAGCCAAAACCTTTGACTCACAAGGCGTTTGGGATCCAAGGTACAATTGTATTTATTAACCTATATTATTTATATAGCTGCCTCTGAGCAGAAGTACTCTAGGAAACCAGTCGGACTAGGACCTGGGAGATCAGGGTTCATATTCCCACTCAGTCATAAAGTTCACTGGGTGACCTTGGGCCAGTCACAGCCTCTTAACCTACCTTACAGGGTCATTGTAGGGATTAACTGAGGGAGAGGTGAACCATGTACTCCTTGGAGAAAAAGGTGGGATATAAATGCTTTTATCAATTTACAAGCCTCCCTGGCACTTACATGCAGCCATTTTCAGCACCCATTTGTAGCTCAGGAGTCAATATAGCTGACAAAGCAAGCCGTGCATTTTTTTCATTCAAGAAAGATACATATTTCTTTTTCCCCTTCAGCAAACAAGTTCCTTACAATAAATGATTTATCCATTTCATTATGAACTGTAACATATCCCCAATGGGCAATGTTTATTTTGAGGTGCAACGTTTGCATTTTGCCACAGTTGTGGTTTGCAATACTTAATGAGCTGAAAACTTTCCCAAGTGGTATACCTGCATCCTCTGTAAACCTTAAAAACTCATGTGGCGCTGTGGTCTAAACCACAGAGCCTCTTGGGCTTGCTGATCATAAGGCTGGAAGTTCGAATCCGTGCGATGGGGTGAGCTCCTGTTGCTTTGTCCCAACTCCTGCCAACCTAGCAGTTTAAAAGCATGCCAGTGCGAGTAGATAAATAGGTACCGCTGCAGCGGGAAGGTAAATGGTGCTTCTGTGCGCTCTGGCACTTCTCAAGGCGTTCTGTTGCACCAGAAGCGGTTTACGGTCTTGAAGACTTACAGTCTTCAAACAAAAACATCCTGAAGGTCCCAGGCCACAGAGAGGTTAGGCTGGCCTCAACTAGAGCCAGGGCTTTTTCGGCTGTGGCTCCAATCTGGTGGAACGCTCTGTCACAAGAGACTAGGGCCCTGCGGGACATGACATCTTTCTGCAGGGCCTGCAAGACAGAGCTGTTCCACCAGGCCTTTGGTCAGGGCACAGCCTGACTCCCTCCTTTGGCAATCTTCACAGAACTTTAGCCTAATGGTTGCCATCAATTTGAGTTGAATTACTGTAATTTTAATGAAATGATTTTAGAATGTTGTATTATTTTATTGTTGTTAGCCGCCCTGAGCCCGGCTTCAGCTGGGGAGGGCGGGATATAAATAAAATTTATTATTATTATTTATTATTATTTAGTCATGTTGGCCACATGACCCGGAAAGCTGTCTGTGGGCAAACACCAGCTCCCTCGGCCTGAAAGCAGAGATGAGTGCCACACCCCATAGCTGAAGTTGCAGGTAGGTAGCTGTGTTGGTCAGCAGTAGTTGAAACAAAATAAAAAAAAATCTTCCAGTAGCACCTTAGAGACAAACTACGTTTGTTATTTGTATGAGCTTTCGTGTGCATGCACACTTATCTGAAGAAGTGTGCATGCACATGAAAGCTCATACCAATAACAAACTTAGTGCTACTGGAAGGATTTTTTTAATTTTGTTTCGACCCCATAGTTGAGTTCGACTGAACTTGACTGTCCAGGGGTCCTTTGCCTTTTTTACCTTTACCTTTTCCTCCCTGTATCTTATGGTGAAAACCTTGGTCACTAAGCATCCGCATCAAAGGGCAAAGTGCAAGAGCACATTGACCTCTCTTACTTTGTGGTATCTGTTCCATTCTACACAAATATAGGCACCGCTTCACAAAATACCTCTACGCATTTGGATGCTGCCACCTTCAGAGTTACTCTCGAACCCCTATGAGCAGACATGCTGGTGAAATTCTTCCCCAATTCTTCCCTAGCTCGCCTTCAAAACTAACCCAAAGAAGAATTCTCAGCTTCCCCCATGCATACATTTTTTCCTCCTCCCACATCCCTCCCCCCCCCCGATTTTTTTTGGGGGGAGGGGAAGTTTCTCAGCCTCCGGTCCACATTCCCTTCTGCGTGGGGGCCAGGGGGCACATAGCTGTGATGGCGAAGGTCAGTGACAAAAATTAGGTGACCGTTTCCTTGATGGGAATCTTTAAAGCTGAAGCCGCTATTTTTTTTCTGTAACTGAGTTCTTAAAGAATGCTTAAAGAGAATATTTAAGTCCTGAACTGTATGGTTATAACAGCAGTCCACTTTTTTATTTTAAGTGCCTTGCTTCCATCTCACAAACTGTGGGATACACATTTAAATATAAACTGGATGAAGGAGGTAAGCTGTCGCTGCTCAAGACTGTTGGGGGCACTTTCTGAAAATGTCAAAAACTTTTTTTTTTAAAGCCATCATTTGTCTCGAGATAAAAATCATAAGATTACATTAATCAGGTGGTTCCTCCCAGAGGCACCTTTTCCTTTTAACATGCAGAAGTCTTTCAGTCTCTCCCCATGCCATCTTCCTCGATGCCTAGAATCCCTAAGGTGGGAGAAAATTGCATATTATTTGCCTTCTTCATTTCCGCTTGATCTCCCAATACGCCAAAGGGACGTAAAGAAAAGTGCATCACTTAGAGAGGGGCAGCTATTTGTCCTCTCCTCATTGTTGTCTGTGCAATTTGTGACCTCTTTCCTCTTCATGGGCATGGGGGACAGGAGAGCCAGTTGTGTCTCCTGGAGTGTGGTAATGGAGAAAAAGCAGCCATGCAATATCATAAAATCTGCACGGTCTAATCCATAAATGCCAGCCCACAGTATAAACACTGACAAGTGGGAAACACTGGATTGCGAGCGCTCAAATTGGAGAACAGCCTTTACCAAAGGTGTCATGGGCTTTGAAGACACTCGAACTCAGGATGCAAGGGAGAAACGTGCTAAGAGGAAGGCATGCTTGGCAAATCCACACCGTGATCAACTTCCGCCCAGAAACCAATGTTCCCACTGTGGAAGGACGTGTGGATCCAGAATTGGCCTCCACAGTCACTTATGGACTCATTGTTAAAACCGTGTCTATGGAAGACAATCTTACTCGGCTACGAGTGATCTCCAAAGAAGAAGAAGAAAGAAGAAGAAGATGGCTAGCTAAGTCAGTAGAGCATGAGACTCTTAATCTCAGGGTTCAAGCCCCACGTTGGACAAAAGATCCCCACATTGCAGGGGGCTGGACTTGATGATCCTCAGGGTTCCTTCCAACTCTGCAAATCTATGATTCTAATATTTTTGAGGGAGAGATGTAGGAGGTGGAGCTGTGATCTGGTTCACTGGAGGGCAGGGACCTGTCCCTGAGCTCACGCATTAGCTTAATGAGAGGGAACGTTCAGTCTGACTCCACTAGTGTCCCTGGAGCAATTGTGCAGTGGGGAGAAAGTAATTGTAGGTGCTACCTGAGAGGCACAAATCCAATCCACTCTTTATTTTGCTCCTCAGGTAGAGGCTTCACTTGCATTTCTGCTTGCAGTAAATGAACTCTGCAATCCTAGCCCCATGGATCTGGGGAGCAAACCCCATTGAATCCAACTGGACTGACTTGTGATAAGACGCGGTTAGGATTGTGCTGTAAGATGCTATAGCTTCACTACACAGAGAACACAAACATTCCCTCTCTCCTTCTGCAGCACTATGTCTACAGTATTTCTCCAGGCTGTGGGCTGAAGTAACATCTAAGCCAAGGATTTCACAATTCAGGCTCCTAGAACTGCACATTTCCAAACCTAGAAAAGAAAAGAGATGGCAATAGCCTTAATTAATGTGAGTGGAAGCCCTGGATTTTTAGCTATATAAGATAACAAGACACAGTCATAGTTGTACAGCATCCTGAGGTTTCCTGAAAAGGATTAATCCACAAAGAATCCTACTTTGTACTGGGGAGAATGATGGGGGCAAATGGCTCCGAGGTCACTTTCAACCCTGTTATTTTATGATTACACTAGAGCTTTTCTCTCAAACCCTTTAGCCCATGTACATGATCAAAAGCCCATTGGAAATGCTACAAGGTCTCCCCAAAGGGACTCTGGTGGCCTTTGGCACAGGCATAGCAGCCTGAAATGGACGACTTTAAGCCTATAATAATGGTCGTCCTCACGTCTCCTTTGCTACTCCCTTACTTTTGTTGGCTCATCATAATGAGATACGAGAAGACTAATTTGCTTTATACCCAAATCAAACACACTGCCCTGGCAGAATAAAATAGGTTCACAACCAACAAATTTACACTGGTGTATAGTTTACTTGGGAAACATTTGCATGACATTAATACATTAGCATAATGTGACTTTCAAAGTCCACCTTGCCTGGATGCCCATATTCCAGTTGGGGCTACAAGTAAAACTAACAGGAGAAAAATGATAAGAAGGTTATTATTATTCAGGACTAAGTATCCAGTATTTGGTGGGGGGGGGGAGGTATATGCCTCCATTTTTTATACCCTATCCCCATGAATTTCTGCAATGAGGTTGCAGCAGATGTAGTCATAACCAGCCTAAGGAGAGCCCTGCCTGCTGACCAATGGTCCATTTAGTCCACCATCCTTTTCCCGTGCCTAAGAGAAGCCCATTCATGCATGTAGTCATATCACACTGCAATCATCACATGGCAAGCATGCGTCTGTGTGAATGTATTGTGTTGAACCCAGTGGAATAAATCACAGCAATAGTTTTAGTTGTGAAGGAAATGTAGCAGTAGCGATAAAGAAAGAATATTGATGTATTTGATGCAAACATTCCAGCTAAAAATTAATTTAGGATCTTTTTGATGGATAGTGATGATGATGATGACGACAATGACAACAACAACAACAACAACAACTTTATTACTTGTACCCCACCCATCTGTCTGGATTGCCCCAGTCACTCTGGGCAACTTCTAACTAATATACAGTAGTACCTCGGGTTAAGTATTTAATTCGTTCCGGAGGTCTGTTCTTAACCTGAAACTGTTCTTAACCTGAAGCACCACTTTAGCTAAAGGGGCCTCCTGCTGCTGCCACGCCGCCAGAGCACGATTTCTGTTCTCACCCTGAAGAAAAGTTCTTAACCCGAGATAATATTTCTGGGTTAGCGGAGTCTGTAACCTGAAGTGTATGTAACCCGAGGTACCACTGTAGAAGCATAAACAAACATTAAAAACTTCCCAATGTTGATACAATGAAGATGGCCCTCTCACAATGTAGCTGCTACTACAGAATTTGCCCACGACGACACAAACTTCTGAGTTGCTCTTCTTGCTTTTATTCCACTACATGAAACGAAGCAGGATTAAAGTTTCCAGAGATCAGCGTTCTCTGTAACCCAATTACTTTTCATTAGTTTTCTTGTTTTATTCCTAGACTTGCTAATCAAAAAGGTGCAGAATAATTCTGCCAGCATCTATCTTCCCTATTCAAATTTTCCCCAAAATAAGCTTTGATATGCTTTTTTCTAAAAAAGCAACAGCGACGTTTGATCCACACTGTCATCATGTTTGTTTTTAATTAAAATGCTCACTGTTTAAGAATAACCTTGCTTGTTATCTATAAAGGATCCTTGCAGCTCACACTAGACCTATCAAGAGATGCAAAGATGCATGTTGGTTTTGCACATTATAAATAATAATAAAAATCATGCCTAGTAAACCAGGATAAGATATAATGGGAGAACAAAGTGGTTCGCCTAGTCACGGTAGAGCGTCTTGTTTTGGCAGAAGGTCCCAGGTTCAAACATTGGCAATCTCCAGCTGGGGGTGGGAATGTCCCCTGGCTGATTTCCTGGAGAGCTGCTGCCAGTCAGTGTAGACTACATTGGATTAGATGGCTCAATGTTCTGACCTAGTATAAGGTGGCTTTCTGTGTTCCAAATGTTCTCTCCATTAACAGAGAACAGACTAGATTACTTTTTTTTTCTTATGCGAACCTCTTTGAGAGTAATTGACATAAATAAACAAAGGATGCAAGGTTTTGGAAGGAAGGTTAAGCATTCATGTATTTTATTTCTCATGTGGAGCCATAGAAGAAATTGTGACTCAGTTTCATTCACACCAAAAAATCAAGTCACTGTTGATACAGAATGGACTTGAATCAGTTTAGTGCTGGAGATGCAATGAGGCTGAGGGTTCTATCATATGTGGTGGACAAAAGGGTAAAAGAGTATTAGTGTCTCTGATTTTTTTTTACACATCACTTGGGAAGACAGGGGAACTAATATCAGTGTACTGGCAGAAGCAAAGATCACCAGTGTTGAAGCGATGATTCTTCAACATCAACTTCGTTGGACTGGTCATGTTGTGCGGATGCCTGATGATTGTCTTCCAAAGCAACTGCTCTATTCCGAACTTAGAAATGGAAAGCGTAATGCTGGTGGTCAGCAAAAGAGGTTTAAAGACTGTCTCAAGGCAAATCTAAAAAAAGGTAGTATAAACACTGACAACTGGGAAACACTGGCCTGTGAGCACTCCAGTTGGAGAACAGCCTTTACCAAAGGTGTCATGGGCTTTGAAGATACTCGAACTCAGGACACAAGGGAGAAATGGGATATGAGGAAGGCACGCTTGGCAAATCCACACTGTGATCAACTCCCACCCAGAAACCAATGTCCCCACTGTGGAAGGACGTGTGGATCCAGAATTGGCCTCCACAGTCACTTATGGACTCATTGTTAAAATTGTGTTTATGGAAGACAATCTTACTCGGCTACGATTGATCGCCAAAGAAGAAGAAGAAGAAAAGAGTATCAGGAAATAATTGGGAAATAATTTATAATGGATTAAAAAAAAATGTTTAAAAAGTACTCCCCCCCCCTAAAAACAACAACAGTGTCCTTTTTGTTGGGGATAATTCAGATGGAAATTCCCTGGTGTCAAAAAGGCTATTTATGTATGCAACTACTGTGGCCTGTGTTTTGTTAGCCCCAAAATGGAAAAGAGTGAGGTCCCAACTAAAGAAGAATGGCAACATAAACTGATGGAAAACACATAGCTGGCAGATTTAACTTATAGAATAAGAGAACAAGAAGAATATACATTTAAAGAAGATCGGAAAATGTTTAATGGATATATGGGTGAAAATTGTGTACATTTGAAATCGTTGGCAGCATTAAGATAGATTCAACAGTGTAAATAAGTTTTGATGGATGTAAAAATGGAATACTGAATGGCTTAGTTTATGTAAAATATGCAGGTATCTATGGCATGTAAATTGAACCATGGAAAGAGAAGAAGGGAAGTCATTAGTATTTTAAGGTTTGTTCAAATGAACTAAAATGTAAAATAGAAAAATTTAATAAAAATTATATGAAAGAAAGAAAGAAAGATACAGGAATAACAAAGAGGAGGACCTTTTCACATATCACATAACTATGGAATCCACTGCCAGAAGATATGATGTTGACCAGAGGATTCAATTTTTTAAAAAGGACATTAGACACCAAAGATGCATCTAGCATCTCTTCACCAATCATGCTAGATCATGTTTCTCTGAAGTGGTATACTTGTAAAGAGCACTTCATGGCACAAATAACTAGGGAGGTTCTATTCATCCTCCACTTATGAACTTTCCACCCTATACCGGTAATGGCTTTCCATGCAATGAGTAAGAGAGACAGAGAGCAAGGCTTTTTTCCTATGGTGGCGCCTACTCTATTAAACACCTTGCCCAGGAAATGTCTTGTTATGAAACAGCTCAGTTCTCCTTCCAGCTGATAAAAATTGAGGTCCCCCGGAAGGTGTCTGCTGCTTGTTGATCTGTTGTGATGTTTCAAAATATTCTGTTTACCTTCCTGTACTTAGTCAACCATTTGTTAAGGCAGGATGCATTTCCCCCCCTCTGTAGAATTCAGTCAGAATCATTGTGGCCATCATAATCCAAACCTATTTGGTGTCTCTCAGATTTCCTCAGATGTTTTGTCTGTGGAGGAATCTCAGAATTCACCTCCAATTTCTCTTGAGGCCAGTTTCCAATGTCAACTCTATTGTAGTTCTACCTCTTGTTACTTTTTAAACTTCTGCTTCAATGTATTTTCCCCCTGCACCACACCAAGTCATCACAGCCTGTTAAATTTATTTTTGCATGAACTCTCCCTGAGCCCGCTCCCCACAGTAATTCTCTGCATCTTTCCAGGTAAACAAAAGAAAAGATGGAAAACCAAGGCAAAATAGTCCCCATAAACCGATAAAATATTATTATTATTTTTTATATTATATATATATTATTAATAATAATATTAACAAGTCCTCTTGTGTTAAAGCTATGGTTTTTCCAGTAGTGATGTATGGAAGTGAGAGCTGGACCATCAAGAAGGCTGATCACCGAAGAATTGATGCTTTTGAATTAGGGTGCTGGAGGAGACTCTTGAGAGTCCCATGGACTGCAAGAAGATCAAACCTATCCATTCTGAAGGAAATCAGCCCTGAGTGCTCACTGGAAGGACAGGTCATGAAGCTGAGGCTCCAATACTTTGGCCACCTCATGAGAAGAGAAGATTCCCTGGAAAAGACCCTGATGTTGGGAACGATGGAGG
Organism: Podarcis bocagei; assembly: GCF_964188305.1. Lineage (NCBI taxonomy): Eukaryota > Metazoa > Chordata > Lepidosauria > Squamata > Lacertidae > Podarcis > Podarcis bocagei. The sequence goes on along the minus strand of NC_138133.1, from coordinate 84,611,873 downwards.
GCACAAGGAGAAGGGGATGATGGAGGACAAGATGGTTGGACAGTGTTCTCGAAGCTACCAGCATGGGTTTGACCAAACTGAGGGAGGCAGTGGAAGACAGGAGTGCCTGGCGTGCTCTGGTCCATGGGGTCACGAAGAGTCAGACATGACGAAATGACTAAACAACAACAAGTCCTATTGTACTTGAAATAAGCACACACAACTAGCTGTCACCTGTTGATAGTGAACAGAGATCTCAGTCCTAATTTTTAGAAAACAAAAACTTGCCAAGGCACCAAAGGCTGTGAGAGAGGCAGATCTCCCAAGGGCCACTGTGTCTACGACAGGCTGCCATCCATTTCATCCCATGAGTGGCACCAGTTAGGGTGTGTGGAAAGTACAGACCTTCCTCTCTGTGTGTGTCACTGTTTCTGACAGTCCCAGCTGTTAAGTCTTTAAGGAGAAAAAAATATGGTATTAAGGGGACAAGATTTTGTGGACTGAGAAACTGTTGAGGGCTTGTGGGGAAGGCTGACTGATCTTCCAAACAGATCTGAAATAATAATGATAATAATAATAATAATAATAATAATAATAATAATAATAATAATAATTAATAATAATAAACAATTTAATAGAAAAATAGGCTTCTAAGCAATTTACAAAGCATGAAAATGCTTTACACAATGGTTAGAATATAAACATCTATAATTAAAATGTGCGATAAAACAATCCCATTAAAATAAACATCCATAATTGAAGTAAGCTATAAAACAACCCCACTAAAACATTAAAATAAACATCCATAATTAAAATACACAATAAAACAATCCCATTGAAACAATACTGCAACTAAAGCAGGAGACGCAGGTCAAGTGCCGAAGGGGATGCCTGTGTAAACAGGTGCGTCTTCAAAAGCCCACAGAATGCCAATGCAGATGGGGTTCCCTCATATATCAGAGGGGAGTTAATTTCATAAAACCAATGCTAGCAGTGAAAATACCCACCTTTGCATTGTCGTAACCCAATATCATTCAGATTGCAACAAAACTAACTGGGTTCCATTTCTTTCCCTTAACCTCTTTACAGGGCAATGTAGATAACCAAGCAAATGTATTCCCCGTGTCATTTCCAAGTCTGAACTATGACATTCACTGCCACAAGAGGTAGGGCTGACCACCAACTTGGATGAATTTAAAAAAGGTTTAGGGACATTCATGGATCATAAAGCTATCAATGGCTATGCACAGAAAAGCTCAAGATACACGTTGATCTACCCACACTTAGTTGTTATCTCTGAGAAACGTAGGAAATAACAGGATATATTTATACAAATTCTTCAAATTTACACGACCCCTTAAAAATTAGCTGATGAAGGTGAATACATCGAAACAGGGCCCTGTCCTGGTTTCTGATCCATAATTGACTTCTGATTTCTGCTCAATGATTGAAACTAAGATCTTCATGTCAAATCTGACTATGGACTCACATGAACTTATACTTATAAACTCTGATCTTTAATACTGTAACGAATTATTGTGTTATACGTATCCTTATGAGTTTGAGTTTGTAATCCTTGTCAGAATACATACTTTTGAATGGATTAGTTTTTGTTACAGTTGATTATTGTTTTGCGAGTAGGGACCACTCCCATTATTGAAACTTATATTGGCCAGAGCTCTTGGTGTGCTTTTTTCTTGGTATATTTAATAACAAGAACTCCAACTTATTTAATGTGAGAAGACGGTGCTGGAAGATGGACTTTTTGTCTGATCCAGCAGGAATGCTCTTATAATTCAATCCAATGTGAGCAGGTGTTGCAGGAATTTATGTATAGGTGTGGGGGGGTTGCCCCTCCAGCAGATATCATGCACATGCAGCCCACTACCAAAATCAGCACAATCACTTTTGTGATTTGTCCCCACAAAACACTTCATCACAGTTTCTTCCTGTCTATTCAAAGGGCCTCTGCTGCACAATACCAAATGCAACACTTCACTGATCAATGTATCTATGCACTGGCTCACCGGAAAAACTTCAGAAATTCATAAGACATGTGAGCTCAGCTACTCAGCAGCCCCTCTGCCTGAGTGATAATCCCTAGCATCCTGATACCTGAGTGCCAGACAGGTAGCCGTTCTAGAAATAACAAACCCAGATGAAGACAAAAGGGTGTGATTAACTTGGCTGGGCAACAGGGAAATGTAAATATCTCTTTTGTTTCACTTGATAGGTGTTTGGTGGAGGGTAAGGAGAACCATGGGGCAGGGTCTAGGATGCTCAGATTACTGCCACCAGACCTCCCCTTTCATGATGTAACCATGATGTATTAGTGATGTAGTTTGGGGATTAGCAGCTAATAAAAGTTTGGGTGCTCTTTAGTTTGGGGCTTCCATCTTGTTCCACCTTGTGGCAGGTGGGAGTCCTATCGCGACAGTCTTCAATAAAGACCAAGCCTACTGGCTGCTGTTTTGCTCTGGTATTCCTGGCTGGTGTCCTTGTTTTTTGTCCAAGGGAGCCCTCAGATTTCTCCGTTAACACAGGGTCAAACTTACCCATTCACACCCACTTTATTGTTCAATCTGTGTTCCTTTCTCTCCCTCCCTCCCTCTCCTTCTCTCTGTCTGTACAGATGGTTTCAAGATGAAAGAAAACCACCACTTAGCGCTTCCTTCCTTTGCCTCTTCTAGCTGGATATGCCAGGAAGGGGACTTGATGAATCCTGAAAATGAACGCATTACAAAAGGAAAGGAAGCACATATTTCCTATATAAATTATTGTCATGCAAATGAACCTCTTGTTTCCTAAATAGTGCCCTAATTGTCCAAAAGGAGAAAAACCACAGCAGACTCAAGGGGAATACACTGAAACCAACATGTAAACAAGGATATAAAAGATAGATCAAAACCCTTTATAAGTTACACAGGATCTAATAACTGGAGGGACTGGGCTCATTACAGACAGAAGAGGAAATAAGAAAGGGATAATGCGAACAGCAGGGAGCGAAACATCCCCCATCCCTTTGAATAACACAAGGCACTAAACAAATAAAATGATTGCATGCTATAGATGGCAAACAATGATGTGATAAAAAGGGGATTCTCTGAAGGTTTATCAGAAGAATGGGATACAATGGGGAAAGGAACAGAACTGAAATATTAAATAATTGCTCGTCATCTGTCAAAGGAAATGGGTAAGGAAGAAGGAGATATTTTGCAGGTGTCCAAAAATGGCTCCTTCAGGAAGTTTAGGAACGTGGAAGTGATGAAAGCCTGGTTCTAAGGAATTTTGTGGTGACAGGTTCTGAAAAGAATATACAATGTCTGTGAGACCTGGGGGAGCACGTTGAGCAAGGATATGAGAAGAGCAAATGTTCTGAATTTTATACAGGCATGCAAAATCACTGCATATGAGGGTCATCACCAGAGGTAAGCATTGTATGGCTCCTGTCAAGGCCCTCACTTCTTCTAGGAAGCCACTGCTTCTCTAGAATCTCCTTGTCCTACAGTTCTACCTCCTTGGTGTCACGGCCTGTTCACCTTCCCTCTCCAAGTCTGAGTGATGGAGAAGCCACCAGGACTTCTCTCTGGGAACAGTTACAGATAGGTAGCCGTGTTGGTCTGCCATAGTCAAAATAAAAAAATTCCTTCCAGTAGCACCTTAAAGACCAACTAAGTTAGTTCTTGGTATGAGCTTTCATGTGCATGCACACTTCTTCAGATACGTATCTGAAGAAGTGTGCATGCACATGAAAGCTCATACCAAGAACTAACTTAGTTGGTCTTTAAGGTGCTACTGGAAGGAATTTTTTTATTCTCTCTGGGAAGCCATTGGAACAATTGGTTTCTCACATTTTTGGCTTTCTCCCTGCCTTTGTTAAATTTTTCAAATTCTGTTGTAAATTCTTAGCTTAGCCCTGCTGAGAGCCTTTTTGGCGGAGGAGCCGCAATTGCATTATCTAAATGAGATGAAATATTTGTCAAGAGATGGGATATTGGAGTGCAGAAAATTCCCCTCAGAGTAGTTAAGATGTTCCTTTGACTGAAATGGCATGAACAAAGCTAATGTTTATACTGCAAAAGGTATGGAGGGTGTGGAGAACGTAGGTAAATAGAGTGGTGTTTTCCGCACCCCCTCTTTTGCTCCCGTAAGACTACAACTTGGGGTGGGGGGGTCATCCAATTAAATTGGCTGGCCATGGACAGAGCAGACCAAATAAAGTGCTTTTTCACACCACACATCACTGCTATGTGGTGTTGTTATGGCTACAAGCTTTGATGGTTTTAAAGGTGGGGTTAGACATGGAGACTTACAGAAGCTTAAAGATTCCTGAATACTCGGAGGAATTTTCCAGTTTTACATCAGAGTGGTTTAACAATCAATTTCTCTTCCTAGGAGACTCTGGGAATTGCAGCTCTGTGAGGGAAAAGTGGTCTCCTAACAACTTTAGTGCCCTTAACAAACTATAGTTCCTAGGATGCTTTGGGAGGGGGACCATGATTCTTAAAGAGGTATCATAGTGCTTTAGATGTAAAGTGCAGATATGACAAGAGAAAGTTCAGATAGCAAAGGAAGGTGCAAGTCAGACCTTTTTCCACCTAACTCAGTATTGTCGACACAAGTCAGCAGCAATTCTCCAGGATTTCAGAGAGGGTGTCTTCCCCAGCGCCACCCAGAGATGCCAGGAATTGAACCCAAGACCTTCTGCATGTGTAAAGCAGATGCTGTACCACTGCCACAGCTTGGAAATATATTTGCTTGAGATACCGGAAAGCCACTGCCTACTCCAGTGTCAGGCTGTCAGGCAAGGCTTACCTCCCCCCTCTCTGTAGATAACAGCAAGAAACAAAAGCAGTCTTTCAGAGAGGTTTATTGAACACAGCACAAACATTCAGCATCCATTCTCATCATGCAGGTTCTCGCAATTGAGTTCCTCCCACTTCCCTCTAGTTCAGCGGTTCTCAACCTGTGGGTCCCCAGATGTTGTTGGACTACAACTCCTATCATCCCTGAGCTCTGGCCTTGCTAGCTAGGGATGATGAGAGTTGTAGTTCAACAACATCTGGGGACCCACAGGTTGAGAACCACTGCTCTAGTTACTTCCATCTTCCCGTCTCCTCACCACGTGATCCTTCCACCACTGAGCCTTCTGAGAGGCAACCCTATCCAGACGCCTGGCTCTTGGACTCATGGGATGCATACTTTCTAGTGAGGGAGATTCAACCAGTTCTCTCCCTCTCTTCCTGTTCCTCTCCCCTTGGTTTCTCTACTCCCAGCTCAGCTCAACTGTCAGTTCCCGAACTGTGTCCTTCCGCGAACCATTGCTCTAGGTCGATACTATCCTCCTGCTCCAGAGGAGCTTCAGGATAAACCCTTGAGAAGAGGGAGAGGGGGGCTCCCACCATTCTTCCTCAGAGCAATACCCTTCAGTCGGGTTCCTGGAGTAGATGGACCAGCGGCCTCACCCAGTGTGAGGCTGAGCACAGAGGGTAGGATCCACATCACCAGCTCCATCAGCAAAAGTGCTAAGCAAGGGCTTCTACTTGTGCAACAGGGGTTTCCCCAATCTCCTCCACCCTGTACCCTGGAAATTGGCTCAGGGACATCAGGGGAACCCACAGAACAGCAGATGAGGAAAAGAGAGAGGAAATAGTTCCATCTGGCAAGCTGTAATGGTTGCACAGATGGAACAATTGAAAGAGAGCAATTTTGAATTCCACCCAGTATATCTTCACGTTCAAGGTCTTTTTCCTTGGCAATTTTTGTAATGTATGTAAGTATTTATTTGCCTGTGCCTTTGTCAAGGCATGCAATGCAACCATGGCAGGTGCAGTGGAAGCACATAATTAAGATATTGCTACACACCACCCCAATCTTCAAGAAGTGTGAGATTGCAGGGGTCCAGGCTGTTACCTGGGGTTTGTTATTAGCTTAGAAATTAGGCACAGAGGAGACTGCAGTGTCTTTATGGCATATGGTTTATTTACACATATGTACAACCTGAGTCTACTCTAAGGGATTTTCAGGATTTACATCTCAAGGTGATTCTTTGCTACTCTCTTAGGAGCAGGAGGATTAAGTCTACAAACAGAAGAACTACCCATGCTACTTGCCCCTTTGTTATAGCCTGCTCCAGCCAGCCCGCCAAGAGTCCTGCTCACTCCCTTTTCTCCCCTGCTTTTCAAACGTTTTGCAAAATGCCACCATTTTCCTTCAGCCTACGTCACCCAGACTTGAAATCCTAAAACCTGTCCTTGTCTCTGTTTAACATCGCCTTGTGGAAGGAGGGGCTCAAACTCCTCTGCTGTCAGGCCCAGGGTAACTGTTTTCTTAATCGCACTATCACCTTCTTTTATACTCCAGTCAGTTCCTTTCCAGGAAACAGTCTGCATTTTAACACTGTTGATTCTAACATTTGTCTGCTCATCTTCATTCTCAAAGTGCTGATCAAACCCTAGCACCCAGGAATCTAGAGGGGGCCAAGGCACCCATAAACCCGTAGCAATATTTTGCCAGAGGAAAAGAAAAGAGAACTGAATTGAACAGAGATTTTGTTAGGTAGATTTATTGCTTTATTGTTCAGCGTCCAGCACGCTTCCCCCTGCGAGCCTCTGCAGGTCGTAAAGCAATTAGCAAATAGCAAAGTTGCACAGCGGTCGTGTGTTTGAAAGAGCAGTAAATTAAGTCCCACACGTTTCTTCTGTCCTAATATCTCTTTATTAGCTCAAAAGTAGCATATTTACAAACAAGAACTTCCATCTGATTTAAGCTGCATCTTCTCCCTCCGTTTGCAGCTGCGCAACAAAACTGCTTTCACTTTGCACTCAGCTTACAGCATTCCAAGCTGCTTTCGTCAAGTCCTGGCTTACTTTCCTTGTAAGCGCCTCCTCTCAGCCTCGAGACACAGAAGGTTAACCCTTCACTACACCCAACAGGTTTGTGTGTGGAGTATTAGCCACGAAAAGGAAGGGAATGAAAATCACAAATAAGAACATAAGAAGAGCCTGCTGGCCAGTCTAGTTCAGAACAGAGGCCACAATGCTAAAAGCACATGGTCAGGTCTCCAGCTGCTTTACTACAGAGATATGTGCACCAACAGGTCTTCATGTCCAGATCTGAGTATGTGCTGGGCCCAGGGGTTAACCCGAGCAACATGGTCCAGGTCCGGTCCCAAATCCAAGGATTCCACGAGGAGTCAGTCCGCAAGGCCGAGGCAGGTCACAAAGGCAGGAAACCAGGCTAGGTCAGGCACAGGGTCTCAGGCAGGTTCTAGCAAACAGCAATGTTGCTCCCGCAACCTGAGGCGGGGTCTGACAGCCCTTTGTCAGGGTAACGGCCGGTCCTGATCCCCCGGTGACTCACCTCCCTGTCTCGCCCAAAGGCAAGCACTCCTCCTGCGAGTACTCTGGTCTCTCCTTCTCTCAGACCTGAATCTCTGCAGCTCGGGAGATGTCGATGGGTTACTAGACGCAGAGGCCGCCTCAGCCTCTCCTGACCCAACTGGTAGTGGAGCAGCTGTAAGTGATGGCCCAGTTGAAGGCAACAAGGTAATCCCCACATCTGGAGCCAGGGCAGGCTCAGGCCCCGGACTCGGCCCAGCTGGTGCTTGTTGCAGGGGAACCTGTGCAGACTGGGGCTCTTCAGAATCAGGCCCCAGACCTGGTTCAGATGCCGCCTGAGGCAAAGGATCTGGTGCAGACTGAGACTCCTCTGGTTCTGAGTCTGAGCCCAAGTCCCAGGCCATCACAGAGTAACTAGAGTGTGATATAGCAAGAGAGGAGGCTTCCCAGATACCCTGGTTCATAAGTGTATAGGGCTTCATACACTGTTGGTAAATTAAGCTTCGGAGTTTAAGATAATCTGCAGTTGTTGATGTTGTTACATTTATACCCCAAATTTCCTCCAGGGAGCTCGAGGTGACATGTTTGGTTACCCCCCTCTCCACTTCATCCTCTAAACAACCTGTGAGGTAGATGTCATTGAAAGACAGGGACTGGTTCAAGGCCGCTTGGTGAACTTCATGGCTTTGTCAGGATTTGAACCCTGGTCTCCCAGGTTCTTGTCTAACACTCTAACCTGGTGGCATACAAGGAAGGCAGGAGTGGGACAAATTCAGAGCCGATCTCAGTATCTAACCTAGTTTTGAGCCCAGATCCTCAGGACAGACTGCTCATGGGTAGAGCTGCACAATGGCTGAACTGATTATTTCAGTGGCTCGGTGGCATATTGGTCACCTCTGTGTTTGCCTGATGAAACAGAAGATCCTTTCGGCAATTCCCACTGGGTTTCCTGCATCCCTCAAGGTTCTGTTCCACTGCTCATGCCATCCAGTGTATTTATGCAGCCTACTGAGGATATCATGAAATGCTGAAATGAGTAATCTCAGTCATTTGCTGGCTGATAACACAGAGATATATATCCGTTTGCCTCGTGGCTCCTGGCAGCTCTTGGCTGTGTTCCTAGCGGAATGCCTAAATGATACAGCCAATGGAATGTGTCAAAGCTGCTACATACTAGGGATGGAGAAATTAGTTTATTTCCATTCTGTGTCAGTTTCATACGAATTTAATAAGTCTGCCTCATCCTGTTTACTGTGGCCTTTTCATGTTCAAATTATACACATTTTTTAAGTGTGCGTTCCCCTAAAATGCATACTGTGTACATTAATGTGCAGTCTATTGGTTAACTGTGTTCCAATTCATGTATAAATCCAGATAATGTGGATTAGGCTGGTTCACTTTTAAATATGAAGCACTGGAAATTCTTCTGTTTCCTTGCATTATACTCAGTCTGGAAAAAAGACAAAAGAGATGCCAGTAGAATGATATGATGATTCTGGAGGAGTATTGTTATCTTATTTCTTCTGTCCTGCTTGGCAGACAGGCAGGAAGTCAGGTATAGAGAGTCTTGGCTTTGTCCTTCAAAATAACATTTCAGCGACTGCTTAGGAATATTGGAGGCATTTCCAAAGATCCTTATGCTGATGAACAGCACATGAAACGGATGTCTGTGTTTGTTCCAGGTTGACCTGACCACAGTAAACAGGAGAGCAGCTTTCCTTCTGTCTTTTGAACTTGTGGTGGGTTCTCCTCTATATTTCAGGTCACTCGGAATGTAGGCAGCTAACTAAGCAACCGCTTGTTGATTTCAAAAGAGTGCTATTTGTTGGAAGTGGTGGGAGACTAGGCCCAGTTGATCCTTCCAGGTTTCCACTGTGTATGTAAGAATGTGGGGGCTGTGACACGCTGGAGTCACCTAGATATGGAGTCTCCAGTGTGCATCCCATGGGCACCATGGGGAATCTTCTAGTCCAACCCCTGGGCATTGCAGGAATCTCAACAAAGATTGAGATTGAGAAGGTGCCCTCAGCCATAGCCTTTCACACATTCCAATGCCCCCTGCCTTTCTCAATTTTTAAATTATTTTAGGGGGCTTTTTTCCCTTGGTTTCTTTGAGGGGATAACTTTGTTTGGGAGGGTTGCCTCCTTTTTGGTCTGTTTTTTTTTGGGGGGGGGTATTGTAGATACTCTACGCAAAAGATCCTTACTTAGCTCCACACAGTGACTTACTTATCCCATGCTGTCATTCAAGGGCAGGTTGGGTGGATCACCATGTCATACGTGTGGAGGAAAACCTTAAACATGTAGCAGAGTTCAGCAGAGTTCCCCAAAAAAGACCATTGACAATATATCATCAAGCAGAACTTTACTTGTGCTGGAAGCAAATAGGCATAATGTTCACAAATCCAGTAAGTTCAGGATTGGCACAGTCCATAAGAAATGCAGCACTTACAAACCTTAAAAGCTTATAACAAGTTACCTTAACACTAAGGTAACTTATAACAAGTTACCTTAACACTAAGCATACTATGTACAGAACACCACACCAGAAGGAAGAGAGATAGAAAGAGAAAGTGAAACCCAGGCTCCTTCTGGCCTTTATTTCTAGTCAGCATGACTTTAATTGGAAGAGATAAGAGAACCAGTTCAAACCAGCTTCCCAGAAGGTATAACCCAAACAGTCATGAAGCTGCCTTCATAAAGAGAAGCTTCCAGTAGCTTCCAGAACCCTCTTGAATTAAGCAGAATAGGAAAGATCTCCACACATCAGATCAATACTTTCTGTACTAAGAAATGCAAATTGACACACCACTCCAAGAAAAACCAAGTCATGGATGTTTGAGCTGAGATTATTGCATCACAATCCCTTGGATTAGATGACTCTTGGGGTCACTTCCAACTCTATGGTTCTCTTTTGAGGCAGGGGCTGGCCTTAGCTGGAGCTTTATGAAGCTGGCTCCCATGGGCTAGAACTCCCATGGGCTAGAAGAAGCAGAGGTACCCCATGCAACTTCTTCTTTCCCCCATATGGGGTGGGGGGAGACACAACTCATCCCCCATCAGCACATGACCAGCGGCTGCCACTCATTAACCAAACACTACTTAGGAAGAAAAGCTTTCAGTATAAAGGTGATGGCTCACAAGGGTGTTGCTCTCCTTCTATAAACTGGGCTCTGTGGACTCCCTCTCTTGATCGATCACAGCTCCCGATAGCCAATCATCTAGAACCACCTTTGGGAAGTGACTGCACGGCTTGAGCATACTGTTCAATAGCCACCAATGTTCTTACATTCCAGTCATCTCAGAAACTCTGTTGCATGGAGATGTGAAATGGCTTTGGTGGAAGAACAGCAGCAGCAGCAGCAGCATGGGATGTCGGTTTGTAAAGACGACCGACAAGAGAAAAATGGAAGCAAGATGGAGAAAATGTCTTTAAACCTACAGTGGCTCCAGTGGAGAAAATAAACATGGCACAGGCTTTGAGTGCTGCCGGAGTATAATATAAATCTTAGGGGGAGGTATTACTGCTAGCTAAGGCTCTAGTTATACCTCAGCCAGGCCATTTTCGACAGCATTTGTCACAATACCTCAGCAAGAACATAATTGCCCTTGAGCCTGCAAAGAGCAGAACAGCAAGACTAATATCCTTTGAGATGTGTCATAGAGGAAGGTTAAAGGAGTGCTCTTTAATGGGCCCAAAAAGAGAGACTTTCCAATATACCCAGTGAAGCCACTCCGTCTTGGCTAGAGTGAAGAATGTGAAAGCGAAGCTTTGTGCAGTGGGTGGAGAAGGAGACCTGGTGGTATGTTTTTAAAGGCTGCTCCTTTGTATTTCTTTTTCCTTAAGAAAGGAGAAAAAGAACCACTCAATATATTTTAAAACTTGAAATGCTTCTAAGGAGAGACACTGTTCGAAATGCAAAGAAACAGAAGCTGCGGCAAGTTGCGGGAAATGGATGTGGCTCTGTGGTAGACCAGAAGGGAGCTGGTCCTGGAGGAAGAACTGTCAGGGGAGAGACTTCGTCAGGCAAGGCCTCCTTCCACCTGCCTTGCTCCACCCTCTAGTCTCTGCTTCTCAATTTGTATTCTATTATTTTATGTACTGTGGCTTGCCGTTGTTTTATTGATTATAGTTTAAGAAAATATTTATTGTAACTGTTGAGTGGATTTATGTTTAACTTTTATATGTTGATACTATTATTTTATACTATTCTAATGATTGTTGAATGTTACTTTTTTGATGTAAAGGTAAAGGTAAAGGGACCCCTGACCATTAGGTCCAGTCGTGACCGACTCTGGGGTTGCGGTGCTCATCTTGCTTTACTGGCCGAGGGAGCCGGTGTACAGCTTCTAATTCATGTGGCCAGCATGACTAAGCCGCTTCTGGTGAACCAGAGCAGCACACGGAAACGCTGTTTACCTTTCCGCCGGAGTGGTACCTATTTATCTACTTGCATTTTGACATGCTTTTGAACTGCTAGGTTGGCAGGAGCAGGGACCAAGCAACAGGAGCTCACCCCGTCACGGGGATTCGAATCGCCGACCTTCTGATCGGCAAGCCCCAGGCTCTGTGGTTTAACCCACAGCAGCACCCGCGTCCCACTTTTTGATGTAGGTTGCTTATTTTAAAGTTTTGTTTGATTATCACATTTTTGCATTGCATTAGATTGTTATAAGATGTACATTTTTAATTTTTTATTTGTTTCTTCTGCTTGTAAACCTTAAGACAGAAAGACAGTATACAAATTAAAAATGATGATGATGATCCACTTTGCAGAAGACCCCAGGTTTAATCTGTGGCTGGAAATATCCTCAGCCTGAAATCCTGGGGAGCCACATACTGGTCAGTGAAAACAGTACTTAGCTAGATGGATAGCGGGTCTGACTCAGTATAGGACCTTTCGGTATGAGGTCAAACTATTAGAAGGCTACAATGCCTGTGGTGGCTGTAGAGATCAAAGCGAGAGAGACATGAGGCAGATGAAGGTGTCCAGTTGCTGCAGATACACCATGACATTTCTTCTCTCTGTGCTCCTCCCAGTGGTCATTCCTCCTGTGGTCACTGCTATGGATGCATGACCAGATGCTATGGTTGCCTGCAAAGGGATTGCCACATGGTGGGCTTCGTGTTGCCAGCCTTCATGTCACGTTTGCAGACATCTTTATAACTCAGAGTTGGTCTGCCAACAGGCAAGGTGCTTGAAGCCAGCTCTGCATAGAGCAGCCTTTCTCAACCTTGGGTCCCCAGATGTTTTGGGACTACAACTCCCATCATCCCTGGCTAGCAAAGCCAGAGCTCAGGGATGATGGGAGTTGTAGTCCAACAACATCTGGGGACCCAAGGTTGAGAAACACTGGTGTAGAGCATGTCCTTGGGGATCCTGCGATCTTCCATTCGGCGGACATGACCAAGCCAGCGTAGACATAGCTGAGACAGGAGTGCAAACATGCTGGGACTGTGGGGCTGGGAGAGCACATCTTGGTTTGAAACCCTGTCCTGCCATGTTAGGCCCCAAGTCCTCATGATGCAGAGCATGTGGAAAGCATCGAGGTGTCACTCCTGACAGTTCTAAGTTGCCCACAACTCACTTCCATAAAGCAGTCTGCTCAACACACAAGGAAGACCTTCCTCTTGGTATTGGACGTTAGCATCACACTCTTTCATATCTTTTTGGAGAGGCAAGCCACTGCCGTAGCTGCCTTGCCAATACGCTTGAACAGCTCAGAGCCGATGGATAGGTTGTTTTAAACCACAGCTGCCAAAACTCCACCCAGGGCCCACCTGGATTTTCTTTCTGAGTAGCCCTTTATTCACAAGCAGTCCTCCTCTGCCACCGAGCACTTCTGACTGAGAGGGACTCACTCTGCATCTTGAGGAACCATCTCTCCTGAGGGTTCAGGGCTCGTTCTGCCTCTGTTTCAAAGAGTTCACTTTCTTTGGGCAGAGACCCTTGCAGGTCTTCCTGGAGGGTTTGCCAGGTCCTCCTTGTCCATTGTTCTTTGCTGTCCCTGACTAAGGCCACCTTCTGGGAGCCCCAGACCCTCTTCAGAAAAGGAGTTCTCTAATGTGGGCATGACACACTGTTTCCAATGCTATCTGATGCACCACAGAGAAACAAGTAAGGATACTAAAAATTGCCACAGTTTCAAAATACACTGGGTTGTGGTGGGCCACAGCAGATACCTGAGGTCCTGCTCTAAGATCTTTAAAAGGCTGCTTGTAGCCAACATGCCAGGCACCTAGAAGAGCAGAGTTTATAGGAAGGGGTTTCCTGAACCTGACATTTACTTCTCTCCCCACTCAACCCTCTACCCGAAATCAATGAATTCACACGAGATGTCGTGCCAAAAATATATCTTTAACAGCAGCATTCGGTCAATCAATTCTCTTCTTTCTTGCGTGCTGCCTTGAGAATGCTTATTAAACTATTCTGAGAGATCTAGGGGCTATTGATCCAAGGTGGACATATAAACAAAACCACAGGAATGCTGGTAGATTTAACTATTCCCCTCAGTGTTGTTGGGTTGTTGTTGTTTTAAAAAAATCTAACCAAGCGAAAGACTAAGAAAGAAAGTCTCCTGCGCTTGGCCAGCATACTATCTTTGCCCTGCTCATCTTTGAAAGCACTGGGATAAATTGAAAGAATGAAAGCAGATCTATAACTTGAGTAATGCTCATTTGGAAATCTAACACATGCAGGCACGCAATGGATAACACTTTGGCTGCAACAACGATACAGAACTACATTTCCAGTTATGTTCGTTATTCTTTTTTTTCCTGTAGAAATCCAATTTTTGTAGTGAACATTTTTTTAAAAAAATCAATGGATCACAATTTGCTCAAGACAACAAACCTGCCAACTCTGCTTATTTGGCTGTGTATGAAGTTCGCTCTCCAACCCTGGCCTGTAGCACAGGGTTTGGGGTCATTCTGTCCCCGTCAGTTCCAGCAACTGAGTAGCCTCCATAAAACAAAGAGGAAGAAGTGGTAAGAATCTGGTTCAGAGTTCATTTGTGGAACACCCAACTTTGGCTTGAGAGACAACTCCCGCCCTCTCATATACCACAGCAATCTGTCTTAGAACTGTGCACAAATTGCTTCTTGAAATCCTCCATCCTGTTCATGGACAGAGAAATCAAAAGGACAACTTCTCCATTTTCTCCAGAACAGGGGAGAATCTCTTCACGAGTTTCTCAGGCGCGAGACTCGCCTTTAGCAGTGCTGGTGGCACCATTTATTTATTTTGAATCCTTCGCAGTGCCCCAGACCTACTGTCATGCTCGGTTAGTGGGTACAGTGGCATAGAGGGGAAGGGTGCACAGGGGCGGTTTCCCTTGGTGCAAACATATTAGGGGCACAAAACACCCGGTGCTGCCTTAATACAGCTGCACATTTCCATTGCTGGGTGTGACGTTAACATGTGAGAGTGCTGGAGGTGAAATAGTTAAACAGGTTACCCAATCAGAACCCAGGGAGGTGGAGTCAGAGGGACTATTAAACCAGCTCTGGGAGGGGTGAAAGAAGGAGTTCATTGGGTGGTTGGTTGGAGTGGGAGTGAATTGGGATAGAGTCTGTGGGTAGGTTGAGTTAGTGTAGAGGAATAAGATGAGTCAGGAACAGTTAGGAGCTTGGAAGACAAGTAAATATCTGAGAGGTGGGCTAGTGAGTGAGAGCAGGTAGCAGAAGTTATAGATCTGGATAGGCACCCCATGATTGTAATTGACCGATACCGTTTATGAAACCACACCCTTGTTAAACTGCAATAAATAAACAGAAGTTTATGTTCCAATTTAACCCTGACTGGACTCAGTATTGTACCAGGTAGGGCCTGGGTGGTGGCAGGGAGAAATAAAGTGGTGGCACAGGGATCAATAGACGGTGAAACGTCCAGGGACCCTGTGTGATCGCCACACTGGGCTCCGTTGAAAACAGCTTCTCCATACAAACCAGGATGTGACCTCTCCAGACAATGGAATGACCCTTCTCTTACTATCTTTGTGACTATGATCTCCTGGGTGATGTGGCTGCCACTAGGCAGCTGAATGTGCATGTGTACTCTGTCCATTTACATTTCTCCCACCCCTGCATGTGGCCTCAGGCACTGGCAACCTATGCTACACCACTGAGTGTGTGTGTGTGTGTGTGTGTGGGCTTGGGGCTGGCAGGGAATGTAAAATTATGTAACATGGCCTCTAACCTGGCCCCAGCTATTCATATGAGACTCTTTTTTGGGGGGAAGGGGGTAAATGCTAGCTTAATCAGCGGTGGGTGGGGGCACCTTAGCTCCCTCTCTGAAGAATCCCCTGTGCTTGCCAACAATGGAGGAAGCAACTTCAACACTGGGGAAGAGAAGGGGAAGAAAAAGCCCAGAGTCCCTTTGATAAGAATTACTTAGCAATGGGGGTGAACCAGCTGCCTGCCACCTCAAAGCTCCTCACATCAGCTAATGCCTTCCCTGAAGCCTTTGCTGGGTTTGCTTGATAAGGGCACTTGAAATGCTGAAAGCTGTGATCTTGTTTAAAAGGGTCAAATAGAGCCATCTTTAGTAACATTTTCAGTGCTTGGATTATTGCCTCTGAAGAGAGAGGTAAATGCCACTTACCAGTATGTTTTCCACTTCTTCCTAAGGTGTGGGTAACAGTTATTCTCTCCCTCCACCCCACTTTGACGCCCTTCCACTTTTTCAGAGTAATCTGTTGAATGCAGAAGCAATTTTGTATTTAAAGGTGCTACTGCTTTCTGTGTGTGTGTGTGTGTGTGTGTGTGTGTGTGTGTGTGTGTGTGTGGTTCAGTGTGTCAAAGAGAGAAAAGGTGAGGAAGTAAATATTATGTTACTGTTCGTTTGGACCACCCTCACTGAATGAAAGAGAACTGCACAACTGCACATTTTTTCCAGCCAGAACTCACCAGAACTCAGTTCCAGCACCTCTCAGGTGGACGTCATTGCCATGGAGAACAGCCTTTACCAAAGGTGTCATGGGCTTTAAAGGTAAAGGGACCCCTGACCATTAGGTCCAGTCATGATCGACTCTGGGGTTGCGGCGGTCATCTCGCTTTATTGGCTGAGGGAGCCGACGTACAGCTTCTGGGTCATGTGGCCAGCATGATTAAGCTGCTTCTGGCAAACCAGAGCAGCACCGTTTACCTTTCCACCGGAACAGTACCTATTTATCTACTTGCACTTTGACGTGCTTTCGAACTGATAGGTTGGCAGGTGCAGGGATCGAGCAACGGGAGCTCACCCCTTCACGGGGATTCGAACCACTGACCTTCTGATCGGCAAGTCCTAGGCTCTGTGGTTTAACCCACAGCGCCACCTGCGTCCCTGTCATGGGCTTTGAAGACACTCAAACTCAGGACGCAAGGGAGAAAGGTGCTACCAGGAAGGCACATTTGGCAAATCCATACCGTGATAAACTCCTGCCCGGAAACCTATGTCCCCACTGTGGAAGGACGTGTGGATTCAGACTTGGCCTCCACAGTCACTTACGGACTCATTGTTAAAACCATGTTTATGGAAGACAATCTTACTCAGTTACGGGTGATCACCAGAGAAGAAGAATTGCCATTATAAGAGAACATGGTGGGTTCTGGCACCTCTTTTTCTAGAAAAACAGTACTGACCGAAGAGAGCCAGAAGAGCACATTGCTCAGAATTACCAGCTTAAAGCCTAGGAATCATAGAATCATAGAAACATAGAGTTGGAAGAGACCACAGGGGCCATCGAGTCCAACCCCCTGCCAAGCAGGAAACAACATCAGAGCACTCCTGACATATGGTTGTCAAGCCTCTGCTTAAAGACCTCCAAAGAAGGAGACTCCACCACACTCCTTGGCAGCAAATTCCACTGTCGAACAGCTCTTACTGTCAGGAAGTTCTTCCTAATGTTTAGGTGGAATCTTCTTTCTTGTAGTTTGGATCCATTGCTCCGTGTCCGCTTCTCTGGAGCAGCAGAAAAAAACCTTTCTCCCTCCTCTATGTGACATCCTTTTATATATTTGAACATGACTATCATATCACCCCTTAACCTACTCTTCTCCAGGCTAAACATGCTCAGCTCCCTTAGCCGTTCCTCATAAGGCATCGTTTCCAGGCCTTTGACCATTTTGGTTGCCCTCCTCTGGACACGAGAGTTCAAATCCCCACTTGGCTATGAACTGTGCTGAGTGGTCTTGGTCTGATCACAAACTCTCTGCCTAACCTCCCTCTCAGAGTTATTGGGAGGATGAAATGGACCATGTACGTCAGCTCGGAAGAAAGGCAACACGCAAATTCTATAATAAAAAAATAAAATAAAAATGTCACAATGAGCGCTATAGGAGCTCCGGATAGTACAGCGCTTCCTTCTATCTGCCTCTGCCTCTCTGCCCGACTGATGAACACCAGCAATAGCTAATTAGATAGAGAGGGATACAAAGCGGAGGAAGTTGCATGATCAGTAAGTGGGTTGGAAGGTGTGAGAGGTGGGGGTTTGAGTGGGATAGGACAGATCTGCTCAATCTCTAGTGTGATTTTTTTTTTTCTGGGTAGGCAAATTTTGCAAGCAAATGTCCCAGATATAATGTACTTCCGTAATTTTCGCTGATATAATGTATGTTGTACATTATTTCCACAAGCATGCACATTTTTATGTGTACTTTACCCTAATATATAATACATTATTTGTACACATCATTTGGTTGTGCACGTCTCACGGTTCAGAAACGTGAGGATTTTGTGCGGATATGTGTTTTCCAGTTTGCATAGAGTTCTAGAAAGAATCATGGAATCATAGAACTGTAGAGTTGAAAGGGGCATTGGGAGCCATCTAGTCCAACCTCCCTGCAGCAGCAGCAGCAGCAGCAGCAGCAACAACAACAACAACAACAACAACAACAACAACAACAACAACAACAAAATTCCTTCCAGTAGCACCTTAAAGACCAATAATAATAATGTTTAGTTGTGTCCGACTCTTCGTGACCCCATGGACCAGAGCATGCCAGGCACTTCTGTCTTCCACTGCCTCCCACAGTTTGGTCAAACTCATGCTGGTAGCTTTGAGAACACTGTCCAACTATCTCATCCTCTGTTGTCCCCTTCTCCTTGTGCCCTCCATCTTTGCCAACATCAGGGCCTTTTCCAGGGAGTCTTCTCTTCTCATGAGGTGGCCAAAGTATTGGAGCCTCAGCTTCAGGATCTGTCCTTCCAGTGAGCACTCAGGGCTGATTTCCTTAAGAATGGATAGGTTAATAATAATAATAATAATAATAATAATAATAATAATAATAATAATAATAATAATAAATTTTATTTATATCCCGCCCTCCCCAGCCAAAGCCGGGCTCAGAGCGGCTAACAACAATAAAAGTAACACAGCATTCTAAAATCAATTCATTCTAAAATCAGTTCAAAATCAAATTAATGGCAACCATTGGGCTAGATGCAGGAATCTTTTTAATTTGGGAGTTTCACATTAAAACCAAATCCCCCACACCAATCCCAGTCCTTTGTCAGCATCTTCATTTGATTAGAATTGCTGTGATTGCATAGAGGTGACTGGAGAGTATTCTCCTTTCATGATAGGAAGGGGGGTCTCCCAGGATATTCAGTCTATGAGTTGATCAGGCTGTGCTTTGGGGGAGACAATGTCATGGCTAGTGGGTGTCTAGCCCAGGGGTCAGCAACCTAAGGCCCATGAGCCGGAAGCAGCCCACGGAGGTCGTTTGACCGGTCCACAAGCTGCCCCCGAACTGAGCCGCAAACTCATGTGTGGCGCTAAACCGGCGCAGTGCAGTGCAGCACTGGGACTCACTTCCGTGGTGCTGCAAATCATGTCTGCACAGATGCCAGAAATCACATCTGCGCATGCACAGATGCCAGAAATCGTGGGCACGCACATGCCCACCTGCAATCCGGCCCATGGAGAGATCTCCGCAGGGCCGATCCAGCCCAGGCAAGATAAACCTTGCCGACCCCTGGCTATCCTATTAGCCTAAGGTTACCAGATTTTTTTCAATGAATCCAGGGACACTTTTGAACTTCAATTGATTTTGTATGGGGACCGATTTGTAAATCCGGGGACTGTCCCCAGGAAACGGGGACGTCTGGTAACCTTATATTAGCAGCTTGGCTATTGAGGATGTTCCCTCCAGTCTGAAAACACTGACTATAGCAGGGTTAGCGGAAGCATTTGAAATATCAAATGATGACTCTGCACTCATTTCCACCGAAGGACAACTAATGCGTTCCAAGAGGTTAATGTAATATTTCTCAGACTTTTTGCTCATTTGGTAAGTCTTGTAATGAAACCAACATTTATTTTATTTTTATTTTTTTAAAAAAATATATCAGTTCAATCGTGTATTTTTTTGCAAATTGGAGCTCCCAGACTGTTATCTTGTACACCTCATTTAACCACAATTAAACTCCGTGCCTTTGTGTTCAATAATATATTAATGGACAGTTTAATAGATGCTCTGCTGTTACAATGTGCAATGCAAATTTCTCATACAATTCATGAGGATGATATCCTTTGGGGGGAAATAGAAATTGCCAGCTTAACAAAGTGGTTGGCTTCAAAACTGCTCCAGAAAAGGTAGTATAATTTTGATGGCAAACACTAGCTTCTCTTTGTATCGCAGCTTATGGTTGCATTGATGATAAATACTACTAACTGTTCATGGAATCTATCCTACGGCCTTTGCCTGCTTAATGAACACACACACACACACACAAAATGTAGACATATTTTCAGTGTGCAGAGATGCCACAGCTGATTGAGCGGACTAGACCAATAGTGGGTCCAATGGTCAAGAAGGCAGTTTCTGTACGATGGGGCTCATCAACCTAGGAAGGTAGCCCATCTAGGAGAAGGAAGACTCTGATCTTACACCTCCGCTGCATTGCAGGGACATCTTCAGGAGAAGAAAAGGCTAAGGGCTGGAAGCAAGGAGAAATTCCGACGAAAATAATGGACTATGTAGAATTGGACAAAATGACAGGAAGGATTTGAAACCTGCGGCAACAGAGATTTACAGAAGATTGGAATAAGTATATGAACTATTTGAAGAGCAACTGTAATCAAAAAATTACGCTAGTAGGACTACAAGAAGTTTTGTAGGGAGAAATATATGAAGTGCTACAAAGTACCGCATTTTTCGCTCTATAAGACGCACTTTTTCCCTCCTAAAAAGTAAGGGGAGATGTGTGTGCATCTTATGGAGTGAATGCAGGCTGTGCAGCTATCCCAGAAGCCAGAACAGCAAGTGATCCCCCTTGCTGTTCTGGATTCTTGGATTCAGAATATTTTGTTTGTTTGTTTTCCTCCTCCAAAAAAATAGGTGCGTCTTATGGTCTGGTGTGTCTTATAGAGCGAAAAATACAGTAGATGAAGAAGAGATATATTGGTTATGTGTTTTAAATGTAATAGGGTAAATAAGAAATGCACACTAAGAGATTAGATTGGAAAATTTTCAGACTGGATTGATGGAAGTCAAAATATTGAATAAGCTGTAAAAATATGTTTAATTACTGTTGAAAATGGTATGTTAAACACACACACATGTATATGAAAAGGCTAAGGGTTAAACTCTAAACAACTATGGAGTGGAATCCCTAAGATGGCTGAATGGCACCTGGTACGCTTCCTTGTGGCAACTCCTGCAACCAAGTTGGTGCCAAATGCATTGTTCTGCTTTACATTGGATCACACCAGTGAAGTCAAGAGAGGGGATTTTGTTGTCTGGATAGCCCAGGACCTCTAGACACACTGTCCAGGCTTGTGCCCTAGGGAGGTCACTTTGGTGCTGTTTACACAGTGTTTTGACTTTGCCCGCAGAGGCACACTCCACTGTTTCTTGAGACAAACAGATGCCAACTACATTTTTAGACTTTTCACTCTATGCAATAATAATAATAATAATAATAATAATAATAATAATAATAATAATAATAATAAATTTTATTTATATCCCGCCCTCCCCAGCCAAGCCGGGCTCAGGGCGGCTAACAACAATCAATGAGGGATAAATCAGCTTCCTATCCCTAGTGACTCAGATTTATTTTTTATTTTTTTAGAAAGAAGCCCGCACAACCATACATGTCTCTTTTTCTTACACTAAAATGTATGTGGGGGAGCTGACTTTCACTTAAATGCCCTAATAACAAGCCTATGGAATTCCATGGATGGGAGAAGATGTGAGGGTGAATAAAAGCCTCCCATCTATTTCCCCTTTATGTTTCCCTTCTTGCCTTCATTCCTCCTCTCCCTGCTTACAGTATATATATATTTTTGTTTTGCACCTTCTTTAAGTGTGTTTCCCTGGCTGGGATATGCCCTCGAAATCCAGTAATGCTTCCTGCTTGCCTGGAAGGAGTGTGCAGAGAAACTAGCCTGCTGCAGAAAAGTGAAATTCACATCCATTGCTCCACCCACTTTTGTCACTGGCTGGTAGGTGGCCCCCAAGAATGTTGCCTTGAAGCAAATGTGGCCCCAGATCTGAGAGATGTTCTTCACCCCTGCCATACAGGTATCCCTGGGCTGATTCTGGACTTGAACAATTCAAGTAAAATCACTTCTGTGCCTCTGATCACTTGAGAGACACTGTCGATAGACCCTTAAGTCAATTTCCACTTCTCACCCAGGTGCAAGGCTTTGGAATCCACCATGCTGTGCAGCAAGCAGCTCATAGAGTCTCGGAAAATTAAGCCACAGTCCTGTCTTTATTGAAAAAGACAACTGTGCAGAACATGCCATGACTGATTCTTCCTCTTCCCAGCCAGCTACAGCTTACCTGAGAACCCCCAGGCAGGATTTGCCCTGGTTTTGTCAAGCAGAAGAATATGTGTTCCTAGTCACCTGCAATCTGGAAGTAGACATCACTTCAAAGTCCCCCCTCCTTACCACCTGGAAGAGCAAAATAAGCCGAGCTGATAGCCATCTTGATTGGGCACGAACAACAGGATATAAATACACAAGAAGAGCCCATCCAGATCATATCAAAAGCCGCTCTAGTTTGGAATCTTGTTGTTGTTGTTTTTTTTAAAAAAGATATTTATTGAAATTTTCAAAATATTACAAAATTAAAAAAGAAAAAAGAAAAATACAAAATAAAAATAGTCAAAAACAATTCGCTCTTTCAATGACTTATCTTTCATTTGCTTATTTCCCGGACCTCCTCACGCCTCCCTTTTCTGTATTCCTGTTCAGATAGTTAGTTCAGCAAATCCCTCCCCTCTTTGTTTATCCTGGTCTTCAATCTTAAAATATTGTATCATTAGATTTTTACCTATTAATTGTCCATTTTCTCGTATTCCCTTATAACATTACAGCTATAGACCACTTAGTTTCTATCCAGCATCATTCTAACATTCATTAATTTTACAATATTTCTGTAAATAGTCTTTAAACTTTTTCCAATCTTCTTCCACCAACTCTTCTCCCTGGTCTCGGATTCTGCCAGTCATTTCTGCCAGTTCCATATAGTCCATCACCTTCATCTGCCATTCTTCCAAGGTGGGTAGATCTTGTGTCTTCCAATACTTTGCGATAAGTATTCTTGCTGCTGTTGTAGCATACATAAAGAAAGTTCTATCCTTCTTTGGCACCAATTGACCGACCATGCCCAGGAGAAAGGCCTCTGGTTTCTTCAAGAAGGTATATTTAAATACCTTTTTCATTTCATTATATATCATCTCTCAGAAAGCCTTAATCCTTGGGCACGTCCACCAAAGGTGAAAGAATGTACCTTCAGTTTCTTTACATTTCCAACATTTATTATCGGGCAAGTGATAGATTTTTGCAAGCTTGACTGGTGTCATGTACCACCTGTATATCATTTTCATAATATTCTCTCTTAAAGCATTACATGCCGTAAATTTCATACCTGTGGTCCACAACTGTTCCCAGTCAGCAAACATAATGTTATGCCCAACGTCTTGTGCCCA
Organism: Podarcis bocagei; assembly: GCF_964188305.1. Lineage (NCBI taxonomy): Eukaryota > Metazoa > Chordata > Lepidosauria > Squamata > Lacertidae > Podarcis > Podarcis bocagei. The sequence goes on along the minus strand of NC_138133.1, from coordinate 84,588,625 downwards.
TTTAATCATAACAGATTTCACCGTTTCATCCTGAGTATTCCATTTCAACAGCAAGTTATACATCTTTGACAAAATCTTAGTTTTAGGTTCTAACAGTTCTGTTTCTAATTTTGATTTTTCCACCTGGAAGCCAATTTTCTTATCCAAATTATATGCCTCCATTATTTGATAATAATGAAGCCAGTCTCGCACTTTATCTTCAAATTTCTCAAAACTCTGCAGTTTCAATTTGTCTCCTTCTTGTTCCAAAATTTCCCAATATTTCGGCCATTTGGCCTCCATATTGAGCTTTTTCTGAGCCTTTGCTTCCATCGGTGTCTAGTTTGGAATCTTGTTTCCCTCTGTGTGGACAGTCACACACTTCTGGGAAGCCCAAGGTAAGTCCTAGGGAAGACTAAGAGTGGCCAGTCACATGTGGGTGTAGGGGTGGGTGTAGATGCTAGGAGAGGATATACTTATAAGGTATTATCCTTCCTTCCTCATGTTTGTGAGTTCAGCAGAGTGCATCCCTTTGCGGCTTAAAAGGGATGCTTTGATAGGCTAGTTTTAGCCTTTTAGTTTAAGTAATCCAGGATGCTTTAAGGCAGAGTGGATTCTCCTGGTGTTTCCCCCCATAAAACAACAAACACACAAACAGTATTGCAAAAGGTAAAAATGACATTTACCCACTCATAATACTTGTTGAAGAGTAAAGCGTGTTCTCCTTAATAGAGAGCACGTGTTGCGGTGGGGTCTAGCAGGTCACCCCCATTGTTGCTGGCCACAGGCAGTGACTGGACAGTTGGGTTTCTGGGAAGATTTCAATGTTGCCAATTTGTGAGTTGGGCCCAAAGATTTTAAATACTGGACACACAGCTTTGGGCGTCCTCTTTTGCTGCATGCACTGGATCACCCGCCCACCCTCCCGGAAATGGGGATTTTGTGCTTGACCTTGCTATGCCTATCATGGGGTTGCCTGCTTTTGGGGCAGAGGCCTGGTAGGAATTTTGTCCATTTGGCTGATTGGCTGGTGCCATTTGGTTTTTGCCTACTGTGCAGCAAATTGCCACAACTTGTAAGGTTTGTGGTTAGGCATTGGTTAAAATTGGTTGGTGGAGGGGTAAGTGCCTACCCCTCCAATGCTGCTGCTGCTGAATTCTGTTAAAGGAATCCGGGGGCTCGCCATGCTTTCGTCCAAATCCCTGGCATGGGACTTGGGCCGTGCAAGCCCCTGGGAGCATGCGGGGAGAGGTGAGGGTCTGGTGCCCAGCTTCATTTCTCCCCAATATTGTTTTCCCTTGGTGGCTTCCCCTACTGGAATCTGGTATCAGTTCTGTCCATGGGCAAGGACAGATAGTTGTAACCGATGCCTAAGCAACCACTCACATTTTTTTGTATTTTAAATAAAGTTGTGGCCAAAATCATGCCAAAAACCTTAAACAAAAAATTCCGTGTGAAGTGTGAGTTATTTGGGGTGGCTTGGGGACCTCGACACGTAACAGAAACAGCAGCTTTGTTCAGGCAGGCTTAAAATGGCACCATACTTTCCCATGTATAAGACACCCCCTATTTGGGGGGACTCAAATTTAAGAAAATGGGGGGAGATGGCACAGAGTTGTTGAGTTTTTTGGGGGGAGATTACCAAGGGTTCTTGAGCTTTTTTTTTTTTTTTTAAGGGCGGATTGCTGAAAATCGCTCACCCGCACGCATTGCTAAATCCACCTCCCATCTGTCCCATCGCCGGCAGAAGTTACCTATCGCCCTCCCAACTGCCGGAGCATCAACCAATCAACACAACCCATTGGCACAGCAACCAATAACATGCACAGTAGCCGCTGACAGCCTTGGCAGCAACCAATCAAACGTCCACACTATGCACTACCCATGTATAAGACACCCCCCCCCCCATTTTTTAGCATGATTTTTAAATAAATAAAACATAGTCTTATACATGGAAAAGTAACTTTACTCCAGTTTAAAATAATTTCCCACATTGTTGGAATGAGGGGCAAAGAACAAAGAGGAAGTTCCCAGCCAGGTGAGGAGATAATTTATGTCTACGCCCTCCCCCATCAGGGCAAAGTGGGAGTATCTCTCCCAGTGTTCTCTGTAGCAAACTTACAGGAAAACTCTGTGAGCTTCAGCTCCTATCAGTTGCCTATCTAGCAAACATGCATTGTTGGCTTGACTGCGTTGTACATATTCCACAATGGTAGCTTAAGATCCAACCAGCCTCACATTGTCTGGATGAGTCCTGGCTGAGCCAGGACAGAGCATGCAACAGCACATCTCTGGCTGAGCCAAGGATGGGGATCCATAGGCTGGTTGTGCTGGGATCTCAGCTCCACTTATCCTGGGAGATCTTGCTATAGCATTGCTCCCTAAATGTAAGTTTAAAAAAATACCAAGACTTCAAAATAGGTTGGACTGTACCTCTATGCACACCCACTTGAGAGCAATGCCTATGGAAGACCTAATTAGGTCAGGGATAAGGAAGCTGTGGCCCTCCAGTAGCTGCTGGGCTCCACCTCTCATCAAGCCACATTGGACAACATATTTCTGCATTTCCGGGGGGCTGGACTGGACGACCCTCATGGTTCCTTTCAACTTTACAATTGTATGGTTCTAAGGGAAGAAATGGAGGCAGTGAGAGATTTCACTTTCTTGGGCTCCATGTTCACTGCGGATGATGACAGCAGTCACAAAATTAAAAGACACCTGCTTCTTGGGAGAAAAGCAATGACAAACCTAGACAGCATCTTAAAAAGCAGAGACATCACCTTGCCAACAAAGGTCTGTTTAGTTAAAGCTATGGTTTTCCCTGTAGTGATGTATGGAAGTGAGAGCTGGACCATAAAGAAGGCTGATCGCCAAAGAATTGATGCTTTTGAATTATGGTGTTGGAGGAGACTCTTGAGAGTCCCATGGAGAGAAGATCAAACCTATCCATTCTGAAGGAAATCAGCCCTGAGTGCTCACTGGAAGGACGGATCGTGAAGCTGAGGCTCCAATACTTTGGCCACCTCATGAGAAGAGAAGAAGCCCTGGAAAAGACCTTGATGTTGGGAAAGATTGAGGGCACAAGGAGAAGGGGATGACAGAGGACGAGATGGTTGGACAGTGTTCTCAAAGCTACTAACATGAGTTTGACCAAACTGTGGGAGGCAGTGGAAGACAGGAGTGCCTGGAGTGCTCTGGTCCATGGGGTCACGAAGAGTCAGATGCGACTAAATGACTAAACAATAACAACAAAGAGTGGTCAAAGGTTGTGGAAGATTGGAGTTGTGGTCTAACACCATATGAAGAGTCGTAGGTTCCCCATTCCTGACACAAGCCTTACTCCTCAGGGAACATGTACAGTACCAGCCTTTGTAGCTGCTGATGTCCTATGCAGCAGGGTGATTTATGCAAAAAGTTGTTGCTTGATAAAACTGTTCCAGTTTGCAACCTGGTACTTTATTCACTCGTGCATATACCAAAGAGTTTTCTTTGTCTTGTTTTTCTCATCAAAGTGATCAAGGTGAGTTAGAAGCTGAGAAAAAACAACAACCAGCCATACTTTGTATAAATTTGCACATTATTCAAAGCAGAGCAGCATTCTTTTTAAAAACCAAAAACAACAACAAAAAGTATGTTGTTTTAGGGTATGCATGAAAAGATATTGAGTGTGTAATATTTCCAAAATGTGACCTGCAACTCCCATATGGCTCCTTTGAACAAATCATTGATTTTTGCCAATTGACTAATTGATTACAGGCAATTAGTCAGCGATGGTAACATATAATTACTTAATTAGCTAACTAACCGATATTACCTTGCAGGCATTCCCTGGTGTACTATTAAGCGTTTGATGTGAATCTCTAGACAAAATTTGCTCAAAAAAAGTTTGCATAATCTGATGTGATTTTTCATTTAAAAAACAAATAGCGAGAGAAAAGGGGAAAAGATAAAACAGGCAATCACTGTGAAACAATTTACTTTTATTGATTGTTTATTGTCTGGAGGGTTTCCATTTTACAATCCCTTGAGCTAATTATCTATTATTTATCTGCTTCCTCCTCTTCGACCCAGAAGCTCAAGTCACAGTTTGTGTGCCTTGCAACAGGCCCGAGTTGTGATGAACGATTCAGTCAGATGCAACCAGCCACAAATGGTGACCCTGAAGAAAGCTTTCATAGAAGGGAGACATTGACCGAACAGAGTCCGGAGCTTAAGAAAGTCCTATTACCCTAAGCAGGGATTTGCTTCAGCCCTCATATAAAACTGCTGAGAATTTAAAGGGCAAATGCCCTAAATCAGAGCATGGCTAACCCCCAATTTGAGGCCCTTATATACCCACCACAGCAATATTTTCTCTGCTCCACTGGAAGGAATGCTCAGCTGTTGTTATCTAATCTCCTCAAAAACAAATAAGGATGAATGTTCAACAAACAGACTGCATGGAAGCAAGCTTGCTCTCTTCCTATGGTTTCAACAGAGAACCCAGCCCTACTATTGGGTAAAGTGAAGTGACCTGCTTCAGGTGGCACCAGAAAGATGAGGCTTAAAATTCCATGCAAATGTGTGACCAAGTGTCAGCCTTGGAAGTAGCAAAGTGGGATTATCTGGCTTCCACTTCAGGCAGCAAAAATATCTTTGGGGGTTCAATCTGCACAGGCAGATTCCAGCTGCCATACCAGTCACAGCTGGTAAAAGGCAATTCTAGCTAATGAGGCTACCTGAACCCCCAGTGAAAAAGCTGGCTCCAGAAGTACCCCAGCCTGCAAACCTACTCTTACAGCGGGAGTGCAAACCCATCCAGGGTAGGCAATTGACCAGTTTCTCATACACAGGAATCACTCACAACGACTCCATCTTGCCTAGATTCAATCTCAGCTTGCTTTCCTCATCCACCCCACTGCTGCACCCAAGCACTGCCCCAGAGACTGCACAGCCACTCTAATAATAATAATAATAATAATAATAATAATAATAATAATAATAATAATTTATTTATACCCATCCCATCTGGCTGGGCTTCCCCAGCCACTCTGGGCGGCTTCCAACAAAATATTAAAATACAGTAATGCATCAAACATTAAAAGCTTCCCTAAACAAGGCTGCCTTCAGATGTCTTCTAAATGTCAGGTAGTTGTTCTTCTCTTTGACATCTGGTGGGAGGGTGTTCCACAGGGTGGGTGCCACTACCAAGAAGGCCCTCTGCCTGGTTCCCTGTAACTTGGCTTCTTGCAGTGAGGGAACTGCCAGAAGGCCCTCAGAACTCAACCTCAGTGTCCGGGTAGAATGATGGGGGTGGAGACGCTTCATTCTGGACTGAGGCTGTATACTCCTGATTCAGATATGGAGAAAGAGAGCTGTGTGTCTCCATCGTACTGATGGCACCTCGCTGCAAAACTCCTAATGGCTACTCCCAGTGGCTTCAAACAGAAATGAAATAGCAATGGGGATACAACAGTGCCTTGTGGCACCCCATAATGTAACAGAACTCTTCCTAAGCTACTTTCCGGACTCGGTCCTGGATGTAGAACCGGAACGACTGTATCCTAGTGCTCCCAAACCCTATTCCCCAGAGCTGCTCCAAGAGGTCAATATCACCAAAGCTGATGACAGATCAAGAAGCCCAAGGAGACCAGCTGTCTATATTTGGCCATTGAGAGAGTTAATACTGCTAGGAACAGAAGAGAGATTGGTTAATATACTATTTTGTCTGCACCCGCTAAAGTTTTCCTACATTCTCTCAGGGCAACTATAATTGTAGCACTGAAAATAATTGGTACATTACTCACAGTGCCCCGTTGGGATTGGCTTCTCTTAATGCAGTTCTGTGCCATGCATACTTTTAATAGCAAACACACACACAAACACACACTGGCATACACTGTATTTTTTAAAAGGCAAACCAAAATAGACATCTACTGAGAGAGAAGTGAATGCACTAAGTGGAACAGGGCTGGTAAAAATAAATGATGGAAGCTGAAAATAATTCTTGGTTGGAAGATTATGCCCTCATTTAAGGTAGTAGATAAAGAGAACCAGTCTTCTGGAGGTATATCTTTTTTTAAAAAAAATACATTTTTATATAAAAGAATTGTTTTAAAAAGTTAACTGACATTCTGGAAGCATTACCATGCATTTCCGATTTGAATTCAATGATTGTAGCAAAGAATTTCAATTTCAACTTGAATTCAATTTGGAATTACATCACCAAACTCTAAAAATCTGCAAATCTCTTGGTTTTTTGTGTATCCTTGTGCCCAGTATACATGCTATATGTAAGGGGGAAATTAAAAAGCTAGGAGCAAATTATTATTTTTTACAACTTATCCAGTTTTGCAGGTTGTGGCTTTTTGTCTTTATAGTGCCTCAAAATACAATGCATTCAAACAAAGCATTTGTTTGAATGCATTGTACTTTGAACATTTTTAACAACGTTGTGCTCCAAAGAGAAAATGAAATACACAAATAAATAATAAAATGTCATAATTATCATTCCATTGGTATTCCAGAACACTGCAGTCATCAAACCAATTTTTCTTTTATAGCAAAATTATCCAATGCCTGTGAAAGATACTGTACCTCTGGTTGTACCTCTGGTTACGAACTTAATTCATTCCAGAGGTCCATTAAGATGAAACCATTCTTATCCTGAGGCGCACTTTCACTAATGGGGTGTCCCGCTGCATGTGTGGCCCCAATGCGCAATTTCCGTTTGCATCCTGGGGCAAAGTATGCAACCAGGAGCAGCTACTTCTGGGTTAGCGGAGCTCGTAACCTGAAGTCTTCGTAACCAGAAGCGTTCATAACCAGAGGTACCACTGTATGGTTCTGCCATAGTTTCATTGTGTGGAAGCTGATCTGTGCAATTTCCTCCATGTTGTGTTGTGTTGTGTTCAGGATGTGTGATTTGAGCAACCTCTGTCTCACAACTTTCCACCTTCATCAGCCTTCCCCCCCCCCCCACATCAGGTTAACCAAAAGACTGAATCTGAGAAGTTCATCCTGTTTAAGCTCATAATCTCAGCTATGTGGTTGTTGTTGTTTTAAAAAAATCCCTGCAAGGAATGACTAGAGCATCTTGTCCACATCCTGTGCACAGTACAACATTTACTGGTTTGAAGTCAATGGAAGGGTATGACCAGTGGGGAAGAAAGCCGCTCGGGTGTTCGGGGCGACGCGCCCGGGGAGGGGGTGAGCCGCTTATAGGGGCAGGGTGAGGGCGGGGCAAAGCAGACACACCACAGTGCCTCGGGAATCTGCCTGCCTCCTCTCACTCAACTGCCCTACAACTGGGGGGGAGGCAGTGGGTGGATCGTTTGGGCAGCGCAGAGCCTGCGGGCACACAAGCCACCACATCTCTCCCAGAAGAGATGTGTACCTCATGCAGATGGGTGCAGGCCCAACAGTGAATGCTGCCCAGCATTTTGTCCCCCCCCCCAGTGTTGACACCTGGGGTAGACTGCACCCCCCCTTCCTCCAACCCTGGGTATGACTACAGCCACAAAAAAACCCTCACTCTAAATACAGCTCATCCTTGGATGTGGGAAAATCCCATAGGTCTTCAATAAGCAGTGAGATATGATCAGTGGTGTGGACTATTCAGCACAGTTTTACCATCATCACCACCACCAAAAAAACACCGAAGCAAACTATAGTGCTATAGATGTTACCTCTGGAAGGACTATATGTGATGGTAGCCACAAGGAAAGAAACTCATGCATTCCATTATGCATTAAGTTTAACCCAGGCTCCTCAAATACTAAGAACCAAGGGAGCCACTTGGGTATTTTTCAATCTCAAGCTAAATCCCAGTGCAATTTGGGATGGTAAAATGTCCCAAAACAAAGCCACGTGTATTGTGTTAGAAAAAAGGCATTTCCTGATTCAGTATCTGTCTGGAAAAAGGCATTTTAAAAATAAAATCTTAAAACATTCATACTTTCTTGGGCTAAGGTCTATCCTTGGAAGGCACAGAAGCAAAAGATTTCTTGGGCTATGTTTTCACCCCAGGCTCCTTTTGGTTTTCAAAAAGAAAACTTTGCCTAGGCACAATTTTTGCAAATAAAATATATTTGTGTATGTTGCTTCCACAAACATATGCATTTTTATTGACACATTGTCCTAGTATGTTCATTTTCATACGTATTACTTGGCTAGCGAACTGCATTGCAAAATTCAGAGAAGTGTGAATTTCAAAGAATGGCTGCCTTTTGGTTCATGCATTGCTTCATTAAGTGCAAACTGGGTAGATTTGCCTTTAAATGGGAATTGAACCATTTCTCTCCCTTGTACCTACTCTTCATATGCTCTGCAAAGAAAGAAAAACACCACTAGCCACAATGCACTTTGCAGAGTTCACGGTTCGAAAGGGATTGCAAGCCGAAAGAGTTTGAGTTGAAAATAAGTTCTCACACTTTTGACCCTCTTGTCAAAAAAATGTCAGGCAGCTCTTTAGGAAAATAAAAAGAAGCCATCATCAAGCTTTGTATTATAGGCAAGAGAGGATAACTTCATATTGCAAAGCCACAGGGAGTTCAAGAGGAATTATGAAAGGGAATGGGTGAGGGTCAGAGCTCTTCAAGAGCATATCAGCATAGCGCAAATAAGGATTTAACACATTACAGATTGAAGGGCGAACTACCGTCCTGCAGATGTCATTTGTCTGTGGTTACCAAGATAGCGCAATTTATAGGGAAGTCACAAAGGGAGAGGTGAAAAGTGCAAGGCACAGCTATGGGGGCAAGGCCTCGGATAGATCGCCAAGTCTTCCTTGCGTTTCCCTCTCCCTTGTCAGCCTCTCTATTAGAAGCAGTCGTCCATGGTGAGCCGCAATACAATTTTAAGAGCCAGCCTCTATTATGAGCAAAAAAAGTAGCCATGAATCAATGTGACAGGAAAACAAGTGCTTAGCATGATGAAGTTAACAGGGAAATAGAAACTCTGTTATTGCATGACCCTCCGAGCTCAAGATAACTTCCGAACTGGACGATTCTTCTTTCAGAACTCCCCAGGGATTAGCAGATAGCAGATCTCTATCCATCTTCTCATGTGGTTTGGAGCCATTGCACTCCTTCAATTTTGTCACAGGGAGGCCAGCAGAAGGAGCAAGCCTTGCACACAAAATATTAATGCCAAAGATCCACTCCAGAGTTATCTAGAAACAGCCAGTGTGTTTGAAGCTCAGCAAAGCTTTCCTTTATGGAACTGTATGCAAGATCTACTTGAGGAATTTGATTTCTGTGGATTCTGGTGTGGACTGATGTTGTCTGTATCTCTCAGACTTAGTTTCTCATATATTTTTGTGTTCGCTTTTGCCTAATGTACAACTTTCTGCAAAGCAGTTCTCACTAAGACAGTGCCTTTTCCCATGATATTTTTGCCACGACATGCATTTTATTTAATTTGTAGGAATTGGCAGAGATGAAATGTATAAATATTGCAAAATATTAATCTCTTAGACCAGCGGTTCCCAGTGTTTGTGGTACAACCCCCTGGGGGCAGCGGGAACACCTAGTGGGACACTAAGAAGTAAGGGGGTGGCAAGGGGTTGCTGAAGGTATAAATGGCTATAAGACTTTGAAAAGGTGATGACACAGACTCAAATACACTATTCTGAATAATGCAATTTAAAGGGTAGGGGTCACTGGGGATGAGTTTATGGAACCAATTGGGCAGTGACCTCAAAAGGTTTGAGAAACACTAACTTAGACCTTTCATTAAGTCTTTGGTGTATATTTTATGGTTTGCAGTCTGGATAATTGTAATGATATCCTCTTGGCCTTTGGCTAGTACAATAAACATATTGATTGGAACTTCCATTGTTAAAATTTTGGCATAAGAACTGTATTGTGAAATCAGAAACCTATCTCCCCCTGTTGAAAATCTTTTTGCTTGCCTCTCAGTTTCTATCAGTATAAAATTTGCCGTATACTGTATATATTTCTCTCTCTCTCCAGTAATCATTTCCAGCTGTTCATAGCTGTCTAACATCTCCAGGTGTGCCAATCCAATGCATTGCCAAAGGCGCTCAGCCACTATCCCCCCAACAAATTCCTTTACTACTGATTAACGGTTTCATTCAAAAAGTTTGATGAGAGGGAACAACCTCGTTCCAGAGATGCTTCCAAAATTATCCACAGCACCCTGTTCGAGTTCCCATTTAGCTGAACCTGTTTCTGTGCTGCCTCTCCTGGTATGCCCCGCAGAGGACCTTATGGTCCACAAATAATAATATCTTGGAGGTCCTGGGTCTCAAGGAGGTTAAACTGGCCTCAACCAGGGCCAAGGCCTTTTCAGCTTTGGCCGAACACTCTATTGCAGGAGACCAGGGCCCTTCGGGACTTGACATCCTGCCACAGGGCCTGCAAGATGGAGCTGTTCCGCCTGGCCTTTGGTCCAGGCCCAGTTTGATCCCCCTCAATGGGACCCTGTAAGTTACCTCTTTGGCCCTTTTATCAGCTTATGTGGGAACAACATGGATAGCTGACCCTGATGAATACTTGAGGTTCCAACCCCCATGGTTGTAATTCGTGGGCAGTCATTTAATGTTACCCTGATTCTAATTTTTAAGCTGTATTTTAATCAATTGTTTGATTGTGTTATTAATGTATTTGATATTTGCATGTTCAGACCCAGAAACCTCCCCCTAAATAAATTCACACTTGATTCAAATTTTTGTTTCGGTTTTTGGCAGAATTTAGGCCACAACCTTATTGATTACAGAAAGTGAGTGGTTGCATAGGCTCTGGTTCGACTAGCTCCCTGCCATGCAGCTAGCGCTGACCCAGGGTTCCAGCATAGGTCAGCCAAGGGTGAACACCTGGATAAGAGGAAAGCCGAGAACAGGCTATCTCCGCCACCCAAATGTCCCCCTGGACTCAGGTTTGGGCACAACCCCCTCTCAGGGGTTGACCAAAACATTGAGTCCCTGGATTCCTTTAACAGAATACCCTTCACATAGGGATGGCGAGAGCGTTCTCCCACCCCATCACCTGAACCAGAGCCTATCCGCAACCTTAAAAGTTGCGACAATTTGCTACACGGCAGGTGAAATCCAAATGGCAACAGCCAATCCGCCAAGTGGGGGAAATTCCTGCCGTGCCCCTGTCCCAATGACAGACAACATATGACGGCATAGCAAGGTCAAACGCAAAGCCCTAAAAATAGGGAGAGGTGGGCGGGTGTTCTGAATGCACACACCGAAAGAGGAAGCTATGGGTCACGTGCATGGGTATAAATAGGTCCCATAAACCATTTGGACTCCGCCCCATTGGCCCGATTGAACCCAGCATCGAGGGACCTCCAATCGGGTGTTGTGGCTGACCAGTCGAACCCACCCACAACACAGGGTGTCAGTTTCCCAGGTTTCACCGCAATACATGCCCTCTTTAAGGGAGGACCCTATGCAGGACAGACTAGATGTGACATGAGAGCACAGCAACTTAATTCTTGAACAAAAAGAGGAAGTATTGGCTTGATCCAGCAGACCTCTTCTTATGTTCTTGTGATGTGTAAAATTTAGTAGACTCAAGATGAAATTCCTATATACCAAGGGGCAACAATTGTGGTGCGTTTCAGAAGTTGCTGGGCAACAACTCCCATCTTCCATGATGGTTAACCATGCTGGCTAGGACTGATAGGCATCCAACTACATCTGGAGAGAAGCCAATTGGCTACCCCTACCTTAGGGTGTGGCAAGAGCAGTTCTGCCTGGCCTCTGAGACATTGGGTTAAAAAGCCCAAACAGAGCCCAGAGTTGTCTCTTCTGAGAACTCTTTGAAAGTGTCCTTATTTGGCTCTTGCTTTTATCAAGCAGGCCGGTCCTTCCCAGCCATTTCGCCCCATCACCACCCCATTAATCATGAATTTAAGTCTCCAGCTCTTCCTTTCATGCAACATGTTGCATATGTGTGCGTCTTTTAAGCAGGCATGATTAATAGCTAAAGCGAGGGGATAAGAAGGATAAACGCTGATATATATTGTTCGTTTTATTATCTGTCAGGGACAGAACTAATAGGTTGAAGTTGCATTGGAAATGATGGCTACATGGTACAATGCAGACTTTAATGGAAGCCGGTTTCCATCTAATGAGCAAGCAGGAAGAAATCATTTACATGCAATGAAGAGGGAGACTGAGGGAGACCGCAGGTGTCCAGAAAAAAAGAAAGAAAAGAAAATGTGAGAGGGAGGGAGAGATGACATTCTGGGTAATATTTGAGAATAGGAGTTGTACAGTATGCCAAGAATTGCATGACATTTAGGGAGGGCATGAAAAATCAGCTGCAACATTCAAACATGCCTGGAGCAAAAATGTTTATATATACATATATATCCCATATTCATGAGGCATGAGGTGCATCCATCCATTCACACAGAAATACGTGTGGAGGCTCAGAGGTGGATTGATTCTGACCATCTTATTCCCCGAAGCCATATTTGGAGGGGGAAGAGAAAGAAATAGCTAACTTTAAACAGGTCACAGCTTCCATGAAGGCACATGGCATCCAGGGTATGCTCTTATGGAGTGTGGAGGGGTAGTTATAAATAGGGATAGATGAATCAGTTTTATTTCTTGCTCTGTATCTGTTTCACTACTATTCCTTGCATAAGTCACGGATGGGAAAACAGTGATCCTCTGGGTATTGAGTGAACTAAAACCTTCCACCAGCCCCAGTCAGCATGGCCAACTGTCCAGGTTGATGGGAATTGTACTTCAGCGACTTCTGGAGAGCCAAAGATCCCCAAATTTTTGCCATAGGTTCCTTCACCCCATTGCCACGATTTGCAATATTTATTTTAAAAACAGCAATCCACACAAAACTGCACTACTGTAGTCCAACACACCTAGTCCACAGCTACAGAATCCCTGAGAAATTGCCACCCAGCCAACGTTTCAAAACGTCTAGTAATGGGCAGGTTGGTCTCTTTCACTGTTCAACAGATTGTACCATCAGGATGTTTCCTTAAATATTTGGATAAAAGCCTCTTTCTTGTTATTTGGAACCGTTTCCCCTCAAATAGACTTTTTCAGACTAGCTGCAATTTCCAAACCATTCGGAAAAGTAGCCTCCTGTAGAGAGCACTGTGGAAGTCCAATCTGGAGGTTGCAAAAGCCCGCACCACAGTGTCCAAGCTATCCTTTTCCAAGAATAGAAATAGTTGGCATAGAAGTCAAACCTGGGGGGGAAGCACTCTCAGCCAATGAGGACACCTGAATCTCTAGTGACAGTAATGGATCTAAGAGTACAGTGGTACCTTGGGTTAAGAACTTAATTTGTTCTGGAGGTCTGTTCTTAACCTGAAACTGTTCTTAACCTGAAGCACTAATGGGGCCTCCTGTTGCCGCCACGCCACCGGAGCACGTTTCCTGTTCTCATTCTGAAGCAAAGTTCTTAACCCGAGGTAATATTTATGGGTTAGCGGAGTCTGTAACCTGAAGCGTATGTAACCTGAAGCGTATGTAACCTGAAGTACCACTGTACTCCCAAACTACATATCTGCTTCATCAGAGAGTGTACAATCCCGTCTAGAACAAGCAACCTATTATTTTCCTGAGCTTAGGAACCACTCACCCGCAGGACTTCCACCTTACCAAGATTCATTGGCCATCATCAAGCTCATCACTGACTCCAGACCTGGCTTTATTCAAATGTAGACCTTGCACCAAATCTCCAAATAACTGCTCCCTACAGCTTAACATATATATTTAAAGGCACTGGGGGAAAAGAAGATTTCCTGAGGGACCCCACAGCAGTAATGCCAAGGAGCTAAGAGAGAGACAGCCCATATCATTTTTTGTAAGTTGTCCTGCAAGTAGGAGCAGAGTCGCTGATGTACAGTGTGACCAATTTCCATCTCACAGAGCCAGTCTAGGACCATGTTGGTCCACTCTAGGCAACAGCTGGAAATTAAAAAATTCAATGTATAAAATTATTTTCCTCCCATCAAAGAAGACGTTAATGGGTAGTAAAGAAATAAATTGTAAATAACAACAACAATACAGTATCATTTTTGTACTATTCTGATGGCATTTTAGATATTTAAAGTAACTTAATGTGCTATTCTGTTTCTTGTGGTTTTGAATTCAACACTGTTGTTGCTGATAAAATGCTTTCAGCTAAAGTGAATTTCCAAAACGCTGGAGAAATTTAAAGAAATGGTGAAAGATTTTCAATAAGAGGTGAGAAATATATTGGGCGTTATTCTCACCTACTCTTCTGCTGCTGACTTGGGAGCAGTTCCAGAAACAGAACAAGTCCCAGTTGAGATTAGCTGGGGAGATGCAAGGCCACCAAATCGCAGCAACTTCTGGGAGCAGCGATTCAAAGTAAGCATCAAGGTAATTTTAAGATCAGTAGACTATATGGGGAGCACCGCTTCAAAAATACCGCAACAGCATGAGATCCAGACTAAAAGCTAAAATTTCTTCATCCATCTGTCACTAATTAAAACGAATGTCAAAGAACATATGGCCACAGAAAGATCAGGAGCTGAAAAAGAACGTTAAGAAATGCGACAATGCATGTACCGAAATTGCACACATTTTTGTAAGTGCCAGACAGAAGCTTTGGAAACGAGAAGGGGAAATTGCATTGAGCAAAACACCAAACAGACCTTTAGAGACATGGTAACTGTTATCTGCCTTCTTATTATGACAACAAAAAGTATAAACCTGATTAACTCATAGGACCCTGAGTGGTGCTGTGTAAATAAAAGGACTGTTAAACAGAAAGATGAATCCCTCTTTAAAGACTTGTACAGTGGACCCACTTTATCATTTTTGTTGCCCTCCTCTTCACACATTCCTGTCTTGTGGTTATCAGTCACAAGTAGAAGAGTTTGGATTTGATATCCCACTTTATCATTACCCTAAGGAGTCTCAAAGCTTCCTCCCCCACAACAAACACTCTGTGAGGTGAGTGAGGCTGGGAGACTTCAGAGAAGTGTGACTAGCCCAAGGTCACCCAGCAGCTGCAAGTGGATGAGCAGAGATGCGAACCCGGTTCACCAGATTATGAGTCCACCACTCTTAACCACTACACTGGCTCTCCAAACATTTGGTAGTTCCTACTACTCCCTCATTCCCTTACTACATGCACAATTATTACTGACCAAAGATTTGAGCCTACTAAAAAATATGATTCAGGCTTTAGCGATGTTTTAAGACCATCCAGTTTTCCCTTACACCGTCTGTAATGAAAAACTTATGAAACATTTTCTTTCTTGAAGTACAGTTTTTGCCCTCCCGGGCAATCTATAATACTTCCACTAGATAGCATTTTCTATCAATATAATAATATCCTATATCATTTATTATTTTAATATCCCAGTTGTCCTAGGTTTAGGCAGAAATATCTGAGGGCAGGATTGTAACATGGCAAATGTGGTCTTTTCTGCTAGAACATCAATGTACATTTTCATTTCTATTATGAGAGGTACACTATAAAGTGTTAAGCCTCCATCATTATCTTCAGGTATATAATGTAGCAATAAGAGATCCCAGAACATAAGTTAAGTGGCAACCGTGAAACAATTTCCCAGGAGGCTTTCCAGTTACTACAGCTACTATTGATTGCATTTGGGGTCTTCTGGTGTGCTAAAAGATAATTTTAAACATTTTTTTTTGAAAGCTAGATGGAGCCTAATGCCACTTGGCAAGTAGAGTGTGGGAAAGTACCTTTGATTTCATTGCAAGGGGAAAGTGATAGAGGAATGATGTCTAAGAGAGCAAAAATGAAAATGAAACAATGCTCCTATCCTAAAGGCTTCAAGTTCCTGTTAAAACCTAGAGCTAGGGGTTGCATCCAATGTTAGTCCTATATTGAAATTAGTAGATATGAATAACACAGATCCATTAATTTCAGTAGGTCCAATCTGAGTAGGACTGATGTAGATAAAACCCACATTTGCAGCCTTCTGAAGATCTCACAACAAACTTGTGAGGCAAGTTTGGTCTAACAGTGGTGAAACATAGAATTGTAGAGTTGAAAGAGATCCCAGGGGTCATCTAGTCCAACCCCCTTCAATGCAGGCTTCTTAGCTAAAGCAACCATGATAGATGGCTACCCAATCTCTACTTTAAAACCTCCAGTGAAGGAGCGTCCAAAACCTATAGATGGAGACTGTTCCACTGTCAAACAGCTCTTACTGTCAGAAAGATCTTTCTGATGTGTAGTCAGAATCTTTTTTCTTGTAACATAAATCTGTTGGTTTGGTTCCTCTCCTCCAGAGTAGGAGAAAACAAGATTGTTCCACCTTCCATGTTAGATATTGGAAGATGGCTTTCATTTCTCCTACCAGTCTCTTCTTTATCAGACTAAGCATACCCAACTCCCTCAACCGTTTCTCATAAGGCTTGGTTTCCAGACACTTTATCATCTTGTTCACCCTCCTCTGCACATGTTCCACCTTGTCAATATCCTTCTTAAATTGTGCTGCTCAGAACTAGACGAAGTACTCCAGGTGTGGTCCAAACAAATCAGAATAGAGGGGCACTATTACTTCCCTTGGTCAAGATGCTATACTTCCGTTGATGCAGCATAGAATAGCATTAGCTATTTTTGAAGCTATATCACACTGTTGTATCATGTTAAACTTGTGGTCTACTAAGCCCCCTATATCTTTCCACATGTACTCCTAGCTGTTCCGATGTCCCCCATTGGTGTATCTTTTTGCTGTCTAAGTGTACAACCTTATATTTGTCCCCATTGAGATTCATCTTGTTAGTTTGGGCCTTGAAGGTCCTCTTGGATCCTGATTCTTTTTAATCTTAATGGAGATTTAAATGAATGCTGTTTTGCTTAAAGAGCAGGCTAGAAATACTATAAAAATATCTATCTATCTTTCTGCAGTATCTACACAAACACACACACACACACAAAATTCTAAGTTACACATTCAGTCTAATTATAAACATTGATTTATCCTAAGGAATTTAAAATTGGATGTCTAAAACGTTCCCTAACATTTTCAAGGATATTTTTGCCTCGTTGAAAAGTAATATCACATGTTAAGAACAAAGCAGGGCTTTCATAAAAGTGAGATTTTCCAAGCGGTTAGTTTGCATATTGATTGAATCACATGTTCGTTTGCCTCCTAGCATAAGCACACATCGTTCCCCATTTGAAGTGCTCAATGGCTTAAAAAAAAAAAAAACGTTAAGCATTTGTCCCTCACCTCAAACCCTAATCAGCTTGCTGTTGCACATGATGCTTGGCTGTTGCTAAATAAACAGGTAAAGCAAACCCAAAAACAGACTTTTGTTTTTCCTCCCAAGTTTATTCAACTGCAATATCTTGTGCAACAAACCACTATTTTATCTGCTGTAACAGGGGAGGCGATAATGCATGTGCTTTGTCCTTTGCAAAAGGTCCTAGATTTGATCTGTGCCATGTCCAGGGAAGGCTAGCAGATTTGATACATGTCAGTGTGTAAACTGAGCCAAATGGGGAAATACTCTGACTTGGTATAAGACAGCATTCTCTATTTCTTTTCACTTTCTTTCTTTTAGTGGATATCCATGAACAGGTTACATTTCAGTACACTGTGAGAAAATCAAGTATTAAAAAAGCTAGTGTTTAGATCCCTAATTGGCCATATTAGATGATATTGTGAGTCCATTCTAATAGGCTTCTGTGCACTGCGTACAACACTCAGTGACCTTGCAGTACATTTCAGCCTCAACAATAGCAAAAAGAGGAGCTTTCTTGAGAGAAGGCATATGGATCACAGGGGGGGGGGGAATCAAAACAGCCCACATTTGTTTCGTAGAACTGGTAATTTGAAATGGCTTTTAACTGCTGATTAAGATGACTGATATATAATATTAGGGTCTGCTTTCTGCTTTCCCCCCATTTCCTATTCTGGCAAATTTTAGCATGGCATTAGTAGCAGAGAAGATTCAGTTTACCTATGGCTGTACCTTTACCTATGGCTGTACCTTTAAATTGACCTACTGTGGCTCGCAAATGAAGGGGAGAGTACAAATTCTCCTGTGCAAATTATCGAATGGCAGTTACTTGGTATATACAGTTCACCTCTTCTGCAAAAGTCCATTCTACCTGAAAACAACACCAGTGGCCTGCTGTCCTCAAATTCCAGGCCTGCGATAAACCAAAGAAGAGATTTGATGCTACCTGTCTTTGAGGACATACCTCCAAGGAATTAGCTCATAAGGAATAAAAACAAGTCATCCTTGCACAGCAGAGGCATTTATAGGATCACGTTTTCGTCGGTGGTGTTCTGAGTTATGCTTAATTTCATCACACACAGTGCAGCAATGTGATATGGATGGGCTATAGCTCACTGCTAGGTCATCTGCTTTGCATTCAGAAGGTGTGTCTTCGGTTCAATCCAGGCAGGACTATGAAGGATTCCTTTTCTGAAACCCTGTAGAGGTGCAAGCAGTCATTGTTGCAGATATTACTATTGCACAGTCTGCAGCAATTGGAAGCATACAAACTGACTCCATTTGGAAGAAATCATTGTCCAGGCCCGTAAAAATATTATTCAAAGTTTTAGTGTCAGAACTCTTCAAAAACAGGACACAAGCATCAAAGATGCAACTAAAATATCCATACAATTTCTGCTGCTCAGCATCTTCATAGAAATAAAAGATCCCAAACTCCAAACTGTTTCTCTCCCCCATTCCAGCCTGCATCCCAAACTTTCTTGGCCATAAGCTAGGCAGCTATTGGAGAACTTGTTCTCCTGGTAGTGTTTAGAGAGACTAACAGCCACCTCCTTTTCAAGTTGGCGAATTTGCAACTCAATACCTTTGTCACGTGGGTGGCACTGTGGTCTAAACCACTGAGCCTTGGGCTTGCTGATCAGAAGGTCGACAGTTCGATTCCCCACGACGGGGTGAGCTCCCGTTGCTCAGTCCCAGCTCCTGCCAACCTAGCAGTCCGAAAGCAGGTCAAAGTGCAAGTAAATAAATAGGTACCTCTCTGGAGGGAAGGTAAATGGCATTTCCATGTGCTGCTCTGGTTTCGCCAGAAGCAGCTTAGTCATGCTGGCCACATAACCCTTAGAAAAACTGTCTGTGGACAAACGTTGGCTCCCTCATCCAGTAAAGCGAAATGAGCGCCGCAACCCCAGAGTCGTTCACAACTGGACTTAACTGACAGGGGTCCTTTACCTTACTTTTGTCACCTGATCTAAGGTCCACTCTCAGCACAGAGTAGGAAAACAATCAACAGGTAATAATTAACTAATTCATTCAAAATCCGCACTCCTTCCAATGTTCCCCCCCCCCATGTTGTTAACTAATAATGGAAAGTTATCTAATCCATGAAAGTATGTAGAACACATTTGATGAATCTCTGCATATCTGCAAATGTGAATATGTGTGAGAGAAATTGCACAGAAGGTAATTCTGCATTTTAAAACCAGCTGCCAACCTTCTGGACAGCTGCCTTGTGGCATGCAAAGGGAGCTCAAGATGCTGTTCTGGGCTCTCAGCTATTGCTCAAGAAAGCCGGGGGAGACATCAGGAATGGATTTAGGTTATTGCAATCATATGATGTGGCCATTTCTCCGAGTTTGCTGCTAATGTTGCTGATACCATGGTGACATGCCTTATCTTCCAAACTGCCAACATGTATTTGGAGAGAAGAGAGCAAGACAGGGAGCGGGAGAGATCCATCGTGGCTGTGCACAACTCTCAGCTGAAGAGCTGTGCAGACTTTACTTACAGTCTTCTGCTCTGAGCCTCTGCACTGGAAAATAATGACACACCAACATGAAAAAATCCCCCCCCCCAACCCTTTGGAATTTGAGAAGGCCAGGATGTGTTAGAAGACAGAGGAGGGGAAATGATAGCTCAGTCAGAAGAGAATGAGACTCTTAATCTCAGGATCATGGCTTCAAGTGTCATGTTGGGCAAAAGATTCTAGATGACCCTCAGGGACCCTTCCAATTCTACAATTCTACATTACTAAGGTTCCTGGTCCTTTGTGAGCAATGATAGTGAATCCAGAAAGCTGTGGTAAAATAATAGCCCCACAAGTTTTGGCTAGCTCGTTATAAAGCAATACAAATTGTGTGACCCCACTAGGGTAACCACCCCAAAAGGGGGGGGAAGGAGGGGGAAAGAGAAAATAAAATAAAATAAAGGAAAACAATGAATGTTTTAAAATAATGTGTATGGGAAAGGGGTTGACTGGGAAATAATGAATGGATGGATGAATGAATGAATGAATGAATGAAACAAACAAACAAACACAACCTGAACAAATGTCACCAAACTCCACCAATCACTTTCTAAAAGGCAGAACTTGGAGAACACTGGGTGGAGTGATAGCATTGTACTGCTCTCCAAATGTTTTGGACTACAAGTCCCATCATCCCTGAAAATTGGTCCTCTCTGAGCAGCACCGTTTGGAGGGCTAGTTTCTCAATTCCTGTGTTCCATGCTGCCATTTCATGTGCCACAGCTTGAAAATTCAGGTAGATGTTAATCTGGGGAGGGGAAGACGTGCACAGGCATATTGATCAAAGTTCCCTCAGGGAATGTTTGGCATTGTTACTCTACTGGAAGGAGCCAGATGTTGTTTAACCAACTGTATGAGCAGCAGCAGACAAGCTTAGAATTTCATCTCGCAGGAATTCTAGACAGTTGTGAAACGACTTTGTACTCCAGCTCGAAATGCAACATATAAACAGAAGTACAAACGAGCCATAAAACAGCCCTTTTTACAATCTTTTTGTTGTTGATGATAAAGAGCAGCCAGCAGCTGTATGAATTTTTAAAAACATAATTGCAGTAAAAAGAAAAACCCACCACTACCAACCAACAGCTATAAACTAACAAGGAATTCCTCAGTTGCAGACATGCTGTTGGCACATGGACAAGTGCATTGAGCCTAGAATTGAACTGATCATTCTCTCATTTTGATGTCCTCTTCAAAGGTTTCACTTTGGAAGCCAACCCTTCCAAACCTCTCCCATTGCTGAACATTTCTGTTATTTCAGTGTCCTTCTCATCCTTCTGTATGTTTGTAGGCCACATTGCCACAAGATTGTACCTGTAGTAGCTCATAACATGAACAATAAGCATCATTAACGTTTTTTTTAAAAAAGTGTCTCTCTGTGTGTGTGTGTTAAGAGCCATTACAAATAATTGCAGTTTATGGATTTTAGTTTGAGGGTTAGAGCAGGAGGAGGAGTTTTCTGTTTTAACTGTTTTTATATGCTGCAAACCACTTTGGTACTTCTGTTGAAAGATGGGTAAGCAATATGAAGGAAAAGGAAAATGAGACGGAGTAGTCCATACTGATATTTCTGTTGAAGGATACAAAAGGAAGAGGAAAACAAAGAGGAATAAATCAATAAATCATCATCTTCTTCTTCTTCTTCTTCTTCTTCTTCTTCTTCTTCTTCTTCTTCTTCTTTTTCGGCAATCACTCGTAGGCAAGTAAGATTGTCTCCCATGAATATGCACTTAACAGTGTGTCCGTAGGTGATTGTGGAGGTCAATTCTGGATCCACACATCCTTCCACAGTGGAGATATAGGTTTCCGGGTGGGAGTTGATCACGGTGAGGATTTGCCAAATATGCCTTCCTCTTAGCTCATTTCTCCCTTTTATCCTGAGTTTGTGCTTCTTCAAAGTCCATGATGCCTTTGGTAGAGGCTATTCTCCAGTTGGAGCACTCACAGGCTGGTGTTTCCCAGTTATCGGTGTTTATACTACATTTTCTTAAATTTGCCTTGAGAGCATCTTTAAACCTCTTTTGTTGTCCATCGGCATTGTGCTTTCCATTCTTAAGTTGGAAATGGAGTAGTTGCTTTGGAAGATGATAATCAGGCATCCAAACCATATGACCAGTCCAACGAAACTGATGTTGAAGAATCACTGTTGATCTTCACTTCTTCCTGTACCCTGACATTAGTTTGCCTGTCTTCCCAAGTGATGTGTAAAAAAATTTCAGAGACACCATTGATGGAATCTTTTGGGGAGTTGGAGATGGCATTTATACATCATTAATAAACCCCAAACCATTCAAGTTGACCTAAAACAATACAAATGAGCTAACCTTATTATCAGTCTAGAACTAATCCAGAGAAATAAATAGACGTAAACAAGGCCAAAAAGATGAGCATTCCACAAAGATTCACCACAATGAGCTTACACACACTGAATAGCCACTGCACTTCTCACCTGAAACAGGTTTCATTCCGGGTGTTGCAATGCCCACAATGCCAGCTGCATTCATTCTTTGATATTAAGGATGGCTGTGCATTGCTTTTCACGTTTTTTCTGAAGCTGGCAGAGGGCAACTGGGCACCCTAGCTGTTCATTCTATTTGGGGTAGGCTAGGGAAATTCAGTCATAATGCTTTTTGCAACCCTCCCAGGGAACTAATCACTGTTTAGTTTATGCATTGCCAGGTATCGAATGACAGAAATGCACTGGGTGGAATCCAATGCTGGTCTGACTCAGAGCAGACCTATCAAAGTTAATAAACAGGACTAACTTAGGTTCATGAATTTCAGTGGGTCTACTCTAAGTAGGACGTTATTGAGTGCAACCCAGTAGATGAAAAGGATGAGTGAGGGAATTTGATTCTGTTTTTTATCCATTGCATTTCTTTCTTCAGTGCTTTTCTCTCATTCTTTTCTTTTTGTATCCCAGAAGCTACTCCCCCCCCCCCTCTTCATTTGCTTATGTTTCAGGTGTGCTCACTCAACCTGGGAAGAGGCAGGGAAAATATGAAAAGAAAACAGGTGAACCTTGTCTCAGTATTTTTATTGACTCCCCTTTTGAGAAGGGGAGAAGGGTATAGATCTACTCAACTAAAATAATACAACTTCTTGGGACTTGGATACATGTTGTCATAACAACAAGGTACAGCTCCTGTAATCCCTTAAAGCTGGGAGGAATAAGAAGCACTTGTTCTTGACAATGTAGCTAGAGCTCCGTCAAAGGAGGATAAGTTTGTCCTTTAATTAGGCACAATAGGTTTAATTCAGTTCTCAGTGACACTTGTGCATATCTGGGAGGAACTCCACCACACTCAACAAGTTAATTCAGAATCTATACGGATTTAAGGAAACACATCGTTTTGATAGAGTGGAAACGGCGGGTAATGAAAGCAGCTGAAAAGCTCATCTTGAGATTGGAGAAGTCACCTTGGGCAGGATTTAATTATATGAATAAATAGACAGTAGTCGAGGTCTCCATGAGAACACAATATAAGAGAGGTAGAGCTCCACAGCAGACAGGATTCAAATGCCCAGTCAGCTATGAAGCTCATTGAGTAACACTAGGGCACACACAATCTCTCAAGCTTCCCTATCTTGCAAGGATACTCTGAGGAGAAAGCAGGATATAGAATTATAGAATTAGAGTGTTGGAAGAGACCCTGAGGAACATCTTGTCCAACCCCTGCAATGCAGGAACCTGCTTTAGAAAACTTTGGCAACTTCTCTGTCACATCATGAATCTCTGGCACCTGGGAGACAGCACACCTCCCAGAACATCTTGTTACCTCCACACACTGCTGCCCATGTCCCATGATGTAGGTAGTCACACCACATGTAACTTCCTCTTCTGGGTGGTGGTGGAATGAATTGTTTTGTGCACTGCACCTTCCACATCCACCCTGGTGTGTTCTGAGGTCTGCAACTGCTGTCCTTGCTCCTCTGGACCAGAATTGGTGTTCGAAATGAGAGCATCAAATCAATTTTGAAGATCCAGTGACACAGCATGGCTGCTTACAGCCCTGCTTCTGTGTGTCATGTTCCTCCAGGGGTTCATCTCCTGCAGTGGGCGATCTTCTTCCTCCCTAGGCTTCCCACCTGCATCACTATTCCATGACAGACCACTCTGCTCTATTGAGAAATTCCTCGTCTTGTCCAGTAGCTCAAAGTGAGGATAGGTGTTTCTGTACCTTCAAGTTTCTGTACCTTCTCTTCCAGGAAAGCAACCAGCTCATACTCGTTGCAGGTGTAGTTTTGTGCATTGTCGGGCAGGAAGGTAAACATGGCACAGGTGTTGCAGATATCATGGACTGGCTGGCTGCACAGGAATGGTGGGTGTCAAATGGAAGATGGAACAAGGTTGTTTTCTTCTTCATCTGGAGGCTAGGACCCAAACCAATGGATTCAACTTACAAGAAGGGGGATTCTGTAATCATTGGGAAGAACTTTCTGACAGTAAGAGCTATTAGACAGTGGAATGGATTCCCTCAGGAGGTGGTGGACTCTCCTTCCTGGGAGATTTTTAAGCAGAGGTTGGATGGACATCTGTCATGGATTCTTTAGTTGAGATTCCTGCTTTGCAGGAGGTTGAACTACGTGAGCCATAAGGTCCTTTCCAATTCTATGATTGTATGAATTGGGAATGGAGAATACTGAGAATGTGGGAAGCCCGCAAAAGCCCAAGACTACCTTTTGCTCAATACAGTGGTGCCTCGCAAGACGAAATTAATCTGTTCCGCGAGCCTCTTCGTCTAGCGGTTTTTTTCGTCTTGCGAAGCAACCCTATTAGCGGCTTAGCGGATTAGCGCTATTAACGGTTTAGCGGCTATTAAAGGCTTAGCGGCTATTAAAGGCTTAGCGGCTATTAAAGGCTTAGCAGATTAGCGGCTAAAAGGCTATTAGCGGCTATTAAAGGCTTAGCGGATTAGCGGCTAAAAGGCTATTAGCGGCTTAGCGGCTTAGAAAAAGGGGGGGGCGGAAAAAAACCGGAACACTTGCAAGCCCATAGGGAAAATCGACTTGCAAAGCAGCTCAAAAACATAAAACCCTTTCGTCTAGCGGGTTTTCCATCTTGCGAGGCACCACTGTAAATAAATATGTTGTGAGTCCTTAGTCAGATTTTAGGTACCCAAGCTCCTTACAAGAACACTCCAGAGCATCAATGGCAATGAAAAATGCATGGATACATTATATTCCTTCAGGATTCCTCAATACCCTTTACTGTCCACCAACCTTCAGTCTTGCTGTTCCTCTGTGCTTTGTCAGATTACTTATCTGAAAGTTCAGATGTTGTATTCATAATTCGACATTGGATTAAACACCAGACCACTCAAAGAGCAAATGTGAGTGTTGGCAAGGTAGGAACTGCAATGAATTTTGGATTTAACTGCTACAGCATTTAGACACTAAGCAATCAGTTTTGCCCTGCTATGGGCAGGGAATGTTTCTCTAGGGACTGCTAAAAAGAGAGCGAGAGAAGAGCTTGTGTATCATCTAATATGCATATGGTTACCACCAATTTACTACTAATTATGGGGTGAAAAGACCAATTAATTATTCAAGACACTTTACTGGAAGTTAATCAAGTGCTTCCTGTGTCCCTGTGTAGTTGCCATAACTCATACATGTTCTTGATAATTAAGCATTATGTGCAGAACCTGCTATAATATTATAGAAACCAAATGAAAATCTTCCTGAACCTGAAGAATCTTAAAATGTCCCATACTCGACTCTGCTCACGTTTGTTCTCTTGAATCACTTTGACATGATGTACATGTTGAGCCTCAGCTGCCCTTCATTTCTCTCTATATCATGTGTAGAAACCGCCTTCTTGACCATTGGACCCACTATTGGTCTCATCCCAAATGTCCTGGATTCTGATAGGACTTCTTTCCAAAGAATCATAGAATTGTAGAGTTGGAAGGAATCCTGAAGTTTGTTTTGTCCAGCTCCCCTCAACACAGGAATCACAACTAAGGAATCCATGACAGATGTCCATCCAACCTTTGCTTTTCATTGAATGAAAATCTTCCATCTTCCGAGGGAGTCCACTCTCTAACTTTCTTCCTGATGTTTAGTTGGAATCTCCTTTCTTGTAACTTGAACCCACTGGTTTGGGTCCTACTCTCCAGAGCAGAAGAAAACAAGCTTGCTTCATCTTTTCTTTAGATATGCGAAGGTGGCTATCATAACTACCCTTAAGTCTTCTCTTATCCAGGCTAAATATACCCAACTCCTCAACTGTTCTTTGGTTGACTGACATTCAATGCCCCTTTAAAATGTGTTGGGGAAGGTTATTGGGCTGTTCTTGTTTTTATTTTTATTTTTATTATGTATTTTGTGTTTTTATATTGGGATTTTATTCTGTGGACCGCCCTGTTCCCTGCAGGTAAGGGTTCTATACTCCTCCTACTAATAATAATAGCAAGCTTACACTAAAATGCTGGCAAAATTTCATGAGGACTTTACTAAACATTAAATTGATATGGAGTGCTGAACTTAAGACTGGAGAATAAGAAAGTGAGAGAAACCAAAATTGGCAGATTCAGCCATTCATAGCACAGGGCAAGGGTCCCTAAATCAGGAAGCATGCCTACCTGCCAATTCATCATTCAATTCACCTTGTAGTGCCCCATCATGGCACGAACAAACACAAAACAGCTGAACAGTTGTGTTATTTCACATGCAAACATTCCAAACCCAGAAAATGCATTTATTACCTATTTTATTTATAGCGTTTATATCCTCCCCTCCATCGTCAGAAGGTCACAAGATGGAGGACAAAATAATGCAAAGCCTTCAGTCAATAATATCAAAATGCATAGCTTAATAAAACTTGTTAAAATCAGCACATCATCAATTTAAAAATAGCTTGCATATCTGAAGTGGGAGATCCAGAGCTCAAAGGTAGGGCATCTGTTTTACATGCAGGAAAGTACCCAGTCCAAACCCCAGCATCTCTAGATAGGGCTGGGAGAGGCCCCAACCTGAAATTCTAGACAGCTGCTGCCACTCAGTGCAGGCAATACTGAACTATAAGCTTCAGTGTTCTGATTCGGTATAAGGCAGTTCCCTGTATTCCTAAAGAAATACACTTACCACATCCAATGACCTATGCCAAGATACAATTCAACCAGGCTTACGTGTTGAGCACACTGTTTTATAGAAGTGAGTCATGGGCAACTTACAACGACCAGGAGCAATGGCTTAATGCCTTCCACATACACCACAACAGGAAGATTGTGGGCATCGCATGGCAGGACAGATTCTTAAACAAAGATTTGCTCTCCCAAGCCCACATTTCCAGCATCTCTGCACACCTGTCTCAATAACTTCTCCATCAACACTGAGGTGTTCAAGCATATTGGCAAGGCAGCTATGGCAATGGCTTGCCTCACCAAAAAGATATGGAAGAGTGTGGTGCTAACGTCCAATACCAAGAGGAAGGTCTTCCTTGTGTGTTGAGCAGACTGCTTTATGGAAGTGAGTTGTGGGCAACTTAGAACTGTCAGGAGTGATGCTTTGATGCTTTCCACATGAACTGCATCAGGAGGATTTGGGGCCTCACTTGGCAGGACAGGGTCTCAAACTAAGGTGTGCTCTCCCAAGCCCACATTTCCAGCATCTCTGCACACCTGTCTCAACAACGTCTTTGCTGGTTTGGTCATGTCCACAGAATGGAAGAAAGTAGGATACCCAAGGATGTGCTGTATGGGGAGCTGGTTTCAGACACCT
Source organism: Podarcis bocagei (assembly GCF_964188305.1). Lineage (NCBI taxonomy): Eukaryota > Metazoa > Chordata > Lepidosauria > Squamata > Lacertidae > Podarcis > Podarcis bocagei. Next base: position 84,561,212 of record NC_138133.1, on the reverse strand, counting down.
GGCCCATTGGTGGACCAACTCTGTGTTACAAAGATGTCTGCAAACATGGCATGGAGACTGGCAACATCAAACCTGCCCTTGCAGATGACCACAGTGCCTGGAGAAAGACAGTCAGGTTGTATATCCATAGCAGAGACCAGAGGAGGAATGACCACTGGGAAGAATGCAGAAAGAAGAAATGCAATGGTACATCTGTAGCACAACTAGATGCCTTCATCTTCCCCAGATGTATCTCCCGTATTGGTCTCTACAGCCACAGCAGGTGCTGTAATTCTGCAGTGGTGTGACTTCACTGCCAAAGGTGCACTTCTCCATTGTCTCCTGAGACAGACAGGTGCCAACAACATCACCAAAGACCTGGGGGTGGGAGGAGTTTTCACCTACCACCAGAATCCACTCAGAGTAGGAACTTGCCAGGTCTCTATTGGGCAAGAGCTCCAAAACCAGGGTGCCAGTGCTAAGAAGACCCTGTACTGAGTCCCTAATAACCGAACTTCCACTTTTGATGGTACCAATAGCAGACCATTCCCGGCAGATCTCAGTTCACATGTGGAATGATCCTGGGAGATGTTCCTTGAGGTCGGTGGGGCCCAAGCTGTTTGAGGCTTTATGTTTTGATAAAGGTGTGTCTCAAATTCTCTACTTCAAATGTCACCGCACTGGAGTTTTCTCTGTGATTTGTAAAGCTCGATGTGGCTCCAAGATGAATGATTTCAAATTATGACAGGATGTAGCCAAATGTGATCAGTTATGTAGCTTCTTTGTGTCATTCTGGATAAAGCATTGTCCCTGGTTAGGTGACTCACCTAGGCATGTGATGAACCTAGGAATGAATGAGCAAAAAGAAGCCAGAGAATGAACAGGATTGGAAACTGTTGAATTCTTCTTCAATGTAAGTGATTCATTGGTTGGAGAAACATCTCCCTCCTACCAAGAAAACCCAAGTTTTACTTTCAAATATCTACATTTTTTTTTTAAAAAAAAACATAACTGGAGAAAATCTGATCCTGCTCATTAGTCAGTCTAACATTCCTTCTTTGTCCTTTCAGACGAAGGAGTGTTTAGTTTTTAGTTTGGGGTTTCTTTTCTTTAAGGGGGTCAGTGGGTGATGCCAGGGACAAATTTGGCCCATTAATTTTTACCAGGTAGATCTGTGTTTGAACAGTTCCCATTACTTTTGTGCTGTGAGGCAGAATTATGCTTTGCTCTGTCTTATTATAAGGTGGCGATACTGGATGATAAAGCTCCCAGCAGGACTCAGTATATTTAATACTCTCCAGGATTTGACAGAGCTTTTTATTCCTGCTGAAGAGAATCTCCTCTCTTCCTCCGAGCTCCTGCTATTTATCCTTCGAGCCAGAACATTTAATTCAAATGATAAATTGACCGGTTTAATGTTATTGAATGTAACAGGGGTAAGATATAAAGTTGCTAATCAATCAAGAGGAAACATTTTATGAACTACTGAAACAAAAAAGAAAGAAAGAAAAATAAATAAATGTCATTGGTAGTTCTCTTTGCCCATTTGTTCAATGGCGGGTACAACTTTCGTCCTTCACAATTGCCAGAGGAAGGTGAAGATGCACTACCTAGTTCTTTCAGTATTTTGCATACTTTTCCCTGGTATAATTTTATGGCACCAGTTACATCCATTTTTGTATCATTTGCTTTTGGACTTCACTGCGGAGCGAAAGTAGCAACTGATGCATTTGCATTATGCTTAATACCTGGAAACAATCAAGCACATCACACCATCATTTTGGGGTGAGCAATAAATATCGGCACAGTTTATTTTTAAGTGTTGAAATAAATCCCTCTGGCTAATATTTTCCTAAGGCATAGAGAGAGATTTGGGCGCCATAAAGTGATCACCTCCATTGAAATTGCTCTTCATTGGATGAACAGGCAATCAGAAGCAATATGCAAATGTGACCTTCAAACAAGTTGAAGCGAGAGACACAGAGAAAAGACAGCATCTGTTGAAAATATCTTGCAAATGCTTTTTTTCCTAAATAAAGAAATCACTTTAATTCATTAAAAATGCAAAATTTAATCAGCAAAATAACCTTTGAGCTGTATACACCTTGACCAGTATTCTGTACTCGTCTATAATATAAGACTTCTTCACACTTTACAGAGGTAAAAACTATCTCCACACATGTGCAAATGCTCGTGTGAATATAATAATAATAATAATAATAATAATAATAATAATAATAATAATAATAATAATAATTTATACCCCACCCTTCTGGCTGAGTTTCCCTAGCCACTCTGGATGGCTCCCAATCGAGTGTTAAAAACAATACAGCATTAAATATTAAAAACTTCCCTGAACAGGGCTGCCTTCAGATGTCTTTTAAAAATAGGATAGCTGCTTATTTCCTTGACATCTGATGGGAGGGTGTTCCACAGGGCAGGCGCCACTGCCGAGGAGGCCCTCTGTCTGGTTCCCTGTAACCTCACTTCTCGCAATAAGGGAACCGCCAGAAGGCCCTCGGCACTGGACCTCAGTGTCCGGGCTGAACAGTGGGGGTGGAGACGTTCCTTCAGGTATACAGGACCAAGGCCGTTTAGGGCTTTAAAGGTCAGCACCAACACTTTGAATTGTGCTTGGAAACGTACTGTACACTTGTTGATTGGTATACCTTAGCTACCCTGTACTAAGGTCCACAGACTGTTTGCTTGTTTACTGTTATGGGGTAATTGCTGAACAAGTGTAGACTATTTGTATAAAGTTGCACAGATTGCACACTTGTTGAGTGCAATGTGCAAGCACCTCAATCACACTGAATGCTTGGCTTCTACCACAATGTTGGGAGCTTTTGAAAACCACACATTGTTAGAGCAAGCCAAGAATGGGGAGAGCTGTTATGGACTGGAGGCAAAAGGTGAGGTTCAGTCAGGATCAGGAAAGTGACAGCCAACAGGCATGGAACTAGGAAACAGTCCTGGTAGGTAGGATTCAGAGTATGTCAAGGCAGAGGAAGCAGCAGAAAACACAAAATGGCTCAAAGAACAGGCCTGGGGCTCAAATGAGAACAGTGGTGTCTGATGCTCATTGCGATTGTTAGGGCAGAAGGCAGGCAGCACAACAGTAAGTGAAGCTAGAGCCAAGGACAGACAGAGCAAGCTAATTCTAGTTTGTCCACATCCTTCTCCATGCTCAGTTCTGCAAGGACAAACACTGAAACTAGGAAGGAGGAAAATGATAGGCATCTTCTGGAGCACTTGTTGGGAATGGAATAGGGGTAGGGTTGTTGTTGCTTTAACCTCCATGTAGTTCAAAAAGAGAAGGGGCATTTGGGGAACTGTCTTATCTCCCCTGAAAAAGATGGCAAGTTCCAGGGATGGCCAATGTCATGGGTAGGCAAACTAAGGCCCGGGGGCCGAATCTGGCCCTATCGCCTTCTAAATCTGGCCCGCGGACGGTCCAGGAATCAGCGTGTTTTTACATGAGTAGAATGTGTGCTTTTATTTAAAATGCATCTCTTTGTTATTTGTGGGGCATAGAAATTCGTTCTTTTTTTTCCCTTTCCAAAATATAAGCCAGCCCCCCACAAGGTCTGAGGGACAGTGGACCGGCCCCCTGCTGAAAAAGTTTGCTGACCTCTGGCCAGTGTGGTGCATCCAGATGTTTTTGGACTTCAGCTTCCATCAACTTTGACCAATGACTATGCTGGCAGGGGCTGGATTCCAAAATATCCCAAGAGTTATAGATTAGCAACCTCCACTATAAAGCCTTTAACTCTGTCCTGGTTCCCCACTCTTGGCAGCTAACCAGTGGAGAGAAGACTAACCAACACTCCAACTGATACCTGCTCTTCTTTCATCTCTGACACCAAGAACATATGTGGCCATCTAGGATTACCTTACTAGATTGTGGAGTTCAGATAACCTTTTAAGAGGAAAGATTGGTTATATCTTGCAAGGATTCACTGAAAGCCAAATTTTAATTCTTTGTCTTTAATTTTTTTAAAAAAGTAAGGACAATTTTGACAAACACCTTGAACATTCACTTCTGTAAAAGACTCAGAAAATCCCCATTCTGTTGTCACATACCACCACACCCCCAGAGCAAATGAATTCAGTGTGATTAACATCCGTACAGTGATTTGCAAAGGAAGCGATTGCAACGTGTCACTTATCGTAAAGTGTTACTGGAAAACGCATGAATCTGTAGCATCCATATTCAATGTATGCACTGAAGCTGCTGATGGCCCCAAAAAATGAACAATGGGAGAATCAGTTGCTACAGAGCTTTTGAATAAATCTCCATAGCTGAGATGCCATTCTTGCGATGCACGTTAAGATCAAGAGGATTCCAATGACATATATCTGTCTCAGCTGCATAAAAAGCTTTGATAGAAGAAATGTCTTAAAAGAGGCATTGGTTGGTGAGTTGCTGGAATGGCCTTAGAAGAGATGAGAAGCAGAAAGCTCAATTAGGTGGTTCCAGCAAATCCCTCCAGATATGGGAAGAAAATGTGTGGAGGGGTTATTGTTAGTATCTCAGCTTACAGTCAGAGGTAACTGGCCTCCCCCAGGCAATTAAGCTGGATACTTGATGACCTCTCCGCTGCGACTCCCGGCAGGCAAGGTCATAACTCCGGCGATTCTCCTCATCAATCAGACGTGAAGAACACACCCTCTGCTACTCTGTTTCTCTCCCTCCCTGCATTGTCCCCAGGGAGGGGAAATGAGACAGACAGGAGTCCTATTTACATGTTTTATTCCTGTCATTCAGCAGTACATAGAAATGCGACTGCACCCTTCAGTCTCCATCAGAAGAGTCACACCTCCACCCCTGTACTTCCAGCACAGGTCACATGACACTCTGAGCTAACATCCGGTGCTCAGTACAGAGAATAGGCTCCACCTTTTCTCCAACAGTACATCTGCAAACAACAACATCCTGTTTTGCATTCCAGCCATCTGGAGCTGGCTTTTGCCTTGGTGCTTTTTCCTGACAGTTATATGGGCTAGATTCTCTAAGGTCCATGCTCAGCTTATGTGTACCATAAGGAGTTCTGTGTTTGGAGTGATGGGCTTTTATAGTGTTCCTCCACATGAACAATGAATGTGCAGGAAAGGGTGGCGGCGGCTGTTGAAACAGTAGTGACAGGGATGGATTTAGCCCATATGGTCCATGGCACATAATTTTGTATGCTGGAGCAAGCAGGAGGACCAAAATCCAGTCCCTGGCAGCTCCCTTAAAAAAGTCAAGAGATTCAGTTAGTTAAGGATGAGGAAAAGGCTTTTGTCTGGAAAGAATCTGCCAGTTGGTTAATGATACCCACTGCTGGATTTACGTATAAGCTAGAGCTTAAGTCCCCACTCTCTTGGGACCCCCAGAAAAAATTAAAGGAAAAAACAACTGGATGTACATTTCCAAAATATAAGATAAAAAACCAAATAAAATAAAATCTACATACAGCAACAGTGTTTTGTGTTGTGTAGACTCCTATCTATTATGTGCAAATGGCTTTAGATACCTACTAGGTCCATAAATTACCATACAGCATATATTCAATACAAAAAACAGTGACAATTTGTTGTTGACAAAGGACAGCTGGACATACAGTGGTGCCTCGCAAGATGAAAAGAATCCGTTCTGTGGTTCTCTTCGTCTAACGGTTTTTTCGTCTTGCGAAGCAAGCCCATTGACGGATTAGCGGATTAGCGCTATTAGCGCATTAGCGGCTTTTAGCGGTTTTTAGTGGCTTATCAGCTTATCGGATCAGCTGATAAGCAGCTTAGCGGCTTAGAAAAAGGGGGGGAGGAAAAAAACCCGCAGGAACTCGCAAGACATTTTTGTCTTGCGAAGCAAGCCCATAGGAGATTCGTTTTGCGAAGCACCTCCAAAACGGAAAACGCTTTCGTCTAGCGAGTTTTCCATCTTGCGAGGCATTCGTCCTGCGGGGCACCACTGTATAAAGGGCCCCATTACCTTCAGTAGCTTAGGGCCTCATCAAACCTAAATTTGGCCCTGATGATACTTGACCAGATGGTTTGGACTGCTGAGATGTTCTAGTTGGCCAGCCATTCTCAAACTTTTTGCAAGCAAACTTGTCGATTTCTACGACAACTGGGGCAACATGGCACCCATTAAGTTCAGCTAGGAACTAACTAAGTGATTGCCTACAAGCTGATTGTCACCTCTGGCTTTGCAGCACTGGGCTCACAGCATAAGTGAACATTTTAGCCAGCCCCTGAGAAGATGTGATTGGTTTGGTTGGCCATGATTTGGACCTTCAGCAGAGTGGTGAGATGCAAAGGAAGAAAAGGGCTCCTCTCCCTGTCATTTCTGGGCAAAAGGGGGAGTTTTCAGAGGTGTAGTTAGACTCACCCTGGCTTCACAAGTTATGCTCACCAGACTGTCAGTGTCAAGTCTGATTGTTTACTTATTTATTTGGAGCATTTGCTGCCCACCTGACTGATAAAGTTCACCTCTGGGCAGTTCACGTGGAGTTTAAACAATTAAATAAACAAATAAAAGCATTGCCATCCATTCAATTACCTTCATAAAAGACAGCAAAGCAGCACAAAACTATTTTAGAACCTTTTAACCTTTTAGAACCTTTTAAAATCCAGCAAGATCATTTGTTCCAGAGGTTAAAAGATAATTGTAAAAGCCCTGGGAGATAAAAAGCCCTAAACGGACTTGGACCAGTATACCTGAAGGAACGTCTCCACCCCCATCGTTCAGCCCGGACACTGAGGTCCAGCTCAGAGGGCCTTCTGGCGGTTCCCTCCCTGTGAGAAGGGAGGCTACAGGGAACCAGGCCAAGGGCCTTCTAGGTAGTGGCACCCACCCTGTGGAATGCCTTCCCATTGCTATGTGAAATTGCTTTCCGTGGTGCATTTATTAGGAGAAATACGTGCAAATGTGCATACAGTATCTGGTGCCGATCTTTTTAAAGAGAGAGAAAAAGTCACAGAATGATGCGGAGATGGTGGGACTTTGGAAAATGAGAAATCGAGAGAGACCAAAATTGGCAGATCTGTCCATTGCTGCCTCAAGGTGACACTGGTGTCACCCTGTCAACCGATGAGCCATTCAGCTGGTTACAGACCTCCCCTTTTCTCCATTGGCAGGCTTACGGGTGCCTTTTCACAAAGGCACTATTTACTATTGTTCAGCTGAACAAATAATGACAGGTACATGAAATAGAGTCGGTGAGTCTCTTGCTCCCCTGTCTTGCCTCGCCGGCTGCTGGCGCTTCCTTGCAAAGTCCCCCGAGACGAGCACACTTGGCACATCATTCTGTCACACACATCCATGCTTCAAAGTACTTTGCTCTGTTACTCACTGCAGAAGTGAAAAGCAGGGCACAGTGTGTGTTGTCCATTCTTTCTTTTATTTCTGCTCTGGTTTGCCAGAAGCGGCTTAGTCATGCTGGCCACATGACCCGGAAACTGTATGCGGACAAACATCGGCTTCCTCGGCCTATAAAGTGAGATGAGCGTGCAACCCCAAAGTCATCCACGACTTGACCTAATGGTCAGGGGTACCTTTATCTTTACCTTTAAGACATGGATGCACAAAGCATTAAAAATAAATAAATAGGACTCCTTGCATTCTGCTTCGCTTCTCTTTTCTTCCTTCCTGCCCCTCAGAGCCAACAAATCACATGAAGCTGGGCCTCTGCAGCAGAAGCACCTCCTCCTCTTTGCCTACTCTTCAGCAGCCTCTAGGAGATGCCCATGAAGATGCCATGGAGAGGAAACAAAAAGCTCCCTTGTCGCCACCACAGGTGTCGCTCAAGCAGCGGTGGGGCATATGCCCGCTCTGCCCAGGGCAGGCATGCTCCTGAGGGGGGCGTGGTGTGGAGGGTTGGGTGCCTGGAGTGGTGTGAACGCCCTGCCGGCGGGGGCAGAGCTAGCCACCCCTGGTGGACATTGGGCAGTCCACCCGCCTGCGACTCCCAAGCCTCCCCAAGCTGTCAAAACGAAGAGGGAAGGGGGGGTGCCACCAGCAAAGCAGCACAGCTCTTCCTTACCCCAACAGCTCGAGGTAGGCATGCCGAATGTCACCCCCTCAGTGAGGGCACCCGGGGTGGTCTGCCCCCACCCCCTTCCTACTGTTAGAATTCCTGATCTATGATTGCAGTCATGGGATTTTTGTCTTTCACATGACGGTTTACTTTTTCACTCCACAGAGTGGGAAGTGATGGAGACAGGATGTTTGTGTTACTGTGTTCCATGAAGTGGGACTATTGTCCTTTGTTCTTTTCCACTTTGCCGTCTGATGCTAGAGAGAGAGGGAGCCATGTTGCTGTGCTCTCTCTGTGTTTATATGTAAATAAAGTAGAATAGCCAATATGCTGAGTTGCTGAGGTCTGTTATGCATGATGCGCAAACTCTGCTGATCCCTAAGTGTGCCGGTGTCTGTTGGCATCGGTCGCTGTGATGTTCGGGCTGAAGAAAGCTTATGAAGCTCCCGAACGATCGACCAGGAGAGAGGGAACATGCCAGTCAGGCATGTGTCTCTGCCAGAGTCCTACTCGAGTGTAGGCTGAACTCCTGACACCTACACTCATGTGCTCAGGACAAGTGCCAGCTCATCCTCCTCCCTGAGCTCGGCAGCCGCAGCTCTGGAAGGGAAAATAGGGACATTCTGAGATCAAAGCAGAAACTAGAATGGCTTTTGTAATTCCAGGACTGTCCCTGGAAAAATCAGGACACATTCAGAGGGTATGCCTTTGGCTTTGAGATCACATTGCAAGTTGCTTGTAAACTGAAGTTTCCTGAGATTCCCTACTAAGAATCTAGGCCTTATATATGAGAGTTTCTTTTCTCCCCCCCCCCCACCCTCGGTTGACTCCATTCTCAAGAACCTCTTTGCTGTGTCATTCTGTGGGTTCACCTCCTCCTCCTCCGCTGCCCTTTCTGCATCTCTCGGTACATGGTGTTACCACAAGTTGTCACCTCAGATACTGCAGCTAAAAAGCCAAGGAGAAGCGAACAGGAGGAGAGACTGAGCAGTGTCTGAGGAAAAGGTCAACAAACACTGTCAATTTCTGTTTTGGCCTGGAGCCTTACTAAAAAACACAGCATGTAGGACAAGACTCGACATCATGTAAGTTGAATTAACTACAGGGGCACTGCATTAAAGTATGCTTGGGAAAACCTCTGGAGACAGAAAAGGAAGAGGGGGAAATAGGTCGAAGTAGATAAATATAGACCATCAGAAGGAGCCAAGGAGAAAATTAAGACAATTGTTTCAGGGCAGCGATGGATGAAGTTGTTATGTATACTGCAGAGCAGACTTCAGCATTGGACTACAGCTCCCTCGCTGTCTGGGGCTGATGGGAATTATAGTTCAAAACGTTCCACACTAGCTGGTAGCGGGAATTTTGGGGTCCATGTCACTTCTGTCACCCTTAAGCCTATTTTGTCCCATTTCTGTATTTTTATAAATTTAGTTCAATACAATCTGGAGCCCGTAATATTTTGGAAGTGCAACATCCAGTAGATACGTCAGTTTTGCTGTGCACATTGGCTCAGGAAATGTGGATGGTGCTAGTTATTTTTTTACAATTATTTATTACATTCATATCCCACCTTTCTTCCAGGGAGCTCAAGGTGGCCCTACAGACTGCTCCTACTCCCCATGTGTTAAGTCAGCCAGGATAGCTCAGTTGGTTAGGACGCGGTGCTGATGATGCCAAGGTTGCAGGTTCATTCCCCATAAGGGGAGCAGCTGTGTGTTCCAGCATTGCAAGGGGTTGGACTAAGGCAACATACAAAGGGAATGAAAAATTCACTATATCCCCATTACCTAAAAAATACTTCTTAAACAATTGCAAGAAAACAGCAGCACCACGCAGGAGATAACTAAAATGTATATTAACTAAAATGTGATTAATTTAAATGGTCATCTATCCATCAGAGGAGCCAGTAGAAAGCATGGTTTAAACAAACTAATATTCAGGGTTTCTCCTTACTGTAGAGATACAACACACAGGAACATTTATCCTGATATGAAACACTCCGTGTATATACATCCTTATTCCCACTTTATTATAAAATTAACCCACAATGCAAAGTGTTAATTATTGAAAATAAGCACCTCTACATATTTTATGGCGCCCATAACAAACACGTTATTGCACACCAGAGATTCACTGTATTAAAAAAGCCCCCCAAATTACTCCTATCAGTTAACAATATTATTATACTTAAAGTCTTGATAAATTATTGAGAAAGCTTACTACTGTGGGAGAAGTGTAAATCGAAGAGGAAAATGGAACTGTGCTTCGCCGGCAATGATTACAGCTCAGGTTCTCTCTAGGGTAAGTCATATCTTTATGAAGACTGACTTCTCTTTTTAACAGCTGTTAAGAATTCTGGTTGATATTCAGCTGCTGCTGTGCAGGAAGGCTCTGTCCGGATTTCTAAACCCTTGCGGGTTTTCAATTATAATTAGTGACTATGTACATAATATAGTATTTCAATTTTCTAATATTAATGCAATATTATGCGTTATGGGAGCTGTTTGTGCGTGAGAGGGATTACACACAATAAATGCACTGCCCTGTGAGGAAAGCCTGCACTGTTTGTGGTGTTTCAGTTTAAAGCAAAGTCAAGTCAGAAGTGACAAGATAGAAGTTTATTTAAAAATAATAATTATCCATGCCATGTAGAAAGCGGACAGAGAAATGGTTTTGTCCCTCCCTCATCACACTGAGAATTCATCCAATGAAGCTAATGTTGGGAGATCCAGGACATACAAAAGAAAAATGACTTTTCCTCATTGCATGCATGGAACTCACTCCACAGGAGGCAACGGTGCCACCAATTTGGATAACTTTCAAAGAGGATTGGGCAAATACCAGTTGCGTGGCAAGTTCCCGCCCCCTCCCAGGAAGAAATAAAGACACAGACACCAAGAATTAAGGTTAATGGGCGAAATAGGCTACAACTTTATTGATTACAGGAATGAGCGGTATTGGCTTAGGCATTGGCCCCTATCGACTAGCCGGCTTTAGCCCGATTGCATGAAGACCGGCGAGAGTTAACCACCAGTAGGGGGAGTCCTGCTGAGGCACGTCAACTAGGAACTCCCCCGGAGTCACCGCTTGGGGGCGTGCCTTGGGCCCACACCTCCATAGGCTTCGGACAGGACAACGCCCCCCTGGAGTCCTTTATCGGACTACCCTCCTCTGTAGGGGGAGGCGATGGCGCTTCCCTCCCCCCCCCCACATACACTTAACCCTCCCTTGCCAATGCCTAACCGCCAATGACGAGGAGTTGTGACGAGTTGCTACGAGGTAGGCGAAAAACCAGTTGGCTGTATATGCCAATTACCAATTGGAAAAAAAATCCTACCAGGCCCCGAGGCGACCAACTGAAGTCCATAGCAAGTCAGGGAGCCTGCCTAAAGGGAGGGAGGGTGGGAAAACCAAGCAGCTGGCTGGCGCGGATGCAAAAGAGGGGGAGCCTCGGCCGCGCCAGCTCTAAATAAGATTAACCACGCCCCCTTCCCCAGCCAGCCAATTGGCTGGCGGGGAGGATGACGCGGCCGAGGATTCCCCTGGATCTCGCGGGGTGGGCGTGAAGCCCACAACCCCACCTCCTCCCAAGCTCGGAAGTGGCTTTGCTGGAAACAACAGGAAACGACCATCTCTCTCTCTCTCTTAGCATGGAGGAAAGTTCAGCTACTTTTCTTGCTGGTTCATTCGTTTTAGATAAGACTGGAATAAGTGTTTCACGTGACTTCTGTGGGCATTCTTGCGTTAACAAATCAAGTCTCTCCAGTCCTACCTGTCCTCCTGCCGATGTACCTCACAGCTAATGGACTCACACCTTTTAAGGTTCACTTTGTGTTTTTAGCCTTAGTGGGATTCCCATCCCCCCCGCCCAACTCCTTTCATCTCCTCCTTCCAGTACAGTTGGCCTTCAAGTCAGGGAAGACAGATGCCTAGGTAACCTTCTGATCTCATTCATTTATCTTGGGAGATCTCTCAATGTGATTGCATTCAGGATGATTTCAGGGGGCTATCGCTCCATGTCATCATCTTCTTCTTCTTCTTCTTCTTCTTCTTCTTCTTTTTTTTTTTTTTTTTTTTTTTTTTTTTTGCTTTCTGCTTCCTTGCTTGAAAGAATCAGTGCAAGTTAGATTCACTGCTGTGATACCTTCTGTGTCTGGAAAAGCAATCTCCCAGCACTCTGTCCCACTCTCACACTACTGGAAATAAGACACAGAGAGTCAGTCACCTGAAACGGAATCAGACTATTGTTCCGTCTACTACCTACTCTGTATTTCTTACTTTGTGGCTCCCTGCCTCTCTGCTCCCTGCACCTTGTACCCCATGAAGCTATAACTAGGGGCTGCTTTGAGTTCATTATCCCAGCCACACTGACTGTTCCTTCCTTCACAGAAGCTGACAGCTTTGTTCCCTGATTGGTCAGAACGCAGTGGATATAGCCTACCTTGATTTCAGTAAGGCATTTGACAAGGTGCCCCATGATATTCTTGTAAAGAAGCTGGTAAAATGCGGTCTTGACTATGCTACCACTCAGTGGATTTGTAACTGGCTGACTGACCGAACCCAAAGGGTGCTCATCAATGGTTCCTCTTCATCCTGGAGAAGAGTGACTAGTGGGGTGCCACAGGGTTCTGTCTTGGGCCCAGTCTTATTCAACATCTTTATCAACGACTTGGATGATGGACTCAAGGGCATCCTGATCAAATTTGCAGATGACACCAAACTGGGAGGGGTGGCTAACACCCCAGAGGACAGGATCACACTTCAAAACGACCTTGACAGATTAGAAATCTGGGCCAAAACAAACAAGATGAATTTTAACAGGGAGAAATGTAAAGTATTGCACTTGGACAAAAAAAATGAGAGGCACAAATACAAGATGGGTGACACCTGGCTTGAGAGCAGTACATGTGAAAAGGATCTAGGAGTCTTGGTTGACGACAAACTTGACATGAGCCAACAGTGTGACGCAGCAGCTAAAAAAGCCAATGCAATTCTGGGCCTCATCAATAGGAATATAGCATCTAGATCAAGGGAAGTAATAGTGCCACTGTATTCTGCTCTGGTCAGACCTCACCTGGAGTACTGTGTCCAGTTCTGGGCACCACAATTCAAGAAGGACACTGACAAACTGGAACGTGTCCAGAGGAGGGCAACCAAAATGGTCAAAGGCCTGGAAACGATGCCTTATGAGGAACGGCTAAGGGAGCTGGGCATGTTTAGCCTGGAGAAGAGGAGGTTAAGGGGTGATATGATAGCCATGTTCAAATATATAAAAGGATGTCACATAGAGGAGGGAGAAAGGTAGTTTTCTGCTGCTCCAGAGAAGCGGACACGGAGCAATGGATCCAAGCTACAAGAAAGAAGATTCCACCTAAACATTAGGAAGAACTTCCTGACAGTGAGAGCTGTTCGACAGTGGAATTTGCTGCCAAGGAGTGTGGTGGAG